>NC_083223.1:196778400-197378400 GCF_032191835.1 Heteronotia binoei | reverse complement strand
GAATGTCTGCACCATAACTAAAAGAAAAACAACAACAACAGAGACATCTCTAAGGAAGTATCACAGACTGACCAAAGTCCTACCTTACACTTTTTTCTACCTTACATCAATTTTCCAGCATATATATACAAATAATGTGCTTTTTTAGTTAGAATTTGCCAAGGGACAAACTCCTGAGACTCAGGACAAGGTATACAAGCTTAGAACCAGAACAACAGTTCTGAAACAACCCCTGTATGGTCAAGCTATAAAGTGTTAGTGTGATCCAAGACTAAGTCTGAAGGTGGGAAAAAACCCAGACCTTGCAAGACAGTACCTAGATGAATGATCAAGGTAGCACTGGGATGAAGTAGAGCATATGCCACAAGGTTCACTGCAAAAATGAAGGTTGGAAGAAACACACAGGGCTGCAACAGCTATGAACGTCTTACAAATCTCTCATTGTACAGAATTATTTATGTTGCATTGTAAACTGCTGGAAATATACCAAAGAGACATTATGGTGCAGCTGAAGGTAAATATAGTGGTACGTGAGCATATACATTAATTACTTTTTTAGGTAACTTTAAAAGCAGGCAATAATTGGATAGGAGTATCTTAGACTACCTGCTGAGTTACTTCTGATCCTACTTCAAAAATTAGGCTGATAGCTTAACTAGTCATAACACCTGCCATGAAAGAACTACTCAGTTCTCTCAATATGCTTCCTTCCAAACTGTCAAGGAAGTTTACTGGTGCCCTCAAGTTTCATACAGAGAGATAAAGAAGGGCTGCCAGCTGGCACCTCTAGCTCTCTTTCAGTCTCTTCCCCTACCTGTTGAACAAAGTCTGATATCTACAGATAAGCCTGCCAATCAAAACCATCTATTCCCTTCTCAGCAGGATATCAGTGCAAGCATCTCCAGGTTTCTTGAGCCGTTGGAAGACTGTTTTATTCACACCAAATGTAGGCAGGCTTTCAGCCTTTCCCTTTTAGACATTGTTATTTTCTTCATTTCACTTTTCAAGTACAATAAACCACTCCAAGGACTGAACTAGAGTTCAATATAACACATCTACACACAGACTTCAAAAATACTGCCTTCCACTAAAAGCCATGAAGAAACACAATCAGATGGGAGAAACCAAACAACAATACCTGCAAAGCTGCACTCCTTAGTTCCAAGCATGTTGCAATCTTAGCTAAGATTTTCTATAAAGAAAAGAGCAAAATTACTGTGATGTTGTGTTATTAGAGTAAGTTTTACATTTGAACAAAAATAACCTTTTGCAACATGTGCACGGAGGTGGTTGCAATTCAGCCTGGTAGGGGAAATATGCAAAAGACAGCAAAGTCTGAATGCTATCTATGGAAGCAGAAGCAAACAGGAAATGTGATTCTATGTCCACAATATGCTTCAAGATATGGGCACGAACTGATCCACATATCATGATTAGTGCATGAATTGGGCCAATTCATGGTTCATTTTGAACCGGTTTGTTTGCTTGCACTAGAAAACGTACCATCTTTTTTTCTTGGTGGGTCATTTGGTTTATTTTTGCAGTTTGTTTTCCCAGACAGCCTGATACTGATTCAATCAATTCCAAGGGAATGCTGGGGGTAAACTTCTGGGAGCCCTAGAAACATCCATAGCAGTTGTCCATAGCTCCCATTCTACTTTATGGGAGCAGACACCCTGACTTGCTGCTTCCACTTTGCAGCACAAAGAGAGAAGAGTTAGTTGTTCTGGGAGCTGAAGCTGAGCTTTCCTGGGGGCGCCTGCTTTGGGGAACATATCAAATCCAATCTTTGCTAAATTTGGAAGGTGGGTGGAGGAGAGCCTGCTGAAGACTCCTTGAGAGTTTTACACCTCCCAAACCAACAAACTGGTTCGGGCAACCATACAAATCACAAAACAAAACTTCCAGTCCAGGCAATCAAATGAAACACAAACCAACATGAACTACCATTCCATGCCCATCCCTGGATGCTTTCCATATTTCTACTCAATGAATGCAAGCTCACCTTTGTGCATGTAGACACATACATTTTGTCACACAAGTACAACTGAACAGTCCTTCTGGTTGCAAGTAGAATGACAGTCAGTTTCCAGACCAAACTGTAACATTTCATACATGTCTGTATGAATACAAGTCTGAAATTACAGAACAATCAAGCATCCCTCATACAGTGGCATGTAAACAAGAGAGGTAAAGATGCTTATCTCTTCTCAACCACATCCCTTCCCACCCCCCACAAGCCTGCGCCAGGGAAAGCTTGTTTTCCTTTCCTGAATTAACAGCTATGCTTAGAACAGTATTTCCTCTCCCTTGAACAAGAGCATTACAGCTGCTTGAACTTGCCAGCTGCCCTTTTGTTGCAGAAATCTTTGACATGTGTTAAAATGCACTTGAGAGTTGAAGAATAAAAGCACAGTCAGAACAAATTTGCTCAGGAGAGATTTAAAATCTCAAGGAATGTTAAAAAAAAATCTACTGAATTGTGGCAAGACACCAGCAGGCATTATTCATAAACTATTTCTCAGGAGCCACACCCAACCCGAAAGTAAAAAGAGAACAAAACACACACAAAACACTGCAGCTAAACAGAGCTAGTGTTTTCCCAACTGTTGCTTTCTCAACATGAAACTTCAATTTTCAACTATGAACCAAATACCTCATTATTACAACTTCAATGTTATTAAACTCCAAGAAAGAACACTTTGTCCCAAAGTTTATGGTAACCGGATCTTACAGAGATCTTACAGAAACAACTACTGGATACACTGTCCACCAGCTCTGCTGTGGAAGTACTGACTGTGCTAATGGAAATTTCACACTGCATGCCATTAACAGCCCAAGCAGAATTTCATTATGTTCTGTGAAAGCAGTAATAATTGACATTACCTTCTATCGTACATACTGTTTGAATATATTTATTATTATTTTCAGCCAGTAGACTCAAGGTAGTTTATTGCACATTTATTGTTATCTGTATGCACTTCATAATATCATAATAGAAAAGGCATGTACAGGAGCCAGTGTGTTAAGAGGTCACAGCCTTAGTGTGGAGAAGCAGGTGTGACCACCTAGAAGGAGTCAACCAACTGAAGAAATTCAGCTAGTGTAATAAGACAAACAGGATCAGCTTCAGTTATTTGCCAAGAGACCACTGTGTATCTCAAAGCGCTCTACACCTTTAAACATAGTTCTGCATGCAAAGCAGGCGGAGATACAGCTGAAGTGGAGTTCTTAGGCTAATTCCACATGCAACTCCATTGTATCAAGGCAAAGAACTTTCCTGTTACTCCTTGTAGTTCATGCACATAAAGCCCAGTTTGTCCTGAATTTCTTATCTGCCCACTGCTTTAGGTTTTCCCTGCTAGTTGCTTGGCCCTTCCTTCTCAGAACATCAGGATCTCAATACTTCCTTTGTCCCTGCAGCTCAAGTGCAATGAGAATATTCTTATTTGCTGTGTACCAATTTGCTATTCTAGCTAGCTTTCATTGCAATGGAAGAGAATTACTTTTCAGCGAAAGATTGCTGACATTTAGAAGTCAGAACCACAGAACTTCAGCATTTTGCAAAGACATGAAATAGAGAGGAATGCATAAGAATGATGCATATCCATGATATATATTAGTTATAGCATATTTGTACACACATTTAATGGAAAAAGGGACATTTACACAGGGCTGCCAGAGAGGGGGACAAAATGGGGGGCCTCAATGTCAGCTTGAAGGGCCCCAGCTGGGGCTCTCTGACAGCCAACTCAGTAGAATTTAGCTTCCCTTGGAATGCCTCTGTTCTGCTTTTTCTACTGCCATCTCTCTCTCCCTTTCCCCGCCCCCCCCCCCAACTGAGCAAGAGTAAGAGACAGACAGATGCTGGGAGTTCTCAATTTCCTCTGCCTGCCCCCTTCCTGCACCTCACATTCTGTGTGCTGGGAAGGCAGCACATGGTGCTCCTTCTCCTGAGTATGATGATTGGCATGGCATCAGCCAGTCCCTCATCTGTCCTCCTCCTTGCATGATCTGCCTTGCAAAAAGCCTTTTGCTGTCCCATTTCCTGAGCTAAATAGATACACTTCTCTACCACAAGAACAGAGATGTAAATGGTAAATGAGCTTCTAGGTGGAACCAGTGGAAGAGGTGAAGAGGAGAGAGAACCTCAATTATCTCATGCCCCAGTGAAAAGTATGATAGAGAGGGCAGGGTTGTTAAAACTCACATTGTGATGCTGGAGACAAAAAAGTTTCCAGGCAGTTAAAAGATCAGTGTCTAAAAAGGAGTGGGAGTGCCAGATAAGGCTGCTAGCTGACCAAGAGAGAGAGAGTTGGCTTGCACCTGTGCCTTTAGTGGCAGCCTGCACTATAGAAATCAGCAAGGGAAATTCTGACAAAACAGAACAAGCACTTATTACTGGCTTAAAAATCTTGAGAGTCCCTTGGACTGCAAGAAGATCAAATTAGTCAGTCCTAAGGGAAATCAACCCAGGCTGTTCCCTGGAAGGTCAGATGCTGAAGCTCAGATACTTTGGCCACCAATTGAGAAGGGAGCACTCACTGGAGAAGATCCTGATGCTGGGAAAGGCAGAAGGCAAAAGAAGAAGGGGATGGCAAAAGATGAGACGGCTGGACAGTGTTACTAATGTAACAAACATGAATTTGAGTAGACTTCGGAGGATGGTGGAAGACAGAGGGGCCTGGTGTGACTTTGTCCATGGGGTCGCAAAGAGTTGGACTCAACTGTGCGACTGAACAACAAAAAAAAGCTCAAGTTGCTGTGAGACGCACAGGAGTAGCTTTTGGTAACAGTATGTCAATTTCTGGGACTCTGCACCCTGTCAATGTAAGGTAATCTGTTCCCCCCCTGAAAAAGGTAAAGATAGTCCCCTGTGCAAGCACCAGTCATTTTTGACTTTGGGGTGACGTTGCTTTCACGTTTTCATGGCAGACTTTTTATGGGGTGGTTTGCCATTGCCTTCCCCAGTCATCTACACTTTTCCCCCATCAAGCTGGGTACTCATTTTACCAACCTTGGAAGGATGGAAGGCTGAGTCAACCTGGAGCAGGCTACCTGAACCAGCTTCCACTGGAATCGAACTCAGGTCAAGAGCAGAGGGCTCTGACTGCAGTACTGCAGCTTTACCACTCTGCGCCACAGGGCTCTGTTCCCCCTCTACTCCTCCAGAATACAATGCAAGCCAGCCCAGGCAACTGATTTAGCATACATTTTCTCCCTAGATCAAGACTAAAGTACCTCAGTTGGCATCTTATCCACCCACATAACTCAGGAATTGAAGTTTTACATCTCAGTGGACAATGTTCCCATCAACTGATCCTTCACGTGCCCACCACATAATATTGCCATCTGGATCCTCTGCTTGTGGGCTGAATTGTCTGTGAAAATGAACCCTCTTGCTCTCCTTCCACCACTGCTGCTGTCAAGCCATACAAGCAAAATGAGTTCATCTTATCTTAAAACACTTAATATACAAGCCTCCTGCCTGCTATTTCTATTTTCTGGTGTTTCCTATAAACAAGGGAGCAGGAGTACTCAGCCTACTTATTACTATCTTATTACTTATTATTATCTGAGCATGGCAGCTCAGTTGAGAGTCTCTGGGTAAAAACAAAAGGAGTAAGAAATAAAAGTGATATTATTCTGGGGGTCTGCTATAGACCACCAAGCCAGGCAGGGATGAGATACTTCTACAACTGATTGCAAAGTTCTCCAAGAGAAGAGATACAGTGATCATGGGAGATTTCAATTACCAGGACATCTGTTGAAAGTCCAACTCTGCTAAAAATGAAAAGTCAAATAGATTCCTGACTTGTCTTGCTGACAACTTCCATTTCCAGAAAGTAAAGGAAACAAGGGGATCTGCTATCTTGGATGTGATTCTCACCAACAAGGAAGAATTGATTGAAGAAGTGGAAATAGTGGGCACCCTGGGCAGTAGTGACCATGTGATTTTGGAATTTACAGTCTTAGGGAAGGGGAAAGCTATACGTAGTCAGTCTTATAGGACGGACTTCAGAAAGGCAAACTTCGATAAACTTAGAACTATGCTGGGTAAAATCCCATGGTCAGAAATACTTAGGAAGAAGGGGGTTCAGGAGAGGTGGGAGTTTCTTAAAAGTGAAATACTGAAAGTGCAATCACAGACAATTCCTATAAGAAAAAATGGAAAAAGCCTAAAAAAGCCAAGTTGGCTCCATAAACAGTTCTCTATAGACTTGAGAAATAAAAAAGACTCCTTTAGGAATTGGAAGGAGGGCCTTATAACCAAGGATGAATATAAACAAATCACCAGTGCTTGTAGAGAAAAAGTTAGGAAAGCTAAAGCTCAGTATGAGCTTAGGCTGCCCAAAGATGCTAAAAACAACAAAAAAGGGTTCTTTTCTTATGTTCAGAGTAAGAAAAAGAGCAAGGACATGGTAAGCCCATCGCGAGCGAGGGCAAGAAAGTGAAATTGTAACAGGTAATGAAGAGACGGCGGAACTGCTCAATTCCTACTTTTCCTTAGTCTTCTCGTCTGAGGGAAACGGTGCTCAACATGGCAAAAACAGAACATATAAAGAGGGTATGAAGTTCCAACCTAGGATCAGCATAGGGGTAGTACATAAACACCTAGTTTCTTTAAATGAAACTAAGTCCTCAGGGCCAGATGAATAGCATCCAAGGGTTCTAAAAGAGCTTGCGGATGTAATTTCTGAGCCTCTGGCTATTATTTTTAAGAATTCTTGGAGAACAGGAGACGTGCTAGAAGATTGGAGGAGGGCGAATGTTGTCCCCATCTTCAAGAAGGGGAAAAAAGACGATCCGGGTAACTACCGACCCGTCAGCTTGATGTCTATACCTGGAAAAGTTTTAGAACAAATAATCAAACAGTCGGTCCTGGAACATTTAGATAGAATGGATGTGATTACTAAGAGCCAGATGGGTTTCTCAAGAACAAGTCATGTCAAACTAACCTGATCTCTTTTTTTTTGAGAAAGTGACTACCTTGCTGGATCAGGGGAATGCTGTAGACATCGTTTATCTTGATTTCAGTAAGGCTTTTGATTCCACGTACTATGCTTGTTGACTAGTTGGTAAAATGTGGTTTGGATCCTTTTACCGTTAGGTGGATCTGTAACTGGTTGACAGATCGCACCCAAAGAGTGCCTGTGAATGGTTCCTCATCCTCTTGGAGAGGAGTGACAAGTGGAGTGCTTCAAGGATCTGTCCTGGGACCTGTTTTGTTAAACATCTTTAAAAATGATTTGGATGAAGGAATAGAGGGAATGCTTATTAAATTTGCAGATGATACTAAATTGGGAGGGGTTGCAAACACAGAAGAAGACAGAAACAGGATACAAGATTATCTTGACAGGCTGGAAAACTGGGCTAAAATCAATAAAATGAATTTTAACAGGGATAAATGTAAAGTTCTGCATTTAGGTAGGAAAAATGCAATGCATGGTTATAGGATGGGGGAGACTTGTCTTAGCAGTAGTATGTGGGAAAAGGATCTAGGGGTCTTAGTGGATCATACGCTGAACATGAGTCAACAGTGTGATGCAGTGGCTAAAAAGGCAAATGCAATTTTGGGCTGTATCAACAGAAGTATAGTTTCCAGATCACGTGATGTGATATTGCTTTACTCTGCTCTGGTAAGACCTCACCTGGAGTATTGTGTTCAGTTTTGGGCACCACATTTTAAGAAGGATATAGACAAGCTGGAACAGGGTCCAGAAGAGGGCGATGAAGATGGTGAGGGGTCTGGAGACAAAGTCCCATGAGGAAAGGTTGAAGGAGCTGGGGATGTTTAGCCTGGAGAGCAGGTGGCTGAGAGGTGATATGATCACCATCTTCAAGTACCTGAAGGGCTGTCATATAGAGGATGGTATGGAATTGTTTTCTGTGGCCCCAGAAGGTAGGACCAGAACCAATCGGTTGAAATTAAATCAAAAGAGTTTCTGGTTCAACATTAGGAAGAATTTCCAGACCGTTAGAGCGGTTCCTCAGTGGAACAGGGTTCCTCAGGAGGTGGTGGGCTCTCCTTCCTTGAAGGTTTTTAAACAGAGGCTAGATGGCCATCTGACAGCAATGAAGATCCTGTGAATTTAGGGGGAGGTGTTTGTGAGTTTCCTGCATTATGCAGGGGGTTGGACTAGATGACCCTAGTGGTCCCTTCCAACTCTATGATTCTACTAGCATTATTTGGTTAGGTAAACAGTCTAACAATTTCTAGTCCTGTAGTTCAAGTTACAAATCTTTAGCAGAGGTAATCAACAATGTTGATTTAGAATCACTAATAAGAATATATGGGCAATGTCTGACAAAATTTCAGAAGTTTTTTTGGGGGGGGGACTTCTAGTAACCATTTCTCCTGATGGTTCCAGTCATAGATTTCCATATTCTTGCCTTGATCTATGGTGGTGGAAGTGTTGCCATCACAGCTGACTCATGGGCACCCTATAATGTTTTCATGATCAGAGATATTCAGAAGTGGCTTACCATTGCCTGCCTCTGCTTCACAACCCTGGATTTCCTTGGTGGTCTCTCATCCAAGTACTAAACAGGGCTGACTCTGCTTAACTTCTGTGATCTGACTAGATTGGGCTAGCCTGGGCCATCCACAGCCCTTTTCAAAAGATTCCAATTCAGGATCAATGTATGGACACTTACTCATAAAATATAATTTATTCTAGTTACAGGAAACACACTTTTTGCAGAATACACAGTGTCATGAGCCTTGACGAGGAGAAGCTGGAAGGGTTAACAGACCTGGAAGAGTTGCCAGCCAGTTCCTCAGCTGAACAAACAGCTGCTGGCCCATCAATGGAGGAAGTAGAGAAAGAAGTACTTTTCTCCCTTTCTCACAATACAAGGACTCGTGGGCATTCAATGAAATTGCAGAGCAGACAGGTTAAAACGGATAAAAGGAAGTACTTCTTCACCCAAAGGGTGATTAACATGTGGAATTCACTGCCACAGGAGGTGGTGGCGGCCACAAGCATAGCCAGCTTCAAGAGGGGTTTAGATAAAAATATGGAGCAGAGGTCCATCAGTGGTTATTAGCCACAGTGTGTGTGTATATATATAAAAAAAATTTGCCACTGTGTGACACAGAGTGTTGGACTGGATGGGCCATTGGCCTGATCTAACATGGCTTCTCTTATGTTCTTAATCACTCTCCAGGCACCAGTGTCAGCTGTTGACGATCAATCTCCTCCAGGTTCTTCTCCTCCCATCTCACGAGTTTGAAGCAGGCTCCGGAAAGAACTTTCAGAGCAAAGACATGAGGCACACCAATGCTTCAAATCTCTCAGCCCTGAGTTCTAGCAGAGTCACTGCCACCCAGGGAGCAGGCTGATTGAGATTCCCATATAGCTCCCACCCAGGACCGGGTAACCCTGCCGAAGCAAAAGTCTATTCTCTGGCTTGCATCCATGCTCCTTCCTGATCCTGACCTGCTTGATTTCCTTGGCACCCTGACCTTGTGGCTTTTGGACATTGACTTCTGATTCCGGTTTGTGATTCTGCATTGGTGAGTTGGCTCCTGCTTGACTTCCTGGACTTTGACCTTGGACTGGCTTTGGACTCCTGACTGCCTGCACCCTGAGAATGTAACACATAGTGCTGGCTAAGCATCTGCTGGGCTCTCTGTTCCCAAACTACAACCTGCACGTAACAGTCCACCATCTCTACACTGGAATGTTGTCATCCTAATAATTCCTCAATAGCTACAGCAATACAGTTGCTTTCAGTCACTGAAGTTTTGCCTTTTTTGGGCTCAGATAAAGGACATATGTCTGGTGCCTGTACACCATATATTCATCTGCAGAAATGTAAGTTTAACAACTTGACTGCGACAGTGCTATGGTACCCTATTCTCCATCCCCTCTTTCAGGCACACTCTGGCAGGTTTTTCCTTCTTTCTGACAAATCTTCCACTAAGACCAAAGTCAAAGCTTAAAAGGTAAGGCAGCCTGTTGAAATGAAGCAGCAGCATAATACTCAGAATTGCTGGGCAAAAAAGGAAATGGGGATTGTTGAAAGGATTTTTTGATGGGGAGAACTGAAAAAGTAAAAATTTTGTCTCTTGCAGCTGTTTATCCTCTGAAGCATTTGACATTCAGCCTGAAGGACAAAAAACTGTAAGGAAAGGATACAGAATGATGATGACCACATCATCATAAGCAGAAAAGCCCGACCACATTATCAAGGGCCAATAAGTTAGCCAGGTCATACATTCATTTATTGTACTGTATAGAAAATGTTCTTTCCTAATATAAACAGTTTTCATTAAGTGACATTATGGTTAATAACCTTGTTCAGTTACAAAGTAGCACCTAAAGTACTGGCTAGAAAATGAAATTATTTATTTACATTATTTATAGCCTGCCTTTCTCATTGAGACTCAAGGTGGATTGCACACAGTAAGTCAATACAACCAAGAGGATGTGATATCCAATAAGCAGTGTAATAAAGTTAGGACTGCAGAAATCTCACACCAAGCAAAGCGCAGCACTTAATATAAGAGGATGCAACAGGCAAAATATTGATATCATGCATCTTGATTTTTTCAAAGTCGTGACCCAATTTCTCAGAATTTTAAAATAAAACTATCAAATATTTTATCTTAAATCAACAGTCTAATCTAGCATGTTTACTGCCACATGTATACTTATAAACTGCTGATGAACCACCAACCAACAATATTTTCTCTTTTTGCATTACACTAAACTTCCAGGGCAGTGCCCAGTTCCATGGAATACAGATAAAACTTCTAGTGACTTCAAGGGCAGTGAATTTTAAAGACAATGACTGCAGGCATCAGTGTGGGTCTATTAGCAAAAAAAAAGTCTAAATCAGTAATGGGATCTTATTAGGACCAACCCAAATGTCCAAGCAAACAAATTTTCTCAGAATTTGGGGAGCACAAATGCATTTTAACCATTCTGTTATACCTCAACACATCCAAGTAAAATGACGCTGTACTTGTATTTAAAGACTGTTCTTCCACAAAAATGGATACACATCACATACCTTTTGATCTTCTGTGAACTCTGAGTTGTTGGGTTGAGATTGAACCTCCTTTTGTAGGTGTCTTGCCAAACTGAACAGAGGAGGAAAAAAGAGAAGACTTGAATGCTTTGTGGAGTTTTGAATTGTACAAGATAATACAATACTCATTATGAATTTAATCCAGTGGAAAAAAATTCTGCTGACAGAAAGAGGTATAATTTCTACTAATTCAACCCATACTGCCCCCACCCAGTAGCAGAATGTTGGGCTTCAGCAAGAGGCAAGGAAGTTTTGCTCTGCTGATGGAAGTCCTCTACTTCACTGCAAATTAACTGAAGGATCTAAGAGTTCTGAAAACTTTTTTAGATTGGTACCTGTATACTTCACATTCGCAGCAGCCTTCTACCTTAAAGGGGACAGCAGATTTACTAAGTTATGTATAGCAATAAAACCTGGGACAAAAATACAAATCCACATATTTAAGAGATTCTACCTTATATAAGGGTTTCCACCAACAAATAGCTTTTATTTCCATTAGATATTCCAATTATCTATTGGAAGGGAGAATATTAATTGCATCTTGCACAGAGATTGCTCTTCAAGAATGAAGGCAACCCTTCCCCTACCCAAGTTCTGAGAAGTATCAGAAAAAGTTACATTTGCAGAGTAGTAGCACCTGCATCAGACACTGCAACTGCAAGAAGTATGTGTGACCAGGGAATAAAAAACCTTGCAAAGCAAAGTCTTTCTAGCCCTATCATTCTCTTCAGTTAAGGCTCATCACCCTTAACTATTGTGATTGGTGAGAACGAAGAGCTTGAAGCAGCTACATAATTGTCAAAGCACCTTCTAAGAGAACATCAAAGTTACAGACTATATTATAAATTGCAGAAATATCTTTTCTTTCTTTTATAATTCAGACCATGGGTAACTTCATCCAAGATCATACAGATGGCAAGCATGTGAAACAGGGCTAGGATGCAAACAGCTATCTTCGTCCCAGAAGCAACCCCACCCCCTAGCCCCATACCTAGGAAGCTCCACAAACATCTTCCAGCAATGGGAAGAAGCAGTGGAGCGAGAGAAGTTCAGCTGTTCAGCTGGAGACTGCCCAGTCTGCATTTGCTGTACATCAGGATTTGTGCCTTCACCAACACAAGTATGTGGGAAACTATAAAAACAATCAAGGGGGGACCGTTTATTTCTATACTCTGAGTTTATAGTTACACCTATTGCCAACATAATTTCTCAAAAAGTCAAACAATATGAAAATAATGCAAATTGTTTTCAAATTGTTATCTGGGGTTCTTTTAAGTTTTGGATATTCACAAAACAAAAGACAACTTATGGAAGAGCAGCTTCTGTGAAAGAAGAAAGAACTGTTTTTCCAGTTACTGAGCTCTTCTTGCAATGTGTAGCTGCAAACAGGAAATGGATGCACTTTATGATACATTCTTCATTTGTAAAAATCAACAGTAAGGAACTGAAGGAAAACCTCCTCTGTAACCTGTAAGCTTAAAAAATCCCACAAACCTCCATAGCTTTCACAAAAGCAAAAAAAAATTCCTGATCTGATAAATCAGTGTAAAGGGTTCACTGAAAGTCTGAAAACTGCTGCCACAGAAGAGTATTATTCCTCTACTGTGTTACATAGAGAGTTGTCAAGCTGCCATGTTTTCTCCAAGCATAGTTGTTCTTGCCATTGCTTGATAGTGACAAAGACAACCTTGAGCATTCATGTTTATCTCAAGCCATGAACCAGGAAGATCATTAACAAAACTTTCACTGTCTTCCCCCCACAGTTCAAAGTAAGGAAACCCAAGAAAGTTAGCTTTGGATTTTTCCAGCAGAGGGATTCAATGCAGTAAGAGAAGACAAATGGGATGGAGGGAAACACCTGGAGCAATTATGCAGATGGGAACTGGGCTTAACACATCAGGAAGACCTTGTACCTCTTCTAGCTCCTGCACATGCCTCCATAGAAATCTTCTAAAATTGCAGGACAAATTTTTACCTGCAGAACATGTGCCCCCAAAGCAAAACTCAGTATTTTCTGCTTTTTTTGTTATTTTGTAACCTATGAGATTAGTCCATACTCCAACGTGGCTAAATGAAGAATCTCATATGTATGGTACTTCTGCACTTCTTCCAGCACTGCACACAGACCAAGAGACGCAATGGGTGTATCTGGGCTCATGTCCTTGAAGTACTAAGAATACTAATTCACTTCTCCATATAGACTGAGTTGGCCTGGGGTGCTACTTTTACTGGGTGAGGTTGGCAGGCTTGGAAATAGATCCCAAGCTCCAAAAAAAGCTTTTTGATAGCCTTGCGTACAAGACAATAAGAGACAAGAAAGGAAGGTGAAGAGGAGAAGATTCTAGAAGTTTGGAAAAATATGCAGTTGAGGAAAAAATATTGTTGGGGATCTTAGCTGCATGAACACCTACAAATAACAGTATTTGTCTTTATGTTAAATGTACTGTATACAACCTGATTTTGATAAAGATCAGATGTCCCACAGTGATTTATGTACCTTTCCAGAGCGTAACAGGTATCTACTTAACAGCAAGAAAAACAGCTGATACTCATGCATATATAATTTGGTTTTTGAAAAGCAGACATCTGATTTTGCCAAAATTGGCTGGAAAAATCCAGGTGTGGAATGGATTTCCCCATAGTTATATATTTCACATTTACAAAGCATTCTTACAAATCAGTGCTTTGTCTTTTGTGCAAGCCTAAACAGCTCTTTGAATTCCAGCCTTTTGCAAGACAAGAGCAGTTATAATCAATGTTCCCTCTATGCTGCAGAGTCTTGAGAGCAAAAATTCTACTTTGTGAGCTACTGGCATTATAGCCCTTTATGGCCGAGGACCTGCCTACGTGAGGGACCATCTGTCCTCACACGTTCCACAGAGGGTACTAAGATCAGGAACTCAACATCTTTTAGTGATCCCCGGGATGGGAGAGGCAAGACTGACCAGGGATCGCGCCGTCTCAGTAGCAGCCCCCCACTGGTGGAACCAGCTACCAGAAGAGGTTAGGGCCTTCCGGGACCTCACCCAGTTCCGCAAGGCCTGTAAGACCATACTTTTCCGGCTTGCTTTCAGCTGACCTTTGAGACCTATAACAGCAGGAGGAATCCAGGACATACTGACGTCATCGTAACTGAATAACACCAAAATGTTATTAACACCAACTGTTTTAAATTGTTCTGCTTCTACATGGTTTAACAAATACCAGGCACCAAGTCATCATGGCACCAAGAAATTACACTGTGGTGCTTGCTACTTTCAGCAATGATTTTATTGTAGTATCTCTTAGCAATCCACAGTGGAAGCACAAAGAATGGATCCAACCATGCTTTCCATTTTGACTGATAAAAAAAGAATATGTTTGAGTTCTTGGGACCTGCACAGTCAAAAGCCATGCTGAACAGCAGTCTGTAATAAGGAGGATGATTCAGGAGCTAACTGTATGAGAAAAATAAATGCGTGTGAAGTTCTTATCACTGTTTATTTGTGCACAAGGTTGAATTCATTTTTTAGCCATCTGCTTTTTACACTAGCTCCAATATTTAGTTAAATGGAGATCTTTAGCAAGAAACAATAATGAAATTGTGAGAAATTTAGAAAGATTAGGCTCTGGTTCGAGATTAGGTTTTTTTTTTGCAGTGGTAATATTTATGTGCTACAATACTTTGATCATAGTTGTAATAAAATTATCAGAAGCAATGCAAAGGTCAGGATTATGTTTTGTGGTAGTAAAAATTAGAAAACGTCGTCATTAAAATGCAAAACCCTGAAGGCTGCAAAATGAGCCTGGCTTCAAAATTTTGGGGCTGGCTTCTAGAGCCAAAGAAAATTTGTCAAGGTCTGTTCTACTCAGGCCACTGGAACTATAGGAACTGAGCTGTACACAAAGGCTTCCAGTCCTGAGAACCACAGAATGAAACATATCCAGATTGCAATGTGGGAATAACAGGTAGTTCCCAAAGGCAAACTTCTGTAGGATATCACAGCTCTGTCAAGTGGGGCTATACGTATGGGAAGCGAGATGGCGTTAAACTGTCTAGTTCCCTTTGCTTCATCCCTATTGCTTTTCGTTTGAAGCACCCACACACACTCCCTTGTGCAATGGGGAAGGTTGAGGACGAGTGTTTTTTGCACCGATCCCGCCAAACAAGAGGAGTCAAGACGGTGCGATGACGAAACTATCCCATCAGGCGCCCCCTCCAGGGTTCCCTACTGCACCCCCGAGCGCCTTGCAGCCCTGGCCCCTCCATGACGTTAGCACCAAGACACAAACAGACGCCCCTCCCCCTACTAGGACCCCAGAGACAGGCATAAAACGCCTTCAGAGCCTCCCCAAACCAAGCCCGCCCAAAATAAAACAAGAGTTCAGGGGCACCTTAAAGACTGAACATTTATTCCAGTAGAAACTTGCGTGAGCCAGAGCTTACTTCATCAGGTACATGGAGTTGCAAAGCTATTAAGTCCGTGTTTTGCTTTATATTTGCAACAGAAAAAGCTAAGTGGGAGGGAGCCAATACAAAGAGTCAGTTTACAACAAGGCTCTACCGTAGTTCACTTTCAGCCTTTGGCGCTTCATCCCTCTGCCTCACCCAGAGGTCGCCCCCTTGGGCTCCGCCCAGAGCCTCCGACCCCGCCCTTAGAGCACCCCCCCCCCATCTCACGCCGCGCGCCCTCAGCTGCTCAACTTCTCGCTCCACACCACGCCCTTTGCCTGCTGCCTCCTCGCGGCTTCCCCCTCAGCCAGCCCCGGCCCAGCCCTTGGCGCTCCGGCCGCCGCCTCCCGCCCCGCACTCACATCTGATACTCATCTATCGCCTCCACCAGCTGCCCCCAAGAGTCGAAGTCGGTCCCCTTCTTGAAACTGGCGCCCCAGCGCTGCAGGTGACTCCGGGCCGCTTCCGACATGGTCCCAGCGCTGCTAGGGCACCATGCTCACCACGGGGGAGGAGGGAGAGGAGAGGGACAAGGGCTCGCGCCGGCAACCCCCCCCACCCCCCGCTGTGCCCTGCCCAGCCCAGCCAGCGACAGCGCCACTAGTCACCGACCAAGCCCATCTGCCATCGCAACCGAGCTTGGCGGCCGCCTCGCAACACCCCGCCTTGGCCGCCCTAGAATCAGGTTAGGTTGTACTAGTCCCGCCTCCCTTCTTTTTCATCACAAGCGCACTGAAACTATGGCAACGCTTCCGGATCCCGAGAGAAGACATTGAGGATGAAACGACAGGATAAGCACCATAGAGATGGAAGGAGAGCGCCTCTATTTACATCACGCTCTTGGCCCCGCCTGTATTCAAATAAAAACAGGAAGTGAGATATATTTATGTTGCTGTTTGATCTCGTCGGGGTCTCGATATCGGCTTCGTTCAACCGAGATTTTACACGGTATTTGGTGCAAACCACTTATTTTACTGTGTTTCGATGTGCCAGATGCGGCTGTGAAAGATCGGGGTATTGGACGCCAAGCACCGTTGCTACCGAAGCAAAAGCTGTTTCAGTTCCTATGATTGGTCGAAACACTTCCGCCTCCTTGCCTGTTCCTTGCTTGGGCGATGGAGGTCATGTGACTTGTGTCTAGGACTGTTCAGGGGTTCGGACGTGGTTTACTGTTGTCCAGGGGAGTATCCGTGCTCGCGGAAGGGGAAATATAATCTTCGCGATCCTTTACTTTTGGATCTCTGGAGTGGAGGGAGGCTACTCCGTCTCAGGTAAGTGAAAGCCGGATGTGACATGAGAAGGAAAGTGTGGTGCTCCTTCCTGAGCCATCTGCCCTCCTCTCTGATCTTTTTGTTTCCACTGATACAGCCCAATCTTGCTGGGTGGATGTTTACTCGGCGGGACCGCCTTGGAGGTCAGCGGGCAGTCCCTATCCGGTGTAGGCAACAGCGCCCTTAATCCCTTTAAAATCTAAGCGTTTAGAAGCGTCTACAACTTCGTAGGATGGGTGCATGGGAAAGGGAGAGCTGCCTTACGGGGAAAGTCCGGTCTTTTTGTTTCGTCCCTTCTTAGGTACCACCGCCTTGATTCTCAGATATCTGGTCCGTATTCCGACTGTTTCACCACACGCACACCGAAAGCCATTTTCTTGTCCGGACAATAGAGCAGGTTGCGATCCATTTCCTGGCTATTACTTGTTTCTATAATCCTGTAGGCTACTAGCTCTTTAAAAACAAAACAAAACTGAAATGCAATCACTGGAGTAAACGGAACTGATTTCGATAGGCCAAAATTGATTCCACTGTTTGCGTTGAAATTCAGCGCTTTGTATATTTCCCTACTTCCTTCTTACAAGAGTTGCTTTCGATAATTTGCCCTGACTGTTGCTGTTATAATCTACTTTTTAAAAAAAGTTTTAAGTGGGAACGCTCCCAGCTTCGGACAAAATCACAATGCCTAGCAGATCTTTTATTTGACAGCAGGAGAGGGGGTGCTTTCGGATTCATAATCACAAAGATGTAAATAGAGTATTTATAGAAGAAAGCCTCTATCCTAATAAACATCCCTGGGAAGGTGACCTCAATTAATCAGTATTAATAACCCGATTGCAACCACCAGTAATTCAAATATAAAGGTTATGATTGAGGAAGGACTCATCTATTAAAAGAGTTAGAAAAAGAAATCCAATCTGGCAAATGCTCCCGATTTCTAATCTGAATCGTATTTACACGGAAGTAAATACCATTGAGTTCAATGAGATTTCTTTCTAAAGGGATTTACAGTTGCAGCCCAAAACACTTAAACATGACAAGGTTGGTGTACACAAAACCTTAAATTGAGACAATAGAGCAGGGGTTATTTGATCTGTTAGTGTTTTCTGGAAAGTAAATTTTAGCTGCGTGCTCAGTTGATTTTCCACTCACTGATTAGAGTGCTAGGTTTATTGCTTATTATGTCTGTCCATAGTAAACTCATTCTGGAGAAGGTGTCCTGTAGTGGAGGACAACAATGGGAAATTAAGGCTGCAATCTGACGCACAATTAGTTGAGAATTAGCCCTTTTGAAAGCGGTAGTCCTGCTACTCACAGGAAAAGTCGGGACAAAAATCCGAGGTTGGAGGCATGGGGTTTCACCTCGGTCACTTTATTGTAAGTTGTGTGCAGGCTGTTTGGATTTCTGGTCTGGGGTCGCATTCTGCTGATGCCTAACGACAGGTTTTCTAGTGAACACAACAGAGAGTTTTGCTTAATAGTTTAGAGTATAATTTTAAGAGAGTTTAAGGGTTTTTAATTATTTTTATCATTGCGAACAAGTTTGGAAAAGCTGTAACTTTCTTTTCCGTATTTCCAGCCTTCTCACACAAAAGACATCTTTCCAAGAGTTCTGGAAATTTCTGTCAAAGACGAGGGAGTGTTTGATGGGTGAAGGTCACTTTTTTGGTTCATCTGCCCCCTTTTTAATGTTAGGGGTATTTTAAATATCAATTTGTCTGTGATTGGTTAAAGTGGAACAGTCAATGCCACTTAAAATCATATAGTTCTCCAGGGGTGTCAAAACTCATTTCTTACAAGGGCAGGATCTGACATAAATGGGACTTTGTGGGGCTAGGCCATGGGTGTCATAAAATGTAATGCCAGATAGCAAAGATAGAAACTTAATAAAGGATATAGACAAGCACAAAGTTGTTTTTTTACTTAAAATACTAACATGCAGGGGTTTTTTTGAGCAGGAACGCAGTTCCGGCTGCCTTGGCATCAGGGGTGTGGCCTAATACGCAAATTAATCCCTACTAGGCTTTTTATACAAAAAAAGCCCTGCAAACATGCTTAAAATTCTTACAATGTTTTCTTTAAAATGGAAAGGTGGGGGAATAGTGGGATTTGGCAATGCAATTTTTAAAATAAAGCATCAAGAAAAAGCACAAGGATCACAGCAAAAACTAAAATATAAAATGCTCTGTGTCTAACAAAATATGAAATGGCTGGGTATTGCAAGCTTCTCCCCCCCCCCCCCCCCTTAGATTGGAAATTGCTCTCCAGTGTAAAATCCCCCTTTGGTCATGGCTTCCCAGGTTAGACTACTTACTGGGCACTAGTTCTCAGGTCCATTCAGCAGAAACAATCTGGCTCATAGCATGAATCTTTATTTGCAAGATCACTCAAGCAAGCAACCCTACAGCATCCCATTGCTCTCCTCTGCACCACTTCATTCTGTTTGCATCCTTTTTTGAAGTGAAGCCTCCAGAACTGCGTACAATACTCCGGGTGCAGCCTGGCCAATGCAATGTACAGCAGGACTATCTTGCGATTTGGGTGTTATGCCTCTGTCAGGGCCGGTGCTAGGCTTTCTGGAGTTCTAGGTGAGGCTACCAACTTGTGCCCCCCTCTCCAGTCTGGCTGTCAAGTGCTTCTCAGTGCACCTGTCCTCCACCCCTCCCCCGCTGTCCCCTGGTTCAAGCCCTGCAGAGTCCGGCCTTGAGAGGCTGTTGGGGCAGAAAGTAGGGTTGCCAGTCTCCAGGTGGAGGCAAGGGATCCCCCAGTTTGGAGGCCCTCCCACTGCTTCAGGGTCATCAGAAAACGGGATGGGGAGGGAAATGTCTACTGGGTACTCCCATTATTCCCTATGGAGACTGATTCCCATAGGGTATAATGGAAAATTGATCTGTGGTTATTGGGGAGAGGGCTATTTTTTGAGGTAGAATCACCAAACTTTCAGCATAGCATTGAATGCCTCTTCTCAAAACACCGACCAAGTTTGAAAAGGACAGGACCAGGGGGTCAAATTCTATGAGCCCAAAAAGAAAGTGCCCCTATCCTTCATTATTTCCAATGGAGGGAAGGCATTTAAAAGGTTGTGGTCCCTTTAAAAGTGATGGCCAGAACTCCCTTTGGAGTTCAATTATGCTTGTCACAGCCTTGCTGCTGGCTCCACCCCAAAGTCTTCTGGCTCCACCCCCAAAGTTCCCAGAATTTTCTTAAATTGGACTTGGCAACCCTAGCAGAAAGTGTTTCCAGGCCAATTTTCTGACAGAAACACGTCTAAGAAAAAGATGTTATTTTAACCCTTGATTGAGAGGAGACCAGTGGAGCATTACAACAGACACTAAATTTATTACTCTTCACACTTAAGAAACCTAATGATATAGACATCAGTCTCCAAGTCTGACATGTTTATTGTCTTTGCTGTTTTCCCCCAGTTCAACCCAGGCTTTCGTCTGTTAAAAACATTTTCACTATTTTGCATACTAATCCATTCCCACTCTCTATATGTAGGACTGCTAATTCCTTTCCATACTATTGTCTGACAAAGTGTGCCAGGCACACAAAAGCTTCCACTTTGAATAAAACTCTGTTGTTCTTAAAGGTGCCACTAATACACAGTTGTGCAGGAAAAGGAAACAAACTGGTCATCTGAAGTGGCACAAGAGCCCTAGTTTTAGCGATGAACACAGAGCTTCCTAAATCTCCTGCAAGGTACTCCAGTCAGCTCACCTTAAAAAAGCCTCTGCTCCTCTCTCTGTCCCTTTCAGCAACTCAACAGTGTATTGGTAAATAAAGCAAATGCTGCAAAATTGTCATAAGTGTTTAGTGCTCTCTTTTCTAGCATGAAACAAAGATGACAAAATATGAAGGGAAGAGGGGTAGTATTGCAAAAGCACTACTGCATGCACAAAGCAGTTGCAATGGAATCCTAGACGGAAAGGAAAAAAGGGAGTGAACAAAAAACTTAACCCAAATAATTGAATTAAGAACCTGGAAAGTTAAACAGATGCAAGGGACATGCTAGAGAAAACCCAATCCTTACTATTTCACCGTACAAGTATATGTCATGACTGAGACAGCTTTAGAAAGGGGAAAGTTTGCATCCTCTGAGAGTCCTTCTATTCCAGCAATTTTGCAATTTTTATATGGCAAGAAAAGTTTCAGCTTGTAGCACTGGCTCTGCATAAGTGGGGAGGGGAGATGTCTTCTGCCCAACATGACTGATTCTGCCCACCTTCCCTTTTAACAGCCACAGGCTTCAGGCTTTGCACTTGCAATATATTTCAGTGATCTCAGCCTTGGGATGATACTGAATTTCTCAGCTGTGTTATTTTGACCTATACGACATGCATACATAGCACAAACAAAGCTACAAAAACCAACCATGCAAGAGGAGAACTGAGCACCCTCGCTAGAAACCTCTGCCAGTGCCAGATCTGAAAGCCATTGGTGCAGGGTTGAAAGGGGGGGGGGGAGGGAGAGGAATAAGACAAGCCAGTTTTTCCTGCCCTATGCCTTTAAGAGCCTGGAAAATCCAACTGGTGAATATTCCTGCCCCCCTCCCTCAATCCTTTGGGAAACTGGGCTTTGCTCCTTTGAATACCTACCTACTCTTTCCCCCTCCCCCATGCTAACTGCGGCTCTGAATAAAACTTGGTTGGTCTTAAAGGTGCAACTTGACTCTTGCTTTATTCTATTGCTTCTGACAACACGGCTGCCCACCTCGATCTATCTGGCTCCCACTGAGAAGAGTGGGAGCAGCAGCTTCAAGCACCATACATGAGGGGAGGAGGAGGGGGGAAGAAAGAGAGAGAGAAGGAAGACAGGGGGCAACACTGACTGACAGAAAGAGAGGGAGGAAGGAAGGAAAACATGAAATGGAAGCCTGGGAAAACATGAAATGCCAGAGCATTTCAAGCTTCTCAAAGATCTGGGGCGAAAGCGCAGTGCTGTGATTCGTGGACCTCTATGCTTCACTATTTGTCTTGGGGGAGAGGAAGCAAAGCAGGGCATGGAAAATGGCGGGGAGGGATTGTCTGCTGGGAGAAGAAGCCTCCCTCGACCATCCTGCTAGGACTGGAGGGCAGGTGAGACTCCACTCGCTGCTGCATTGAGATGGGGAGCCCCGCTCAGCCCCTTCTCTGATGCTTCTGCCAGCTGCTCCAGAGGCTCCCAGGCAACATTGAAGGTTCAGAGGGAGCTAGCTGAGCTGCGGGTAGCAGCCAGTCTTTTTTCCTTTGCCCCAAATTGGGGCGAATGAAGAAGGATGCAGGCGGCTGCTGCCCAACCAGCTCCCTCTGAAGTGGGGGAAAAGGCTGGGCAAGGGACAAGACAGGAAGGGTCGGCGCAAGTGAGGAGGGGGTGGCCGCCCTTCACCCCCATGGTGAGGGAGCACGCTCAGCAGCTGCCTACCTCGCCGACTCCCATGCGCCGGCTCTGGCCTCTGTAGATATGCCCCAAGACTGCATTAGCCTTTTTTGTAATCGCATCGCACTGTTCATATTTAACCCATACCTCAAGATCTTGTTCACACATACTGCTGCCCAGAAGTGTATCCCCCATCCAATATGCATGTTGCTCATTTTTGTTACCCAGATGTAGAACTTGGCACTTATCCTTGTTAAATTGCATCTTGTTCACATCCATCCACTTTTCCAGCATGTTCAGATCTTGTTGAATTCTTCCCCTGTCTTCAGGTGTATTCACTTCTGCTCCTTCAAATTTGGTGTCATCTCCATTCTTCCAGGAAATAGTGGGCAAAATTGATCATTTCTCAAAAAGAAAGATCAGTAGATACCATGGTGGGTTTTTTAAAAAAAGTAAACTAAGCTATTGAAAGTGCTGTTAACCTGTTTCTGAAAAGGCATGTTTTAGCATTAATAGAAAAAAATATAAAGAACAAAATGAGATTCCAGTGGCACCTTTAAAACCAACAAACTTTTATTTAAAGTGTGAGCTTTCAAGCACACTTCTTCAGATAAAGAATATATATACCTTCTTCAAGTGGCCAAATTAAACTGCATGCATCAAAATGTTGCCTGCAGCTTTAAAATTTAGTTATATTCACAAAAGCCACAATGAATTGGTAATTCAAGCTACAGTGACCATTCAGAGAGCAGTTAATAATGGGTCTTTTGATAGAAATCCTGAATAGCAAACGTAGTTGATGCAGCCACGAATGAGAGTCATGCACTTGTGACCTTTCAATAGAGGTTATTATTAATTAACCCAAGAACATGGGGTCATTTTGCTCATTCTAAAGCAAACATAATAAAAACAGTTTAGGAGACAACTTTTTTTTTTTAATCCTTATAGCCTTGCAAATATACAAGAATGAAGAGGTGCAGAGGAGAGTAATGGAATGCTGTAGGCTGATCCTGCATTGAGCAGTGGGTTTGACTAGATCAGGGATGTTGAACTCATTTGTTAGGAGGGCTGGATCTGACACAAATGGGACTTTGTGGGGCTGGGCCATGTGTGTCATAAAATGTAATGTGAGGTAGCTTAGATATAGACTTTATAAAGTTTGTATCTAACTTAAAATACAAACATGCTTAAAACTGAAAGCACTGGTTTCTATATTATAAATATTAATTTTTCTTAGTTTTTTAAATAAATGAATAGAGTTGTTGGTATTTTTAGACTCTTTGAAGAAAGTGGTTAAAAGTATAAGATGGTTTATTTAGAACAGTCAGTATTTCTTTTAGTAGTGTTTGTTTGCATACGTGAAATATATAGAAAAAACTAGTGAGCATGAATCTTTCCTCAGTTGCCTCCTTTATTCTGGCCACCTTCAGCTGAAGATTGGTGACCTTGAAACAAAACTATTGTATTTATTAAAATGTTGTGAACCACCCTGAGCCCTGTTTGGGGGAGGGCAGTCTAGAAATCAAATAAATAAAACATATGGGGAGAGGGAAGGGTAGCAGATTGGTTTAATCCACCAGCAGAAGAGGGATAAAGAGACGTGTCCCCCCACCCCCCGCCCCTGCAGTTCCCTTCACTGCAATCTTTTGTGCTGGCATGTATGTTTATTAGGGTTCCACAACCATCAGCAGAGGGTTGCAAGGAAAGCATGTTTGAGAAAGGCAAAGAAGATGTGCTTCCACAAGAATTTTCTGTTTGCACTAATTAATACATTAATTTTTCTTTTCCTCAGTTTAGGGTTGCTAAAGCTCTAATCCTGAAGGAAGTACTCAAGAAAAATGACTCACTGGTTTCATCGAAACCCTTTGAAGGCTACAGCTCCTGTGTCTTTCAATTACTATGGAGTAGCCACTACTCCTGCTGCAACAAAGATATGCAAGTAAGTGGTGCTGGATGTTCACATTTCAAAATCCACAGTGATTCTTTACACAAAACATGCTTTTTTTTTTTACCTGTATAAAAGACACCAGTGCTGTTGATAGGGTTGCCAGGTCCAACTTAGGAAGTACCTGGGGACTTTGGGGATGGAGCCTGGAGACGTTCCCATCCCCCCCCCAAAAAAAAACAAAAAACAGCAGAGCAGTTCCCCTGAATACAGTTTTCATTTCCTCATCCTCTTTTTCCTTCAAAGGGTTCTCCAGCAGCTACACTTCCACAAAATGAAAGTAAAATCAATCATATCCCTATAAGTCCTTTGTCAGGCTTTGGTAGCATTTCCAAGAATGGCTTTATTAAGGGAAACACGCACTCACAAAGCGATGAAAATACACCTAAACAGTTTGCAAGCCCACACTTTTGTGATCTCACTGGGGCAATGGTATAAATCACTTTACCCATGGGAGTTGCTGAATGTAACAGTCTGCTATATTTCAATCAACTTCTTCAGACTAGCACAAGAAAACAAAAGAAAGGAAGGAGTAGTCTAGCAGGTGGAGTTTTCCTCCATCCCAAAATCAGATTCTAGTTAATTCTTTACATTCCATTTTACTTCTGAAACCAATGCAAAACAGAGAAACTGTGCTTTCTTCCTTTCTTACATGCTTCACATATTCACTGGGAAGAACCACATGGCTCTGCCTGCTTGCCCCCCCCCCACCACAATGTATCTTTCAACCTGCTGAGATTTAAAGGTGCAAGCTTCTTCTAAACCTGAGATTTAAAGGTGCAAGCTCCTTCTAAACCTGCTGAGATTTAAAGGGACATCATAGTTGTTGGGGCAGAGGCCCCCCCCCCAGCCAGTTGGCTGGTGGTAGGGAGGAGCCTGCAAAACCAAGGGATCCCCCATCCATACCTGGGGGCTGGCAAGTGTCAAGTCCTCAGCAGTTCAGCTGTCAACATCAGACCATTTTAGGAAATAGACTTTATTGAAATACTGACTTCCATAGGCAAGATGGTTATTGCAAAAAGTGATTATGGTGGGCTCTTGCCCTATACTTAGACTTTATCTTGACCGTTATGCATTTGAATACAACGGCACCAAGCAAGCAAGCTTTCCCTTGCAACGGAGAGCATTTCCCATACCCCCTTCTGCAGGTGTACACATAATCATCAGAAGACAGGCCCATGACCTTGACTGTCTGAGATCAGAGAAATCTGCTTCCATTGGTTACTACAGAGATAGCATTGCGTTGGCAGTAAGGCAGCTACAGGTCACAGCATAGAACTACATTCATGGCAAGAGGCACTCTTGACAGCAAGCCTAGCTGTTGAAATTCTAAAGTGTCTCTCTGAAAAATTAATGTGATTATTTTTGTTTTATACAGTGATTTAAGGTTATCAAGAACACGGCTCCTGGAGCTTTTTACAGATTTGAGTAGTACTCCAGAAATGATGAAAAATTCAACTGATACTTATTTTTCACTCTTGAAAGGTAAGTAAGCTGGCCAGTTTCTGTCATTGGTCAGTAGGTTCCCAAGAAACCTCTTAATCTCTGACCCTGGGACTTTAAAGCAAAGGTCGGAGTTTTTTTGCTCTACTTATAAAGAACACACAGTAAGTAAAATACAATGGAAATGTGCTTGACATAGGAACAGTATATAAGTCAGGTGTGGCCAAGCTGTGGCTTGGGAGCCACTTGCAGCTCTTTCATACATATTGTGTGACTCCCAGAGGTCAAGGAGGAACTTAATGCAGGCTTACTCTCAAGTAAGCGTGTTTAGTATTGGAACCTCAGCCTCTGATCGCTGACCCATAGCTAGACAACTATTTCCACCTTGTGTGAAGTGGGGAAGGAGGGGAAAATAGGCCACACCCCTCTTATGTAGCCAATGCTGCAAGAGCTTTCAGGGATCTTACAGGGCCTACTGTAAGCTCTTGGGGGACTGGCTACATTGAAGCTGTGTGGCCTAATATGCAAAGGAGTTCCTGGTGACATGTAGTTTCATACTGAATATGTCCCAGTTTGTCATAGCAATATGTGGTGGACAGCCTTGTTCCTTGAAGTGCTCTAGGCTGTATATTCTGTTAATCAAAAATAGTTAAGTGCAGCCTTGTAATGATCAAAAACTTATAATTATAACATAAATTCAATATTTTATGTGCCTTCCCTCCCCAGTTCTCTATGTCAGCACCTTGATAAGCCTGCTCTGCTGGCATTTTTCATTTGTCCTATATTTGTATGTCTGGCAGCTGTAACTTCTGAGCAAATACTTAGCTTGTGCTGCTGCCCTTAACCAGTGGAATTTTGTACATCATAATAAAAGAACTGCTTTTTTTTTTTCCAGAGTGATGTTGTTCTTTGGCTTTCCATTGCTTCAAGTACCACAGAATGCATTTAACTTAGTTTTTATATAGTTTTATTACTTCATTGATAACTCTATCTGCATTTTTCTCATTTTATTTTTAAAAACCATATTCTGAAGGGAGTAGTGGAGTTCTGAGACTATTTTGGTTATAGGGAAGATGTTATATTTAATATCAGGTAAACATAAATACTAGCAGTAATTCTTTTTCTTGTGCAAAATTGTATATCAAGGCTTAGTTTAGTGGCTCATGGAGGGCCACATTTGTATTACTATCAACCAAAAGAGCCACATTTACTTCCACCCCTTGTGTGAGGTCTACACCTCAGGGAGGCTTGCAGCTTCCTTGTTCTTTTGGTGGCAGCTGTTTCAAGGTAAAAACCACTTGCTGATCACGAGTCCGCTTTTCTGAAACATGGGGCATGATCCACATTGGGAACCTTTGCTCAAAAGAGCCACAGGTGGCATGTCAAAGAGCCAAATGTGGCTCTCAAACCATTGAGTGAATATCACAGGCTTTTAGAAACTTTTATAGCAAGAGAGGAACAAATGTTAAGAATTTTTTCATAATTATTATATAACTATAATAGCAAGATAGGAACAGATATTAACTTTAAGGATGATTTTGAAATTCTCTGTTTCACAGAGAAATTATTACAATATTTTTATTAACAGGGTTTATAGTTTCACTGGATGACTCTTCACAAGACAGCAAGCTGAGATACATTCAGAATTTTAAGTGGACAGATACCTTACAAGGACAAGTACCATGGTATGTGTGCAACATGTGCTCCAGTGCTTATAACAAGCCTTTTCAGACAGCAGTAGAGATACTAACCATGCAGTCTTATGCAGAGTTACTCCAGTCTAAGGCCATTTACTTCAGTGGGTTTAGAATGAAGCAACTCTTTGTAGAATTACAGCAGAAGCAAATTAAGAGATATCAAGGCAATTGGTATGGTGTTAGGCTGGCTATTTAATGTTCAACAGCCTTGATCTTCTTTCTCATTTTTTTTGTGTGAGCATAAATTAGCCTTTTGGTTTTGCTTCAGCAAACTAACCCACTGAAATTTGCTTTTCATAACATCAGATCTTACTGAGTTTAAATATTGCTCAGGAGCAAAAAAAATTATGCAGGTAGATTTTGTGCATGTTGACTCAAAGAGTGAGTTCAAGTGCAAATAGAACTGCAGCTGCTGTTACAGCTTTTCAGAACAGTCAGCCACAGCTCAGAGCTGTGAGAAAATATGGACTGGTCACATTAAGAGTCTACATAAACACTCCACTTGTTTTCATATTCTAATATTCTGGGTATCACTACGTTATCTTCCATATTTCTAGTCCTTATCTGCCTCTGAATGCTATTAATTCAAGGTTTCCTAAAGAGTTTCTTTATGATTTATGTAAAGTGACAGAGCAGTTCCTCCGTGGAACAGGCTTCACTGGGAGGTGATGGGCTCTCCTTTGGAAGTTTCAAGCAGTGGCTAGCAGGGTTGCCAATCCCCAGGTGGGGGCAGGGGATCCCCTGGTTTGTAGACCCTCCCCCCACTTCAGGGTCGTCAGAAAGCGGGGTGAGGGGAGGGAAATGTCTGCTGGGAATGCTATTATTCCCTATGGAGATTTATTCCCATAGAAAATCATGGAGAATTGATCCACAGGTATCTGGGCTCTGGGGGGGCTGTTTTTTGGGGTAGAGGCACCAAATTTTCAGCGTAGCATCCAGTGCCTCTCCCCAAAGTACCCCTCAAGTTTCAAAATGATTGGGCCAGGGGGTCCGATTCTATGAGCCCCAAAAGAAGGTGCCCCATCCTTCATTATTTCCTATGGAAGGAAGGAATTGAAAAGGTGTGCCGTCCCTTTAAATGTGATGGACAGAACTCCCTTTGGAGTTCAATTATGCTTGTCACAGCCTTGATCTTGGCTCCACCCCTAATGTCTCCTGGCTCCACCCCCAAAGTCCCCAGATATTTCTTGAATTGGACTTGGCAACCCTAGTGGCTAGATGGCCATCTGACAGCAATACTAATTCTGTGAACTTAAGCAGATCATGAGAGGGAGGGCAGGAAGGGCTGCACCAATGCGTAGTTCTTTTTTTTATACACCCAGGGAAATGCTAATTGTCTCTTTGGGGTTAGGAAGCAGTTTTTCTCCAGAGATTCTGGAGGGGTTTTGCCATCTTTTGGGCATGAAGCAGAGGTTACTGGGGGATGTGGGGGAAAGTTTTTGTGAATTTCCTGCATTGTGCAGGGGGTTGGACTAGATGAATCTGGAGGTCCCTTCCAACTCTATGATTCTGTGACTTGTAATCATGTAATAGATTTATCCAGAACATAAGATGTTTGTAAAAAATAAAGGGAAGCTCTCATATGTGAAGTATAAACTTGGATGAGCATGTACATTTGTTCTTGAGTTTGAACATTTTTTTGCATAAGAGAATTTCTTTTTTTGCGAAAATGTTGCAGCTGTTATATTCTCAGTGGTGTTAGCTTGGAGACTTTATAAAATCTGTAGTAACATGACTGACTTCTATACCTTCATTATCTGGGATGGTTGAGAAGGAGTTAATGGAGACTGGAGTGTTATGCTTCAGCCTTTTTTAGTTCTGACTAAAAACAAAGCAAGAATTGTTTCTGATGAGACAATTGTTGTTTTCAAGCTCTTGAACATCTATGTGAAGAGCGTGGATTTGAACACTTTTGGGTTTGCTCATGTGATACGGAATAGGGCTGTGAAGGGGAGTACAACAAACACAAGCGGTTTTGTTTTGTAATGCTCTAAAAGATAATACTGAATATTTGCAGTATGTTGTACTTTATAAAAAGAAATGTTATTTGTGGTGGAGAAAACCATATGAATAGCTTGTTCTCCCTCCCCTTTTTAGTGCCCAACAAGATGCTGTATTTGAGCTTGTTTCCATGGGATTTAATGTGGCTTTGTGGTACACTAAATATGCATCCAGGCTGGCTGGGAAAGAGGAGTAAGTATCATCAATTCAGTAAGCACTATTTTATTACTAAGAGCTGAATCCTACCATTTTGCTCAGCTAAGGGCAGAATTTTCCTTCCACTGAAGAGGCTCTTCCTCTGGCAGACAGCTTGGCATCCTGTTGCCATGCAACAAAACCAGCATCTCAGAACTCTTACTAAAAGCTTAAGAATTTCAGCATACTTGGGTCCTCAGGGAAATACAACTCTGAGGGACTTCCAGAAAAGGCCCAAGGACTGAGCATGTTCTAGGATGCAAAAACAGGTGAACAGAGAAGAAGGGACGGGAGGGGGTGCTACTTCACTCAAGCCCTTAAAGCTTATACTATTAGAGGAGATCAAGGATGGGGAGACATTTCCCCATGACTTGTTTCCCCCCATAGTTCCTTGTGGGCCCCAAATTGCAATCTTCTAAATAGTGCTAACAACCAACCTATGCCGATGAGAGTGCCAAAACCTATTTAAAATTTGTCATGCTTTAGTCTACATATGATTGTAGTCTAAGTCTCCAAAAGCCTTGATGGCTGTTAAGCTCATGTCCCACCAGCATATCTGCTGAGAGCAAAGTCATGGAATGCAGATTTCTTAGCCTTGGAGGGGGGGTTGTGCCATCCTGTGACCTTAAAACAGGGTAAGATAGCAGTGGCTTTTAAAAAAATCTTTAAATGAGAATCCTGGCTAATTTGGTGATATTAAATTTGAGTAAATCTGTGAGGTGCTTACTTTCTGTCAGGCAGTTGTATTAATAAGCTACCAATCCTTTAGCATAACAGAAGATGAAGCGAAAGATGTCCACCGAAGTTTGAAAATGGCAGCTGGGATTTTTAAACACTTAAAGGTAGGATGCTTTTCATTTTTAAATGCTGCTGCTTAATGGCATTGGCCTCTGTGAAGACTTTGTGTTTCCTTTTTCCTCTGTGTTCTGTGCAGCTCTCTTCATGCTCTTAGTGTGCTTTAAGCATGGGCAGGTGGTTTTGTTGTGAAGGGTTTGTTTTTCCTTCTTAGCAGATTCATATCAATAAATTTTAAAAGGGTACAAGTCAATAGAGGATACTGAGAGTGTTTCAAATTTTTCTGTACCTGCACAGCCTTCATGGAATGGCATCACTGTTCTGCATGTGGTGGAAATTGGTTGTTTGAAATACATTTATTGTCAAATGAGGCAGGAGGCATACATAACTTTGATCCACAAGGAGTGGAATGATCCAATGCTACCACAATCATATAGACATATATTGTTGTTAAATGTGGATTGCAAGCTTCTTGCTTTAGTAATGGCAGAGCAATTTAAGAAATGTGTAACAAAAATAATTCATCAAGACCAAACAGGCTTTGTCCCAAAGAGATATATGAAAGATGATTTTCATTTTATAATCAATGCAATGGAATTTGTGAAAAATAAAAAAGAGAAAGTGGCTTCTATGTTTTTGGACTCTGAAAAAGCCTTTGATAATGTGTCTTGGACTTTTATGCTAAAAGTACTACAGCATCTAAACTGTGGACCCAGGTTCTTGAGTTGGATTCAAGGCATTTACCTGAAACAAAATGCAAAAATCCTAATAAATGGCATGTTAACCGATGGATTTCAGAAAGAAAAGGGGGCAGGATGCCATTGTTATTCATTCTTGCAATGGAAACATTTGCTTCTAGAATCAGACAAGAGCAAAACATCATGGGACAGAGTTGATAGAGAAGAACTTAGCCGCCCTGAGCCACTTGTTGGGAAGGGCGGGATATAAGTCATAAAATAAATAAATAAATAAATAAATAGATTAAAGAGTTATGCATATGATGTAGTACTGACAATTTTAAATCCGCAAGAGATTACGCAATCTGTTTTTGGATGTATAGAGAAATTTGGTTCTTTTTCAGGATTTAAAGTAATAGGAAAAAGACTAAAATAATTCGAAAGTTTTTATTAAAAAAAGAAGATAATATTAAATTAGTCACAGGTTGGGATCTTGTTTCCAATTCAGTCAAATATTTGGGCATAAACATGTCCAGAGAAAAATAAACACTTTTTCAAGATTATTATGAAATAATCTGGAAGAAAATTCAAATGGATTTGAAGAGATGGTCAAATTTAAACTTGTCGTGGGAAAATGTCTGCAATAATAATGAACATGCTCCCAAGGATTAATTTTTTATTTCAGATGCTTCCAGTTGAGATACATGACAGGTTTCTAAAAGACTGGCAAAGACAAACCCATTTATATGGAATGGCTAGAAACCAAGGCTAGAAACCAAAGTTTTATGAGATGGGGGGAGGGGGAGAGGAGGATTAGCAGTCCCTAATATCAGATGTACTAACAAGCAGCCTGCCTAGTCTAGACCTCTGACTGGATTAAAAATCTGAATTCAAGACTGATGAAATTGGAAGCTTCAGATTTGTCCAAAGGGTTGCATAGACACCTCTGGATTAAAACAACTGGGAAAACAAGTGGAAAAATCAAGAGGTGTAATGGTCATGTTAGAGACAATTTACTAAAAAAAATGGTGGTCACAAGAATAAGCTCCTCAATATCACCTTTAATGTTACCACTAGATGCTTATCATGAGAAGTTTGAGAGGAAAAGTAATGACTTTATGACATATCAAGATATGATTAACGAACATGGGAAAATTAAATCCTGGCATGATATTAATGAAGAAGGAAAAAAGTTACAATGTTTAACACATCTACATCAAAGAAGATGATGAAGATGATGGTCAAGAAGGAGATAGACCAGGAAATAGGACTAAATTTGAAAATATGATATTGAGGGGAAAAGTTAATCTTTTAGGACACATTTATAAAGCTTTACTATAATACAACAGAAACTGGACAAGTTAAGACATGCATGGTGAAATGGTCGCAAAATGTCAGGAAGCAGATTTCATTTCAGCAGTGGGAAAAACAATATGCTGTTATGGCAAAACTAACAAATTTCATTAATCAAAGACAGACGAAGTTGAAAATAATTAGCGAGTTTTGTATGATTACTATAACCTATCCTTGTAGTCATGCAGTTGAATGGTTTATTATTATATAACAGTCTCAGTATGAAATATTAACAATGATATCTTTTGTACAGTCTTTATCATAAACTGTTATGTTAAAAGTTACATACAAATTTCTATAAGGGGATTCATGTTTTATCATATAATTGATAAGATAGGATAAATGATAATATATTATGAGAAAATGGTAGAATAAGTTGAGTAGGTTGATATAGGTTTTTAAGCTATTGTGTCACATATTTCTCCTAAACAATACACATACTTGAATGAAGGCTTCTTCTTTGTATTTTCAAAAACTGCCCTTTATATTGTGTTTTGGTACCTTTTACTCATTTCCCTCACCCCCCCTTCTTTGTTTTGTATCACCTTAAATAGTTAAAAAAAATTGCAAAAAGAGAGAGAGAGCGCGCCAGCCAGCCAGCATGGTGTAATGGTTAAGAATGTTAAACTAGGATCTAGGAGACCCAGGTGCGAATCCGCATTCTGCCATGGAAGCTTGCTGGGTGATCTTGGACCTTACGCTAACCTATCTCACAGGGCTGTTGTGAGGATAAAATGGAGGAGAGAATGTTGTAGGCTACTTGGGGGAGGGATGTGGAGTACATATGACATAAGTAAATAAATTGTATATAAGATTGAGTAAGCTTCTTTCTCTCTGACATGCTAGATTTCCCTGCACAGGAGATCTTGATGGAGAAGTTTATTCAAATTGAATGCCCATTGGACTGGACTGGAAGCCTCAAAGGCGCCTGGTCTGGTGTACCCAGTGGTAGCAGTCAGGAAATGCTCACCTAAACAAATTGAGTATGCAACAATGGCAAAAACCAACTTCTTTTTATCTATATTCTATCTTTTCTTCAGTATCATAAATGTATTGCCTGATTCTATCTCGTAATCATTTTCCACTTTAACAATTCAGTCCTAGTCTTCAGCTATATAGTAAAAAAATACATTCAATTTCCCTTGAAATTCTAAATTTGATCTATTAGGCAAATAAGATGTTAGTTTTTGCCATTGTCATATACTCAATTTGTCTAGACTATATATAAATAAATATAGACTAGACTATATATAGTCTAGACCAGCGGTCATTTTGTAGAAAAATAGGTGGTGGAGCTCATCCAGGGATTATTATGCAGCTGCACATACTATTCAGTGGACAAGGAGGTGGAACTCTCAGAAGGAGGAGGTGGAACTCTTAGAAAGGTTCAGGAGCTGAGCTCCTGTGAGCTCCCACTGAATCTGAGGCCTGGTCTAGACTATATATAAATAAATCCTATGCAATAAAGTATGTTCTGTTTCACAGCTGTTAGACAATAATTCATGGTCATCGACTTTATCTATTATATCTAACTACATTTTTTTATGTGTCTAGGTCTGTGCTTATGTTTGTGTACATGAAAGATTATTTTTAATGTATAACTGTAGTAACGTATTGTGTGTGTGTCTTTATTGTTTGTGAACTGGTCCGTTTCTGTTTTCATCTGTGCCCATCCCTAGTTAAATATATTAGTATTTGCAGTATCCAGCCGTGAGCTTTTGCTTCAGGAACAAGTGAGCATTTTTATATATATATATTTTAAAAGCTCCTCATAGGGCTTCGAGGCTCCAAAATGGCAGGTTGTCTCCAGATCACTCTCCTCAATGTACCCACCTAGTTTAGTCCACATTGGACTTCGGGGGGCTGAGTTACAGACCCCCTAAAAAGGTCATTCAGTGCAATGCTTTTCAACGGGATGTCACCTCCACTGGTTCAGGAGTGACAAAAACTGACCTGGGTGAGCTAGAGGCCTTCAACTCACATAGTTCCTTACTGGGGTGACCCTCCACATGCCCCACAGGTTACATACATATCAGATTTGGGGAGATCCAAGTAACATACCACCAAGCAAGGTGCCTCCAGGAAACTGTTTTGTCGGGAGTTGTCCTGTGCCATTTTGAGACACTACACTGTGGACCTGGTTAAGCTACAGGCATCAGACTTCCAGAGTATCTCCCCAGGGACCACCCACATGGCTGCAGGTGGCTGTGTCTTCCTGGGACCAGCCACCCAGCTCTGGCAAAATGATGACTGATTGGAGCTAAGGCCTCCATCCTACCTGGGAAGATGACAGGGACAACCAAGCCTGGCAACTGGGACTCACTGCATAGCTGTGGGAGGGGGCACTGGTGGACTAGCTAAGGGAATGTGTGGGAATATGTGGCAGAGGAGAAAGGATGCTTTTTTGGAGGAACAGAAAGGGTACCCCACAGCCGGGGAGAGGGCAGTTAGCCAAGCCCCCCAGAAATCTGTAGATAGTTTGGGTACCTGAGTGGGAGAGGAGAGAGGAAACCCCCCAGGCAGAGACTCAGGCAATGTAGGAGGAAATGGGGTGCTTTTTGGAGGAGCAGAAAGGGGACCCCACAGCCAGGGAAGAGGGCAGTTAGCCAAGCCCCCCAGAAATCTGTAGGTAGTTTGGGTGCCTGAGTGGGAGATGAGAGAGGATACCCCCCAGGCAGAGACTCAAGCAATGCAGGAACAACAACAACAACAAATTTTATTTGTATCCCGCCCTCCCCGCCGGAGCAGGCTCAGGGCGGCTAACAACATAGTTCAGGAAAGAAATGGGGTGCTTTTTGGAGGAGCAGAAAGGGGACCCCACAGCCAGCATGCAGAGAAAGGGCAGTTTTCAGAACCCACAAAAGTGAATAGTCCACCCCCAAATCAAATCAAAAACACGTTTTGAAAGGAAAAAAATCTATCCATGTTTCCCACTCTCATAGCAAAGAAAAAGGCGGTGGGGGTGGGGGGGGGGAATGTAGCTCTGAATGCAAGGAAAAGAGAAGGGTGATGCTTTTACTCTGGCAGTTTGTATAGAGGCCAGGAGACTAGATTCAACAGGTTTCTCCACCCAACCCAGTAATCTCCCCCCCCCAGTCCATCAAAAGATATTCTTTCACGTGCAAGGAGAACAAGACTTCCAAAAACCAGACACAGAGGACAGGAATGCGCCTCCAGTGATTATATACATTCCCCCCTCCCCATCCTGAGGAAGTCAGATCAATGCCTATCACTGGAAATCAGACTTGCCTGTCAGCTTCAGACTGTCACTATTGGTCCCTCAATGGCTGGAAATATCTCACCCATACCCACTTTTTGGTGCGAACTCCATGGGTGGATTTTCTTTGCCGAGAGTGCACAAGAGGTTCCGAACCAGACAGAAAGTTCAGAGACTTCCTGGTCCAAACATGTGACTTTCAAACCAAACTGTGAACCTCGAACAAGGTGAAGTCTGGGCCAGATTTTATTTGGTGTTCGGATCTGTGCCCGTCCCTATTTTTAACTACACATGAAAAATCACTTATCAAAAATACTATATCCAAAATACAATTTCAGTGCACACACAGTCGCAAAAACAAATCCTAACCCGAATAAAACAGTCATTGCATAATGCTGCTCCACTTGAAAGGTGTGCGTCTCTCCATATTTAAAGAGCAAGCGCTCTATTTTGGCTCCTGCACTCAAGTGGAATTCAGTGCAGTAAGATGAAATTTTCTTGTAGATGACTGGTATATTCCAGATGTCCAAAACTGGAAGTCCAAGTGCAATGGTAGACTGGTAAACGAACCATTTCTCAGAATGCCTCGTCCAAAAGCGTCAGCAGTGTTTGACTCGAAAAGTAACTGTGTTTGTATCACTTGTTAGTCCCAATATTACATTTATGGCTGATGAAACATCCTGGGAAACGGAGCCAAAATAGAGCGCTTGCTCTTTAAATACAGAGACACGCACCTTTCAAGTGGAACAGCGTTATGCAATGACTGTTTTATTCAGGTCAGGATTTTTTTTTTGCGACTGTGTGTGCACTGAAATTGTATTTTGGAAATGGTATTTTTGATAAGTGATTTTTCATATGTGGTTAAATATATTACTATTTGCAGTATCCAGCCGTGAGCTTTTGTGTTTGCATTCCCGGTTCGTTTACATGGCTTCCTCTTTTGCTCACCTGTTCCTGAAGGCATAGAAGCACTGTATGGTGCTATAACTTTTTTTGTTATTTTATTTAAAGGTTATAGTCACAAAACTGAAAGAAGCTATTAAATCAGTTTTATCTTTCAAAAGACCATTTAAAATTTGACTGCTCTTTGTTCAGGAGAGTCACATCCCTAAATTGATCACTCCAGTAGAGAAGGGACGAGATTTAGAGGCTCGGCTTATAGACGCCTACATCATCCAGTGCCAAGCTGAAGCACAAGAAGGTATTCACATTCTTTATCAGCTTCTCTGTAGCTAATTATGTTTTAGGGTAGAATGTGATTTGCAGCAAATGTTTTTCCTTCAGCTTTATACTTCCCAGTACAACAGAAACATCCATCTATTGTTTCACGGAATTTGAAGAACTGAGAAATGATGAGATTTCTCTAATTAAAAGTCTCTCTCTAGCCTCAGGGTCTTCCTCTCTAGTCAAGAAACATTTCAATTCAATGCAGCTATATTCAGATTTAAAAAAAAATAAAATCAGTTATGTTCAGAGTATGACTAAATTAGAATGGCTGATTTATATTTAAGCTGTTCAGTGTGTAGTTGGAGTTGGTGTTTAAAATGACATTTGTTTTTGTCTTAGTGACAATTGCCCGAGCTATTGAGCTGAAACACAATCCTGGTCTAATAGCTGCTCTGGCATTTGAAACAGCCAATTTCTACCAAAAAGCAGGTATGTTACTAGCACTGATGACTTTGGAGTTTGGTAGTTACTTCCTAGAATCTTAAACATAGAAGAAACACCATGGACAGTAGGCAGGTTCCACAGCTGAGAGAAAGCTGGGTTTGTGTTGACACTGGTGCTTTCTCATCATGTTGGAAGCCTATTTCAAAGGTGAAACATAATTAACTTTGCTTAGAACCAAATGTAAATTGAGGACATTGCTCTTTTGTGGGTAGTATCCTAGTATAGTTGTGGTTAAGCATCTCACAGCAATCCATATTCAAGGCAAAGAACACAGTAAGGTTAAATTGGGGACTCATATCCAATTACTCTGTTGTTACCATGAAAATAAGACAAATAAAATGGTTATTGGAATTCTAATCACAAGATTAATGAAGAAACTACTTGTAATAATAATGCTGTCTTCTCATTCCAGATCAAACACTGTCAAGTCTGGATCCAGCATACACAATTAAGTGGCGAAAATACCTTCATTTGAAGTGCTGTTTCTATATGGCCTATGTAAGTCTTGGAAAGTATTTTCAAAGAACTATTGAATACCCATCAGCCCTCTGGGTCTTATTTTTAACTATTCTTTCCTGGAAGCTTATTTTTTAGATGGGTTTTATGTTGCAAAATTCTTCTTTTGGGAGGGGAGGGGACTTACCCTTTATCTGTAACAGTACCAAAGCGATGGGTGATGTTGCCACCTCTGTTCCCCTCACCTTTCTTACACTTGCCTGCTTTTTTACCCATTGAAACAAGCAGAATTTTAATTTCCCCCCACAACTTGCCAGAAGTATTTAACACATACTTTTCTACTCCAGGCTTACTGCTACCATGGCCAAACCCTGCTGGCTAGTGATAAATGTGGAGACGCAATACGATCTCTGCAAGAAGCAGAAAAATGTAAGTACTTTGTTTATCAGCTCCCACCTCAAAGAAAAGATCAAAATTTTGCTGGATTTCCACACATTCCATGTGGGCATTTGAAGATTTAAACGCAAATGGTCAGGAAAATCCTATAGTGTAGTCCTATGCAGAGTTACTCCAGTCTAAGCCTGTTGGTTTCAGTGGGCTTGTATTGAATTAATTTTTCACTGGATTACACCACAATAATCTAAAATCAGATTTAAAAGATCCTTGGTAACTCCATGGATTGATGGGGCAAGTTTTCCTATGGCAGGGAGACCACCACTGTTTGCCATGTTGAAAATAGTGAAAGTACCCTCATTCTGCTAATGAACAATGTGGAAATATTTTCCCAGGTATATGTTGATGTTAAACTAGCAACACTGCTTGACAGGTGTGTGCACAGATAATAGGATACAGAAGTTGTATAACACATAAATATTTTCATAATGTGTGTCTCTAATATTCAATAGGCACTTAAACCTTAGTGCTAGATTTAGTGAAAGGTGTATGCAAGAGGATAGCTAAAAATTCCTTCTACTGTCTTATCTGCTGTTTTCTTCTTCAGTTTTTTCCAAGGCGGAAGCATTGTGCAAAGAATATGGTGAAACCAAAGGACCTGGAACTACAGCTAAGCCTTCTGGCCATCTCTTTTTTAGGAAACTTGGAACTCTGGTGAAAAACACCTTGGACAAATGCCAGCGAGAAAATGGATTCATGTGAGTGTACTTTTATATGTGTCATTAAATTACTGTATTTAGCCAAATCTCAAGTGTTCTTAATGAAGTATGTGGTCTTGCTGAGTTCATTTGGGATTAGTTACCCCTGCGGAAGTAAATGCATGTGTAGAGTCCATTTTGCTGACAGTCATTTTATATATCTGGGGTACAGCAATATTGACACAAGCTAGGAGCAGACTGTATTCTTTCCCAGCTTCTCTGTTTTGGCAGGAGTGCCCAGGGCAGAGTTAGTGCTTTGTCCATTGCCTAAATAGGACAGCATCAGTGATGAAACAAGCAGCACAGGGATCCTTGGGAGGCTTCGATCCTAAATGCTTCTCAAGAGAGAAACTGTGGGGGTTGGTATAACTGTCAGCATCCCCTCTGATTCCATTCCAACTAGCATCCACTTGTTTTTTGTATGGACATTGTATTTGATATTCTTCACTGGGTTTTTTTCTTCCTGTCTTGTAAAAGGCTCTTTTACACAGTCTTGAATCTGTGCATTGCTGCGCTGATTTCTTTAGAAAAACAAGAGCCAGGGGTTGCATTGCTCACCATGCCTGATCCAGCGTCAGCACCAGATCGCTAATCCTGACCATTTTCTTCTTTGACTTGCTTATGAAGCTGGATGGGGAAATTTCTGAATGTGTTGTGAATGAAATGTGCATAAACTTTATTTTCTGTCTTTATGCAGTAACAGAGTATCGAGAGAGAGCACCATCTGGTTTATGCAGTCAGTGCTAAATCAAAAGTAAAATAGAGGGGGCTGTGCCTCACAAAAGCTCAGTCTTTTAAACCAGACTGTTCTCCTCTGTTATGTAGACTAGGAACCTTTAGCCAACATTGCCTTTGTCTTATGAATGTTCTGTACAACTGTATGCATAGACGAATGAACCTGGCTATATTTATGAAAATAATATGAAAATTGAGAGGGGTATGCAGTTAAATTATGCAAATAGTCTGTGGCATCAGTTATTCCCAGGAACAGCTGAGAGACTGCTAACCTGCCAGTTTCTTTTTCTTTTAGTTATTTCCAGAAGATCCCTCCAGAGGCTCCTCAGTTGGAGCTAAAGGCAAACTATGGTCTTGTTGAGCCTATTCCTTATGAGTTCCCTGCTGTGCATGCACACTGGACACTAGAATCCCTTGCTGCATTTGATCTCACCAAGAGGCCAAAGGAGGATAGTGTAAGACCAGTAACTTTTACTGTTGTCTCGTGATGTTTTGTTTCTACATGATCTCTCTTCCCTGCTCAGTAGAAGAATGGTGCTGCTAGAAAGAGGATCAAATAATCTTTTAAAGACTTTGGAAGATTTGTATATTGGGTATCTTTGTCTACTGTTCAAAGAGGTCTGAATGCCAAGCTTTGAAAACATGGCTTAGTTAAGACTGTTAGATACTTTGTGCAGTGTGTAGCTGCATCTTCATAGCAAATGATATAAACATTTGGTCTCTTTTGCACCATTTCTTGCAAAGGAAAATGTGACATAGCTAACTGTTTTCTTGGTTCTGAATGCTGTGTTTTAAACCCTTTCTGATAATCCAGTGACATGGTAACTTTAAATTCATTTCCTGCTTTTCTCTCATTATTTCCAGGCTAAACCGAAGCCAGAGGAAGAAGTAAAACCTGTGAAAGAGCCAGATATAAAACCTCAAAAAGACACTGGGTGCCAGATTTCTTAAGCCCCACAAGTGCATTGAATACCTCTTGTGAGCTGCATTTAGTGAACTCTGGGGTTTCATTGTTCACCCCCTTTGCTGATTCTTTTGGACGCCTTCATCCTCAAAAAGAGCACACTGCTTTTCATGTTTCACAACTATCATTCTGGATTGAGTGTATGTGGTTTCTTTTCATAAATGTTGGAAATGGTGAGATTAAAACTGAGTGGAAAATATTTGCTTCAGTTCCTTGAGGGTGAGTTAGATGTCTAAACAAGAGGGAAGTCTGAGAAAGCCTTGGATGATGCAGTGTAAAAAACCTGACTAAAATACATAAAGCACAGACACCAGAGATGTACTTCAAGAGTATGGAGACTTATGCTATCAGGCTAATAAACAATGTAAAGAAATCATAGCAAAAGAGAGTATAAGGACTTTCAGGTAGTGTTTTATCTTTAGGATCTTTGACAGAAGCATTTTGGTTTGTATCCAACAACTGTTTTCTCCAATTGGAAGGATGTTTCTGCCAGCAGAAGGGGTGGAGACAATTTCTACTAATTCCCCACCACCACCATCGCACACACATACATCGTGCCTAGGCCACTTCCTAGGGTCCCTGTGGACTACAGCAGGAAGTGGAGAGGGAAATCTGGTTCTCATTGGATTGCAAGCTCTTATTCTAGGAATGTTTGAGAGAAAGAGAACATGATTATATAGAAGGATCTGTTGAGAGTCATTCATCCAGTTGATCACAAGAGTATAGCAGAAGTAAAACTTGTCTGGAAGGACCATTATTTAAATCTATACCATCTTGGATAAGCAGTAAGTTGTTCTGTTGTCTAAAGAAATGTTCCTTCAGAGTCTAAAAAAATGCCCTGTTGAGAGGATTTACAGGTGCTATCGTACATGTAATAAATATAAAGAGAAGTAAAAAGGGGACAGATTACACTAAAGAGCAATGTAAAGAAGTCAGTATGATATATGGAGAGGATGAAGGGAAAGTACGTAATATCAGCTGCAGGATATAAACACCCTGTGAGATGACTGTTGGTATAATGTGTTTGTGACATGGCAGTAGATACTATAAATAATAGAGACTAAAGGTAATGTAATAGATTTATGTAAATCCAGGAAAAGAAACACCAAAAGTTTTGACTTTAAAAATGAAAGGTCTGTAAGAGATGGTTACATGGAAAAGCAGGAGCAGAGCATTCTTCTTAAGGGGGTATGAAGGATGGTGTAACTCTTGAGAAAGCAAACGCAGATTCACTGATGTATAAAAATGTGTTGGATTGTGGAACACGCCACCCTTAGCTGAGTGGGGTGGAAGGACACAACATTGGCATAAGGCTGACAGAGGAGCCTCTTGTATTGGCAAGACACACCTTGTACAAACAAACTTGATGCTTGTAGCTGAGCAGAATGGCAGGACACAGCCCACTGAAACCTAATCATAGAAAGCTCTGAAATGAAATATAAACAACTGTTTCGGAACAGAATATCCTGTAGTGCAAATGAAATTTAGTGCATAATTGGGTTAGTTAATGCTCTAGTCTGTCTTTGATAAACTGGATTTGTATATGTGTTCGATGACTTACTCTCTACTTCTGGCCTGTTGTCTGGAATTGCATTTGGTGAGAGTGTGAGCAGCCATGGTATTAAATTGGCTGGCGGTCAGGAGCCTTAAAGGGCATTTATCAGAATGTCATATTGTTAAAATTTGCTGTAACTGGCATGCAAGTCCAGCTCTTCGCTAGAATTAAAATTATCCAGATGTTTTGGGCACTCTCACTTTGTCTCATTTTCTCTTACCAAAATTCAGTAAAGGAATAACGTGGAGCTGCTTTGGTGCATAGAAAATCTTTACGAAAAAAAATCATGTAGATATCTGTACAGTGCTCAGCTGGATACTGGCAGAGTTGATCACAGAACGTTTCAGTGGTTTAAGAAACCTTGGAATATGTGTTACTAAAGAATTTATGTACTACTTGTATATAGTTTAGTAACAAAGGATCTATTTTGCCTAGTATGCCCTTAACCAGTCACTACATTGCAGTGATCATGTAAATAACTCTTGTGCAGATTTAGCAGAGAAACTAATTCTGTAGTCCAACCAGCCAGTTCTCCTGCATCAACATATTTTCAGAACTCAGTCCCACTTATTCCAGTGTGACTTGTAAGTAACTGAACATAGGACTGTGACCTTAATAATGTATTTTGCCTCATATTTCAAGGCTCATTTTTTCTTTCCTTCCCCCCTCCCCTCACTGCACTGTTTTCCACATTCATTTGATGTCTTCCAAGTTCAGTCACCCAGCATCCCCAGTCAATACTTGAGAGGTTTGTCTGGAGTTGCTTCCTGTTCTGTTCAGACCCCTTGCTCTTTGGTATGAGTCTTGTCAGCTACTGTGCCAAGCGCTACACATGGTCATAGCTGTGTTCCATGCTGAGCTGGTGGTGGTGGAAAGTGCCATTAAGTTGCAACCAGCTTACAGCAACCCCTCATGGGGTTTTGAACCAAGATACATTTAGAGGCCATTTTCCATTGTCTGCCTCTGCATAGCAACCCTGGACTTTCTGGACTCCCTTCCAAGTACTAACTGGGACTGCTGACCCTGCTTAGCTTCTGAGATCTGATGAAACTGGGCAAGCCTGGGCCATCCAGGTCACACTGTGCTATTCTAGGATGTACTGAGTAGCCTTTAGATCTTGTCAGGTCTTCTGTAACTGTCCCAACTAGCATCTCTGGTTTTATGCCTTGCTGTTGTGAAGCTTTCCACTCTCTTCCCATCTCTTCTTAATAGACATCTTTGTGCTTAGAGTACTGTGTTGCTTCTGGTGACACATTCCAACGCGGTAAGGACTTTATGGCCATTGGAGGAATAGATGTGATGTGATATTATGGGTTTAACATCTGTGTCTCACTGGCTACAACTTTAAATTATTCAGCATAATTTTTCTGGATTTCTGCTCCCTGCTGTCAGATGAAAATACAGTTGGGCAAAATGTAGGTTTTCTATATATGTGCTTTCACTATTCAGCTCATTAGCTCAGAATTAATTTTTTTTTCAAAATTCCTGTAGTAACAGTGGCAATATATAGAGAAAAATTCTTTATTTGTTGTTGCTATTTCCTAATGTAGCGGCCCCGTGGCGCAGAGTGGTAAAGCTACAGTACTGCAGTCCTAAGCTCTGCTCACGACTGGAGTTTGATCCTAGTGGAAGCTGGGTTCAGGTAGCCGGCTCATGGTTAACTCAGCCTTCCATCCTTCAGAGGTCGGTAAAATGAGTACCCAGCTTGCTGGGGGGAAAGTGTAGATGACTGGGGAAGGCAATGGCAAACCACCCTGTAAAAAAGTCTACCGTGAAAATGCGTGATGTGACGTCACCCCAGAGTTGAAAACAACTGGTGCTTGCACAGGGGACACCTTTACCTTTTTATTTCCTAATACAGACCCCTTGAAAGGCCTAGGAGCACCAGATTTTATAGAACTGCTGAACTGAAGTAGGTGTTGCAGACCTGATCAGTAACTTGGATAGGAGACCACTGAGAGCCTATTATGAGAGCAAGGTAGACTTATAACTTGTTTTCTAAAAAAAGGAGAGTCTGGCTCAGAGAACTAGCACTTTTGTGTTTTCTGCATCTTGAGTATTTTTCAAACACATGAGTGATGAATACAACTACTCTGAAATCGTTCCTGCCTTGTACAATAGCATGATGCTTACTTGCCCTGAACTACAGGAGGAGACATCCCTTTGTATTAAATCTGCCCTGTGGAAGTAAGCACAACTTCCTGATAACTTTTTTAAACACTTGGGTGGCCATTGAGCTAAACAGCAATATAGAATAAGTTTACATGAAGTGAAATTGTATTTAAATGCTTTGGTTTCTCAAGTCTTCACCAGTAATTTGAATTTTGAGTGATACGTGGTTTCTTTCTCTCAAACAGGGCATGATCTTTTTTCTTTATTTTTTTGTCCAAGGAATACACATTCTCTTTCATCATTGTGATTTCCCTGCCTGCCACCTCAAGAGATTTTATCATGCTACTCACTATCAGTATGCCTTCCTTAAGTTAAATACTTGTCCTTCAGTGTACATCTTCAGTATACTTGCATCGTGCATTCATAGAAGAGCTTGCTTGGGACTTCAGTGATTCAGCACAAGGATAAAATGCTGTTGTACTGTGATGGAAGCTAGACATGTTTCTATCTTACTTGAATAGTGAGACACTTTTTCTCATGATTTCATAATTTAAAATGTAATAAGGATTAACATATGGCATTGTAAACCATTTACACTGACAATGCTGTGTACACAATACTAGCACATTTTCAGCACATAGGCTATAAGGAGTTTTCTTCCTCAGCAAATAGTGAATCTGCTTTGGTTTCACAGTGGGCCTGGATAAGGTATATTGCCTCTTCTGGGTACCTTTGGGGAACTTCGTGGCTCTGATATCAGAGATGGGCTGGGAATGCAGTTGAGTGCACAGAAGATTTAAATCTTTTGCAAACCATTTATGGTAATCTATTTTTTAAAATACTGTCTACATGTCATGGCCTTTGAATTGTGGGGATGAAGCTTACTGACCATGCACACAGCACACTTTCTATTTGTGGTGTGTAGGTTGTAGACATTTTGGCATACATAAAGGTTTTTCTTACAATTTCCTTTACTTTGCCTCAGACAGTATAATTAGCCAGCAGTTGTCATTGACAAGCATGCAGTTCCCTATATCTGCCTCCCACAAATCTGTGGTTTATTTTTCAATAAAAATCCCTGACATACTAGCTATATACCAAGGCTCCATTTAGCATGCACCAACCCAAAAGAAGAATGCTGCTCTGGCTTCACACTGGCTTCAGTGTGAAGTTTTCATATGCATCCAAATATATAATTCATGTATGTATTCAGTGAAAATACCTGCTTGTGTGTTTCTATGACAGTTTTTGATGTCCACAAGGCAAGCAGCTGAATTTCAGTATATTACTGTAAAGGCAACTTTGCACTTTAGAATCTTCGTTTTGCTTTTCAAGTACTGTATAATCCTGCAAATATTGCCCATTACTGGGTTATTCTGATAAAGGCAATGTCTATTAAAATGATAAAATGGTATAAGTGTTGTCCTGTCTTCTGTGAACTGCTGTGATAATTTGCCCTGGCTCAAGCAAAACTGGATTATTTTTGTCTAAAAATGAGCCAAAATTATTTGCTGGGCCATCTTTTGATGATCAGCCAATAAAGGAACACTTTTAATTTCCCAAGGATTTTGTACAGTAGAAAGTTTGTAAGCATCTCACTACCATCTAGGAGTAGAGAGAACACCCTTCAAAACTTTGATTCTGTTCAGAGCAGCCTGAGGCTATAACTATGACCAGTTCAGTAGGTATTGATGCCTATTACAGGATAATGTGCTGGGCTTTGAGACACATCTGTATTTTTTCAGTGGCACATATGATATGCTCACATTGAGTTGGTTTTTCTGATTACATACACTTGTGTGTTTTATGTTGTCCTTCTAGCCATTCCAATGTTATGTGCTTGAGTGATAGATTTTAATTATAAACCACTTTGGCTGCTTCTGTTGGTTATAAAGTAAAGTGTCATATTTTGTTATTATTCTTGTCATTTTTTCCTATTTAAAATGTCACACCTTAATGTGAGCCAAAAAAGAACTACATTACAATATTAAAAGAGATGACCTATGTTTTATATATGGTGAACTTAATCTAATTCAGTGTGTCATGACATAATGCTATAGAGATGGTGAAGGAGGTGAAAGGCTATAGAAGGGAGGCACTTGGAAATCTAGAAAGCTGAAGCTGGGTGTCCACTGAATCTGAATTATTATTCAGCAGCATTTTCTGTCGTAAAATAATTATCTGCCATCATTAGAGGACAGTCAAAACAAAGGACTGCAGTGTGGGGAATATAAATAAAAAATACACCGTTCCAGGCGCAACAAGAGACAATTTAGTAACAGCCAATCATTTGTTTACAAATATACAACATACAAATCCCAAATATAAAGTATGGACTACAGTGGGTAGATTCAGTGTAGTTTCAAATCATCTTCCGGTCCGACATTGAATCCAAAAAATTTATAATCCTGTTTGTTGCTAGCTCTTTGAAGTGGGACCAAACAACTCCAAAGAGCTTACACTCTTAATAATTGTTATCACTTTTGGAATGGGGCCAAACCAGACTCCAAGGAACTTACGGTCTTATTGGCAATAACTTGTGTTTATATGGAATCAGCACAAACATTTACCAGTAGCCAAAGCCTAAATAATTATTCAGGGGAAAATTCTCCATTAGACGACAGGCTTGCTGTGTTCCATGAGTAAATGCAAAAATGAAATCTTCCTATGAATAATCTAAACAAAAGACATGGAGACCCAGACCTGCCCCAGCGTCATATCATAATATGGCCATAGAATGACACCTAAGAACATCCATGATAGCCTAACTACTCTGGTTTTTGAGAACTTAAATGTCCCCATTGTAGGTGACATCCTTGCTCAACATCAGTATTCCTTCTAAGCTAAATTAGCGTGAGCCAGCTCACAGATTTTAAACTTCCAACTCACACATTTTTGGCTTAGCTCAGGAAGGATGACCCCAGAAGACAATAATTCATGCAGTAGCTCATAACTTTAATGTCAGTAGCTTCCAAAGTAGAATTTTTGTTCACAAGGCTCTGCATTTTAGAGGGAACATCGCTCAACATTTCTGAAAATACAGATTGGAGTTTTCGGAGTTCACACTATCCCTACCTGAAGGAGCCAATCTTGCTTGCTTAAATTGTTGATGCCATGTCATTCTGTGAAGCTTTGTGGAATGTTTTCATAAACTTTTAACTTAAAAGAGGAAGTAGAATCAACTAGGAAGACAAAGAGCTTGAAATGATGCCAAAGAGTCTACTGTATTTTTTTTATATCAATGCTTGTTCCTTAAAACTTGCCACTGATTTTTGTAGATATATATGCTTTTCCAATGAAAGAAACAGGATACAATACTTCAGATTTTTCTTTTTGTTCTGTAGGAGAATGATGCTATAAATGGATTCTCCCCCTTTTTGGTGGACTAAAGACTGATGATGGAGGTAACTAGATAGCCTCCTAGGTCTTGGCCTGATCAGGGCTGATGCTAAGCTTTCTGGAGCCCAAGGCGAGTCACCCACTAGTGCCCCCCATTATTAAAAAAATATATAGGGAAAATGAAGAGCACCAAACTTTAAACTTTTCACATTTTTAATTTACTGATTTTTAATTTTAATTTTTTTAAAAAATGTGGTAAATTATAAAAAATTGTGAGAATAAGTGCTTGCCGGCCACGCGAGGAAGGAGGGTAGCAGGAACAGGACAAGGTGGGACGCCAAGTCACACATTGGGGAGAGGGGGTGTGGCTTGGCTTTGTTGAGGTAGATGAAGCTTTGGTGGTGGAAGAGGATGAAGCAACAGTGGTCAGGAGCCAGAGTCATGCATTGGGGAGGGGGTGCCCAGCAGCACCCCCTGTCATGAGCCCTGACGAGGAGGAGCTGGAAGGGTTAACAGACCTGGAAGAGTTGCCAGCCAGTTCCTCAGCTGAACAAACAGCAGCTGGCCCATCAATCACTCTCCAGGCACCAGTGTCAGCTGTTGACGATCAATCTCCTCCAAGCTCTTCTTCTCCCATTCAAGAGTTCGAAGCAGGCTCCAGAAAGAACTTTCAGAGTGAAGACGAGGCACGCCAATGCTTCAGATCTCTCAGCTCTGAGTTCTAGCAGAGTCACTGCCACCCAGGGAGCAGGCTGATTGAGACTCTCATATAGCTCCCACCCAGGACCTGGTAACTTTGTAGAAGCAACAAGTCTATTCTCTGGCTTGCATCCACGCTCCTTCCTGATTCCTGATCCTGACCTGCTTGATTTCCTTGGCAAACTGACCTTTTGGCTTTTGGACATTGACTTCTGATTCCGGTCTGTGATTCTGCATTGGTGACTTGGCTCCTGCTTGACTTCCTGGACTTTGACCTTGGACTGGCTTTGGACTCCTGCCTGCCTGCACCCTGAGAACATGACACCCCAAGGCCAGGTGGTACCCTAGATGAGTGCCTACTTTGCCTACTCCCACGCATCCCCCAAAGGGATGTCTGTGACAATTGCAACCAGACTCTAGATGAAGGACAGCAGCCGATCCACCTGGAAGTAGTCAGCTTGTCTGATGGGGGTGGGGGTCTGAGAGAGTTATGACTTACCCAAGGTCACTCCAGCAGTTGCATGCAAAGGAGTAGGGAATCAAACCCATTTCTCCCAAATAGGAGTCTGTGCACTTAATCACTACACCAAACTGGCAGCACCTTTCTGAAGACTTAACACATAACAAATTTTTATTTTATTTACAATGTGCCTTTCTCACTGGGATTCAAGGTGGATTACACAGAGTAAGTCAATACAATCAACAGGATGGGATATCTAATAAATAATGCAATAGGATAGCAAAGCATAAGAATGTGACAAATTATACAAAAACTACACAATAGGATCCTATTGACAGCAAAAGGTCGCACAAGCTATACCTAGTAGTATAGAACACAGTCCCTAACCCTCTACTCAAATAACCTTCAGGTCTATTCTGTTACAGTACAGTCCTATTATCTGTGTAATAGTTTGTAGAAAGCAGGGAGAGTGGAAGTCTTCCTGATCTCATCAGGATTTTCTATGGCAGCTTGTCCTTGTACTATGACTCTTACCTGGGAGAACCGGGTTTGATTCCCCACTCCTCCACTTGCACCTGCCGGAATGGCCTTGGGTTAGACATAGCTCTGGCAGAGGTTGTCCTTGAAAGGGCAGCTGCTGTGAGAGCCCTCTCAGCCCCACCCACCTCACAGGGTGTCTGTTGTGGGGGGAGAAGATATAGGAGACTGTAAGCCTCTTTGATTCAGAGAGAACGGTGGGGTATAAATCTGCAATTCTTCTTCTTCTTCTTATGATGGAGTTATGTGAGGATATTTCTGGAAGATACAACTCTTAGTGCCTGCTTTTTTCCTAACCTACCCTCCGCATTAAATTCTTGCACTGTGTCTGTGGATGTGCTTGGCAGCTTGCAATACAGATGGGGCCTAAGAGTAGCACTTGTGTAGAAAAGCGGTTGAGCAGCTAGTAGATAGGACTGGGAAACAGTTGGAAATTTTAGGGGTGGAGCCGAAGAAGGGTGGATTTGGGGAGGGGAGGGTCTTCAATGAGGTATAATGGCATAGAGTACATCTCCCAAAGTGGCACTTTTCCCCAGATGAATTTATGTTTGTTGCCTGGATATTAATTGTAATCCCATGAGAAAATCTAAGAACGGCCTTGCTGGATCAGACCAATGGTCCATCTAGTGAAGCATCCTGTCTCACACAGTAGCCAACCAGTTCCTCTGGAAGGCCTAGAGGCCAAGACCTTCCCCTGATGTTGCCTCCTGGCTCTGGAATTCAGAGGTTTAATGCCTCTGAATGTGGAGGCTCCCCTCAGTCACCATGGCTAGTAATCATTGATAGACTTATCCTCAGGGGTTTTTTGGTAGAAAAAGCCCAACAGGAACTCATTGCATATTAGGCCACACTAGGGTGACCATAATGTCTGAAGGCCAGCCAGGGACACATTGGGGGGGGGAGGTAGGGGTGTGCGCGCGCGAAGCGCGTGTGCGCCACCGGAAACAGGAAGTGACGTCACTTCCGGTGACGGCATGCCACCACAGGAAACAGGAAGTGACATCACTTCCTGTGACATCATTTCCCCGCGTCACCTGCCGGAAATGGGAAGTGACATCACTTCCTGTGACATCATTTTCCCCCAAATGACATCATTTCCCCCAAATGCCACTGCCGGAAACAGGAAGTGACTTCACAGCACTTCCTGTGACATCCCCAAAAATCCCCCAAATATCACCGCCGGAAACAATTTTGTTCTGAAATCCTGTATATACTTCATCAGTATATGGGATAAGGCACTTTCTCAACTGTGCTGCATAATGCAGCCTATTTATTTTGTCCTGTTTGCTCTGTTGGCTCTATCTGCGCCACCTTCATCACTTTCGGGGTGTGGATCCCCCAGTGGGGTGCTCTCCCGACTCCCTCCGCCGGCTGTTTCTGATAGCCCTGCGCCCCCTCTTTCATTTGATATGTGTCCCGTGCGGGTGCCACCCTCCCGCCGGGAGATGCCGCAAAATGAGCCCCCTTGAGGCTTATGGCGGCAGGGCTCGGGGGAAGCGAGCTAGACTGCTGTTCTTTTGAGGGGTTATAGAGTGTTTCGAGCCCGTCCCTGTGGCATCAGTCCCATCGTTGTGGGGCCCAGGGGGCCGGCGCAGCGGCACGCCGAAGCAGCCTGTCACTAATAACACAGGTCGAGATGCAGGACAGGAACCCGGAAGTGACCGACAGGCTGCTTCAGCGTGCCGCTGCGCCGGCCCCCTGGGCCCCACAACGATGGGACCGATGCCACAGGGACGGGCTCGAAACACTCTATAACCCCTCAAAAGAACAGCAGTCTAGCTCGCTTCCCCCGAGCCCTGCCGCCATAAGCCTCAAGGGGGCTCATTTTGCGGCATCTCCCGGGGGGAGGGTGGCACTCGCACGGGACACATATCAAATGAAAGAGGGGGCGCAGGGCTATCAGAAACAGCCGGCGGAGGGAGTCACGAGACCACCCCACTGGGGGATCCACACCCCGAAAGTGATGAAGGTGGCGCAGACAGAGCCAACAGAGCCAACAGGACAAAATAAATAGGCTGCATTATGCAGCACAGTTGAGAAAGTGCCTTATCCCATATACTGATGAAGTAAATACAGGATCTGAGAACAAAATTGCACCAGAAGACACAAACACAAAAGCTCCCTTACACTGAATCAGTGCTTGGGTCCACCAAAGTCAGTATTATCTACTCCAGTCACAAACACAAAGCTCCCTTACACTGAATCAGTGCTTGGGTCCACCAAAGTCAGTATTGTCACATAAGAACATAAGAGAAGCCCTGTTGGATCAGGCCAGTGGCCCATCCAGTCCAACACTCTGCGTCACATAAGAACATAAGAGAAGCCCTGTTGCATCAGGCCAGTGGCCCCTCCAGTCCAACACTCTGTGTAACATAAGAATGTAAGAGAAGCCCTGTTGCATCAGGCCAGTGGCCCCTCCAGTCCAACACTCTGTGCCACATAAAAATATAAGAGAAGCCCTGTTGCATCAGACCAATGGCCCCTCCAGTCCAACACTCTGTGCCACATAAAAATATAAGAGAAGCCCTGTTGCATCAGACCAATGGCTCATCCACTCCACCACTCTGGTCACATAAGAACATAAGAGAAGCCCTGTTAGATCAGGCCAGTGGCCCCTCCAGTCCAACACTCTGTGTCACATAAGAACATAAGAGAAGCCCTGTTGGATCAGGCCAGTGGCCCCTCCAGTCCAACACTCTGTGCCACATAAAAATATAAGAGAAGCCCTGTTGCATCAGACCAATGGCTCATCCACTCCACCACTCTGGTCACATAAGAACATAAGAGAAGCCCTGTTAGATCAGGCCAGTGGGCCCCTCCAGTCCAACACTCTGTGTCACATAAGAACATAAGAGAAGCCCTGTTGGATCAGGCCAGTGGCCCCTCCAGTCCAACACTCTGTGTCACATAAAAATATAAGAGAAGCCCTGTTGCATCAGGCCAGTGGCCCCTCAGTCCAACACTCTGTGTCACATAAGAACATAAGGAGGGAAGGGAAGGGAAGGGAAGGGAAGGGAAGGGAAGGGAAGGGAAGGGAAGGGAAGGGAAGGGAAGGGAAGGGGAGGGAGGGAGGGAGGGAGGGAGGGAGGAAGAAGGAAGGAAGGAAGGAAGGAAGGAAGGAAGGAGGAAGGAAGGAAGGAAGGAAGGAAGGAAGGAAGGAAGGAAGGAAGGAAGGAAGGAAGGAAGGAAGGAAGGAAGGAAGGAAGGAAGGAAGGGGGAGGGAGGGAGGGAGGGAAGGAAGGAAGGAAGGGGGGAGGGAGGGAGGGAAGGAAGGAAGGAAGAAAGGAAGGAAGGAGGAGGGAGGGAAGGAAGGAAGGAAGGGAAGGGAGTGAGGGAAGGAAGGGAGGGAAGGAAGAAAGGAAGGAAGGGAGGAGGGAGGGAGGGAGGGAAGAGGGAGGGAAGGAAGGAAGGAAGGAAGGAAGGAAGGAAGGAAGGAAGGAAGGAAGGAAGAAGAAGGAAGGGAGGGAGGGAGGGAGGGAGGGAGGGAGGAGGGAGGGAAGAAAGGAAGGCCGCCCCCCGCCCCCCGCTTTCGGCCCCCTTACCTGATTCCAGGGCGGCATCCATCGGCGGCGGCGGCGGCCTCGCGGCGAGGCAGGGAGGGAGCTGCCGGCGCTGGCCTCTGGAGGCCTCCAGGGACCAGCGCCGGCTGCTCCGCGGCTTCCCCGCGGCCTCCGCTGGTCCCTGGAGGCCCTCCAGGGACCAGCGGAGGCCGCGGGGGAGGCCTTCGCTGGCCGGCGCTGGTCCCGGAAAGCCTTCCAGAGGCTCTGGAAGGCCTTCCGGGACCAGCGCCGGGTGCCCCGCGGCCTCCCCGCGGCCTCCGCTCCTGGTCCCCTGGAGGGCCCTCCAGAGACTCTGGAGGGCCTCCAGGGACCAGCGGAGGCCGGGGCCGGGAAGCCTTCGCTGGCCGGCGCTGGTCCCGGAAGGCCTTCCAGAGGCTCTGGAAGGCCTTCCGGGACCAGCGCCAGGTGCCCCGCGGCCTCCCCGCGGCCTCCGCTGGTCCCTGGAGGCCCTCCAGAGTCTCTGGAGGGCCTCCAGGGACCAGCGGAGGGCCGCGGGGAAGCCTTCGCTGGCCGGCGCTGGTCCCGGAAGGCCTTCCAGAGGCTCTGGAAGGCCTTCCGGGACCAGCGCCGGGTGCCCCCGCGGCCTCCCCGCGGCCTCCGCTGGTCACTGGAGGCCCTCCAGAGACTCTGGAGGGCCTCCAGGGACCAGCGGAGGCCGCGGGGAAGCCTTCGCTGGCCGGCGCTGGTCCCGGAAGGCCTTCCAGAGGCTCTGGAAGGCCTTCCGGGACCAGCGCCGCGTGCCCCGCGGCCTCCGCTGGTCCCTGGAGGCCCTCCAGAGTCTCTGGAGGGCCTCCAGGGACCAGCGGAGGCCGCGGGGAAGCCTTCGCTGGCCGGCGCTGGTCCCGGAAGGCCTTCCAGAGGCTCTGGAAGGCCTTCCGGGACCAGCGTCGGGTGCCCCGCGGCCTCCCCGCGGCCTCCGCTGGTCCCTGGAGGCCCTCCAGAGTCTCTGGAGGGCCTCCAGGGACCAGCGGAGGCCGCGGGGAAGCCTTCGCTGGCCGGCGCTGGTCCCGGAAGGCCTTCCAGAGGCTCTGGAAGGCCTTCCGGGACCAGCGCCGGGTGCCCCGCGGCCTCCCCGCGGCCTCCGCTGGTCCCTGGAGGCCCTCCAGAGACTCTGGAGGGCCTCCAGGGACCAGCGGAGGCCGCGGGGAAGCCTTCGCTGGCCAGCGCTGGTCCCGGAAGGCCTTCCAGAGGCTCTGGAAGGCCTTCGCTGGCCAGCGCCGGGTGCCCCGCGGCCTCCCCGCGGCCTCCGCTGGTCCCTGGAGGCCCTCCAGAGTCTCTGGAGGGCCTCCAGGGACCAGCGGAGGCCGCGGGGAAGCCTTCGCTGGCCGGCGCTGGTCCCGGAAGGCCTTCCAGAGGCTCTGGAAGGCCTTCCGGGACCAGCGCCGGGTGCCCCGCGGCCTCCCCGCGGCCTCCGCTGGTCACTGGAGGCCCTCCAGAGACTCTGGAGGGCCTCCAGGGACCAGCGGAGGCCGCGGGGAAGCCTTCGCTGGCCGGCGCTGGTCCCGAAAGGCCTTCCAGAGGCTCTGGAAGGCCTTCCGGGACCAGCGCCGGGTGCCCCGCGGCCTCCCCGCGGCCTCCGCTGGTCCCTGGAGGCCCTCCAGAGACTCTGGAGGGCCTCCAGGGACCAGCAGAGGCCGCGGGGAAGCCTTCGCTGGCCGGCGCTGGTCCCGGAAGGCCTTCCAGAGGCTCTGGAGGGCTTCCAGCGACCAGCGGAGGCCACGGAGAGGCCTCCACCACGCTCCCTCCCTCACTCGCCGCCTTCCCCGCCGGCGCCCGCGGCCCACCGGCTCCGGGGCTGCCTAAACCGGGACCTTTAATGGTCCCGGTATAGGCAGCCCGGGAGCCGGGATTGAGTGGCCAGAACCGGGAATGTCCCGGGAGACCGGGACGGTCTGGCCACCCTAGGCCACACCCCCTGTGATCACCATTGTTTCATGTAATTTTGTAGAAAAAACTAGTGGGGACTCTATTCTTATATTTTGGGAGAGGGAGAAAAAAATCTTTTTGTCAATTGTCTCCATCCCATGCATAAATTTATAAACCACTATAATGTCTCCTCTTGTCTCTTTTCTAAACTGAACAGTCCCAGATTCTTCAGCCTTTCCTCACAGGGAAGATGCTCTAACCCGCTAATCATTTTAAGAACATAAGAAGATAAGAGAAGCCATGTTAGATCAGGCCAATGGCCCATCCAGTCCAACATTCTGTGTCACACAGCGGCCAAATATATATATATATATACACACACACACACACACACACACACACACACACACTGTGGCTAATAGCCACTGATGGACCTCTGCTCCATATTTTTATCTAACCCCTTCTTGAAGGTGGCTATGCTTGTGGACGCCCTCTGTACTTTTCCCATTTTGGTTGCCCTCTGTACTTTTCCCATCTCTGCTGTCTTTTTTTGAGCCTATGGTGACCAGATCGGTACACAGTATTCCAAATGAGGCTGCACCATAGAACTATACAAGGACATTATAATATCTGCCATTTTATTCTAAATCCCTTTCTCAATAATCCTTAACATAGAGTTTGCTTTTTTCACTGCTGCAACACACTGGGTTGACACTTTCTTTGAGCTATTGACTATGATCGCAAGATCTTTTTCCCTCAGTCTCAGCAAGTTCAGATCCCATAGGACTATTTTTGAAGCTGGAATCTTTTGTCCCATTTTGTATCACCTTGCACTTACTAACACTGAATTTTATTTGCCATATTGTCACCCACTCACCCAGTTTGTAGAGATCCTTCTGGAGTTATTCACTGTCAGCTTTGATTTTCACCATCCTCAGTGCTCCTGAGAGATCTCTAGCCACCATTTGCAGGTTGGCAACTCTATTGGCAAGGAAGACCCTGGTTCAAATCTTGCTTGACATGAGCTCAATAGGTGACCTTAGGTAAGCTGTTATCTCTCAGTCATAGCAAGAAGCTAAGGAATCTTGTAAAGGTGGGAATTTCTGTAAGTGTAGCTTGCTTTTCCCTGTGAGGCCTGTCTCCTACAAATCTTTCTCTGTTAACTAACTGTAGTTTTGCATCTGCTTACCCCATCTACAGTCTGAAAAATGACAGCCCATTTTACAGAGCTGCTATAGGTACTGTGAGGAACATATATGTTGTGCAGTCTATAATAATGCCAAGTATTCATTTTGCTGGATTGACTCGGTGAGAATGACAAGTGCAAACTTTTGATGTAATTATGTGGTCCTTATGCTGGAGGATTCACTATGAGAACTTTTCAGAAAAATAAATTCTAATTTTTAAAATTCAGCCCTGTTAAGTTCCACGTAGCGATTACTTACAGTTCCTGGTGTCATTGCACGCAACTACCACTAGATGGTATAGTGTCTTGAGTCACAGAGCTTTTGTGTGCCAAGGTGTGGCTGTTTCTAGCTCTCTGGTTCGACGGGAAACGAGTAAATATACACCTACGACTTTTAACCTTGTTAAACAGAAAAGCCTTTTTAAAAGCCATTATTTTTTGGCGAAGGGCGGTGGCAAAATAATGAAAGTATTCCCTCTCAAACTGGAACTTATTGATTTCAAATAGAAATTGTCGATATTATAACTGATCCTTGCCCTCACCCTTTCCGTAACCTTTGCAACAATTTAGAAACCCTGCCCCCAATTTAAACACAGCCAGTCCTTCTCAGACAGCAGTATCCTGAAGTATTATTGTGCTCCTTTTTTCCACTGACCAGCCTCTTGGTTTCAGCAGCTAATGCTCCCAAAAGGTCTCTGCGCTGCTCTCAAGTTACTTTTGTTGTTTTCCTCCTGAGCAACTTTTTAATCAGATTTTTCTTTCTGTGATGGAAGATAGCCAAGAGATTTTAAAGGTGAGTTAATGGATTTTTTTTTGCATAGAATGTTAATACTTTTGCTAGAATTAATGCCCTGTTTAGAGTGGAGGAGAAAAATCTTAGAACCTTTACCATTTTGGAGTTATCTACCCAAATGAATGGGTTTTCTGATTTTTTTATTTAAAAAATGCTGTACTTTAGTTGTGTTCTGGCACATATAAAAATACAATGCATTTATGCATACCATTTTGAACTACTGCACTGCTTTTAAAAATCATACATTTACTTCCTCCTATACTGTACAATTTAGCTACATGTTTTAGTCTTCCAAAATGGCTTGAGGACATCTTGGGGGGGGGGGAGGTGAAGGCTAAACCTGGGTGTAGTCACTCCTGTGACTACTGAGAAGCAAACTTGCTGCTGTCTTTGTAGCCCCACTTGTAGTTTTGTTTTTAAGTGTGAAGGAATATTGGCATCTGGCAGGTGTACACACACACACAGATCTAATGAGTGTGGCACCAACTCATATAAAGTGAAGCAGAAGACTGGCATGGTTTCTTCTTGCTGTTTTGGTTGTTGTGGACTCCATTCTGTCTTGTATGCATAATGCAGGACATTCTCACTAATGTGAGAAGTGCTTTCAGGCCAAAATAAGCAGCTGAGGAGGTGTGAAATATCTATGCCATTGCTTTTCTTGTGTTCCCCAGTGGCACATGAGGTCCCATCCTGGGGGAACCACTTTGCTGAGTGTATACTGTGGACATTGGAATTGCTAGGGAAACCCAAGATAAGGTGGTGTAGTAATTCCTTTGGGCACCCAGGTACATCATGTAAATTCACAACTAAATATTATTTCATAAGGATGCCAGCCTCCAGGTGGGACCTGGGGACCCCCTGGGATAACAGCTAATCTCCAGACTACAGAGATCAGCTCCCCTGGAGAAAATGGATGCTTTGAAGGGTGGACTGTATGGCATTGTACCCCCTGAGGTCCCTGTTCTGCCCAGGCCTCATCCACAAATCTCTAGTTTTCCAACCTGAGTCTGGCAACCCTATTCCCCCGCCATTAGCTGGGGGAGACCTGGCAACCCTGTTTCTAGAATAGAGTTTATCTGTGTCTATGTAAGAATGATAGAACATGACCAATGCATTCAGAATAACCAAGATTTTTCCACTCTTCAAATGTCATAGTATGGTGATTGTAGGGATTTCCCCCTTATCCTTCAAATAATCATAATTTAACAGAAAAGCAATTGTGCAGAATCATGCCAATCTGTGTATGGAAGGTATAATTCTCCTGCATTCTTGTACTTTGGTGCAGCCCTTTCTGATCCTTGGCATGATCTGTCCTGGGACTGCAGTCCTTAGGAGAGCCAGTTTGGTGTAGTGGTTAAGTGTGTGGACTCTTATCTGGGAGAACCGGGTTTGATTCCCCACTCCTCCACTTGCACCTGCTAGCATGGCCTTGGGTCAGCCATAGCTCTGGCAGAGGTTGTCCTTGAAAGGGCAGCTGCTGTGAGAGCCCTCTCCAGCCCCACCCACCTCACAGGGTGTCTGTTGTGGGGGAGGAAGGTAAAGGAGATTGTGAGCCGCTCTGAGACTCTTCGGAGTGGAGGGCGGGATATAAATCCAATATCTTCTTCTTCTTCTTCTCTCATGGAAGAAGTGTGCAGGTGGGGAGGGGGGCGCTGGAGTGAGGAGGGACCTCATTCCTCCATCCTGTTCTGCACGCACTGCTCTGCTGAGAGGAGGTGGCAGCTTCATCCCATCATGCTTCCTCACTCCAGTTTGCTGAGCATCTCAGCTGTTCATTTGCATGGACTGTGCAACCTCAGGAGTAATTTTTCCAGAGAGAAAGCAGCAGTAATGGAGAGGAACATGGGAAAAATGTGTTTGTTCTGTACACTGATGCTATTGTACTGCCTAATATTTCTTGTCTTTGCTGGAGATAGATAAAGATGGGTAGCTGTGTTAATCTGTCTATAGCAGTAGAAAAGAGTAAGAGTAGCATCTTAAAGACTAATAACATTTGTGGCAAGGTATGAGATTTTTTGAGTCACTGAGTGAATCACAAGCTCATGCGCTAACACAAATTTTGTTAATTTTTAAGGTGCTACTGGACTCTTACTCTTTTCTACTGCTCATTTTTGCTGTAAGGACTTTGTAGTTATTTATACAAGTCCTGTAACCACCTCTGAATATCTCCTGCCTGGAAAACCCTATGGCATTGCCATAAATCAGCTGTAACTTGACTGCACTTTCCACCACCAACTTTGCAAAAAACCCTTTAAACCGTATCCTTCTCTTGCAGAAATACAAATTGGGGGCATGATCCTCATTCTGTACGGAAGACAGACATGGAAGATGGTGCTGCTAAGCATTCCTTTCTTCTCTCTGTTGGCAAATGAGAGACCAGGGACACCTTGTTTACAGACTTAAGAGGCGATAAGAGTCAAATGGGGAAACAACTTTCACTGATACCCAGGGCTTTTTTTGAGCAGGAACGCAGCTCTGGCTGGCATAGTGTCAGGAGCTGTGGCCTAATATGCAAATGAGTTTCTACTGGTTTTTCCTACAACCCCCCCCGCGCAAAACAATGATGATGTCAGCGGGAGTGGCCTAATATGCAAATGAGTTCCTGCTGGGTTTTCCCGCCAAAAACCCTGCAAAAAAAACAATGACGATGTCAGAGGGAGTGGCCTAATATGCAAATGAGTTCCTGCTGGGTTTTTTTCTACCAAAAAAGCTCTGCTGATACCCATCAGCCAGTATACCCCAATGCTGACATAGAGATGGTAATTTCTTCCACAGTGATTTTTTTTATCACATACAAGCAGAGTGATCATTTTAATTTCCAGGCACTAATCCATAATAGCCATTAGAAGTATTGCTATCATCTACAAATTTGTTCATAAAACCTGGGACATGAAACTATCTGTCTGGGAGGCATCAGCATATATCAAAGAATTGTGAGCTAGCCTGCTCCCCGCTACTGTAAGTCACTGTGTCCCTTGAAATGCTGCTCCTGAGGTTCATGGGGACACCCCCCCAATGGAACAACACTTGGTACAGTATATGGATCTACCGTAGGAGGGGGGAAATCAGTAGAAATCACATTTGTAGACCCGTCCTATGTCTCACTTGATGGTTTTCTCCATTTGATGTTTTTCTCCAGAAATCTCCATTTGTAGACCTGTCCTTCTATTTGATGTTTTTCTCCAGAAATATCCATTTGTAGACCCGTCCTTCTGTGTCTCACTTGATGTTTTTTATTTAATGAACAGGCAGAAAAAGGTGGCAGCCAACAGGATGGAAATAGAAGTTCAAAAGAAAAGACTCCAAAAAGGATCATATATTTTGCAAGTGGTGAAACTCTGGAAGAATTCAGCTCAGAAGAGGAAGACCAAGAGGAGGTCATCCATGAACCCTTTGACACTGTGAGAAATAGCAGAAGGGCTACTTCACCAGTGAGAGGGAATGAACATGTATTATGTGCCCCCTTCATGAGAAGTGTGGGAAAAGGATAACCACTATTTAATTCTGCGTGTTTGGGAACTTGTGGTGTGATTGGAGAGTGAGTGACACTTCTGATGAGCACCTAAAATGACTGTTGTTATAGCTTTAACAACCATCCCCCCATCCCTGCTAGTCCAGTTCTGTGACAGAAGGGAGAATGCAAGAGGGCAGGAGATCCTAGTGTAAGAACTACCAGCCAACTATTGGGAAGCAGGTCCAGGAAGCTGGCTGCAAAAAAGAGCCAGCTGACCCATACAAGGTCCCTTCAGAGTTCTGCCAGCTCTTCCTCTCCTCCTTCCAAAAGCAGTGCCCAGAAGGTCAGGCCAGAAGCAGTGGGTTGAAATTAAATCGAAAGTGTTCTCGGCTAAACAGTAGGAAGAATGTCCTGACAGAGCAGTTCCTCAGTGGAACATGCTTCCTCAGGAGGTGTTGGGCTCTCCTTCCTTGGAGGTTTTTAAACAGAGGCTAGATGGCTATCTGACAGCAATGCTGATACTGTGAATTTGGAAGATCATGAGAAAGAGGACAGGAAGGGTTGCATCAGTGCTTAGTTCTTGTGGCCCTTTCTTACACGCCCAGGGAAATGCTGATTGCTGCAATTTTTCTCCAGGCCAGTTTGGCAAGGGATCCTGGAGTTTTCGCCATCTTCTGGTCATGGAGCATGGATCACTGGGTGTCAGGGTGGTAGGGGGAGGTATTTTTGAATTTCCTGCATTATGCAGGGGGTTGGACTAGATGACCCTGGACGTTTCTTCCAACTCTATGATTTTATGCTCTTCGTGTGTGTGTGTGCATGTGCAGCCAGTGTAGCTGCCTCTGCTGCTAATCAAAGGCTAGGTATCTTTAAGAGATTGGGTTTTATGGTGCCTGGTCAGTTATTAAAGGTCAGTTTGTCTGGCAACAGATGGCTGACTCAGGGCGGCATCAAGCTGGCCTGGAAGTAAGCCTGGGAACCTCCAGATGGCACATGACCCACCCCTGGAACAGGGACGGGCTGCATGCACTCTGGAGGAGCTTCCAGAGAGCTTGTGTGCCTCTTGGCCACTCCCCAGGTGTTTCCTGGCCATGCAGATGGCCGGGGAAGTGCCTCAGAGTCACCTCAGAATTTAGTGGCTTTCTGAGGCAGCTTCAGTCCGACCCCAGACAAGCTGTGTGTGGAATGGGGACAGCAGGCAGATGTGCATGTGTGTACGCGCTTTTTTGATCGGCATGCTTCCTGTCCACAGGGCAGCTCAAACCGCCCATCTGTTATCACCCTTTATGTAGCAAAATACACTATCATCCTGTGGATAATTGCTTGGAGTAGTAACTAGCCTCTGAAGATAGCTCTTGTTGGTCTAGAGGTCAACAGTGGCATGAGAATGTCCAGACAGTGGCACTGTAGTGTTGCAATGTTTTATTAAATCAGGTCATGTAGAAAAATGTTCATTTTGCACCTGTTGTAAGGCTCAAGGTGCCCTATAGCCATTGTTCATAGATAAAGTAGGCCTCTACCCCAACAAAGCAGGAAAAAGGAGATATTAATTTTAATGGGAAAATTTGTTTCTTATCTTTCTATAATTTTTCTGTATATTTGAAAAATTAGATTTCACCAGAAATCACCATTTGATTACAGGTCATATATACCTGTGATCTGCCTTGTTCTCTTTGCAAGACAGAAATCTGGTTTCCCTGTTGTTGATATGCTGTTATTATGGCTGCGTTTCTCTGAGTTGTGAACTCTGTCTCATTTTTTTATAGGCCAGTCTCTCTTGGGGTGCTTACCTGCAATTTTGGGCACTTCAAGTTGCAGCAGTTTCTTTTTTTAGTAAGTATGTGTATGGTTTTGGCTCTTTTGCAGCAGTGGCTAGTTTGGTAGGATAAGAACAATTAGCATGTAATTGGCAAGGAGTGAAGACATACTCCGAGTTCTTTGGTAGTGGAAACTGGCTTAGTCTTCTTTCCTGGTGAGAAATTGTTTTCTTCCTCCTCCACCAGCCAAAAATTGAAAGGTTGATTTCCCTCTTCAGAAATCAGCCAAGCACAGGAAGGTACATAACAGCATCCCTTGGCATATATGGACAAGGTAGCCCACTCCAGCTCTGTTTTTTCTCCATATGACTGTTAATGAGCTGGAAATTCACTTGAGCTCTGCTCAGATAGTATCATAGAATCATAGAGTTGGAAGGGGCCATACTGGCCATCTAGTCCAACTTTAATGCAGGATCAACCTAGAGTATCCCTGACCAGCGTTCATCCAGCTGCTCCTTAAGGATTGCCAGTGAGGGGGAGCTCACCACTTTCCTAAGTAGCTGATTCCACTGTCAGACGACTCTTACCGTAAAAAGGTTTTTCCTTCCCACCTTTAATTTAAAACCATTATTATGTGTCCTCTCCTTTGCCGTCAACAGGAACAGCTCCCTGTCCTCCTCTAAGTGACAGTCCTTAAAATACTTAATAGAGAGCAATCATGTCCCCCTCAGTATCCTAAGAACATAAGAGAAGCCATGTTGGATCAGGCCAAAGGCCCATCCAATCCAACACTCTGTGTCACACTGTGGCCAAAAAATCCAGGTGCCATCAGGAGATCCATCAGTGGGGCCAGGACACTAGAAGCCCTTACACTGTTGCCCCTCCCAAGCACCAATACAGAGCATCACTTGCCCCAGACAGAGAGTTACAATGATATGCTGTGGCTAATAGCCACTGATGGACCTCTGCTCCATATGCTTATCCAATCCCCTCTTGAAGCTGGCTATGCTTGCAGCCGCTGCCACCTCCTGTGGCAGTGAATTCCATTTGTTAATCACCCTTTGGGTGAAAAAGTACTTCCTTTTATCTGTTCTAACCCGACTGCTCAGCAATTTCATTGAGTGCCCACAAGTTCTTGTATTGTGAGAAAGGGAGAAAAGTACTTCTTTCTCTATCTTCTCTGTCCCATGCATAATCTTGTAAACCTCTATCATGTCACCCCTCAGTTGACATTTCTCCAAGCTGAAGAGCCCCAAGTATTTTAACCTTTCTTCATAGGGAAAGTGTTCCAACCCTTTAATCATTCTAGTTGCCGTTTTCTGGACTTCTCCCAATGCTATAATATCATTTTAGAGCTGCAGTGACCAGAATTGTACACAGTACTCCAAATGAAGCTGCACCATTGTTTTATACAGGACATTATGGTACTGGCTGATTTGTTTTCAGTTCCCTTCCTAATAATTCCCAGCATAGCATTGGCCTTTTTTATGCATAGCATGCCCTCTACATGGGGCTGCCTCTGTACCGAATCCGGAAGCTGCAGCTAGTGCAGAACGCGGTGGCTAGATTGCTGTTGGGGCTCCCAATGTGGGGGCACATACAGCCTGGGCTGCGCGAACTGCACTGGCTGCCAGTTGTATACCGGATTCGTTACAAAGTGCTGGTTATTACCTTTAAAGCCCTATATGGCCGAGGACCTGCCTACCTTAGGGACCGTCTCTCCCCATATGAACCCCAGAGAGCACTGAGGTCAGCCGGGAAAAACCTGTTGAACATTCCCGGGCCGAAAGAGGTGAAGAGGTGAAGCACCCACAACCGAGCTTTCTCTACTATGGCTCCACGCCTATGGAACCAACTTCCAGAGGAAACGCGGGCCCTATGGGACCTTGAACAGTTCCGCAGGGCCTGCAAGACTATCCTCTTCCGATTGGCCTTCACTGATTAAGAGGGAAACTGCTAAAGAACTCGCCATCGTAAACGTAAATGTAATCATAGCACTAGTATATTTTATTAATTTTATCAATTTTAGAATTTTAATCAGAATTTTAATTAAACTGTCAATGTAGTTTTATTCAATATTTGTATGACCAATGTATGAAATTATGTTGTTAGCCGCCCTGAGCCTGCTCCAGCGGGGAGGGCGGGATATAAATAAAAGTTGTTGTTCTTGTTGTTTATTGCAGTTAGACACTGTCTCGACATTTTCAGCGAGTTATCTGCCACAACCCCAAGATCTCTCTCCTGGCCAGTCTTCTTCCAGACTGAACATTCCCAAGTCCCTCAGACTTTTTTCATAGGGCTTGGTTTCCAGGCCCCTGATCATCGTCGTCACTCTCCTCTGTACCTGCTCCATTCTGTTCACATCCTTCTTGAAGTGAGGCCTCCAGAACTGCACACAGTACTCCAGGTGTGGCCAGACCAAATGTAGTGAACAGCGGAACTATGACATCTTGCGATCTGGAAGTTATGCCTCTGTTGATACACCCCATGATGACATTTGCCTTTTTTGTCACTGCATCGCACTGGCTGCTCATATTTAACTTATGGTCCACCCGTACCCCAAGATCTCATTCACACACACTGCTACCCAGAAGTGTATCCCCCATCCAGCAGTATGTGTGTTTCTCATTTTTGTTTCTGAGATGTAGAGGCACTTATCCTTGTTAAATTGCATCTTGTTCACTTCCATCCACTTTCCCAGCATGTTCAGATTTCTGAGATGTAGAGGCACTTATCCTTGTTAAATTGCATCTTGTTCACTTCCATCCACTTTCCCAGCATGTTCAGATTTCGTTGAATTTTAACTCTGTCTTCCAGTGTATTCACTTCTGCTCCCAATTTGGTGTCATCTGCAAATTTAATTAGTAGCCTTTCCACACCCTCATCCAGATAATTGATAAAAATATTGAAAAGAACAGGGCCCAAAACTGAGCCCTGTGGCACCCTGCTGGACACCTCCCTTCATTCAGATGTAATGCCATTGACAACTACTCTTTGAGTGTGGTTCTCCAACCAGTTCCCTGTCCACCTAACTATCCTGGAGTCCAGTCCACAGCTCTCTAATTTACCCATCAGAACATCATAGGGAACCCTGTCAAAAGCTTTACTGAAATCTAGGTAAACAACATCAACACTATTCCCTTGATCCAGTAAGCTCATCACTCTATCAAAGGAAATTAGGTTGGTCTGGCAGGACCTGTTAGGGACAAATCTGTGTTAACTTTCCCAGATCACCAAGTTGTCCTTTAGGTGCTCACAGATTGATCCCTTTAAAATCTGCTCCAGTATCTTCCCTGGGACAGAGGTCAGACTGACTGGCCTCTAGTTTCCTGGGTCATTCCTCCTCCCTTTTTTGAAAATTGGGATAATATCTGCCCACTGCCAGTCTTGTGACAGATCTCCTGTCCTCCAAGAGGTCTGGAAGATGACTGACAAATGCTGTGCAAGCTCTTTGGGAAGTTCTTTGAGCACTCTTGGGTGCATAACATCTGACCCAGGGGATTTGTACACATTCAATGCAGCCAGGTGCTTCTCAACTACCGCTCTGTCCATGTTAACCAGCAGCCTGGATACCGTGCCTGTTATACTTGCTGTAGCAATGAAAAGGCCCAGATGATTCCCTGCTGTTAGGTGCTTCTTTATACTTAAAATTTGGGGCTCTAATTGCTTTCTTTCTCCTTCCAGCCTGTGAATTTCTTGGTGGGAAATTAGCTACATTATTTGGACTTGATCAACCCAAATATCAATATGCAATAGACGAACACTACAGAGCTCAGAGAATGGTAAGCACCATATAGTCTGGTGTGGAGTAAAAGCCTAAGGCATTTCATTTGTAATCAAGATGTTTTGGGTTGATTTGATTTTCAAGAGTTAATTATGAGCTCAGTTTCACACACAATGTAGATAACTAAGCCTCCAAGGAAGGGGGTGAACAGTGGCTAAACAAACAATAAAAATTATTTTCTTTTTCACCTTTGACTGTCTTGAGAGCTTGTTCTCTGTGGTTCAAGGAAGAAAATAGGCGATTTGCCACCCTCTGATAGTGTGCAGAATCTGCCTTCAGAGGGAGCTGCTGTTCTTTGCTTCATAACATTAACAGGTTACTAGAAAATGTTCTCATATCCTTGTTTCATGTTGTGTCTATAAGGCCTGTCGGATAAGTTGGCAAAGGAATTTCTCTACCTGCTGGCAGGTCTGGCTCAACTCTTTTTGTTGCCCCAAGCACGGCGCAGAAGGAGATGCACTCCCACCAATCATGCCAGTTTCCCAGCCCTGTCTGAAGTTGGACTTCATTGTGACGTTCATTTGTATGCATTGTAGTTGTCTACTCCAAGTCTAGGCATTCTATCCCTTCTCTGTGAAAGCAATCTTGCTTTCCCCCTCCTATGTTGTGATTTTGGGATCTGGTTACTGTGAATGGGACAATCTTGTACACTTGGTCAGCAGCATGAGGGCGGCAGGAGTCAGAGCCGTTGACAAAAGAATGGTAATGTAGACAATAATATCCTTGGTGGACTTGCTTGTTAGGAAATTACCCTGCCCAAGCACCCATCAGGTGCCAGAAGGAGGAGGTCGATGTATGCTTGTAAAGCTTTTTTTAAAATACAAGTTTTGATTCTGTGTATGTGTGTGCATGTGCACTATTCCATTACACTGGCTCCATATTGCTTTTGGAACTGAATCTCCTGGACCAAAATAGGAGGGTACACAACTGGGATACCATTTCGGATATATGTACCTGATTTGGACACAAGGCAATGTCATATGAGGCCTATATAGAACCTCTTTGCCTTGAGTTACTGATATTTATCAGAACATAATTTTCACTTGGTTCTGTATTGATAAACATTAGTATTGCAATAACTGAGCCTATGTAGAACATTTATGCTTGACCACTGAAGAAGGCCGGCAGGCTGAAACATGTGTTGTACAATTTGAAATTCTTATTGAGGCTATATTTGGACCTATAACTTTAAAACTAATTTGTAATAAATACATGTTGTATATTTATTGATTTTAACATTGGGCCTCCTAATTTGTATCCATTTAACCTTTCTAACCCAATACACTGGACCAGTTGACACTTATTCAGCTGTTATTATGAATACTTCTGTGTCTAGAGTTGGGCTATGTAGTCCAAACCTGTTCAGTGCAGAAAATCCAAAGCTAGAGTATTGCATACCTGATTACTGCTTATTTTGTGAGTTGACTCCAGCACAAGGACCCTGTAAAGTCCATACAAGGATCTCTCATCTTCCTGGCTCTCTAAGAACATAAGAGAAGCCATGTTGGATCAGGCCAACGGCCCATCCAGTCCAACACTCTGTGTCACACAGTGGCAAAAATTTTTTATATATACACACACACTGTGGCTAATAGCCACCGATGGACCTGTGCTCCATATTTTTATCTAAACCCCTCTTGAAGGTGGCTATACTTGTGGCCGCCACCACCTCCTGTGGCAGTGAATTCCACATGTTAATCACCCTTTGGGTGAAGAAGTACTTCCTTTTATCCGTTTTAACCTGTCTGCTCAGCAATTTCATGGAATGCCCACGAGTTCTTGTATTGTGAGAAAGGGAGAAAAGGACTTCTTTCTCTACTTTCTCCATCCCATGCATTATCTTGTAAACCTCTATCATGTCACCCTGCAGTCGACATTTCTCCAAGCTAAAGAGTCCCAAGCGTTTCAACCTTTCTTCATAGGGATAGTGCTCCAGCCCTTTAATCATTCTAGTTGCCCTTCTCTGGACTTTCTCCAATGCTATAATATCCTTTTTGAGGTGCGGCGACCAGAACTGCACACAGTACTCCAAATGAGACCGCACCATCGATTTATACAGGGGCATTATGATACTGGCTGATTTGTTTTCAATTCCCTTCCTAATAATTCCCAGCATGGCGTTGGCCTTTTTTATTGCAAACGCACACTGTCTTGACATTTTCAGTGAGTTATCTACCACGACCCCAAGATCTCTCTCGGTCAGTCTCTGCCAGTTCACACCCCATCAACTTATATTTGTAGCTGGGATTCTTGGCCCCAATGTGCATTACTTTGCACTTGGCCACATTGAACCGCATCTGCCACGTTGATGCCCACTCACCCAGCCTCAACAGATCCCTTTGGAGTTCCTCACAATCCTCTCTGGTTCTCACCACCCTGAACAATTTAGTGTCATCCGCAAACTTGGCCACTTCACTGCTCACTCCCAACTCTAAATCATTTATGAACAAGTTATGGAAAGAGCGGACAAATCATTTTTCACCCTCCCTCATAACACTCAAACTTTAGGTCAGCAAATCCAGCTGTCTGGCAGTAGTTTATTACAGGGAGAAGGATTTATTCACACACACACAATGCATAATTAACTGGCAGTATTATGTGTTATGAGGGAGGGTGAAAAATGATTTGTCCGCTCTTTCCATTTCAGATTCAAAAATCCTTTGTAATGTACCATTTGTAGGATATAAAAGCGGCAAAAAGGAAAAAGGTCTGCTTCAAGCCTTGGAATGACCATTGAAAAACTCAACCCCAAATATTTACTGCAGTCCTATCAGGAAGTTATTGCGGGCCAGTTATTCCACTTAACTGTTTAATAGTGATGGCTCACAGCCCAGAGTGCTCATCCTATTGAATTACCTCCATTAAACCTCTGTGTAGTCTTTCCCTGGCAAACCTTCACTGAATTAAGAACAAAATTACCTCGGCCACATTGCTGCATTAAGCAACCTGTTATTGATGGCCATAATAAGTGGTTATTTTGTTGGAGGTTAAGGTGATCAAAGGCAGTCCTGGTATTTTCTTGTGAGGCAGCTGAGCAACAAGAAGCATGTGGCTGGAATGCAGTCAGTTTGGAATAGGGGAATTTGTGAAGAGTAAAGATAAACCTTTGTGGCTGTGAAGTTCTAAGGAATTAATGAAGGAGGCTCCTTTGAAATCTGACTACATAGAAACCTTGAAGAAATTGTAGCACTCACTCACTAAGACAAATGTCTCATAATTATGCTGCTGCACTGAAGGGCTTCCAACAATTGGCTTATGACCCTTGATCATTTCTCACAAACAGTAGATACGGTTGTATACCAGTCTCTGGAATCTACAACTTCAGATCTGCAATGAGAATGAGAGTCATCTGATGGAAGAAGTCCCTGCACATAGAATACTGGCAGTCAAAAGGGAAAGGTTCTTGTTTAATCTTCCCCAAAATGCTAGTGTTTGATGTGTAGGATTTTCTTTCTTATAGGGGAACATTTCATCATGTAATCTTTCACATGGTGTCAACCATGGTCCAGTTTTACTACTTTACCTCATGTTTATGAGAATTATACCCTTACTGCAGAAACCTAGAACAGCCTTTCAGTTACACTGTTAACCATTCAAAGAACTTTTGTCACTTCTGTATCATTTGTAAACATTTGGCACATATGACAATAATCTAAATTCTCACTTTCACTCTAGGAAGACAAAATATGCCATAGCTATAGCTGTCAGGACAAAATCATAAGAAAATCCAAGCTTATAGAATTTTTAAGTTCTTCATCAACCTGTATAGTGTGCATTCACCTTCAATTAATATAAATTTGGAAGATGACTTTGGAGTTTTTATAACTATGAAACATGTCCCTAATCACATTGGTTTTAATAGTTTTTAATTGAAATTTGTACTGAGGCTCAATAATTTGTATTGAGGCTTAAGCAGGAGTTCAGCAAATTGAATTGGGAATGTAAATAAATACCAGTAGTTCAGAATAAGTGCAGAATAAGAATTCATCTGAAGAGTTTTGTATTTGCCTTGTCAGTCTCTGTACTGCGTATTAACCAAGCAATGTATAAAATGACCTATTTATGCTGTCAGTTTGTATATTTGCTCCATGTTCATGTGGTTTTCATGCAACATCATCATCACCATCATCAAGTTGCAACCAACTTATGGTGACCCCTCTCGTGGGGTTTCTAAAGCAAGAGATGAGCGGAGGTGGTTTGCTGCTGCCTTACCTCTGCATAGCAACTCTGTTTTTTCTTGAGGGTCTGCCATTCAAATACTGACCATGGCTGACCCTGTTTAGCTCCCAAACAAACTTTGGCTGGTCGGCTTGTTCAGTCTTTATGGTATTTATACACAGTCATGCTATTTATGCATTCTCATTAATCTCAACATATACAAACAACTGCAGTTATCTGCTCTGTCTAATGTAATTTAAGGAATCTTATGAATGAATGAGAAATTCTTGCATGTCAGGATCACAAGCCACTCTCAAGTCATTATCTGAGTAGCTTTGGGTTTTGTTTTATTTTTAAATAGTAGTATTCACCATTTGCCATCTGGAATATGTTTCAGGAAAGTGAAAGTGATGAAGATGGTGAAGATGTGCTAGAGATGGAGAGAGCTGTTCCACTGGATGAAAAACAGCACCTGGAAATGCAGAATATAGAATATGGGTCCCTTTGTAGCAAAAATATATCCACATTTTGTCAGAGAAACACATTTGCAAATGTCATTGAATGTGAAGAAGGTAGACTGGCAGATCAAAAATTTAACCCAGTCCCAGGAAAATAATAGCAGCGTTGTGAGTCACTGCATTTCCCCTGCCAGCAATGTCTGCTCAATGGAGGAGGGGGGAATTGTTAGGTACGTAGGAAGTGACGTCAGGATGACTTTAAAACAGTGGTTCTCAAACTTTGTTTGAAGCTTAGTGAGGATTGCTCATTGAGAAGATAAGCAATAGCAGATGATCTTTCCTAAAAGACCATATCTCCTTACTACTGTCTGCAAAATGTTGTGTAGCTGTTAAGACATGTAAATTTCTGGCAGGTGTCTATTGTGTAGAGCAAGACAATGAAAGCGAATTTTAACAGCGTCAAAGCTTGAGTCTTATGGGTGATACATCACTTCTTCACTTCATTTCCATTCTATAAGGAGGAATCAGAGTAAAGCAACAACCTGGCATCCATGGGAATAACGTTTTACCTAGTGAGTGGTATGAACTGTATGTTAGGAATGCCCTCTCACATTCCAAGAGGGGAAGAAATTCCCACAAGGCTCTTAAATACAGTCAAGGCTAAACTACCATAATGCAGCGTATGTTAACAGCATCTGGTGTGATAATTTTCTGCCTTTTTATACTTCAGTTCCACAGTATTCATATTCTCTGTAGAGTTGGTCAAAGATGTGTGTGGTACAGTGTTGCAGTGTGTGGTACAATCACCTCTAGTCCTGGATTTTATTTATTTAAAACATTTATATCCTGCTTTATCACCTCAGTCAGACTCAGGGCAACTAACAACAGAACACCATGTTGCAAGGATATAAAACAACTGTCCAGTTTCCAATATTTTAAAATGCACAGATTAAAAACACAGAGCATTTTTCAAAATGCAGATTACAGATTAGAAACAGCACAGAATTAAAAAGAATTTAGGTACCTGCCGTATTTTATTCTTCAGCATACTATACCTCTCAAACATTTAAGCAATTGCGGAGGGGATATTCTGTCTTGGGTAGAGATAGAAGATTCCAGTGATTTTACATGAGGAGGTCAAGATTCCTGGATTTGTCCTAATTCACACAGATTTTGTATTGTAAAATTAATTTTAGATTGTAAACCTGAAATAGAGTTCTTTGTATATTTGCAAATATACTTTCTGCAGTACCTAAAAAGTGTAGAGTCTTCTTAAACTATATAGACTATAGTTTAATTAACATGACATAAAGCATAACATAACATAGGGCAGAAGGTTCACAGGAGTAGTTTAGGGACATGTTTGCTCAGCCAGACAGAGCTTAGAAGTTGTTCATGAACAATAATTTATAATCTCTAAACATCTTTCAGAAAGGAAACTGTTTTTAATCCCATCTTTTTAAAAACTATTTTTTTTTCTTATTGATTTGTCTTTTGCTGTTTGTAGGTCTTTGATTCTCTGCACTTTGTTTTTTCTCCTGATTTTTGTCTCCATATTTTCTGCCTTTACTGATAAATGTATATAGGAAGGCTTTTTAAAATACACACACAACTATGCAATTCTGGGTGACTGTGAAGAGCTCACTGGAGTAAATGTGATATTTAACATATAGACTGGAACACCCCAGCTGACAAATCCCCAGAACATTGCCTCTAAGATTATCTAGACTTTCAGCTCAAATAGATACATGACATTATTTTGGATGTCATGCAGAGATTGTGCTGCTGTGAAACAAATTAAACAAGGCAAGCCCCTTCCAACTGCAACCTGCACATACTTACTTGGATGCATGTCCCATCAGACATGGTGGGACTTACTTTTGAGTATATATACACAAGATCAAGATGTAACCCCTATCTTATGCATACTGACTTGGAAGTCTCATTATAATCAGTAGGTTTTACTTCAATATGATTGTACATCTGATAAGGGTGTAGGGTTTTGTTTTCAAGAGCACACATCTCTGTTTCATCAATATGGAATAGCTAGAATATGGTTAGGTTCAGGAAATAATGGCTTGCTCTCAATAACACAAATTTAGTTCTGTTTAATCTGAATTAGCTGAAAACAGCATTTGGTTCAGTGTCCATTTTCAACATTTTAAAAAACTTAATCTTCACTAATTAGCACATCCTGGTTTTGTACCCTTGCAGTGCAATCCTATGCAGAGCCACTCCAGTCTAAACCTATTGAAATCAGTGGGTTTAGAGTACAGTAATTCTGCATAAGATTGCACTGTCAGTTATTAAAATGAACTGCAAGCACTATCCAGTTTGGTGTAGTGGTTAAGTATGCAGACTTCTGGAAGAACCAGGTTTGATTCCCCACTCCTCCACTCACAGCTGCTGGAATGGCCTTGAGTCAGTCATAGCTCTCAGAGAGCTGTCCTTGAAAGGGCAGCTGCTGTGAGAGCCCTCTCAGTCCCACCTACCTCACAAGGTGTCTGTTGTGGGGGAAGAAGGTAAAGGAGATTGTAAACCACTCTTTGAGATTCAGAGTGAAGGGTGGGATATAAATCCAATATCTTCTTCAAATGGGGAAGCCTGAATAGTCTTCAACTACACATTGTGAGCAAATGCTGTTTAAAGAATGTTGAGGGATAACTGTACTCACAAACCTGTGGGAGTTGAGGCTTTCCATCATGATCTCCAAGCAACTGTTTTTCCCTTCCTCTCTGACTTTTTTTTGCAGTGAATGCATGGCCTGAAGAAGTCTTCTGGGCAACTTGAAAGTATGCTCACTAGGGACACTAACCACCAAGCAGGACCTGGAGATCTGGTATTTACAATCAATCTCCAAACTAAATACATCAGTTTCACAGGAGAAAATGGCAGCTTGGGAGTGCAGAATCTATGGCTTTATACCCTACTGAGGTCCCTCCCCTCCCTAAGCCCTCCCTCCCCAGATTCTACCCCAAATCTCCCAGAATTACCCAAGCAAGCCAGATTTGGGAACCCTGTTTCATGACATTTCAGCGGGTCTGGGTAAAAGTCGGATCTAAACAGATTCTCATGAATTTATATGATTTTTACATTGAAACAAAATCAAATCACCATCATGCAGTAGAACAAGTCGTAGACTATAGGTTGCATCCCAAAAATCACGCCTTCACGGATTTGTGGCGACACACCAGCACAAAGACATGCTTTCAAATCACGGATCCTCATGAATTCATATGATTTTTTTTTATTAAAATGATAAAAAAAACCACCATCATGCTATAGACCTTGTCTTAGTCTATAAACAGCAACGCAGATATCAGGCCTCCAAAAATTTGTGGCATCATATTAGTGGAAAAACATGATTCCAAAGCATGCATACTGATGGATCCTAATGATTTTTGTTTTGGATGCCCCCAGGCTTAACATTAAATCATATATCATGTCCATGGGCAGAGTCTGCACCACAGAAATCGTGGATCCACAGCTTTGTGGCAGCACCATGGACCAAAAACTTGGTTTTAAACCACAGATCCTCATGATTTTTGCTTTGGATCCCCCCAAGCTCACCATCCAATCACATATCATGTCCATGGGCAGAGTTTGCACCACAGAAATCATAAATCCACAGCTTCAGGGCGGCACCATGGAGCCAAAACATGGCTTTGAAGCATGGATCCTCATGATTTTGACTTCAGGCCACCCCAGTCTCACCATCCTATCACATATTCTGTCCATGGGCTGAGCTTCCACCCCAGAAATCACAGATCCACAGCTTCGTGGCAGCACCATATAGCCAAAACATGGTTTTGAAGCATGGATCCTCAAGGATCCTCATGATTTTTGCTCACCATCCAATCACATATCATGTCCATGGGCAGAGCTTGCACCACTGAAATCATGGTTTCACGGTTTCGTGGAAGTACCGTGGACCAAAAACTTGGTTTTGGACCACGGATCCTCATGATTTTTGCTTTGGGGCACCCAAGCTCACCATCCAAACACAGAGCTTGCACCACGGAAATCATGGATCCCCAGCTTCGTGGCAGCACCATGGACCAAAAACTTGGTTTTGAACCACGGATCCTCATGGATTCTCATAATTTTTTGCTTTAGATCCCCCCAAGCTCACCATCCAATCATATATCATGTCCATGGGCAAAGTTTGCACCGCAGAAATCGTGGATCCACGGCTTCGTGGCACCACCATGGATCCAAAACATGGTTTTGATGCACGGATCCTCATGGATTCTCTTATGAGAAGACAGGAGTCTTGGAAAACATGACCAGTTTCACAATAGATCTTTATTCCTGGTTTAGCCCTGTCCCCAAGCTAATATTCTACACTAAAATAATAGAATCATAAGAGTTGGTTTATCTGATTCTATGATTCTAGTGTAGAATGTCAGTTTGGGGACAGGGCTAAGCCAGGGTTAAAGGTCTACTGCAAAACTGGTCTATGACATTGCTAGGAAATGGTGGAGGCAGTAGAAGAGACCCAACATGAGTTGTACTGATTCAGTTGAGGACAAGGCCGGCAGTTTGCAAGACCCAAATATGTCTGTTAAAGATAGTACAATTCGAGGGACATCAATTCGTAGGGTTGTCAGCTGTTAGAAACAACTTGATGGCCTTTCACACACACACTCACACACACAGTCCCATTGAGAGACCCATAAGACATGTGTCTGCTGAAGTTTATAGTAAAATATAAATTTCTTAATCTTCTGAAGCACATTACTGCAGCTCAATTTTGCAGCAGCATACTAACTTAGAATCACAGAGTTGGAAGGGGTCATAGACTCCATCTGGTTCAGCCCCCCCCCCCCCCCCAACACACACTTAATGCAGGATCAGTCTAGAGCATCCACAACAAGTGTTTTTCTGGCTGCTGCTTAAAGACTGTCAATGACGGGGGAGCTCACCACCTCCCTCAGTTGCTAACTCCACTATTGGACAACTGTTATCGATAAAAAATTTGTCCTAATGTCCAGGCCTTGGATTCAGCAGGAACTCACAGGAATGCAGCTCCTGAAGCTTTCTGACAGTTCCACCTTCTCCTTCCCATTTTGTCCATTGAATAGTAGGTGCAGTTGCATAACAATCCCTGGATGAGCTCCACCACCTTTTTTTCTACAAAATGACCCCTGCTAATGTCCATCCAGTACCTTGAAAACCTTATATACCCCGCAGATGTGCAAGACGACCTGAGCTGTGGGCTGAGTGCCGGGAAACGCCAGCAGCGGCTGGGCGGAGTGTCAGAGCAGCTTGGAGATTGTTTGGTGGAGTGGCGGCTTCCAGGGTGGGGCGACCGGGAGGCCCACGATTGAGAGGCTCCACTGTGGGGCCGGGCGGCATGTGGAGGCCTGGTGTGCTTGATTGTGGGGGCTGTTGGACTACGAACATGACCCCAAGACGGCTGCGGAATTCACAGGCAGCTGCGAGGCGCCTGTTACCAGCTGGGTGCCTGAAGGGCTTAACTGCATGGCTGGGGGAACGCTTCCACTCCTCTGGGTCTCCTAAGCTGTGCAGGGGGCCGTCTGGGGTTCGGACAGCACTACCACACTTTAAGAACAACTGCACTTTGAGAACACTTTGCACTTTCAGAACACCTTGCACCTTAAGCATTGCAGTGTTTTATCCAGCACCATTTTAACTCTAACCTATTCATACGAGAGGCTTACTCCTATTCATACGAGAGGCATACGAGAGGCTTACTCCTTCCGGGCTCTCCCGGCCCCAGAGATTAATGGCATTGAATGTGCCGGTCTGGTGTGGGGTTGGCGTACCGTCCGCCTAATGCACCAGCTGATGTCTTACTGTCCCTGATGGAGGCCGTAACAGGCTGGGCATTGGAGTACCCAAGGCTTTTGATCCTGGGTGACTTCAATGTCCATGCCGATGATGCGACCTCCAGTCAGGCAATGGACCTAGTGTCATCCATGGTGACATTAGGACCCTCCAACTTGTTACAACGCCCACTCACCACGCGGGGCACATGCTAGATTTGATCTTTGCTGTGGGAGTTTTAGTGGACAGTATTACTGCCGAAGCAGTGCCATGGTCGGATCACTATGCCCTCAAGGCTCATGTGGATGTCCCACCCCAAGCCTGTTTAGGCAGTGAGCATATTGTAGCTCGCTTATTAAAGCTTGCCAGAGGGAGCTCAGATATCCTATACGGGATATCATAAATATATCCCTTGTGGAAGCCTCTTAAAGAGGCTGTGGTCCACCCTCTCCTGAAAAAAATCGACATTAGACCTGGCTGAATTGGCACATTACCAGCTGGTCTCGAATTTACCCTTTTTGGGTAAAACTATTGAGAGGGCAGTAGCACTACAGTTACAGAGCTTTCTGGATGACACTTCTGTCCTAGACCCCCACCAGTCCGACTTCCGCCCAGGTCATGGGACGGAGACAGTGCTGGTTGCCCTTGTGGATGACCTCCAGCGGCATCTGGATCGAGGCGGCTCGGCGGCACTGATGTTGTTGGACCTATCAGCAGCGTTTGATATGGTCGACCATCAGTTGCTGACCCGCCGTCTTGCCGACGCAGGGATTCAGGGGTTGGCCTTGCAATGGCTTTCCTCTTTCCTTGATGGTCGGGGATAGAGGGTGGCGATTAGGGGTGAGTTGTCCCGGAGACACGCACTTGACTGCGGGGTGCCTCAGGGGGTAGTGGTCTCCCCGATGTTGTTCAACATCTACATGCACCCCCTTGCCCTGATCGCCCAGAGGTATGGGTTGAGTTGCCACCAGTATGCTGATGACACCCAGCTCTATCTACTGATTGATGGACGGCCTGACTGTGTCCCAGAAAATTTGGGCCTGGCGCTACAAGCTGTGGCTGGATGGCTTAGGCTGAGTAGAGTGAGGCTTAACCCAGCAAAGACAGAGGTCTTTTGCTTGAGTCATGGTGGTCCAGGAAGGGAAATTCCCCTACCGGCCTTTGATGGTGTGCCACTGGCAATGGCGCACAAGGTCAAGAGCTTGGGGTGCTGCTGGAGCCTGCCTTGATAATGGAGGCCCAGATAGCAGCCACTGCTAAATCTGCATTTTTCCATCTTAGGCGGGCAAGGCAGTTGGTCCCCTTCCTGAAGCATGGCGACCTGGCAACAGTGATCCATGCAACAGTCACCTCGAGGCTGGACTACTGTAATGCCCTCTACATGGGGCTGCCCTTGTGTCGAACCCGGAAGTTGTAGCTAGTGCAGAATGCGGCCACCCGGCTGCTATTGGGGCTTCCCAGGTGGGAGCACATTCAGCCGGGACTACGGGAACTGCACTGGCTGCCAATAGTATACCGGGTTTGTTACAAGGTGCTGGCTATTACCTTTAAAGCCCTATGGCTTTAAAGCCTATATGGCCTAGGACCTGCCTACCTTAGAGACCGTCTCTCCCCACATGTTCCCCAGAGAGTACTTAGATCGGGATCACAAAACCTATTAGTAATCCCCGGACTGAAGGAGGCCCAATTAAAATCAACTAGAGACAGGGCCTTCTCAATTGTAGTCCCCTGCTGGTGGAACCAACTGTCAGATGAAGTGAGGGCCTTGCGGAACCTTGTACAGTTCCACAAGGCCTGCAAGACTGTCCTCTTCTGGCTGGCATTCAATTGGCACCGGCTGGCACCGGTACTTAAGAGAAGTGGAAGAAGGCTGTAGCCATTAGAATAGCACCAACTCAATAGTTTGTTTTTTCTGTTTTAATCATTGTATATCTATTTTATTACCAAATATGTAATTTTAATACCTATTAATTTAATTGTTTCTGGGATTTTATGCTGTAAGCTGCCCTGAGCCTGCTTCGGCGGGGAGGGTGGGATATAAATAAAATAAAATTTAAAAAAGTATATTAAACCCTTAGGGTTTGTAGAGTCTTTCGGGATCAAGTGCCGTGTTCTACTGGAGAAAGTTTTCCTTCCAGACGTTTCGTTCTCAGCTGCAGAGAACATCCTCAGTGGCGTTGCAGCCGGAGCAGGCGCTCAGACCTTCTTGGCTGCTGTGCATTGAGTGGGGCCAGGGCTGCTGGAGAGCTGCTATTTCTAGGCTGGAGGGGGTGTGGTGAAAGGGCAATTGGTTTGTGGATGTGCCCATCTTTGATATATTAAACCCTGATTGTGAGTCTGTTCCTCTTCTGCCAACAGGAACAGCTCCACGCCCTCCTCTAAGTAACAGCCTTTGAAATAAAGAGAGAGCAATCATGTCCCCACCCCCCTACCCCGGCCTTCTCTTCTCCAGACTGAACATTCCCAAATGTTCAGACTTTCCTCAGAAGGAATTGTCTCTGTAGCATAGATCCCAGTGGGGAGCCATATGAACATATATGAAGCTGCCTTATACTGAATCAGACCTTTGGTCCATCAAAGTCAGTTATTGTCTTCTCAGACTGGCAACGGCTCTCCAGGGTCTCAAACTGAGGTTTTTCGCACCTATTTGCCTGGACCCTTTTTTGGAGATGCCGGGGATTGAACCTGGGACCTTCTGCTTCCCAAGCAGATGCTCTACCATTGAGCCACCGTCCTTCCCCTTCCTTCAGCCATGTTTTCTGAAGCAGCGGAACAAAGTTTATGTCCAGTATCATTTCTGAGTCTGTCACGGTTTTATTCCTGGTATAAGCTTTCATGTGCATACACACTCAAAGATGTCATGGGAGTCAAACTGTGACATACCATGTGCATTCCATAGCTTCACCGCAAAAGGAAGTCCTGTCCAGCAATACTTTGGAGTTCCTTGAGAATGTCAACAGGCATGTGCATGAAGGTGAGCTGGTAGACATTATGTGCCTGGACTTCCAGAGGGGTTTTTGGTGAAGAACCTCACCAGGCAACTGAATAGCCCTACTAAGTCATGGGATGAAAGACTGGGCCCTCAGATGGATCACAGATTGGTCAAGCAACAGCAAGCAGGGAGCTAGAACAAATTGGCATTTATCTCACTGGTGGGGCCCATACAAGGCTTAGAACCACTATTATTTCACTTAGTCAGATGTAAGCAGGAGTTAGTGGTGAGCTGTGTAGTTGCCACATTTGCAAATTATGCCAGGATGGTAAAAACTGAGGCTGGTTGTGCAGTAGTACCTTGACAAGGTATCAGCTTAGTGTGAAGCTTCTGTGAACAAAGCTGAATTCATGCTGGAGATCTTGGGACAGAAGATTAAAACAAAATTGTCACAGTTGTCATGCCCCTGTAAAGTTGTATAGCGTGGTTCTATTCGGAACAGTGTGTGCAGTTTTGGGTGTGTTATCTCTAAAATGACATGATGTAGCTGGAGAAATTGCAGAAGAGGCAATTTTCTTTCTGTCTGGGAAGGTCGTTACCTTCCATGGAATGTGCAGCTTAGGGAGGGATGCACAATAATGGAGAAAGCAGACACATTCCTTGCAAGCCATACTAGCCAAATCAAACCTGTTGACCGTACAGAGCCAGCGTGTGGGAGCAGGTGGGGTAGGTGGCTGCCTAGGGCACCATCCTGCCTGGGGCACTGCTGGACGCCCCCTCTCTCCCCTGATGAGCCAGCCCGGGGCTTGCACACTGCATTCCTCAAGAGGAGCGTAGCACGCAAGCGTCAGCTCTCCCTGCCCCTGATCAGGCTTCCTGCAATGCAAGAAGCCTGAGAGGGGACAGGGCTTGTACCTCATCCCCTGGCCTGCTTGATGACATCACTTTTTTCATAGCCCAAAGGAGCTGTGGGGGGCGCTGCACAGGGGTCTGTCTTGAGCGGCAGAACTGCTAGTGCCGGCCCTGACCGTACATCTGGAAGTTGGCAAACAGAGTGATTAAGGGGTTGGAGCACTTTTCCTCTGAGAAGAAGATAAAGATCATAGATGTGTACCCCAACCTTCTCTGTGAATCTGAGTCTCAGAGCGGCTCACAATCTCCTTGACCTTCCTCCCCCACAAAAGATGCCCTGTGAGGTGGGTGGGGCTGAGAGCTTTCACAGCAGCTGCCCTTTCAAGGACAACCTATGCGAGAGCTATGGCTGACCCAATGCAAAAACCTTTAAGTTCAAAAAAGATCCGTGCTTCAAAACCATGTTTTGGCTCCTTGGTGCCACCACAAAGCTGTGGATCCGTGATTTCTGTGGTGCAAGCTCTGCCCATGGAAATGATATGTGACTGGATGGTAAGCTTGGGGTGGCCAAAACAAAAATCATGAGGATCCATGAGAATCCGTGCTTCAAAACCATGTTTTGGCACCGTGGTTCTGCCATGAAGCTGTGGATCTGTGATTTCTAGGCTGCAAGCTCAGCCCATGGACATGACATGATTTGATGGTGAGCATAGGGAGATCAATGCAGAACTAATGAGGATCCATGAGGAACCGTGCTTCAAAACCATGTTTTGGCTCTACAGTGTTGCCACGAAGCTGTGGATCCGTGATTTTTGTGGTTCCAGCTCTGCCCATGGACATGATATGTAATTAGATGGTGAGCTTGGGGTGGCCCAAAGCCAAAATCATGAGGATCTGTGCATCAAAACCAAGTTTTTGGTCCATGGTGCTGCCACGAAGCTGTGGATCCACAATTTCTGTGGTGCAAACTCTGCCCATGGACATGGTGAGCTTGGGGGGATCCAAAGCAAAAATCATGAGGATCCTTGAGGATCTGTGGTTCAAAACCAAGTTTTTGGTCCATGACGCTGCCACGAAGCCGTGGATCCATGATTTCTGTGGTGCAAGCTCTGCCCATGGACATGATATGTGTTTGGATGGTAAGCTTGGGGGGATCCAAAGCAAGAATCATGAAGATGCATGCTTTGGAAACATGTTTTCCCACTGTTGTGGCTCCATGAATTTGTAGAGGCATTTTTCTGGTGCTGCGTATAGTCTAAGACAGGATCTACAACATGATGGTGGTTTGATTTCATTTCAGCATAAAAATCATATGAATTCATGAGGATCCGTGCTTTGGTACCGTTTTTGCACTGGTGAGGCGCCATGAATCTGTGGAGACGTGATTTTTGTGGTCCTGCCTATAGTCTGACAGGATCTCTAGAACAACAGCAGTTTTATTTCATTTCAATGTAAAAATCATATGAATTCATGAAGATCCGTGTAGATCCGACTTTTACCTTTTCCCCAATTCAGCAGGTCTTAATAATAAAAAAATGTTCACTGCAGCTACTCATAGAAAGGTAATCTAAAGATATACAACTAATTCAGTCTATTCAGCTGTCTTTAATCTTAATATTCAAACACACAGCTGAAGCAAAATAAAACCTATCAACTTAATGGGAAGATTTCAAATATAACCAACCCTTGAAGCTATAATTTACAAATAAATAAAAGTTCCCAACACATTTAGTTTTGAAATCAACGCAATCCAAAAAGGTGATCAACTGCCAAATGGGTTTTGACTCCCATCTTCACCAGCAGCTATTTATACAGCACACAGACTTCAATTAATCTTCAAATTACATTCATGAAAAATCATATTTCACCCACAGATTTTTTTTAAAGGATCAAATTATGCTTTAAAGTATTGGGACCTCCAGGCTAAATAAGAAATCTTGTGAACCTGTTACGAAAATATTTTTAAATTATCCTATACATTTCTTCTCAGGTTCAAAAGGAAAACAAAATGCACTTTCAATGGGCTCTTCATGCATTTGATGAAACAAGCCCTGGTTCATCAAAGCTTATGCCATTCTAAATATGTGAGTCTTTAAGGAGTTCTTTAAGTAGTTAGGAGACATTCCTTATTTTGACTGCAGCACATATAAATATATATTTTAAAGTAGGTATTGGAATGAGAGCAACTTTTAAAATGAAATAATTTTTTAATGATCCATCTCCACTCCCAAAAAAAAGTAAAAGGAAGTTCACCCACAATACATGAAGGCTAAAAAATCTGGCTTCACTGCTGAAGATATGTACACAGTACACACACTTGTACACACCAAAAACACAAGCATCTAGCCAGATTCGACCATGTGTCCAACTATTTCCAGCACTCCGTTTGCAATAATGGCCTGATGTATTTAGAACGCGACAGGCGTAAAATAAACGAAACAAATTCCCTCCTCAAAGGGGATGCTGTTTTGGAGCGTGGGAGCTCCATGCAGTCAATCTAGCCAATCACGCGTTGCTAGACTTTTCCTCTAGATGTGCCTATTCAAATACGCACCTTTTTAAAGGGTGGCTTTTTTTTTTTAAAGGGACAAGAGACCGACTTTCTAACGCTCCTCGGAGTGTAGAGCACTCTCTTACCGATCCCCGCCTATCAGTAGCGGCAATAGAAAGCCGGACTGCACCACGCTCAAGATGGCGGAGCAGTTTAGCCACGCTCAAGATGGGGGGGGGGGGGTGTCTCATAACCGCCCCTCCCTCTTTCCCTTCGATTCTCCCTCTTCTCCACGTCTAGCCACTTTCCCGGCAGTGACTTCCGGAGCCCGTCCCATAGTAACTGCGCTACGTTTGGGGACGCTAGCAGGGCCACTCACTTCCTGCCCCACAGCCATAACGGGCCGACACAGAGCACGGCGAGGCAGAAAAGTGAGGAGAAGCAGCAAGGAAGAGAAAGCTGAGTTCCACACGCCCCCCACAGGAGGGTCAGGCAGGTACCGACTTCTCCCCGCTTTCGTTGGGGCCCCAGGCACGAATTGGTGCCCCGCTTCCTTCAGGGGGCCAAGAGCGAGCGGAGTTGAGAGACGCCGGATGCCCCCGCCCCCAGGTGTTGGGACAGGTCGGGAACCGCTCTTTCCCTGCCGGACCTGGAGGAGGCCCAGCCTTCCTTGTGCGTAAAGCCCAGACGCTCCCAGTACAGTTGCTGGACTGGAACTGGATCTCCATTATGCTTTTTCTGGGGCTCATTTAAATGCAAAGTAGGACTGTTTGAGAAGCGTAAGGATGGCGGGAGTCCCCAGTGGGTATTATTTTTAATAATATTAAAGTAAAGGTTGATTAATTTAGTAGCGACACCAGTAGGTCTCTCTCTTCTTTTCTTGTCCGGTAGCTCAAACATCTTCTTTTTTAACTAAGTGTGGCAAGTACAATTTAGAAGAATTTCTTAACTTACAGCAGCTGTTTTTCAAAGCGTATAGGATTTTCCAGCCTTTACTCCCTTTGCAAGGCATGCAGTGTTAGTTGGACAGCCTGCTTGCAACAGGTCTTTTAATCTCTTACTCTTTTTCGGGATCGCAGGGACTATGCTAACCAATCTGATGCTTTACTGATCAATTTAGTTGCAACTTTAGGTCCTAAAAGTCTTCCTAACATTTTATGTGCGCTAGCAAAGAAAGCTACTCTAGTGGAGTGTGTTTTTGAAAAGGGAATTGTACTTTGGCATCCTCAAGGCAGCTCAAATTGGGTGCTGTAGTGCACATTTTGGAGTGCAGGAAATTATTCAGGTTAAGTCTGGTACTTTTTGACCCAGGGCAGACTTGAGCTGACCTAGTGGAAGTTCCACTACATATTCTGTGGAGCCGGTGCTGTGTGGATTGTCTAGACTTGAAACAAGGGTTGTGGAGGCAGGGTATTGGAAGTAATGAAATGCTGGTTCACAGTCACAGTCTTTTAGGACAGGGCTAGACATCTCTGATTTCCAAGATTCATCTGGAAAGGTCTGGCACTTTGTTACAGAGAAATGGGAAATGTGCCATTGATGGCTCACTCTGTGCCTCAAGGGAGATGCTCTTACTTAGTTATTAACTTCTGAGTCCGTGATGAAAGATTAGGTATTAAAACCCTTCCAGGTTGTTATATCTTTTATATGTATAAATACATAATCTTCTTAAAAGTGCTGTTATACCTAAAGAGCACAGGTCAGTTGAAATGGTTTAGACAACTGAAGGGTTAGAGGAACACCATGGTTTTGTCTAGCCTAGTGGTCTTCAACCTTTCCAGGACATCATTAACAGATGTTTGCCCAACAGTCTCTAAGGAGGGGACTTTCTGAGATAGCTACGGTTGTTTCAAAATAAACATTAGTATAAGAAGGTGTTTTATACTGCTTTGGGGGGTTTTCCTGTCAAACTTCAGCCAATTTGTGGTGACCGCTCAGGGTTTTCATGGCAAGAGATATTCAGAGGTGGTTTGCCACTGCCAACCTCTGCATAACAACCCTGGACATCCTTGGTGGTCTCCCATTCAAGCATTAATCCGGGCTGACCTTGCTTAACTTCCAAGAACTGATGAGATTTGGATGACTCAGGCTAGCCCAGTCATGTTGTCTATCATACTTAAAAAATTATTTAAGTGTTTAGGAAATGATAGCCTAACTCAGACATCCCTTGGTCTTAGGACTAACCAATCAGGAAAATTCACCATTTTCGCTTTCTACTTAGCCTGTCCCTATCCCTTGCTATTTATTCCTTGTTCCCTCTCACTACATCTGTCATTCTTCTCATGAGCCACTGCGCAACCCCTGGACGTGTGCATTTGTGCCTTAAGGCTTTTTCTTATGTTGCAGTTTCATTGGAATTAATTGCTTTCTAAAAATAATTTTTCTGCTTACCTAGCTAGTGGGTGTCTTGGCTAACATTGCCCTCCTCTGCATAGCAACCCTGGACTTCTTTGTGGTCTCCCATCTAAATACTGACTAGAGCCAACCCTATTTAGCTTCCAGGGTCTATTGAGACTGAGCTAGCCAGCCCTGACTTGGATAGCTCAGGCATGCCCAGTCTTGTCAGATCTTGGAAGTTGAGTAGGGCCAACCTTGACAAGTATTTGGATGGGAGACCTCGGAATACTAAGGTGGGAAGGCAGAGGCAGGCTATCAAGCCACTTCTCTGAATGTCCTCCATGCCCCAGTAGGAGTCACCAAAGGTCACCATGGTTTCCAGGCATGGACACACACACACACATACAAAATGCAAAAGAGAGGGAGGTTGGGTTAGCCTTGGCTATGAAGGTCAGAGCACTGCTTCGTCTGACTCACTATTATTTCCTTAGACTGGCAGTACCTGTCCAGGGCTTTATTTGCAGATACTGCTACCAGAGATCTCTGAACTAGAAGAAACATGGAACCTTCTGTGTACAAAGTGGTTGCTTTAGGTTCCTACCCTGTAGAGTCCTAATAGCATTTTTGATTGATATTCTGATGTGCTTAACAAAGATCTGCTGTATCAGAATATTTACATTCTTGTGCTAAGTATGTATTCAAAGCAGGGAGAGCTTTCTTAACTTTAGCCATAACATTTATGCAACGATACTACTGCTTGTCCTCAGCTGTTCAGATTTAATATGGGCATCTTCTAAAGTTCTTAATCTTCAATGGAAACAAAGGCTGTGAATGTTTTTCTGTTTTTTGGTTAGTTTGTTTCAGGTGCAAAAACATTCTTTTTTTTTAGGGAGGGTGGTCTACAACAAGGATTACATTTCTGACATATTAAATGTCAGTGTTGTCTCCCAAATCACCAAGGCTTAAGGTTTATGTCTATTGGTAGGGTTAGAACATGGACATCTGTCCCTTTGAAACAATGCATCTGGATCCTTTAACACAATAATGCTATCATAAAGAATTATTAAATTGAGTCTTCTTGCCCATTTCTGTTTCCCAGTAGGCATTCCACAAGACTATGCTGTGTGTTTCCCAAGCTGAACATCTTTACAGTTTAAAAGTATTTTAATTTATGGACATAATAACTATTATCTATTACTTGGAACGTCTCCCAGTTGGTTACCCATTTGTTCCTGGCAGTCACTTAAGGGATGTACGTTTGTGGAGTCTTGCCAGCTCATCTGGAGAAGGAAAACCCATACACTTAACTTCTTCTTTGAAAAAGAAGACTTTGTAGCTAGTGAGATACAGGTAATCTTCTTATATTCAAGTGATCTGAAATAGCATTAGACTGTCAGTTAAAGAAGACTGAAGGTGATAGTCTTAGAATAAATAACATGAAAGCTTTTTTATATACATCCTCTATTTGAGATGTACAGACTGCCAGGCATGCACAGCATAGACTGCATTTTAAAAGGGTTGCTGGAAAAAAAAACAAATTCCAATTGACTACCGACTTCCAAAGATTTATATTTTACAGCATTAGGTATTATTTTTCTCTGTAATATAAGCCATCTTTTTAATATTATGCACAGTATTCTTTGAAAAGATGAGCCTCAGAAATCTGGCTAGTTGAAAGAAAAATCTTTGGGCTGACAAATCTGAAATGTTCTAATTTTTTGTGATGTTTTGATTCAGGTAGTTACCAGTGAATTTAAGTCTGATAAAGCCAGGTAGTTTGGAAGGGTTAATTTGTTGAATAATGTAGACATGCATAACTTGTCCACTGGGATATAGCTGTGGATTCAGTACTCCTTGGATTCCTTCAGACAAGTTAGAACATAAGAACATAAGAGAAGCCATGTTGGATCAGGCCAATGGTCCATCCAGTCCAACACTCTGTGTCACACAGTGGCCAATATATGTGTGTGTGTATACACACACACACACATATACATACATACACACAGACACATATATATGTATACACACACACATACTGTGGCTAAGTTAGTTTTGGTAACAACAAATGTCAGACAACAAATGAGGAAAAATGCAAATAGACCAAATTCTGTAATGATGGGTAGGGTGTTGCTGAGCCCCATGACTAAGTGATCTTTTCCATTTGTAAAATTGAAGAGCGATATTGAAATTAAATTTCAGCTCGAAGAAAGCCATATCCTCTTTCCTTTGCTTCTCTAACTCCAGTAAGATACAAAGGTTATTTGTAAAACCAATGGAAATACATCAGCATAGTGTAGTGATTTGAGTGTCCAGTTAGGATCTGAGAGAGCCAGGTTCAAATCCTCATTCTGCCATTGGAACTTTGCTGGGTTATCTTGGGCCAGTCACATACTCTCAGCCTAACCTGTCTCACCGGTGTGTTGTGTCGATAAAATGGAGGAGAGGATGATGACACAAGCCTCTTAGGATCCCCATCAGGGAGAAAGGTGGGGTATAAATGAAATAAATGTGTTCTAAATATTCCAAACTGCCTGTTCATATTGCCCATTATTCTGTCTGGGATCTTTTGCACATGTTTAGAGCTTGTGGCCAATCTTATTCCGAAGAACTGCGGCAATTTAGCATTGCTTGCTTATTCAGAAAACCTCTAACCATATAAAATGAAAACCAATATTAAAATCCCACAATTATTCTTGAATACTAAAAGCCAACTCAGATTTTTTAAAAAAAATCTTAATAGTATTTCTGGATGATGCTCACATATTGGGTTTGATGAGCCTCATCGAGGAAACTGAAAAACAGCATTCATGAACTGTGGCAGAGAGTGCCTTTGTGGTTGTGAAAAACCCTTTCTGGTTAAAAGGTTAGTTACTTTTATAATGTAAAATTCACTTGAGAGTTTGTTCATTATATATTTAGTATTGTAGACATCTTGAAAGGTTAAAAATATTTTTGGATAAATATGAGAGAGCATAAACCCCAAACTTGAGAGGCTATAGAGGCTTGAGAGCTATAAGTTGTCATTTTTGTGCTAGGGTCCCCCCCCCCCCCCCCTTTGTTAGTAGTGTTACAAGTATCGTGATCAACTTCTAATGTTGGTTTCTCACCCAGGCTTTTCACTGTACTGATGGCATGCTGTAGTTCCCTGTTAAAAACTATGCAATATAAGTTTTGTAATTTGTCTTTCAGGCTCAATTGCTTTGATATCTGTTAAATATCAGAAAAAGCAAGCTACACAAGTTCTAAATGTATCCCTGTTTAGCTTTTTAATTGAATAGCTGGTATCTACCCTGTCAGGTCTTCCCACATAGACATGGTTGCTTTTTTAAAAGTTATACTCTTCGTTGAGGACTTACTTAATACTATAAACATGTTTATGGACTGTTTTAAATTATCATAATTTCTTTTAATATAATAGATTTATTCAGAATAACCCTGAAAATCTGCAGCAAAGTTTCAGTAGTATTTTTGTGTGGACAGCAGTTGAAGTGTTATTATTAGTCTGTATTTTCAAAAACTTTGACAAATAATTCTTCTCAATTAAGGTTGTTGTTTTTTGTTTTACTGTGAATTTATTTGGATGTAGAAAGTTCAGCTTGGGAGGGCTAAGAGAGTAAAACAGATTAACTATGACTAAAGTCACACGCCTCTGTTTCAACTGGAATGTTATAGAGAATGGTATTTCTCAAATAACAGTTGTGCTTCGGGGTAGTGGCAGATTTGAAGGTGTGAATGAAAAAACTTAATTGGAAGCCATTTATTTCACAACCATAAATTACTGTTTGCTGCATGAGTGTGCATCTAAGTGCATGGGTATGCTTACTAGTCTGCTCAAAGCAATCTACAGCACAAAATTCCAAGATTTTGTTGTGTATTTAAACCATGCTGCAGGAGAAGCTGGCCTCAGGATCTACATGCTGCAGGGAGGTCTCTCCCTGCTGCAAACAGACCTAGCTGGGATGGCTTCACCTTCAGCATGGTTTAAACTGCTGCAGGAGAAGATAGCCCCAGGAGAACCTGTGTGCTATGAGGAGATCTTTCCCTACTGCATGCAGATCCTGGTTGGGATGGCTTTTCCTGCAGCATGGTTTAAATCATGTTTCAGGAGAAGGTGACCCCAGAATCTACTGTGTTGTGAGTAGCAGATTGCTCCCTGCAACACAGCAGTTTCTAGGGCTGGTTTTTTCTGCGGCCCCGTTTAAACTGGGCTGCTTGAGAAGCTAGCTGCAAACCAAGTTGGTGGGAACAGTCTGCTCCCGCCTGGAACAGCTGATCCTTGGGCTGTCTTTTGCAGTCCCTTTAAACTTTAAAGAGATTGCAGTAGAAGCCTGACAAACAGCTGAGAGGCAAAAGCAATCTGCTTCTGCCTCTTGGCTGTTTTCAGATCTACCAGCAACCCCCAAATATATCTGAGATTTTCTCAGGATGGTTCTTCCCCCCCCACCCCAGAAACCCTGGATGCATTTGGGAAGCCAAAATATAATGGCGTTTTTTGGGTATATATTTGGCTTGGGTAGATCTGAATGTACACCCCTAATAGTAAACCTGGTATTCTTTGGTGGTCTCCTATTCAAAGACTAACCTTTGAGGAGGTGAGCAAACATATGGACAAGGGTGATCCAGTAGATGTGGTTTACCTAGACTTCCAGAAAGCTTTTGATAGTTCCGCATCAAAGGCTCCTAAATAAACTCAGCAATCATGAGATCAGAGGACAAGTCCTCTTGTGGATTAAAAACTGGCTAATTAACAGGAAACAGAATGAGTATAAATGGGCAGTTTTCACAGTGGATAGGGGTAAGCAGTGGGATATCGCAGGGCTCAGTACTAGGTCCGGTGCTTTTTAACTTGTTCAATAATGATTTGGAGATGGAAGTAAGCAGTGAAGTGGCTAAGTTTGCGTATGACACTTAAGTTGTTCAGGGTGGTGAGAATCAGGGAGGACTGTGAGGCACTTCAGAGGGATCTGTTGAGGCTGGGTGAGTGGGTATCAATGTGGCAAATGAGGTTCAACATGGTCAAATGCAAAGTAATGCACATTGGAGCCAAAAATCCTAACTATAAATACACGTCGATGGGGCCCAAACTGGTAGTAACTGATCAGGAGAGAGATCTTGGAGTCGTGGGAGATAACTCACTGAAGATGTCAAGTCAGTGTGTGATAGCAATAGAAAAGGCAAATGCTATGCTGGGGATTATTAGGAATGAGTTTGAAAACAAATCAGCTAGTATCATAATGCCCCTGTATAAATCCATGGGGTGGCCTTATTTGAAATACTGTGTACAGTTCTGAGCACCTCAAAAAAAGTTGTTATAACTCTGGAAAAGGTGCAAAAAGGGGCAACTAAAATGATTAAGAGAATGGAGCACCTTCCCTATGATGAAGTTTAAAGAGGTTAGAGATCTTTATATTGTAGAAATGATGATTGAGATGATAGAGATTTACAAAATTATGCATAAGATAGAGAAGGTAGAAAAAAAAAGTACTTTTCTCCCTTTCTCACAATACAAGAACTCATGAGCACTCAATGAAACTAATGAACAGTAGACTCAGAATAGATAAAAGTGCTTCTTCACCCAAAGAATAATTAATTAACATGTGGAATTCACTGATGCAGGAAGTGGTGGCATATACAACCATCAACAGCTTCAAGAAGGGACTGGATAAATGTATGGAGTTGAGGTCAAGGTATAAATTGAGCACTCTGTCTGGGGCAGTGATACTCTATTCCAGGTGCTTGTGAGCAACAGTTGGAGGGCTTCTGGTGTTCTGGCTGTACTGATGGACCTCCTGATGGCACCTGGTTTTTGGCCGCTGTGTGACACAGAGTGCTGGATGGGATGGACCATTGGCCTCATCCAAAAATGTCTTTTCTTATGTTCTTAACCAGGGCAGATACTACTTAGCTCTTGAGATCTGACAAGGTAAGGCTAGGCTAGGCTATCCAGGGCAAGGCAGGCTTCTGTTTTAGTCCTTTTTAAAGTGTACCTTTGTTCTAAAATAGCTTTTTTGAGTATTAAAAGTGCTGATGAATATATTATCGTCTGTATTTTAGGTATTGAGAAACCATCTGCAGAGCCAGTTTGGTGTAGGGGTTAAGTGTGCAGCCTCTAATCTGGGAGAACCAGGTTTGATTTCCCACTCCCCCGCATGCTCCTGCTGGTGTGATGTTGGGTCAGCCACTGTTCTTGCAGAGCTGTTATCTCAAGAGCAGTTCTCTGAAAGCTCTTTCAGCCCCACCTATCTCACAAGGGTGTCTGTTGTGGGGATAGGAAGGGAAAGGAGGTTGTAAGATGCTCTGAGACTCCACTTGAAGGGTGGTGTATAAATCCATTCTTCTCTCTCCTCTCCTCTTCTCCTTAAATGATTTAGTGGAACCATTTTATGACTGAAGTCCTGCGTATTTCAATCAAGACAAGAATTGTAATATTGCAAAAAAAGGTAATAATATACTTTTCTGAACATAAGAAGATAAGAGAAGCCATGTTGGATCAGGCCAATGGCCCATCCAGTCCAACACTGTATCACACGGTGGCCAATATATATATACACACACACACAGAGTGGCTAATAGCCACTGATGGACCTTTGCTCCATATTTTTATCCAATCCCCTCTTGAAGCTGGCTATGCTTGTAGCTGCCACCACTTCCTGTGGCAGTGAATTCCACATGTTAATCACCCTTTGCGTGAAGAAGTACTTCCTTTTATCCGTTCTAACCAGACTGCTCAGCAATTTCATCAAATGCCCATGAGTTCTTGTATTGTGAGAAAGGGAGAAAAGGACTTCTTTCTCTACTTTCTCCATCCCATGCATAATCTTGTAAACCTCTGTCATGTCACCCCGCAGTTGATGTTTCTTCAAGCTAAAGAGCCCCAAGCGTTTTAACCTTTCTTCATAGGGAAAGTGTTCCAAACCTTTAATTATTCTAGTTGCCCTTTTCTGCACTTTTTCCAATGCTATAATATCCTTTTTGAGGTGCGATGACCAGAATTGCACACAGTACTCCAAATGAGACCGCACCATCGATTTATACAGGGGCATTATGATACTGGCTGATTTGTTTTCAATTCCCAGCATGGTGTTGGCCTTTTTAATTGCAATTGCACACTGTCTTGACATTGGCTGTTTAAATCCGGGATGTCTAACTCATTTGTTATGAGGGCCGGATCTGACATAAATGAGACTTTGTTGGGCTGGGCCATATGTATACCTATTTAATATTAGGTAGCAGAGATGTAAACTTTATAAAGGACACAGACAAACACAATTAACCTCTAAATAAAAATTAAAATAAAACATGCTTAAAACATTAGCACTCATTAGTCTTAAGGTGTTTTCTTTGCATTTCTCCCATGGGATCCAGCGAACTGGGCAAAGGAAGCTCTGGCTCTTTCTTCCTTCCCCAGGGGATCAGGAGGGGTGGTGCCTCAGCCAATAGGCTTGGCTCAGTAGCTCTGCTGTGCGATTGAGAGAGCCTGGCAAAGCAAGCCCTGCCTCCCCCAGGGAAGAGCCTCAGCCAATGGAGAAAATAGAGGTTTTGCTCTGTAGCTCCTGTGCAGTTGAAGAAGACAAGAAGACGACATTGGATTTATATTCCGCCCTCCACAGAGTCTCAAAGCGGCTCACAATCTCCTTTACCTTCTCACAGCAGCTGCCCTTTCAAGGACAACCTCTGCAAGAGCTATGGCTAACCCAAGGCCATTCCAGCAGGTGCAAGTGGAGGAGTGGGGAATCAAACCCGGTTCTCCCAGATAAGAGTCCACGCACTTAACCACTACACCAAACTGGCTCTCCAGTTTGTAAGCTGTTATGCAGAAGGAAGCAAGAGAGAGGGAGAAGGAAGAGAGGGGCAGCCAGTTGCTTGGGAGCCTGATTCGGTCCCTGAGCCACATGTCTGACACCCCTGGTTTAAATGGTATCATTATACTAGTGAATTCCTTTTTGTGATGAGAATGTGTATAAAAACACAGATGTAGCTGACTCTTTGAATAATGAACAGAGTTTCTCTTTTTAATTGTTCTGTTGCTTATAGACTATGTTGATCAAAGTAATGAATCGCTATCTTCCTATATGTATCCATTCTTATCTCCTACATCTACTATACTTTCTACCTCAGCTCTTGTTCTATGTACCTACCAAAGCCTCTCCAGTTTAATTATATATCTACCATGGTCCTTCCATGTAGTTGTACATGTGCATATGTGCTCTCTTGCTTCTGGATGCAACACATTACTTGCTGCTCTCTTTGTTTGAATTCAGATGTTATATTTAATCATGATTAAGAAAAAAATGTTATTGTGACATGTGAATGCAGACACGTGAGTTAAGCAGAGCTAGTAAGACCCAGGTGGGGAGCCTTACCACTTTAATCAACACACCTGCATTGACTCTAACTTTTGTTCTATGGGTAATTAGAGTTGTTCAGTTGAGATACTTGTTGTGAGAAGGGAATGAGGAGGACAAGCATGTCAGTAGCTATGCAAAATAATAAATGGACACCAGTGGCATTAAAAATAGCAGTATTCAGAAACCAGCAGGTGAATGTTTTAATCTTCCATAGTGTTCTGTTACTGATTTAAAAGTCACTGTTTTGCTGCAAAAGAATTTAAAAGGAAAATACAATGGAAAATGCTGAATTAGCATTCATCTCCATGCAGGTCTCAACAAGGACCTGGCGCTATAGGTGCTAATAGTTGAGCACGTCTTACCCCTTATAGATGCTAATTAGTTCAGCTGTATGTCTGCACTATTAAATTAGGTTTGTTTATTATGTTTTATCCTGCACTAGACTTTCGTATGATAATCCTACTTTGCATTTCTGTCAACAGTTGGGAGTGGTCCTCTATTGCACCGTTTTTCATTTAAAACTGGCCTGATTTTGTACCATAACTGTCTGATACTTCTTTCTGTTTTCTCCCATGTTAAAATGGCTGACCACTTCCTAGAATTAATGAAGTAAGCACTGACTCGTGAAAGTGTGTGATGGGATAAATATTTGTCTTTAAGGTGCCACTGGACTTTTGCTTTGTTCGCCTTCTTTTACTTTTTCTGATGGTACTAAGACTTGATGTCTTTGTGTTTTGTTGTAAAAGGGTAGCTGAGTGCTCATATCTGTGGGGGAGAAGGGGGATAGCCTGTTATGGTATAATGCAGTGATAAAATAGTAAGCTGGGAATTCTTAGTTCAAATATTCCTTCAGTGACCCTAAGTAAGCAACAGCTGTTTTCAGGCTCCCCTTCCCCATTAACAATATGGGACCAATGCAAATGTACTGTAAACATTGTGGGAAGCATCACTGTGATGACTGTGAAGTCCTTTAACTACTGTTATTATTAATAATATTGTGCTGTCAGTGTACATGGTGCTTTGCAAAGTCTTCTTGTATTCTATCCGGAGGAGCTCTTACAATGTAACATCTATTTTATATTGATATCTGTGTTCAGATTTTGTGGGTCAACAGCCATTATATTAGAGTTACACTAGACACTATTTGCTTGGGAAAATGCATCCATTTGCTGATAGATTTAGATAGAAATAACAGTGCATTTCTTGTCTTTTCTTTAATGATAGTAATGAGTGAGTATCAAGTTATCATAATGCACTATTTTCTTTTGAGTAGGAAAGAAAAGCAGCAGAGCTTGAGTAAAGAAATGAGGAATTACTATGTGTGCAGATCAGCATTGTAAAATATTGAGAGAGTTTTGCTTGAGACTTCCAAGAATTGTAAATGAGGTATAGTTAAATTGCAAAGACAAGATTTTGTCAGATCAGCAGTACTGTCATTAAATAAAAATAAATATATGCTCAGAGTCTTATTATTTTAAACAATGGAGTTCTCAAATTCTGCTGTAGTTACTCAGACGATGTCTGTAGAACAGTGTGTGTACTAGTTTTGTGCCACAGAGTCTTATTCCATTGAAAGGTTAATGTAGATGTTTAGCAACTTACTGTCTGGTCCTAAAAGTCTGTACTTGGAAGTAATTCTTTCTTCCTAGTAAATATTCATAAGAATATGGCTGTGTGGTTTGTGGAACCAGTCTTCTGTGAGAGGCTGCTGTATCTGCAAAACTTGTTCCTGCTTGCTTTCTAATGTGTTACATTGACTGCAGACAAGCCTTCACATCATGTGTGCTTCTTTGTCCCAAACAGCTCTTAAAATATAGGTTTTCCCTTTGGCATATGTTCGCACCTGAACATTGTTTTGCCTGCACTGGTTTTATAGATTGAAAGCTTCCCCCCACCAAATTTTTTTTTCTAACTTAAAGCAGTATTTTTACAATGTCTATTATTTATGACCCTTAGTTTTTGCATTCTCGAAGTGACTACAGCAAAATATATAAAGAACAGTATTTTTCAAACCAATGTATCCCAGGCAATATTCATCCTTTACTGTTTTTATCGTTTGGTTTCATGGTTTTGATTTTGGATTTTTAATTTCAAGGTAGAAACCACATGCATTCTCAAGTGGCACCAAATTGAAGCTATGTTAATGTTGGTTTGCTGGGTTTTAGAAATGTAAGACTTTGCTGGCATTTTTGGTTGGGTAGAAGCCACCTTAAAATATCTGAAGAGTAAGAACATTGACCTTGATGAACTGCTCTGACATACATGGATATTCATTCTCCCATTTGTTTTCTACTGTCTTTCATCTGTATAGGGAATGTAATGAGATATGACATTAATACTAGGTTTTTTTTCAGAAGCAGAAGTACAATACGAATTATATTAAAAAAGAATATTCATAACATAAAGAGCATCTGGACTATGCTCACTTGATATTGTAGAAAAACTATACTATTCATGCTTTGAATGGATTAATGGATTTTTCGTCTAGGAGAACAATTGGGGACTGCTCTAGTTGCACTCTTTTGCATAATAGTAACTTTATAAATTTTGTTAAGACCTTTAATAATTTGTTGTAACGTTTTTTGGAGGGGGGGTGGAATGATCAACCAATTGAACTAAACATAGTCATTTTATATAACATTTATATTTTTAAGATTGCCTTTTGGTTCAGAAGAAATAATTTGTAATTAGGTATGTCATGACTTCCCTCTTAATTTATGTGTAATGCTGCCACCAGGAACTTAATTCCAAACACTTTATTTAATGTTCTCAACTGAATTAAGTGCCACGCTGTAAGGCTTCTTTGTTGGACTATGTGGTCCTGAGGATGAGACTCTTATATTTTAAAATCACAGGACTCCATAATAATATAAAACAAAATAAATCTTTATTTGTGCAATAAGTGTATTGGTATCAAGATGTTTACAGCTTAATTCTTCAATGAATAATGATAACTTCTGACTGAGGTGCCACTCTTTCACTGCACATACCCCTCCCCTCTCAAATCTTCCTTTCTCTTATTATTTTCTGACCACTTCTGTCTCTCACACTCCTATAATACTCTGACAATATTAGGTTTTGGCTCTCTCTCTCTAGTCCTAATATACCCTTTAAGTATTTCTACTTTTTTCCTATAGAATCTTAATGCTTTTCACAGCACTATATGGGATTCTAATCAGAAGACTGCTTCTCTGACTCTGTAGACTGCTGACTGACCAGAACTGACAGTTAATTGCTGCCACTCTGCTGAGAGTTCATTGCTGATCTCTCCCCCCCTCCCCCCCATACTTCTTAGGTCTGCCCACACTCTCTCTGTCAACAACCAATAGGCTTGCCAATCCCCAGGTCCAAGCGGGAATCCTCCAGTTTTGTAGACTCCTTCCCACCCCTAGTCAGTTGGCTGATAGGATTCTAATCAGAAGACTGCTTCTCAGACTCTGTAGACTGCTGACCCACCCCCGCAACCACCATGTGCCTTTCTACTTCAGAATGCTAGAAGTTTGGAAAGGCTTGCTTTTTGGATGGTGTGTCTGTGCCTTTAAATGTGTAAGGGCCAGGCTGAATGGGGGCGGAGTGAGCTGTCAGAACAACATGGCTGCTCTCAGTTAGCTGTGAAGCTTCCAGACCCTCCGTTTGTTTTATAATCTTTTAATAAGTCCTTTTCATAGTAAAAGGTAAGCTAGAACTTTTGGTTTCCCTGTGTTAGTCTGAAGAACTTGGAACTTCAGCAGCTTGTGAGTAAATTGCCCCAGTGAGACCACACAAGTGTGGGATTATAAACTGTTTATTTTGGCTGTGTGTGTGTGTGAGAGAGAGTGTGTACATGGATGTGCAGCTGCTTGGGATGAGGGCATGAAGACTGTATTCAGGGGAACTGCTCTGCAGTATTTACTTAATTAGGGAATGTGAAAGTCTCCTAGTTCCACCCCCAAAGTCCCCAGATATTTTCTGAATTAGATTTGGCACCCCACCAACCAATCACCTCATTCACTCATTCCCCCTCTTTCACCTTCCTTTCTCTACTGCAACTTACCAACAATTAAAGGGACACACATACGTATATAAGTTCAAATCATTACAAGGTATATTAGATCAAGATGGGTAGCCATGTTTGTCTGTAGCAGTAGAAAGGAGTAACCGTCTAGTAGCATATTAAAGACTAACAGAAGTGAGTAGTGACTCATGAAAACTCATACCCTACCACAAATTTTGTTAGTTTTTAAGGTGCTACTGGTCTCTTATTCTTTTCTACTGGGAATGTGAGGCCTCCGGTACATGGAGTTCATTAATCTAACAATGCTGTTACTAGATTCCTAGAGACCTCTGATTATGGTGATTCGGCAAGCTTTGTATGAGTCCTGTTTTCTTTCAGGTCCCCCTTCTATTTGATTTATAACCTCCACTAGCTATTTAGGTCTTGGTGGGTTTCAGCCTTATAAAACTGCACGCTAAAATCTAAACAGTAGCTATGAAGTCTTCCTTTTAAAAATACACAATTTAAACCTGTTACTTATCTTGTAGCCTTTAAATGCTAGCTTAAACAAAGATTACCTTCAGAAGTTATTTGGGCTCTTGGGAACTCCAGAAAGAAGAAAATTGAATTCCCTATCATGGTGGCAACTGAGGCCTACATCTTACAAGCATTAAGATAACATGGTATGCCTTGTACTGAAACTCCTGCCTGCACTTGAGGATTCATGGGATGGTAAACTTGCCCACAAGAGTGTAAAAAGATCCCTGGTATGGAAAACTAAGTTAGAATCCTCCTTTCTGACATACTAGTTTTCTATCTACAGGAAATATTTTTATATGGAGGAGAGCTGAGGTCTGTATTTTAAAGTTGTATATTCCAGGTAGGCTTGCCAACCCCCAGGTCCCAGTGGAGGTTCTCCCGCTTTCCCAGGCTCCTTCCCACTCCCAGTCAGCCGGCCGGCGGGGGGAAGCCCTGCCCCCACAGCCCCCATGTGCCTTTCCAGCTCCGGAGGCTTCAGACTCTACTTTCAGACTCCACTCGGAAAGGCTTCCTCTTGGGATGGTGCGTGTGCATCTTTAAGGCTGAAGGGGGGTGGGGGAGCAGGCAGAATAATATGGCTGTGAAAGCAGCCCAGATCCTCCATTGGTTGCACAATTTTTGCAGAGGTCATTTGCAGCCCAGACCCTTCGTCGGTCGCACAGTCTTTTCAGAGGTCAGTTGCTCTGTGTTACTTTGAAGAAGTTGGAAGTTCAGCAACTCATGAGTAGAGATGCCAATCCCCAGGTGGGAGCAGGCCCTCCCCCGCTTCAGAGTCATCAGAAAGGGGGGGATGTCTGCTTCACTTCATTATTCCCTATGGAGATCGATTCCCATAGGGAATAATGGAGAATTGATCTGGGCATATCCGGGGCTCTGAAGGGGCTGTTTTTTGAGGTAGAGGCACCAAATTTTCAGCATAGCATTTAATGATTCTCCTCAAAATGCGCTCCAGGTTTCAAAAAGGCTGGACCAGGGAGTCCAATTCTATGAGCCCCAAAAGAAGGTGCCCCTATTCTTCATTATTTCTAATGTAGGGAAGGCATTTAAAAGGTGTGTGGGTTCCTTTAAATGTGATGGCCAGAACTCCCTTTGGAGTTCAATTGTGCTTGTCACAACTTTGCTTATGTCTCCACCCCCAATGTTTCCTGGCTTCACCCCCAAAGTCCCCAGATATTTCTTGAATTGGACTTGGCAACCCTAATTCCAGGCGTCTTACTACCTTATCTGATATTTGTAAAAACTAAGCCAGAAACTCTCTGTGCCCGTTTTTAGACATGCTGTGATGATGGTATTGTTTAGAATGGACTGTTATGTTCTTAAGAGCATCAGTCGAGATGCAGATGCACAGAAGAAGAGGTGCAGAGTTCAAATTCTTCAGAACTTTGTAATAGGAAAAAAAAAAAATACCCTCATGACACACAATACTATAGAAGCATTTTTTAATAAATGCATAGAATTCCAAGGGCTGTTTCTAAAGTATTGTGAATAAACCTCTGCCCATGAAATGGAAATCTCTTACCCTCTTGCACTCATTGTACCCAAGGAATAGCACTAGGTGCAGTGTGGATTCCTGCAATGATGGTGTTTGGAAATCAGCAAAAATAACTCTTCTCTCTCCTGCACCAGTTGGCAGAAATTCCTATTTGCTAGTGCAAACAGATGTTGTCATCTCAGATTTTTTAACTGGAACCATTTTTACAGAAAGCTGAAATTCAAAGGACGATTAGTAGAGGAAGAATGAGGTTGGATGAAAAGTGGTGATAAACTATTGGAAACAAACTTTTAAGCATATATAGGGTGCTATTTTTAATGCTACACTTAAACACTAATCTAGAAATCATGTTTTTGTTTTAATTAATTTCAAATAGTTTGGTAAAAATTCTAAATCTCTGTAAACAAATTTTAAAATTATAAGTCTTCCTTCACAAACAGTATTAGACATAGCTCTAAAAGACATTTTGGATGGAAATGTACGAGAACAAAATAAAACCCATAATGGATGTCTTCGTTGTCTTAGATCATATGCCAAAAGTGCACTGCTTTGTATCTTCACCAGCTGCTTAGAATAATGTGCCATTCCTAAAATGTTATGGAAGGCAGAAATTGATTGCAGTAACTAAACCTGGCAAACCTCTGTATGACTCAGAAATTGATTGCAGGATTTTGTTTGGTGTGCGTTTTTTCTGTGACATCTCTGGTTGATCTACTTCAACCCTAAAAACAGACATCTAGGTGAGTACTAGCACTTTGGCATGGGCCTAATGCATTTTTATTCTGGCCTTCCAGATAGTTCAAGATGACATTCATGGTTCCCTGTCCTCAATTTTATCCTTCCAACAGTCATGTGAATTAAGTCAGCCTGAGGGAGTATGACTGGCTCAAGCTTATCCTGCTAGTGCCATCGTAAGCATATATTTGAACGCAGGTCTTTCCTCTCTCAATCCCACATTCTAACCACTGTACCACTCTGATGAATCAACAATCCCATTGGGTATATCTAAAATCTTGGTTGATCCTAAGGAAGCTCTTTGATCCTAGCATTCGTTGTTGGAAGCAGTGTTTGTTGTTCAGTCACACAGTCAAGTCTGACTCTGCGACTCCATGAACCACATTACCCCAGGCCCTTCTAACTTCCACACCCTCCTAAGTTCACACAAATTCATGTTCACTGAATCGGTAACACTGTCTAACCATCTCATCCTTCGCCATCCCCTTCTTCTTTTACCTTCAGTCTTGAAATACAAGAAAGCGAAGTGGCTGTCTGATGAGGCTTTACAAATAACTGAGGAAGGAAGGAAAACAAAAAGCAAAGGCGAAACCCGCCTCACGAAATCTGGACCGGGCACTACAGGCTGTGGCTGGGTGGCTCAAGCAGAGCGGGCTGAGGCTAAATCCGGCGAAGACAGAGGTCCTTTGCTTGGGTCGTCGGGGTCTGGGAAGAGAAATACCCCTTCCGGTTTTTGACGATGTGCCGCTGATTGCGACGCATAGAGTCAGGAGCCTGGGGGTACTTCTGGAGCCTTCCTTAACAATGGAGGCCCAGATAGCAGCCACTGCCAAGTCCGCATTTTTCTATCTTAGGCGGGCAAGGCAGTTGGCTCCCTTCCTGGAGTGCGACGATCTAGCAACGGTGATCCATGCTACGGTCACCCCGAGGTTGGACTACTGCAATGCCCTCTACATGGGGCTGCCTCTGTGCCGAACCCGGAAATTGCAGCTGGTGAAGAACGCCGCCGCCCGGTTGTTATTAGGGCTCCCAAGGTGGGAGCACATTCAGCCGGGACTTCGGGCTCTGCACTGGCTGCCAATATGTTACCGAGTCCGGTACAAGGTGCTGGTTATTACCTTTAAAGCCCTATATGGCCTTGGACCTGCCTACTTGAGGGACCGTCTCTTCCCACACGTTCCCCAGCGAGCACTAAGATCAGGAACCCAAAACCTCCTGGTTGTTCCCGGGCCAAAGGAAGCCCGTTTGAAAGTTACAAGGGATAGGGCCTTCTCCGTAATGGCTCCATCTTGGTGGAACCAGCTGCCGGAAGAGGTAAGGGCCCTGCGGGACCTTACCCAATTCCGCAGGGCCTGTAAGACATCCCTCTTCCGGCTGGCCCACAACTAATCGGCACTGAGCATTGAACACCGAATACTGAACATGGAACACTGAACTTGAAACTGATGAGTGTAGCTTTAGGACCGCTGTATGATTTAATGTTCATGTATATTACAAATGTTTAGATTTTTAACTATACATTATGAAATGTCAATTTTAATGTTTAATTTTATATTTTATGTTAGTTTTATATGTTGTAAGCCGCCCTGAGCCACCTAGTGGGAAGGACGGGATATAAATCTTAAAATAAATAAATAAATAAAAGGAAAGATTTACCCAACTGAATGCAGATTTCCAGAGAACAGCAAGGAGAGATAAAGAGGCCTTCCTAAATGAGCATTGCCAAGTAATAGAGGAAAACAATAGAATAGGAAGGACTAGAGATCTATTCAAGAAAACTGGAGAACCCAAGGGAATGTTTTACGAAAAGCTGGCAATGATAAAGGACAGTAGGGACCTAACAGAAGCAGAAGAGATTAGGAAGAGGTGGCTATGACTGCCCTGCACCCCTTAAGGCGACTTATGGTGACCCCAGCCCCTCCTGACGACTTTGTTTCTTTCTTCTGGTTTTGCCTCATGACTACTGAGTAAAGGGGGTGGGTATAATAAGGATTTCTAGTCTCTTCAGGGTTCTCTTTTATTTTCAGATAGACGGATAACTATGTATGTAGTGGACCACTGCTGATTTACTGCTGATTCCCAAATACTCAGGCACCAGAGAACTTAACAGTTAACCACAGATTTTTATTTACACACAGTCTTCAGCTGGCGGCGGGGGGGGGGGGGAGGGATGTATTTACATAGGCTATTTTGTATCTTGGATGAATAACAGTTGCTAAACAGTTCAGGCTTTACAATATAGAGTTTCACTGAGGTATCTCAGGGTCCACAGTTCTTATATTCTTCAAACTCTAATTAGGTTAGCCTCTTGGGCTTTATGTGTCTGGTCTCTTGAGTTGACTAGTGTGTCTGCTCCCAGCCCTCCTGACTCCCTCAGACCCACATCCCTCCCTCAACAACCTTGTTAGTTCTTAAGAGTAGTGTAAATATTTCTGTGACCACTCAGGTCTTTCACTGTGACACTCGATTGTCACTCTCAGCCACCTGGCTGTCTCCACAGAGCTAACAGCGAGCTTCACTTCACCAGAAGTCTCTTCACAGCTCTCTGTATCAGCTGTCTCTTCAGCTCTCCTGCTGACCATATACTGCCCATCTGATGGTTGCTGACAGTTGACTCTCCAGCCATTATCTGTCACTCACTCATCCTAAGAGTTCCAAGCACTCCGACCCCCACCCTCAGATCACATGACTCAGACTCCCTGAATCCTTAGCTTTTCTATTAACCCTTCCAATTCCGTCACAGTGGCAAGAATACACAAGAGAACTATACAAGAAGGATCTCAATGTCCTTGACAATCATGATGGTGTAATTGCTGAACTTGAGTCAGACATCCTGGAGTGCGAAGTCTAATGGGCCTTAGAAAACATTACTAACAACAAAGCGGAATGACATCCCAGCTGAGCTATTCAATGTCCTAAAATATGATGCTGTTAAAGTGCTGCACTCGATATGCCAGCAAACTGGAAAACAAAACAGTGGCCACAGGATTGGAAAAGGTCAGTTTGTATTCCAATCCCAAAGAAGGGCAATGCAAAAGAATGTTCAAACTGTTGCACAATTGCATTCATTTCACATGCTCAAGATTTTACAAGCTAGGCTTCAGCAGTATGTGGGTAGAGAACTATCAGAAGTACAAGCTGGGTTTCAAAGAGGTAGAGGAACTAGAGATCAAATTGCCAATATTTTCTGGATTATGGAGAAAGCACGGGAGTATCAGAAAAACATCTACTTCTGCTTCATTGACAATGCTAAAGCCTTTGATTGTGTGGATCACAATAAACTGTGGCAAGTTCTTAAAGAGATGGTGTGGTGCCCAGGGGTCCCTCCAGCCTCCTCCCCGCTCCTTGTGAGGAGGCCAGCCTAAGGACTTACTGCCAGGGTACATATATCTAATAACAGGGGAGGCCAAGCTCTTCCACCTTCCCCCAGGTTGCTGCCATCAGACTGGTTTGTTTTACAGCGCCCAATCCACCCTGAAGTCCCCTAAGGGATGGACAGTCTCCAACTAACCAAAAGATGTTTAAGGCAATCACCTTCTCTTAAGTAGGGCTAATAGGCACTGGTACCTTGCAAGCCACTGACACAAAAAAAGGTTTAAACAAAGTTTATTTTAACAGTGCAGGTAATCCCCCAACACAATGTAATAAAAATAACGAAACTTAAAGCTAACTAGTACCTCAACCCTTAAGTTGATAGTAGGAAGCTAAAACATTCCAGAGTCCCTCAGGCACTCCCTCCTGGGATGGTCTGGCCATGTCCACCTTGGTTCCAAAATATTCTGGCCTACCCTCAGGCCACTGCCACTGCTTGCCTCAGCAAGTCGTCAGAAGGCACAGACTAAGAGAAAAACTCTCCTTTTCTAACCCACCAGCCTCTAATTGGCCCTCAGGGATTGATACCCTGCAGCTGGTGGCTCCACCCTGTGGCTTACAGCAGAAGGGAAGGGATCCTGTGAAACGTAAGTCATGTTAAAACTTACCCCTGGCACCACAGATAGGAGTACCAGAGCACCTCACATGTATTGGAATTCTGAGTATTTATATTGCATGTCTAATCATTGTCTAAGTTCAGTCATTATAGGGTTAAATATGTTTACCAGTTCGTATTGTTTAGCTGACTCAGGAAGGGATATCTGGTTCACTGCCAATGAGATGAGAGCTGATGGAATGTTAAGGGGAGGGTTGGAAACGACGGTTAAAAAAGTGGTTGGCAGCTTCGGATCTGTGGGGAGCTGATGGAGTACCAAGCTTGTTAGCTATAGAGTAAGGATGTAGTCTAAAGCATTATTATTTTCATCCCAATGTCCGTATCCCTTTAGAAATAAAAAAAATATGTATTTTCAATACTAAAGATCTCTCAATTTCTTTTGCGATCCAGTGGTCCATTGAACTGTCTGGGAAATTTTAAACAAGTTCTCTCACAAAACTTCTCGACATGTCTCCTGAGAAACCTTTATAAGGGTTAAGAAGTGACAGTTAGAACTGGATATGGAACAACTGATTGGTGTAGAATAGGAAAAGGAGTATGACAAGGATGCATAATCACCCTGCTTATTTAATTTATATGTAGAATACATTATGCGAAAAGCTGGCCTGGATGAAGTGTTTGTGCTGAACACTAAAAGGCTTTCTTCAATTATTCATTTTTGCTTTTAAAAAAAACCCTCTTGAACTATCATATGGCTCCCTGGAATATTTTTGTATCTGTTGAATATGTTAATTTGTTCTGTCAGATCAGTATTTTCCAGAAAAATCCAGCATACTTAATGCTGGTGGAATGCTGGTATTACAAGAGAGCAGTAGTTTCTGATATTACAAGATGGCCGTCTTATTGGTTTCCTAGAAGAATGAGTTCAGAATGTTCAAATGATGTCATTTTTGTTAACCATTGTAACTAGGGTTTTTTTTGAGCAGGAACACACAGGAATCTAGTTTCAGCTGGCTTGGCATCAGGGGGTATGGCCCAATATGCAAATGAGTTCCTACTGGACTTTTTCTACAAAAAAAGCCTTGCTCTTATCTGAAGACGGACAGGGCACTGTTCAGCACAGCCTTGACAAGAATGTGGATTTTGCCTTATAGAAGGCACATGAAGCCATGGCAGTGGCAATCAAAGCTTCTACAGCGGCATCCGTCATATCAAGAGCTGTGATTATTTGAGCCAGGAAAATATCGCAGTTACTGCCAGAGTCCAACAAACATCATAAAAAGGCTTCTTTCAGCATTCTCAAAACAGTCTCCCTCATCACAGATGCCATATTAGACTCTTATTATTTTTTCTTCTAGAGCGATGTCATCAGTTACTGCAGCAAGAAGGATCCTCTGGCTCCAGGCATGGCCAGTGGATTTTCATTTCAAAGCCATCATCAAAGCATATCCTTTTCAGGGAGACAGGCTATTTGAAGATTGTTTGGACAAGGTCCTTGTGGAAACAAGGGATAAGAAGAAAGTTTTGCCTAAGACATTGAGGTGTTTGGATAGAAGGCAGTATAGTGGGGCCTTTTTCACACTCAACACATTTAATCAAAATTTAGGCAAGACCAAAGAAGGCCTCCTAGAGACAGGCAAGACCCTTCTACAGGAGGGTCTGTCCAGATTCTCTAGACAACTTGCTCCTTGATCTGAAAAGCCAAATCTGGACAAGAAAACAGCTCAATATACAATGCCAAAAGCATCCTGGTTGAAGGATGTGTTCTTCTGTTCCAGGAAACCTGGGTCCAATTGCAAGCAGATCTCTGGTCCATCGAAGCACTCACCAAGGGTTTATGTGATAAAATTTTCCAGCCTCCACCAGAATGCTTCATACAGTCACCAGTTTCCAAAAGACCAGAAAATGACAAGAGGATTAGTCAGGCAATTCAACTCTCCCCCCCCCCCCATGAATGCCATCTAGACAGTCCTATTTCCACACAAGGGGTCAGGAGTTTACTCCATATACTTTACAGTGTCAAAGAGAAATGGAGATTGGAGGGCCATCCTGGACCTAAAATTCAAAAATAAATTTGTCAAGACGAGGCACTTTCGGATGGAATCACTACACTCCATAATGGAATCCCTGCATCCAGGAGAGTTTCTCATCTCCATCGACCTCACAGAGGTGAATCTATGTTACTATTCTCCCAGTTCACAGGAAATGCCTCTACCTCTGCTTCAGGGAACTCTACTTCCAATTCAGAGTGCTTCCATTTGGCATCTCTATGACCCCAAGGGTATTTTCCAAGATACTAATTGCTCCATTTGTCAGGTTGAGACAGCAAGGTATTCATATCCATCCATATCTAGATGACCTGATCAAATCCAGCACCAGAAACAATGCCCAACTAGATATAGCGTTGACTATATAGCTCCTTCAAGATCATGGATTCATAGTCAACCTACAAAAGAGATCCCTTTCTCCCTCTCAAGAACTGGAACATCTGGGGGTTGTCAGACACCTCCATCAACCAGTTCCTACCTCAAAACAAAGCACAAAGAATAGTGGAACTTCATAATCAAGGCTAGGTCTATGCCCCTCATGACGTTGGCCAAGCTACAAGGCCTCATGATATTGTATATAGACACAATTCAAGAATGCATGCACGCAAGAAAGTTGTGACAGCTGTTATGACCAATATCAAGATCATACAGAGAACAAATCTGCTCCTTCAAACAGGTATCCAGGTGAGCCAAGGCTGTTGTGGGTCAAACCATCCAATCTGCTACAAAGCAAACATACTAGAAGCGAAAGGTACTGCAGTTTTTCACTGATTCCAGCTTCTCAAGATGAGGAGTAACATTAGATGACAATCCAATCCAAGGAATTTGGTCAAGAGCAGAATCCAAAATGAACATCACCCTCCTGGAGCTGAGAGACATATGGCTAGTGTTAAGACATTTTCACCAACAAATTCAACACAGACATGTTCTCATGAGAATGGACAGTATTTTGGCAAAGACCTACATCGTCAAGCAGGAGGGGTTGAGGTCTTCCAGTATCCACAAAGAAGCCCTGAAAATCCTAATTTGGGCTGAAAGGAATTTATTGATTACAGCAGAACACATAAAAGAGTCTTCCAACAACAAAGCAGATTGGCTCAAATAGACCCTTGGATACTTACTACAATCGTGGTCTTGGAGCTTGCAGCGTAGCTGCTAGGCTGCTTGGAGCTGTTTGCCCTCCAGGGCGGGAGAGTTGGTCTGCACCCTGTTTGGGCGCGCTTTGCAGGGGGCGGGGTTTAGCCGCGTCAACGGCTAGCTCCCCGTCCCTTTCCTCAATCCCTCGGCGATCGGGTATGGGGCGTGGTGTGTGCCTCGCCTTTTGAGGCATGTTTATTTCATGCCGCGTCCTTGTTAGCCTTTTTTGGGGCGCTTAGAGTGAGTGAGCTGGTAGCTCAGTCTAGAAACGATGTTTCTGGTAGGGCTTTGCAGTTGAGGGACCTGTTGTTGTTGGGGCCTAAGGCGGTCATTACTGTCCGTCGCTCGAAGACGGATCAGCTGCAGCGGGGTACTGTGCTCGAGCTGGGTAGTTGTTCAGAGCTTGAGTTGTGTCCAGTTAATGCGTTGGCTGCTTATTTGGCAGTGCGCGGGCCCAAGGACGGATTTTTGTTTATACACATGGATGGTAAGCCATTAACGAAACACCAGTTCTGGGCGGTTACGTCCAGGGTGTTGGGTGAGTTAGGGTTATCAGGGGTGCGGTTTGGTACCCACTCCTTTAGAATTGGGGCGGCCTCGACAGCGGCTGCCATGGGGTTTCCTTCCACCTCTATTCAGAGGTTGGGGCATTGGCATTCTTCAGCCTATAAGGCATACATACGCCCCTTTTTCGGGCAGTGAGCACTTTGGATAATGAGTTGGTTCTGTTTGTGTTTAATGGTTTTTTCTCTTTTTAGATGCTGCTGTTCCTGGCCAGAGGAGCCGGTGCCGAGTTCTCATCTGCGGCCATAGCTACATGTTTTGGGCTGCTCTTTAAGCACGGAGAACTGCGGTCGGCTCTCAGCTGGGACTCAGCCAGCATGCGGTTATCGAATGGCAGGGGCGCCGGGGCCTCCAGTGGCCAGGCTTGCTGCCGTTGTTATTCAAGGGTAGAGCGGGTCCTCCTCCACAGGTCTTAATTGTTCACCTGGGAGGTAATGATCTGGGGTTATTGAAGGGTAAGGCCTTGGTGTGGCAAGCCCGGGATGACTTCCAGCGCATCAGGGAGCGATGGCTGGAGACCACGATAGTCTGGTCAGCCATGCTGCCCCGCCAAGTGTGGCGTCATGCTGTGGACCCTGCAGCCTTAGAAAGAGCTAGGTATAAAGCCAATAAAGAAATTAAAAAATTACTCGAGAAGGGTTTGGACCACTATTTACCCCATCCGGATATTTCGGTGAGATGTCCTGACCTCTACAGAGGGGATGGGGTACATCTCTCGGAAAAGGGTAATGTGCTTTTTCTGAGAGATTTGCAGCAAGGGTTGCGGGTGGCTTTGGGCCTCCCGGTGGGTGCTAAGCCCTAAGTAGAGACTTGGCCTTATTAGTGGCAGGTTTTAGGGGTTTAGGACACTATGCGGCTAGGGGAGGACTGTGAAGCATCCCCCCCTTTGGGGGAAATTTGGGGTCTGGCATGATCGGCCTTGGGGTTTGGAGACCCGGGTTGGAGAATGCAGACTGTCCAGGAGGCTCGGCTAGAGGGTGCCTTTCTGCCGAGACGTGCGTTTGGGTTTGGGCCCTCTGGTGCGGGCCTCCCTGCTGGGCCTGCCTGGAGGGAGCTGAGCAGCTCAGCTCCGGAAGGGGGGCTGGGTCCTCGCCCGTTAATGGCAGGGGAGCGGTCGCGGTGACCCCTAGCCCTGGCCAGGCCGCTGGTGGGGTACCCTTGCTGTTCATGTTGTAAGTTAACAAAGTGGCCCAATTTCAATCCAATGCATTGTGTCTGACTCGTTATTCTGACCTTGGTGGGCAGTCGTGGTCTTGCAGCCTGCAGCGTAGCTGCTAGGCTGCTTGGAGCTGTTTGCCCTCCAGGGCGGGAGAGTTGGTCTGCGCCCTGTTTGGGCGTGCTTTGCAGGGGGCGGGGTTTAGCCGCGTCAACGGCTAGCTCCCCGTCCCTTTCCTCAGTCCCTCGGCGATCGGCCCTCCCACCCGCCCTGTCTGCTATGTGGGCATTGCTGGTTGCCTCATTCGGGGAGCCGGGTAGGAATTTTTTATGCCCCAGCTGATTGGCTGGTGCTGGGGTGTGTTTTTCGCCTACCCTGCATAGCAGTGCAGTGGATTGTGGAATTGGCTTTGGGAAGGTGCCTTTAAATAGGCGGTCACTTTAGTTGGCAGGTTTTAGGGGTTTAGGACACTATGCGGCTAGGGGAGGACTGTGAAGCATCCCCCCCTTTGGGGGAAATTTGGGGTCTGGCATGATCGGCCTTGGGGTTTGGAGACCCGAGTTGGAGAATGCAGACTGTCCAGGAGGCTCGGCTAGATGGTGCCTTTCTGTCGAGACGTGCGTCTGGGTTTGGGCCCTCTGGTGCGGGCCTCCCTTCTGGGCCTGCCTGGAGGGAGCTGAGCAGCTCAGCTCCGGAAGGGGGGCTGGGTCCTCGCCCGTTAATGGCAGGGAAGCAGTTGCGGTGACCCCTAGCCCTGGCCAGGCCGCTGGTGGGGTACCCTTGCTGTTCATGTTGTAAGTTAATAAAGTGGCCCAATTTCAATCCAATGCATTGTGTCCGACTCGTTATTCCGACCTTGGTGGGCAAAGAGTCCTTCTCCTTTGAGGCAAAGAGGATATCTTATACCTCCTAAAGTCATAATCAAGAAAGACATTACAACAGGTTTTTTGTTTTTGTCTCAGCCTTTGTTCACTCATATTGCTCATGTATCTGCTATTTTTCTCCTACTGTAGAGGTAATAGCTTAGTCAAAACTGCTAGTGGAGTTCCCAAACTGGAGAGGGTGACTCCCATGAGACTGAGGACAGGAAGCTGAAAATTAGTTCCAGCTTCCCTTGATTGGACAGTGGGAATCACCCTATCAATATATCCTCCTTTCCTTGTTTTAAATTTTTATTAAATTTCAGTATAAAGGGGAAGGAATGGTGTAGGGATACAGAAGCAAAAAAGGGGAGGGTAATGGGGGGAAAAACAAAACAAAGAGAAAAAGAGAAGCAGTAAAAAAAAACTGTTACATTTCTACCTTCCAAACTTGATCCTAAATTCTTTCTACGTGCAAGTCTTAAATGTTAACCCAACCCAACCATTACATTCTACAGTCTTATTATTTTATTATATATTTTACTAATTATTACTTATAATGTAAATCTATACTATTCATATTTAATATCCACACACGAGAAAAGCAAAGAAACCAATCACAAAATAAAACCCAATAGATTATTTTAACCATGTTAGGGATAAGTACTAACTTTAACCATACTAACAATAATCATAAGGAGAGAAGATGAATATAATCTCTTTATCCTTAACACTACCTTAATTGTTCCAACAGAGAAAACATAAAAATAAAAATAACAAAGGACCAAAATAAAACCTAACAGATATTACTTTATCTGTTTCAATATCAACAGAATCTATTACTAAAAAGAAAGAAAAATAAAAAATAACCAAGAGCAGATCTTTAAAGTTTTTAAATACCTGTGTCATCTACCTGATTGTAAATCGACCCAAATTAATTATTTGTCTAGATTAAGTATTTAAATATTTAACTTCATTAAACTTTTAGGAGACTCATATTGCTCTAAAAAACACACAGATTTAATAACCAGTGACAATCTCATTTCCCATGCTTATTATTTTTGCCTAGATAAAAAATCATACAATCTCTATAACCTTCTCTCTATTAACTTGCTCCATTTAACTTTATAAGAAAAAAGAAGAATCCCTAAATAAAAACGGCTTTCTTTCTCTCATTTATCTTATCCGTGGAAAATATTATATATCTCTATAACCCACTCTCTATTAAATTGATTAGTTTTAAGAGTCTGAAATCCATAAGAAAAAGTAACAAACAGGAAAAAAGCATTCAGATTCAAAATCATGCGTCTCTAAAAATCGCGCTTGTCAATTCAAAATTGTGAGTTTGGGGGTGCTACTCTGTTGGGCACCCTGGAGTGACACAGAGCTAGGCAGTGATTTTTTTAGCCTAGAGAAGGTATCCTGAGCGACAGGATTATGTGTCTGAACCAAGAGGTTTCCCAAACTCTGATCGAAAGGTGTTATGGAATCCTCGTGGGTATATCCTGGTTGATGGTTGATACTATTTAATACTTCAAAGTGTGTGTGTGTGTATCCCAGAGAATAGGCCATGACCATAAATCTGTTTTCCAGAGAAATGTTTACACTTTAAGGAAGTTTGGCCCAGGAAAGAGGCTATAAAGGACAGACGTAGGTGTTTTGCAGAGAACTGCTGGAATGCCGAGAATGCTGAGATACTTACCAGGGGTGGAGGGGAGGAGCAGATTGCACATTCTGTTTCTGCAACCTCCAGAAACCTTGTTTTGGCAAGTTTTGGCAAGTTCCCATGATCATATGTGTGTCCCCTTCAGGACTTACCCATAGACCCAGGAGTAATGCTTTGGGAGACCCTGATGTAGTTCAAAGGCGGGGGTGCCTGTAAATGTGGGTGTAACAGTCTGCCCTCCGATGCAGGGCATAACAGTCGGGTTACAATTCCATCATCTACAACTTGAATTATTAATTCTGGACTATTCTGAAATTCTTATTAAGAGGGTTTTTTTGTGTCAGCTATTAGTCATTCAAAAATGGCATGGGATAGGCTTCTTGAAGTGATTTAAGAATTGTGTTGTGGAACCAGGATGACTTGCTTGCCTTTCAGTTGCAATTCAGAGCAGTCATTTGTCATCCATTTTTGCGCTCGTGCCTTCCTCCTCAGCACAGGCTCAGTCATTTATAATGTCAGTTATGCAAATGGAAAAATGATATCCTGGTGCAGCTTTGTTGTTTTCTGAACCTTTTGGTGTGTGTTTCACTTCGGTATATAATGCAAGCATCTAGTAACTGACATTTTTGTAGCTTTTTTAAAAATTACTTTTTAATACAAATAAATTCTAAATCATATCACTTTGTGGGGTCTCATTTTGTCTTTCACCAGTCTAGCTAGTTGATTTTACAAGTATTACCCTGGGTCAGAAAAGACACAGGGTTTGCGTGATAACTGTTTCCCTGTGTCCAGTTCTAGGAATAGCGAGGTGATAGACTATTTCTAGCTTTTTTTTTTAAAGGCTTGTACCATCAACATGTTGAAGACTGAGTTGCTAAGTTGCAATTTTGTTAAATAGTTGGTGTAATTGCATCTGAAGCATTGTGACAGAGAGCTAACTAGTATTTAGACTTGAAGGCAGCCTTTTTAGACCAGAGTTTTATGGCAATAATGTTATCTGTCATAGCTTCACACTTTCAGTTGTTTTGTTTTAATTACTGGCTATACTTTGATGTGTTTTCAGCAGCTGTCACTGATTGTACAACTCAAACGCTCCTAGTGTTGGTTAGAAACAGGTGGAACACATTGTAAACATTTTGAAATATGAAATTAATTAAGTTGTCATAACAGGTAATGGCATTTCCCTCAACTGTAAACCTAGAACAATTCGTATTTAATTTTAAGTCTTTCACCAGGATTTAGGTAGACTGAATCTCTTTTTAGTGATCATAATGCTCTTTTAAACTTCATGTAGAGCAGCGGTGGCCAACGGTAGCTCTCCAGATGTTTTTTGCCTACAACTCCCATCAGCCCCAGCCATTGGCCATGCTGACTGGGGCTGATGGAAGTTGTAGGCAAAAAACATCTGGAGAGCTACTGTTGGCCACCCCTGATGTAGAGTGTAGATATTTGTGTTGAAGAATATGTGCCTAATTAATTGGATATTACATTTATAATCTGTGGCTTGACACAGTTCTATTTTAGGACGTAAACATTTCTACCTGTATTAAACTTCTCTCTTAACTACCCACATCTCTGCATAATGTAGTGTTGGCTTTGTATTTATTTGAGTAAATGGAAGTTTGTTGAGACATTTCTGTTTTAAGTGAAATCCTGAATGCATTACATGAGCTAAAACAAATTCAGACATTTGGTTTTCATTAGCTTTGTAACTGAAACAAAAACATATTTAATCCCAAAGTATTTGAAGTTAATGTGCAACTTTGCTTGGAAGGTACTTAAACTGTGGTATCAGTTGCAAGTAGGCTACATGCCAGAGTTTAAGAACTGTCACTACGCAAGATGTTAAATTGCTTTTAATGTGCACGAGATTCTGTGGTGTGGTATGAAGAGATTTGGGTGAAGTGTAAGGAAAGCTTGGGAACCAAAGTAAACACTAACCCCACCCCTAGCCCGTGCTGATAATAGATTGTTCTCCATTTCACTTAAGCCACCATTTCGTAGTTGCTTATGCAAGGTTCCTTATGACTGCAGGATAAACCAACTAGCCTACTTGGACAGACTGAAGCATCTAAGAACAAGGGCTGTTAGCCAGCTGCAATATGTTTGTTGATAAATCATAAGAGTTTTAATTCAGTTTGCATATCAGTAAGGGCCTGGATCCAAAGATACTTCAATAAAGGGGAGTCTGTGATTTCAGTGCATGACTGTCATACAGCATTCTGTGCTGTTTGCAAGAGATCTCCAGCTTGCAGGAGCAGGTGCAGGTGCACGTGACACAGGGAGCTGCTGCAGCAGAAAGCAGATGGTGGGAAAGATGTATTGTGCTTGCAGCTCATTACTGCTAAGCTAATAGTTTGAAGAGAAAAGCATATTTTCCTGGGGGGTTTTGGATAATGGATGTGTCAGAGTAGGTGCCATTTTGAGAGAAGCATATTTCTTGCTTGCACTGTCAGAAGAAGATGGAATCTGCAGTTTTATAAACAACTGAATTAAAATCAGTTGTTTTTTTTAAAAAAATCTCTTCTACCTGGAGCAGTGATTTAATTGATTAAAAGGTTTCATTCAGATGTGTCAAACATAATGGCCGTGCAGGTCTGGTGTCCATCCCGCAAGCAACTGACTCTCTCCAGCTTTGTCCCTTTGGGCTGCTGCTGTGTTGTCAAGCCTCTCTTCCTTCCAGTGGCTGAGATCTTCTCTTTCTCCTTTGGGAAGGAAGGGAGAGGGGAAGGAAAGAGAGAGAGTATGTGCATGCACCACAGAAAACATTCCTCACTTGTTCTCTCCTGCTTCATCCTCTGGGGTGGCTGCTGTGTCACCAGGCCTCTCTTCCCTCCATTGGTTGAGACCTCCTTTTCCTTTGGGAAGGGAGGGAGAAAGGGGAAAGGAAAGAGAGAGAGTGCTTGAGAAAGCGATGGAGTCCCATGGCACCTTTAAGACCAACAAAGTTTCATTCCAGTATAAGCTTCGTGTGCATGCACACTTCTTCAGAGAAAGGGAGATTCTTCTGACAAGCACAATTTACCTTAAGATTGCCCACTCTGCTGTTTACTTTGAGATCTGATCACACACACGTTAAAAAAGGAAGGGAGCAGGAGAGAGATGCATCTGGGATAAGTTCCCCCTTTCCGGTTCTAACAGATGAAAAGTAAAAGAAACCTAACAGTACAGCTTGCAATCTTTATTAGTGGAAGGGAGCAAGAGTCCAGTAGCACCTTAATGACTAACATCATAACACAAGTAATGTCAAAATTCCTTTGTAAAAGAACTGCTACTCTTAGGTCAGCAACTGAATGTCTTGGAAGGTTAAAATGTTCCCCCCACTGATTTTTGGGTGTTGTGCTTTCTCAACTCCAAAGGGATCTGTTGAGGCTGGGTGAGTGGGTGTCAACGTGGCAGATGCGGTTCAATGTGGCCAAGTGCAAAGTAATGCACATTGGGGCCAAGAATCCCAGCTACAAATACAAGTTGATGGGGTGTGAACTGGCAGAGACAGACCAAGAGAGAGATCTTGGGGTCATGGTAGATAATTCACTGAAAATGTCAAGACAGTGTGCGTTTGCAATAAAAAAGGCCAACGCCATGCTGGGAATTATTAGGAAGGGAATTGAAAACAAATCAGCCAGTATCATAATGCCTCTGTATAAATCGATGGTGCGGTCTCATTTGGAGTACTGTGTGCAGTTCTGGTCTGTGTGCAGGATATTATAGCATTGGAGAAAGTTCAGAAAAGGGCAACTAAAATGATTAAAGGGCTGGAACACCTTCCCTATGAAGAAAGGTTGAAACGCTTAGGGCTCTTTAGCTTGGAGAAACGTCGACTGAGGGGTGACATGATAGAAGTTTACAAGATAATGCATGGGATGGAGAAAGTAGAGAAAGAAGTACTTTTCTCCCTTTCTCACAATACAAGAACTCGTGGGCATACGATGAAATTGCTGAGCAGACAGGTTAAAACGGATAAAAGGAAGTACTTCTTCACCCAAAGGGTGATTAACATGTGGAATTCACTGCCACAGGAGGTGGTGGCGTCCACAAGCATAGCCACCTTCAAGAAGGGGTTAGATAAAAATATGGAGCAGAGGTCCATCAGTGGCTATTAGCCACAGTGTGTGTGTGTGTGTGTGTATATATATATATATATATATATATATTTGGCCGCTGTGTGACACAGAATGTTGGACTGGATGGGCCATTGGCCTGATCTAACATGGCTTCTCTTATGTTCTTATGTTCTGATAGGAGTAGAAAGAGTAAGAGTCCATTAGCACCCTAGAGACTAACAACATTTGTGGTAGGATATGAACTCTCATAAGTCACTGCTCACATCTTCAGACTTATGTTCATTTATTCTTTGCATCCTCCTGGGCTGAATCCTCCTGTACCAAATAGAGACCTAGGTTTCCTGCCTTTTACCAATGCAGATATCTCCATGCCTACTACCCCTCTGCATATCACACCTAATCCAATCAAGCCTGCTATTGCCATTCAGCATCTGAAATCACGTTTATAAAGCTTGCTATCTCCGGTATTTTGTGTTACATTTTATGGCACACATGGCCTGGCCAGACATAGTGACATTTATGTCAGATCTGGCCCTCATAACAAATGAGTTTGACACCTCTGGTTTAGTTGATCATTAATCAACTAAATGCTGAGAAAGCTGTGCCTGGAATGCTTAGGGTAAGTGTGGTTGGCTGAAGAATAATGGGGCGAAAGTGTATAATGAGGAAAATGGTAATAGGGGAAGCCAAGCAAGATATGGGATGGTCCAGTGATAGGGAAATGGAGTAGAAAGACTAGATGATTAGGAAGCATAGGACTGGAGGATTGTTGTCAGGGAGATTAATTGTTGTTCATTCATCCAGTTGATTGTACTGATTTACATTATGTAATCTCCTTCAAGTCTCTGTGAGAAAGGCCTACTATAACATAAAATAAATAGGAGTAACTGTGTTGACCAGATGCTTTATGATTCAGTAGACTTTTATGCCGTGTAGAGAAAAATTGTAGCCTGAGCTGCTTGAAACTGACCACAGTAACTTTTTATTGCATGGAACCATGCATATGAAGAACAATATTACAAGATAATTACTGGCTAATTTAGCTAAACTGGTTCTCCAGTGGTCTGTTATGCAGGAAAGGAGCAGGGTTTTTCAAATATCAGTGTCTGGTGGGCTTTGGAAAACCATGACAAACATAATTTTTATGTCTACTACACCTTATGATTTTAAATATATGTGTGTTAATTACAAAGCTTTGATTATAATTGGTGGGCAAAAATAGTTCTTCTCTCCTGCATGACCTTTCATTATTTTCATGCATGCTTGAGCCGTTCTTTAGTTTTCATTTGCTTGCTTCTTTCCTTTGAACTGTAATGTGCTTAGTAATTTTCAGGAATGTGAAAGACTTAAGAATACACGTATAGTTGTGTCTATTTAAAACAGCAAATCAGACATGACAGCCTTTAAATGTTTATAATATTAATGTTTTTCTTTTTCTTTAAGAAATCAAATTAAGAATCTCCAAGTCCAGCTTCTCTTCTAACTTGAGTGTGCCAGTTAAAATAGGGAAGTTTCATATGTGCATCTAAACTTTAAGACTGAAGTGGCAGAGTATGGAGGTCTTTATTCAGCTGAATGTTCTTCATCTGATCCACTCTTTCTTAACAGATTTTTCCACCCCCAATCTCTTAACCTTCCTCATAGTCAAGAGAAGAATAAAATAGGGAGGGGAAGAATAAAATAATATGGTTGAGCTCTTCTAGTGGGATGTATACAGAATAGTGATTCTCTCGTCAGACAGATCTGGAAAGTCACTCCAGCCCCCTTCCAGAAGGGCAAGCTTGTTTATATTCTCAGGTCTTTGCCAGTATTACGTATTATTCCAGGGGACATGACGTCTGATGGTAAAGCACTCTCAGTTGCCTTTTGTCATTTTATAGTTTAATGCTATACAGATCTTGATCTTATTTGGAAACTTCCTGACAACTTTCTGTTGTACTGTGTATAGATGATTATTTTGCTAGATTGACTTTCCTGTAAGAGTTGTGCTGTCACTAGTAGCAGTTTAACTGTGTGTGTTGTGTTAAGTGCTGTCAAGTTGCTTCTGACTTAGATGACCCTATGAATCAATGTCCTCCAAAACATCCAGTCATTAACCCGGGTCTTGCAAGCTCATGTTGGATCTTGCTCTTTTCCTGCTGCCTTCAACTTTTCCCAACATTATTGTCTTTTCCAATGACTCTTGTCTTAATGAGATCAGATAGCCTCAGTTTAGTCATTTTAGCTTCTATGGATAGTTCAGACTTGGTTTTATGTAGAACCCAGATATTTTATCTGTATGCCTTTAATATAAAACCAATGAAATACACTCTCATTTTGGAGAAAGATTCAACAGTGAAGTTGTTTGTTTTTAAGGCAATGTTCAAATATTACCTGGGGAAAGTAGCTCTGATTTTTTAAAGACTGCATGAGAATAAATATACTGTAGCAGACAAATGCTCTATCATTTACAGGAGCAAAATAACAAAGCAATATAATATTGTGTAAGCATGGGGACAGGGGATTGGTTATCAGCAGTACCATCTAGTATACAGTCTTCACTAAACAAAGCAACGTGTCTGGTGTGCTAGTACTGGGGGTCAGATGATAGGGGGTTTTTTAGTTACCAGGGCTTTTGGTTTTCATTCTGGCAGAGTAACTTAACCAGCAGTATAGGCAATGTTCCCTCTAAGCCAGGGGTGTGAAACATGCAGCCCAGGGGCTGAATCATGCCCCTGGAAGGCTCCTATCAGGCCCATGAGCAAGTCTGCTTCTTTCTCCCTCTCTTTTGCTTCCTTCAGTTATCAGAGGCTGTTTAAAAAATACTACAAAAGTGCTAATCGTTTTAGCATGTTTTAGTTAATTTTTGTAAAAAAAAAACTTTAATAGTGTTTGTCTATGTCCTTTATAAAGTTTATTTCTCCACTACCTGGCATTACATTTTATGACAAACATGGCCCAGCCCAACATTTATGTCAGTTCCAACCCTCATAACAAATGAGTTTGACACCCCTTCTCTAAGCTGTGGTATCTTGTGAGCAAAAATTCTACTTTGTGAGCTACTGGGGTTAAAGTTATGAGCAACTGCATAAATTAGTTTGTGAGACAGAGACTAAAAAACTATTAGTTAGCTCACTCTAACTCAGTTTAGAGGGAACACTGAGTATAGGTATGATTGGAAGAACTTGCCTGTAATTGGTACACTCTGACCCTGCAAAAGTTAGTTTCTGAATGAAGCCTAATGGTCTTTCCCCCCTCAATCTCTGAATACTTCTACTTTGCAGGGAATTAATTAATGTTTGTGTGCTGGACTCCTTAGTATATAGAGCTCCTAGAAGGGGGGCCCTGACTTACCCATGGAACCCATTTGCAGTCCTGTGTGGATGGGGAGAGTCAGCAGGGTGGCATCTTGCAGGCCACATCCTGCAGGGTGGGATGGGTGGCTTGGGGGCCAGGTGGCAGCAACAGTGGGAGAATCTGGCCTTCACCTTCCCAGGTGAGCCTGTGGTGGGAGATGAGCCGGAGGAGGGGCCACCAGAGGGAAAGCATGCTGCGTTGCCCAGCCAGCTCACGTGGCTGTTTAGGATCGCTTGCCCACCCATCACTCCCTATGAGTTAATGCTTGAGAGGGAAAATGTATGTGGGGGAGTGTAACCTCAAGAGGATACATGGGTAATATTCTGTTCAAGGTGTTTTTTGGCTTTATTTATTTATTTATTTTATGATTTGTATCCCGCCCTTCCCACAAAGATGGCTCAGGGCGGCTCACAACAGATAATAAAACAAAATTTAAATTAACATTTACATATATAAACAGTTAAAATAGTCAAAACATTTAAAACCTTAAAACATCAAGTCTTAAACAGTATAAATAGCAAGAGTCTAGTAAGCTACATTTGTTTCCCATCTCAGTTAGGTGTAAGCTACCCGGAAGAGGGTTGTCTTACAGGCCCTGCGGAACTGAATAAGGTCCCGCAGGGCCCTCACCTCCTCCGGCAGCTGGTTCCACCATGTAGGAGCCATAACAGAAAAGGCCCTGTCTCTAGTTGATTTAAGGCGGACTTCTTTTGGCCCAGGGATAGCGAGAAGGTTTTGAGTTCCCGACCTCAGTACTCTCTGGGGAACATGTGGGGAGAGACGGTCCTTCAGGTAGGCAGGTCCCAGGCCATATAGGGCTTTAAAGGTAATAACCAGCACCTTGTACCGGACTCGGTATGTTATTGGGAGCCAGTGCAAAGCCCGAAGACCCGGCCGAATGTGCCCCCATCTTGGGAGGCCCAATAACAGCTGGGCCGCGGCGTTCTGCACCAGCTGCAATTTCCGAGTTCGGCACAGGGGCAGCCCCATGTAGAGGGCATTGCAGTAGTCCAACCTCAAGGTGACCGTAGCATGGATCACTGTTGCTAGGTCGTCGTGATCCAGGAAGGGAGCCAACTGCCTTGCCCGCCTAAGATGAAAAAACGCGGACTTGGCAGTGGCTGCTATCTGAGCCTCCATCTTTAGGGAAGGCTCCAATAGTACCCCCAGGCTCTTGACCCTATCCGCCGCCATCAGCAGCGCGCCGTCAAAAGCTGGCAAGGGGATTCCCCGCCCCCCGGTCCCCGACGACCCAAGCAAAGGACCTCTGTCTTCGCAGGGGTCTGTCACAATCTTTGGGCAGTATCAGCATGGGGGCAGATCCAATTTTAGGAAAACTGGCCTGCATGCCCATTTTTGCGGCATAAGGGGATCCCATTAAGGGATCTTGGGGTGAGAACTTTCAAGGGGCATGCCTAGCTCAGGAGCTGCCAATGGGTTATCCTCATGCTGAAGTGGCAGGGGAGACCACTTAGTGGTGATTATCCTTGTGGAATCTGACAGCCTGCCGTCCCATGGTTCTCCCCACCCCTGCAGGTGGGATGGGGAGGGGGTGCATCAACTGGCAGGCAGGTCAGTAGATGCCAGGATCTGATGGACCCATGGTGTGCCAAAGGCTTCTTACAGCTGTAACCACCAAGCTGTGGCCATTTTTGTTCCAAAACATTGTGTTTTGTGTTATTAGCAAGTTGTTGTAAAGGTGTTGCCCTCTCCCCTGCAAATTCCCTGCCAAACAAATGAAACTAACATGTTCAGACTAAGCTTCAATTATGCATTACTAGTTAGGGCACAGTTTATTTTGCTAAAATTCAAGAGATGGAAAAGCCCTCTTCTGTGACACAAAGAATACTAGCACTAAGCATATGGCAAACTGAAAACTGGTGGTCTTTCTGAAGAGCAAATTAGCCTGCTTCTTAAAATGTACTATGGAAAAAAAATGTGTTCTTGTCTAAAGAGAATAACATTTTCCACACTTTGATGTCATTAGCATTAGGTAGTGTTCTAAACTTAAGAGCCTGTTTCAGTTCACAAATTAGGACTCTTCCACCAAAGCCTGAACAAACTGGAAAAACTGTTCATTTCTCTCCTTTTGAATAAAAACCTAATTCAGACATCTCACTGGGTAGTGTGCATTTGTTGCTCTTTTATTCCAAGCATATTGTGCAAAAATTCAGGATATGATTCCTTCAATTTATAATTCCTGTAACATTTATGGCTTGCTGTTTTCCCACCTGGTAATGGTAATCTTTTTATTTTATGTTGGGCATTGTTTATTTTTTAAGTAGGATGTGTTAGCACAGTGTTCTATAGTTTTTTGGTATGTTTCTTCACTGCTGGAGTGTTCATCCAATGCTAACTACAGCAGAAAAGTTGTGCCTTCCTCTCTGCACTTTTGAATAGATCATTGTTGCTAGGAAAGCTGTTTTTTAAAAAGCAAAGCCTATAGTTCCTTACTGATAAGTCTTCCTTTAGTACTTATTGTGTTCATCCATTCAGTTAAAAAACCCTCCACATTTTTACACCATTGTGTAAGAAGAGATATATTACAGTTTCTAGTCAGGGACTAATATGAGTGAAGTGCTAAGGATAAACTTCTTCATTGTCTGGAAAGACCCTAGCAAATGGTCTGCACAGTAGAGTGATACTGTAGCTGTCACTAAAAGAAGAAAGAGGGTGAAACTGTCTATCAGTATTCTCATTTATTTCAGATGATTACAGTTAAGAACTTGCATCCAATAAACAAAAATAGAGTTTGCCACTCAAGATAATGTGAAAGTTTTAGATCTTTAGTTCTCTGTAGTGTCATATTCCAGTTCAACATGAAAAGTCTAGTCTATGGAATACTTTGAATGCAAAATTAACAAACTTTTAGGGATTTAATTTCTCTCTTAATGTACTTTTTTTTAGAGTAGATTACCCAATTCCACTTTCACCTTCACTTTTCATAGACAAAATAATTTAATTAAACTCGTGCAGTTATTGGCATTTGAGTTGAAATTTCTGATAACTTACTGCAAGTGATCTTTTTAATAGTATGAATAATCTGGAAGGGAGACAGTAAGGTTTTTTTTGCCCTCATTTGTTGAATTTTCAATGACCTGGATCTATCACTTAGTAGTAATGGACAATGAAGTGTAATTTTTTAAAAAAAGATAAAGAGGAATGCACCCCGCCCCTGCGTTGAAAGTTGGCGTCTCTCTCATGTACCCTAATTCAGTGTGTCCCCATTTGTGGAAATTTTCTTGGTATGCAGCAATTAATTTTTCATTTGTCTCATTCAAGTAGTTATACTATGCAAGGTAACTGCCATTCAAGAATTAATTATGCAAGCAGTCAACAGTTTCTCATGAGCTAGAAAGGGAAACCAAACAGCTACCTTGTCAACAAAGTCTCAACCACAAAGTCAACAAAATTACACACACTATTATACAAATTATTCAGAATTATTCAAAAACTATATCCACAGTATGCATTACAGATACAAAAATTGTGCAAACAGGGAAACAAATCACAATTGCATAGAATAGAACAAATGATCCAAAAGTATCCACATAGGTAAGTCTTTCACAGTTGCACCAAATCAACTTTATTTAGGATAGATATCTTTTGTTCCAGAAAATTTAATGTGGAGGAATCCAAAGCAGAAAAAGTCCACCACACTCGGCTTAAGTTTAACTTGGTTTCAACCTTAAGTTTAACTTGGTTTCAACCTAAATGGACAAACCAGTATTCCACAACTTGTTTCACCAGAGCTTTTTCCAAGCTATTTCCAAGTTGAAACTTTTTGTGAACAAGAATTATTCCTTATGAATTTGAGCAGACTTCGGAGGATGGTGGAAGACAGGAGAGTCTGCCGTGACTTGGTCCATGGGGCTGCAAACAGTTGGACTCGACTGTGTGACTGAACAACAAAGAACACGCAAGACACTATATGCTTCCCAGTGGCTACAAACTTCATGACTGGTAGCTGCAGTTAAATAACAAGCCTTTGTGGTGACAGCAGGAAATAAAGGAGGAGGGATAGAATGTGTCTCATGCAAAATGACTTCAAAATTTCTTTCCTACCCCTGCCCATTGTTACTTTTACAGAGTAAATGCCATGCATATATACATATTAGGGGAGGGACGGTGGCTCAGTGGTAGAGCATCTGCTTGGTAAGCAGAAGGTCCCAGGTTCAATCCCTGGCATCTCCAAAAAAGGGTCCAGGCAAATAGGTGTGAAAATCCTCAGCTTGAGACCCTGGAGAGCCGCTGCCAGTCTGAGAAGGCAATACTGACTTTGATGGACCAAGGGTCTGATTCAGTATAAGGCAACTTCATATGTTCATATTTTGTGGTATTTCTTTACTGCTTTGTAAAAAGCAATTTAAGTATTGTACTTCTAAAAAGATGCATCCATACTGCCTTTTATCAGTAACTGCTTAAAATTAAGCTATGTATAAAATGTGAGGTATTCAGCTCTTTCTTGCTTATGAAGGTAAACTCAGAGAACTTCCCTGGGTTATGTATGTATTCATAGTGAAGAAGCTAGGGCCCTAGTCTCCTTGTGTTCCCAATAAGGTAAGTAGACCTTTTGCAAGGAGAGCCACATATGCACGAAGGGTATTAAAAGAGGGATTGTATATATATATATTTTTAAAGAATAAAAATAAAAAGCAGTTATGAAGGCAGAATGCCAGCAGTGGGTTGGAGGCTGTCCAGTGTTTTGCACTGAGTGTCACATATATGACTGTCTGTTTACTGCACAGATGTCTTGGGGGTGTGATCGGTTCATGGAGCTCCTGCTTCTCAGGGAACGAGTGCGCACCTTTGAGGCCAAGGCTGACCTGGAGAAGCAGAGACAGCCAGTTAAGCACTTGGAGAAGACTCTCAGGGACTTGTTAGATGTGTCCCACTCTGAAAACGGCAGACCTGCCACTATCAGGGGTCATGGGGGTCAAAAGGCAACAGGGTACCGTGCTGAGGGACCTCTTCTTCAGTTTTTATTTATTTATTTTATTTGATTTATATCCCGCCCTACCCCACCGAGGTGGGCTCAGGGTGGCTTACAACATAAAAACCAACAAAATCAATTTAAATACATTAATAATACATTAATAATTATAATTATACAATAAAATACATATAAAACACATAAAAACACATAAAACTAAAAACACATAAAACATAAAGTTGATGAATAGGTATCCTTTTGCACCAAGGAACTACCCCTGGACAGGGAGGGAGGAGCTGTCTTGGTAGTTGGTGATTTGATCCTTAGGCAGATAGACAGATGGGTGGCAAACCCATGTACTGACTGTATGGTGACTTGCCTGCCTGGTGTGAAGGTAGCGGACATTACACGTGTTCTATATAGGCTGGTTGGCAGTGCTGGGGAGGAGCCAGTGGTCATGGTATGTTGGCACCATTGATGTGGGGAAATAGAGTTGTGAGGTCCTGGAGGAAAAATTTTGACTGCTAGGCAGGAGACTCAAGGCCAGGACCTCCAAGGTAGCCTTCTCAGAAGTGTTATCTGTTCCATGTGCAGGGCCAGAGAGACAGGCACAAATTAGGAATCTCAATGTGTGGATGAGATGATCGTGTGGGAAGGAAGGGTTCAAGCTTGTTAGACACTGGAATGCTTTTTGGAACAAATGGGGGGCTGTACAAAAGAAATGTCTCCACTTGTCCCACAAAGGAACCAGACTGCTGGCACTTAAAATAAAAAAGGTGGCAGAGCAGTTTTTAAATTGAATCTTGGGGGAAAGCCAACAGGAGATGAAATGCCTCTGGTTTGGGATGACTCATCTCAAAGAGATGAAGGGTTAGCTGTTAATTTTCTACGGGGCAATGGATTCAAGTTGTCCATATGGACTGGCTGGCAAAGTCTCGAGGCAGCAGGAGAAAGCTTGTGGGCTTAACGTGCCTGGGAAATTATAGATGTTTATATACAAATGCTAGAAGTGTCTGAGGTAAAATTGGGAAGTGTAGTGATTTTGTTCCACTAAATCACTAGTCAAAGGTTCTTGGCCTATATGCTTAAAGTAGGGTCAAGAGACCTGTCATTTCATAAGAACATAAGAGAAGACATGTTGGATCAGGCCAATGGCCCATCCAGTCCAACACTCTGTGTCACACAGTGGCCCAAAAAATTGTGTGTGTGTGTACACACACACTGTGGCTAATAGCCATTGATGGACCTCTGCTCCATATTTTTATCTAACCCCCTCTTGAAGCTGGCTATGCTTGTAGCCGTCACCACCTTCTGTGGCAGTGAATTCCACATGTTAATCACCTTTTGGGTGAAGAAGTACTTCCTTTTATCCATTTTAACCCGACTGCTCAGCAATTCCATAGAATGCCCACAAGTTCTTGTATTGGGAGAAAAGTACTTCTTTCTCTACTTTCTCCATCCCATGCATAATCTTGTAAACCTCTATCATGTCACCTCGCAGTCGACTTTTCTCCAAGCTAAAGAGCCCCAAGCGTTTTAACCTTTCTTCATAGGGAAAGTGTTACAACCCTTTAATCATTCTAGTTGCCCTTTTCTGGACTTTTTCCAATGCTATAATACCCTTTCTGATAAGTAAAACAATTTTTATTATTCAGCAACATTAATCAGTTATCATCCAAAAATAAACATCAAAAAATATTGCATCACATTTCCCATCTCCCTCCCCCCTTTCTGTGACTTCCCCGGTGCATTCGACTTAAAATATATAACAAAAATAAAAGGTAAGATTAACCTTTTAAGAACATATTAAAAAAAGAATTAAAAAGACAAAAACTTATGACTATAATAAAATACAAATAAGAACAACATTACTTATTACTATTATTATCTATCTTGGTTAATAGTCCATTTATAATATTGCTATACTTAATTCTTAGTGTTATCTATCCTAATTATATTCCATTAAACCCAATCCATATATGCAAAAACACTGTATATTTCCATAATTCTACTTTACCTATAGTTAACACTGCATTAAAAAAAATTAACCATTATTAAAAATCACCAAATGTCCTTTCACCTTCCACTGTTTTTCAACATACTTTTGAAATTTCTCCCATTCCTTGTTATATTTATCTATATCAAGTTCTTTTAATGTTCTAGTCAGCTTGTCCATTTCGCTTCAATGCATAACTTTCATAATTCAGTCCCATTTTTCTGGTAATTTATTTTGCTTCCACAACTGCGCATATAATGTCTGTGCAGCTGAAAGCATGTACCAAAGTAATGTTCTGTCTTGTTTCGGAAAATTTTCCATTTGTAATCCCAACAAAAAAGATTTCAGGTGCTCTCTTTACATTGTAACTCAAAATCTTTGAAATTTCTTGCTGAATCATTTGTCAAAATTGTATAGCCTTTTCGCAAGTCCACCGCATGTGATAGAAAGATCCTTCATGTTTTTTACATTTCCAACATCGATCAGACATCTGGTTATTTATTTTTGAAAGTTTCTTAGGAGTCATACCATCTGTATAACATTTTAAAACAATTTTCTTTAATATTATTACATGTCGATATTTTCATAGAGTTCTTCCATAAATATTCCCATTGTTCCATCTGCATGTCTTTATTTATGTTAATTGCCCACTTTATCATTTGAGATTTAATCACTTCTTCCTCTGTAGATCAATAATAATTTATATACTTTCAAAATCATTTTTTCATTATCGCCAAACATCATTCTTTCCAGTTCAGTTTGATCCTGTCTTATTCTTTCATTTCTAATATCCTGTTCAAGCAGACTTTTATTTCGTTACAATTGAAACCAATTATACTTATAGTCCAATTCTTCCACTGATTTTAATTCCACCTTGCCACCTTGTATTTTTAGCGATTGTTTGTATGTTATCCATTTTTCTTCCTTAATATCAGAATATAACTTATTACTTCTGTCAGTACAGTCCAAAGCGGTTTCCTCTCATCACCATATTTCCTGTATTTCAGCCAAGTTTTTAACAAATTACTTCTTATATAATGATGTGAGAAGAAACCATCCATCTTACTTTTCCCATAACACAGATACGCATGCCAACCAAAAATATTTCCATGACCTTCTAATGTTAATAATTTTTTATTTAATAACATTATCCATTCCTTTTTCCACACCAAACAAACTTCATCATGGTATAATTTTAAATCCAGCACTTGAAAACCTCTCCTTTCTTTTGCATCAGTCAAGATCTTCATTTTAATTCTTGGTTTCTTGCCGGCCCATATAAATTCTGAAAGTTTCCTCTGCCATTTATTAAATTGTGTATCTTTTTTCACTATTGGAATTGTTTGGAATAAGAACATGATTCTTGGTAATACATTCATCTTAATTGCCAGTATTCTACCCAGTATAGACAGGTTCAGCCTATTCCATTTTAATAAATCTCCATCAATTTTCCGCAAAAGCTTTTCATAATTATTTTTATATAAATCAATATTTTTTATTGTGATATCTACTCCTAAATACTTTACTTTGGAAACCACTTCACATTTTGTTAGGCTTTGTAATTTTGCCTGTTTACTCTTTGACATATTTTTACACAAAATTTTTGACTTTTCTTTGTTCACATAAAAACCTGCCAGTTCACCATATTCTTTAATTTTTTGAAGCAGCAACGGTGTAACTTGAGTTGGGTTTTCATTTATAAACATTGCATCATCTGCAAACACTCTGTATTAATAAGAAAAACCTTTCAATTTTAGACGCTTCGGCAGCATATATACTAAAATTGGAACGATACAGAGAAGATTAGCATGGCTCCTGTGCTATAATATACTTTTTGAGGTGCGCTGACCAGAATTGTACACAGTATTCCAAATGACACCGCACCATCGATTTATACAGGGGCATTATAATACTGGCTGATTTGTTTTCAATTGCCTTCCTAATAATTCCCAGCATGGCGTTGGCCTTTTTTATTGCATTCGCACACTGTCTTGACATTTTCAGTGACTTATCCACCATGACCCTAAGATCTCTCTCTTGGTCAGTCTCTGCCAGTTCACACCCCATCGACTTGTATTTGTAGCTGAGATTTTTGGCCCCAATGTGCATTACTTGGAACCTCATTACATTGAACCTCATCTGCCACGTTGACGTCTACTCACCCAGCCTCAACAGATCCCTTTGGAGTGCCTCACAATCCTCTCTGGTTCTCACCACCCTGAACAATTTAGTGTAATCTGCAAACTTGGCCACTTCACTGCTCACTCCCAACTCCAAATCATTTACGAACAAGTTAAAGAGCATGGGACCCAGTACTGAGTCCTGCGGCACCCCACTGCTTACCGTCCTCCACTGTGAAGACTGCCCATTTATACTTACTCTCTGCTTCCTATTCGTTAGCCAGTTTTTGATCCACAAGAGGACCTGTCCTTTTACTCCATGACTCTCGAGTTTACTGAGGAGCCTTTGATTAGAAACTTTTATCAAAAGCTTTCTGGAAGTCAAGGTAAACAACTTCTATTGTGTCTCCTTTGTCCACATGTTTGTTCACTCCCTCAAAGAAATGTAACAGGTTAGTGAGGCAAGATCTTCCTTTACAGAACACATGCTGAGTCTTCCTCAATAACTCGTGTTCATCAATGTGCCTACTCATTCTGTCCTTGATAATGATTTCTACCAACTTTCCCGGTATTGAAGTCAGACTGACTGGACTGTAATTTCCTGGAACTCCTCTGGAACCCTTTTTAAAGATGGGGGTGACATTTGGTACCTTCCAGTCCTCAGGAACGGAGGCAGATTTCAATGAAAGATTACATATTTTTGTCAGGAGATCCACAAGTTCAACTTTGAGTTCTTTCAGAACTCTTGGATATATGCAACCTGGACCTGGTGACTTATTAGTTTTTAATTTTTCTATCAGTTGTAAGACCTCCTCTCTTGTCACCTCAATCTGACTCAGGTCTTTCAACACCCCTTCCAAAATAAGTTGTTCTGGAGCAGGCAAACACTTCTCATCTTCCACAGTGAAGACGGAGGCAAAAAATGCATTCAGCTTCTCAGCCATTTTCCTATCCTCCTTCAGTAATCCTTTGACCCCTTGGTCATCCAAGGGCCCCACTGCCTCCCTGGCTGGTTTCCTGCTTCTAATATATTTGAAGAAATGTTCATTGTTGGTCTTTATGTTTTTTGCAATATGCTCATAGTCCCTTTTTGCCTGCCTGATCACAGTCTTGCATTTGATTTTCCATTGTCTGTGTTCCCTTTTATTAATCTCACTTGGACTAGCTTTCCACTGCTTAAAGGAGTCCTTCTTACCTTTTACAGCTTCCATTATTTTGTTTGTTAACCATGCAGGCCTTTTCTTATGCCTGTTTGTGCCTTTCCTAACTTGTGGTATATATTTTATCTGAGCTTCTAGGATTGTAGTTTTAAATAGCCTCCAAACTTCCCCAAGGGTTTTGACTGTATTTACCTTTCCTTTCAGTTTCCTCTTCACATGCCTCCTCATCTTAGAGAATTCACCCCTTTTAAAGTTAAACATGGTTGTGCCGGTCTTTTGGGGCAACTCTGTATTTATACAAATGGTGAAATCAATAACGTTATGGTCACTGCTCCCAAGCGGTGCGATCACTTTTACATCTCTCACCAAGTCTTGGGCATTACTTAGGATCAAGTCCAGGATCGCCCACCCCGTTAGGTTCAGAGACCATCTGCTCCATAGCACAGTCATTGAGAGCATCTAGAAACTCAATCTCTTTCTCTCAACCTGAACACATATTGACCCAATCAATCTGCGGGTAATTAAAATCACCTATTACGACACAGTTTTTATGCTTAGCCGCTATTTTTAATCTTTCCATCATATTATAATCATCCTCTATCTTTTGATTTGGTGGGCGATAACAAACTCCCATAGTTAAATTTCTTTTTGGGCCCTCTATTTCAACCCAAAGCATTTCTAGAAGGGAATCTAATTCTTTGACCTCAGTCTTACTGGACTGTATACCCTCTGTGACATACAGAGCCACCCCACCTCCAACCCTTCCCTCCCTATCCTTCCGATATAACTTATATTCAGGTATCACCGTGTCCCACTGATTCTCCTCATTCCACCAAGTTTCTGAAATTCCCACAATGTCTATGTTTTCCCCCAACACTAAACATTCCAACTCAACAATTTTACTTTGAACACTTCTAGCATTTGTATACAAACATCTATAATTTCCCAGGCAAATTAGGCCCTCAGCCTTCCTCCTGCCGACTCGAGACTGGCAGACACTCCATACTTTCAAACTTGTAAAATTAGGCCTCTTGCCTCAAGTCTTAAGTGTTTGCAGAGATAAGGGCTTGGTATTTGGCCTGCCACAAACAGATTCAGGTGGGAGTTAGCACTAGCTAAGAGCTATCTCCCAGTTAAGAACATTCCACCCAGCTGTGGGGTAAGAATCAAGGCCATCTAAGATCAAACCCTTTTCTAGCTATTAACTCTGGGGTGACATCATCATGCTTGTTCCCGGTTGGTTGTCTTGGATCCACCAAGCGTAAAGTTTTGGCTACCTAAAGAGATGTTGAGTCTGATCCCACTCAGGCTTCCTTGTGGGTTGCTGTGCTGCAAGTCTGACTCCACTGAGGCTTCCTTGCGGGTTGTTATGCTGGGAGTCTGAACTTGTGGACTGCTTGCTTTGTCTTCATGTTATCCTGCTGTGCGTAGCTGAAAGCTAAGAAACTTTTGTGCAACGTCCTTATGCCTTCTGACTACGTTTGAGCAAATATGACAACTGTTTAGTTATGCTGGATAAGCTTAGGTTCTTTTATTTTCTTTCCTTGCCACAAGCATGTTTCTATGTTGAATGCACACAATAAAATAAATGTTTATGGTTATACTTCATGTAGTCTGTTGCTTTAAAGTTGGTTCAAAGCCTAATCTAGTGCCTAGGCTGCTCACTTCCTTTAAAAGTGATAATCTGTATTTTACTGCAAGCCAACCTTGCAGGCTCTTATAGTTTCCTGGTAAGGGCTGGAGATTTCACCTGACCTCCTGCCTAGGGTTTTGTTCTCGGGTGTGGTGGCAGTCTACTACTAGGGACTGGGATTCTGGGGCCTAGAATGAGTTTTGGAGTCCTTAAGCCTTGTCCAAAAGTATAAAGACTTGGAAGCATGGTTTGTGCTCCAAGACAGGGAGTTGGAAGCCTTAGCATTGGGCAGGAAATATAGAGATTGTGGGTGTTTCAGAAACTTGGTGTGATGAGAAGAATCAGTGGGACACGGTGATTCTTGGATATAAATAATATAGGAAGGATAGGGAGGGAAGGGTTGAAGGTGGGGTAGCTTTGTATGTTAGAGAGGATATACAGTCCAGTAAGACTGAGAAGGTAAGAGAATTAGATTTGCTTCTGGAAATGCTGTGGATTGAAATAGTGGACCCAAAAGGAAGCTTAACTCTGGGAGTTTGTTATCGCCCACAAGATCAAAAGGTAGAGGATGATTATAAAATGAAAAAATTAAAGATAGCAGCTAAATGAGAGGGGATTGGATAAGCATATGGGCTGTCAGAGGTCCATCAGTGGCTATTAGCCACAGCGTATTGTTGGAACTCTCTGTCTGGGGCAGTGATGCTCTGTATTCTTGGTGCTTGGGAGGGCACAGTGGGAGGGCTTCTAGTGTTCTGCCCCCACTGATGGCACTTCGGTTTTTTGGCCACTGTGTGACACAGAGTGTTGGACTGGATGGGCCATTGGTCTGATCCAACATGGCTTCTCTTATGTTCTTTTGTAAAAACTGTGTCACAATAGGTGATTTTAATTACCCCACACAGTGATTGGGTCAATATGGTTCAAGTCAGGAAAAAGAGATTGAGTTTCTAGGCACTCTCAATGACTGTGCTATGGAGCAGATGGTCACAGAACCTACTGGGGGGAGGTGTTCTTGGACTTGGTCCTAAATAATGCCCAAGACCTGGTGAGAGATGTAAAAGTGACTGTTTGGGAACAGTGACCATAAAGTTGTTTGATTTCACTATTTGTATAAATAGGGAGTTGTCCCAAATGACCAACACAAGCACTTTGAACTTTAAAAGGAGTAACTTCTCTGAGATGAGGAGGCATGTGAAGAGGAAACTGAAAGGAAAGATAAGAAGGGTCAAAACAGTTCTAGAGGGTCAGATATATACTGCAAGTCAGGAAAGGCACAAATAGGTATAGAAAAAGGCCTGCATGGTTAAGAAACAAAGTAATGGAAGCTGTAAAAGGTAAGAAGGATTCCTTTAAGCAGTGGAAAGCTAGTCCAAGGAAGGTTAATAAAAGGGAACACAGGCTGTGGCAAATCAAATGCAAGTCTGTGATCAGGCAGGCAAAAAAGGACTCTGAGGAGCATATTGCAAAAAACATAAAGACCAACAATAATTTTTTTTCAAATATATCAGAAGCAGGAAGCCAGCCAGGGAGGCAGCAAGGCCCTTGGATGACCAAGGGATAAAAGGATTACTGAAGGAGGATAGGGAAATGGCTTAGAAGCTGAATTCCTTTTTTGCCTCCATCTTCACTGTGGAAGATGAGCAGTGCTTGCCCACTCCAGAACTGCTAATTTTAGGAGGGATGTTGCAAGACTTGAGTTATATTGCTGTAACGAGAAAGGAGGTCCTATGAATGATAGACAATTTAAAAACTGATAAATCACCAGGTCTGGATGGCATACATTCAAGAGCTCTGAAAGAACTCAAATGTGAACGTGTGGATCTCCTGACAAAAATATGTAATCTTTCATTAAAGTCTGCCTGTATTCCCTAGGACTGGAAGGTTGCTAATGTCACCCCCATCTTTAAAAAGGATTCCAGAGGAGATCCAGGAATTACAGGCCAGTGAGTCTGATGTTGGTGGAAACCATTATTAAAGAGAGAATTGGTAGACACATTGATGAACAAAAGCTGTTGAGGAAGACTCAGCATGGATTCTGTAAGGGAAGCTCTTGTCTCACCAACCTGTTCTTTAAGATGGTGAACAAACAGGTGGACAAGGGGGACCCGATAGATGTTGTTTACCTTGACATCCAGAAAGCTTTTGATAAAGTTCCTCATCAAAGGCTCCTAAGTAAGCTCAATAGTCATGGGGTAAAAGGACAAATGCTCTTGTGGAAATGGCTAATAAATAGGAAACAGAGAGTGAGTAAAAATGGGCAATTTTCGCAGTGGAGGGTGGTAAACCGTGGCTCAGAACTGGATCCGATGCTTTTTAACTTGTTCATTAATGATTTGGAATTGGGAGTAAGCAGCAAAGTGACTAAGTTTGCAGATGACACTAAATTGTTCAGGGTGGTGAGAACCAAGGAGGATTATGAGGCACTCCAAAGGGATTTAAATTAAATTAAATCTGTCGAGGATGGGCGAGTGGGCATCAACGTGGCAAATGAGGTTCAATGTGACCAAGTGCAAAGTAATGTGCATTGGGGCCAAAAATCCTAACTATAAATGCACGTTGATGGGGTCTGATCTGGCAGAGACTGACCAAGAGAGAGATCTTGGAGTCATGGTAGATAACTCTCTGAAAATGTTGAGACAGTGCATGACTGCAATTAAAAAAGCCAACGCTATGCTGGGAATTATTAGGAAGGGAATTGAAGACAATTCAGCCAGTATCATAATGCCCCTGTATAAATCAATGGTGAGACCTCATTTGAAGTACTGTGTACAATTCTGGTCACCACACATAAAAAAAGAGAATATACCATTGGAAGAAGTCCAGAAAAGGGCAACTAGAATGATTAAAAGGTTGGAACACTTCCTCTATGAAGAAAGGTAAAAACACTTGGGTCTCTTTAGCTTGGAGAAACGTCGACTGAGGGGTGACATGATAGAGGTTTACAAGATTATGCATGGGATAGAGAAGGTAGAGAAAGAAGTACTTTCCCCCCTTTCTAACAATACAAGAACTCGTGGACATTCAATGAAATTGCTGAGCAGTTGGGTTAGAACAGATAAAAGGAAGTACTTCTTCACCCAAAGGGTGATTAATACATGGAATTACCTGCCACAGGAGGTGGTGGCAGCTACAGGCATAGATGGCTTCAAGAGGGGATTGGATAAACATATAGAGCAGAGGTCCATCAGTGGCTATTAGCCACAGTGTATTGATAGGAATCCTCTGTCTAGTGCAGTGATGCTTTGTAATGTTGGTGCTTGGGGGGCAACACTGGGAGGGCTTCCAGTTTCCCGGCCTCACTTGTGGACCTCCTGATGGCACCTGGTTTTTTTGGCCCCTGTGTGACAGCCATTGTGTGACACAGAGTGTTCAACTGATCCAACATGGCTTCCCTTATGTTCTGATACAACATGGCTTCCCTTCCCATCTTCTTCAGTCCCACATATGGGTAATCCGCCAGGATCGGGCCCGACCTCGGAGAATTCAAAGCAATCTTGAGCGTTAATTTTAGCGCGCCTTCCCGTCGTCCCGGGGAGGAGGCATCGCCTGCGCATGCCTGGATGAGGGGGAGGCGCCTAACCCACTCAGTTTCTTCTTTACCGCCGTCCGGAACACACCTACCTCTATGAGTCTCCTGTTTTCTTCACTGCAATCTGATCCTTCTTGAATCATCTCTGCGCCCGGCTATGTCGCACGCGGCGCCTCAGACCTTGCCACCATCCCTAACTTCGAAGGGAATGGCGCAGCTGGCAGCTTCCGTGGCCCTGGTTCCCAGTAAGCCTAAGTCTGGAAAACACTCCAAAAAGTCAGACGACACCAAAAAACGTCACCGTTCAGATTCGACTTCTAAGGACTCGACTAACCGGAAAGCTCCTAAGAAAACTAAGACGAGCCATAAGCCATCCAACCCAACCTCCTTGGTAAGGCTCTCTACCTTGGAGGAGGTCGGAGGAGGTCGACAGAATTCTTGGCACTGCACGATCCACGACTTGTGACCTGGACCCATGCCCCTCCTGGCTAGTTAAGGCCTGCCAGGAGGAATTAAGATATCCTATACGGGATATTATAAATCGATCCCTTTCAGAGGGTGCTTTTCCAACACCCCTGAAAGAGGCATTGGTCCGCCCTCTCCTGAAAAAACCGTCATCAGACCCGGCCGAATTGGCACACTACTGGCCGGTCTCAAATTTGCCCTTTTTGGGCAAAATTATCGAGAGGGCTGTGGCGGTGCAGTTACAGGAATTTCTGGAGGACGCTTCCGTCTTAGACCCATGCCAGTCCGGCTTCCGCCCGGGCCATGGGACGGAAACAGTCCTGGTCGCCCTCATGGATGACCTCCGACGACAACTGGATCGAGGCGGCTCGGCGGTACTGCTGTTGCTAGACCTATCGGCTGCGTTCGATATGGTCGACCATCGGCTGCTGACCCGCCGCCTCGCCGACGCAGGAATTCGGGGGCTAGCCTTATAGTGGCTCTCCTCCTTTCTTGACGGTCGGGGACAAAGGGTGGCAATTGGGGGGGAGCTGTCTCAGAGGCACCCACTTCATTGTGGAGTGCTTCAGGGAGCAGTTCTCTCCCCAATGTTGTTTAATATCTTTATGCGCCCCCTTGCCCAGATTGCACGGAGGTATGGGCTGGGTTGTCATCAATACGCAGATGACACCCAGCTCTATCTATTGATGGACGGCCGGGCTGGTGATGTCTCTATAAATTTGGACCGGGCATTACAAGCCGTGGCTGACTGGCTCAGGCTGAGCGGGCTGAAGTTGAATCCGGCGAAGACTGAGGTCCTTTGCGTGGGCCGCGGCGGACCGGGAGGGGAGATTACCCTACCGGCCTTTGACGGTGCGCCACTGGTACCAGTGCGCAAAGTCAAGAGCCTGGGAGTGCTACTGGAATCCTCTCTATCAATGGAGGCCCAGATAGCCGCCACTGCTAGATCCGCCTTCTTCCATCTCAAGAGGGCGAGGCAGCTGGCTCCCTTCTTGGAGCGCACCGACCTAGCAACTGTGATCCACGCAACGGTCACTTCGAGATTAGACTACTGCAATGCCCTCTACATGGGGCTGCCCTTATACCGAACACGGAGGCTTCAGGTAGTCCAGAATGCGGCGGCCAGGCTGCTGGAGGGACTACCACGGTGGGAACCTGCGCGGCCTGGGCTGCGGGATCTGCATTGGCTGCCGGTTGTGTACCGTGTTCGCTATAAAGTGCTGGTTATTACCTTTAAAGCCCTATATGGCCGAGGACCTGCCTACCTAAAGGACCGCCTCTTCCCATATGTGCCCCAGAGAGCACTGAGATCCAGCTCTCAGAACTTACTAACAATCCCTGGGCCAAGAGAAGCTAGGTTGAAGGCTACTAGGGAGCAGGCCTTCTCAGTGATAGCCCCTCGTTGGTGGAACGACCTTCCAGAGATGGTGCGAGCCCTGCGGGACCTGAACCAATTCCGCAGGGCTTGCAAAACATTTCTTTTCCAGCTGGCTTTCGAGATAGAACCTGATTAATCCGACGTGTGGACATCTAGCCATCTTGTGGATATTATGATTACAGTATTTTAGCACCGATTTTATGTATTTTATCTATTTTAAATAATCACTATGTAATTGATATATTTAAAATTGTTTATATTGTTTTAGATGAATCATGGGATCCCCATGTCTGTTAGCCGCCCTGAGCCCGCCTTGGCGGGGGAGGGCGGGATATAAAAATAAAGTTTATTATTATTATTACCTCGAATCCGACGGCCGGCTCCAGCACCTCGATTCCGACAACGCCAACTTAGAAATTGACCTCGATTCCGACAACGCCAACTTCGAAATTGACTCGAGATCGTTTGCATCCACTCCAGATCGCCTTCGGTCCACGAATCTATCCGAACAGATACTTGAGGTCGACTCCCCGACCTCGACCAGAAGCCAGCGCCTCAATGCTCTAGACGCACGCTCCTTCCGGGAAGTCTCCTTACCACCATTATCAGCACACTCCCTTGTAAGGGAACCATCAACTCCGAAGGAACTGCCAGTCCGTATTCGAACAAAGAGGTCCCGAAGTGGTCATAGGGAGCGCTACTACTACTATTCCCCATCAAGGTCCAGGTCACCATCCCCTCGTGGGTACCGAAGACACCGAAGATCGCCGTCTTCAGGTTCCTATTGGCACACCAAACCTAGGTACCGAGACGACTTGCGACGCCACGAATCTCCTCAATACCGAGACCGTACACACAGAGAGGACCGTGTTCGATACCGCGACACACCTCCATGCAGGGATCACTCTCACTACGAAGATCGCCCTCGGTACCGAGGGGACCCCGGTCACCATACTTCTAAGCCTAACCATACTTCTAAGCCTTTCTCCAGCCAGATCGACCTCCATTGGCCCCACCAAACCACAGCCTTCGCTGACGGAGCGAGCTACCAAACCTTTGGACTTGGAATCCCATGAAGAATCCGAGGCAGAGCACTCTGACTCCTCACACTCTTCAACTTCAGGTCTCCACTCTCCAGCATCTGACATAGCCAAGCAAACAGACCTATCTCCTTCAGAGGGACGAAAATCCTACTTGGATCTTTTATCCAATATGGCGAACTCCCTCAATGTCAAACTAACCGCTGATGCACCCAGAGTCTCAGACGTAGTATATGACCTGGTACATGCGGATTTGCCTGCAGGCTCCTCCTTCCCGATGCTCCCAGTCCACCTTGAAACCCTGAAGGAAGCATGGGACAAGCCAGCCTCAGTACCACCGACTTCAAAACGGGTCAAATCACGCTACAAGGTTCATGCCCCTGAGTCCAAATTTCTCTTTAACTACCCTGCACCGAACTCCATGATAGTGCACTCCTCATCTAAATCGAAGCAGACTAGACACCCTGTGCCTCCAGAGAGGGAGGGCAAGAAACTGGATACGATTGGGAGAAAAATATACTCTCTTACTACTGCTACCACAAAGATCCATAACTACATGGCGTATTTCTCTGCCTATGCCTTCAACCTAACAACTTATTTAAACACCTTGGTTCCTTCTCTACCTGAAGCAACGCAAAACCAGCCTCTCACGCCCTGCAAGAACTCGCAGGAGTCAGCAAACAGCAAATTAACACGGCACGCCATGCAGCCCAATGCTCCTCCAGAACCCTTGCATCTGCAGTAGCCTTGCACCGACATGCATGGCTTAGGTCTTCATCTCTACAGCCGGACATAAAGTTCAAGATAGAAGACTTACCCTTTGATGGGCTAGGCCTATTCAACGCCACTACAGATGACATTCTAACAAACGTGGATGATAGCAGAAAGAGAGCCAAGAGATTGGGGGTTACACAACCACAACCTCAAGCCAACCGACAAAGAAACTGGAGGCCGAATTACTACAAACCTACCAGATCCCCGCGACAGGCTGAATCTTGGAGACGTAAGCCCTCTCAGCCCAAACAACCTTTTCAACAGAGAGCACGTCCTCAAACGTCAAAAAAGACCACTCCAACTACAAAGCAGTCTCTTTGACTCCCTTACCCTCTGCAGACGTCCAGAGCACTGCCCAGACATCAGACTTCAGCCATTTTACCCCATGTGGGAGTCCATAACATCAGACTCATGGGTCCTGGCGATCATCCACAGGGGTTACTCCATAGAGTTCAACTCAACCCCAAAACTTCACAGGTTCTTAACCACTCCAGTATCCGCACCTCTTCAAACAGAAATTGCGACCTTGCTGGACAAGGGAGCTATAGAACCAGTTCCACCACAGTACCATCATACAGGGTTTTACTCCTCTTACTTTCTGGTACCCAAAAGAGACGGGGGATTGTGCCCCATTTTAGATCTTCGAAAACTCAATCTTCACATCTGCCACAAAAAGTTTCGCATGGTCACCCTTCAATCTATCCTACCTCTCATTCCAGAGCAGGCCTGGATGGCATCTGTAGATCTACAAGATGCCTATTTTCACATCACCATCAACCACCATCACAGAAGATTCCTCAGGTTTGCAATCGGAGATCAACACTTCCAGTTCCGCGCTCTCCCCTTTGGTCTCTCAACGGCACCAAGTGTATTCACCAAATGCATGGCTGTGGTGGCCGCAGCACTGCGACAACAAAAAATATCCATCTACCCCTACATAGACGACTGGTTGATCGTCGCCCAAACAAAGGAACAACTCCAACTGGACATCTCGACTACCCTTTCCCTCCTAGCTATCCTAGGACTTCAAGTCAATCCATCAAAATCCAAGCTAACCGCTACTCAAACAATACAGTTCATAGGAGCGCACCTGTCAACGATTTCCCAGAAGGCCTACCTGCCACCAGACAGAGTGAAGCATATCCAATCCCTGGCCAACAAAATCATAATGCACCGCTCCCAAACGGCACTCATCTACCAAAGGATGTTAGGCCTCATGGTGGCTACCACCTCGGTACTTTGCTTTGCCAAACTCCACATGCGCCCTCTCCAATTGTGGTTTGTCTGAACATTCCACCCTCAGAGACAACACCAATGCACGGTACTAACTCTTCCGTCCCACATTATCTCATCCCTGAGATGGTGGACAATAGAACGTCATCTTTGTGTGGGAATGCCATTCATGCAGGCACCCCCCTCTGTGATCATTACCACCGACGCCTCCAAGTGGGGATGGGGAGCCCACTTAGGAATGCTCACAGTCCAGGGACAATGGATGGACTATGAAAGCTCCCACCATATCAATTGCCTAGAATTCCTAGCGGTCCACAGAGCTTTGAGATCCTTCCTACCATCTCTTCGAGGCCATCATGTCCAAGTCACTTCCGACAATGTGGCCACTGTCTTCTACATCAATCGACAGGGAGGCACTGCATCTACCCGGCTATGCAAGCGAGTCCTGGCACTATGGCACTGGAGCATCAGCCAGGGTATCTTCCTAACAGCAGTACATTTACCAGGGGTTCAGAATGTCCAAGCAGATGCGTTGAGCCGCCACTTAATCAACGACCACGAATGGACCATCAACAGGCATTACATAGAACCCATATTCCAGAACTTTGGTACCCCGAAGATAGATGTATTTGCGTCCCCAAGCAATGCCCAGTGCACCCGCTTCTACACGCGAGGCCCTCCATCTCCACTGTCTCCGGGGGATGCTTTCCTCCAAACTTGGAAGGGACCGCTCCATTACCTTTTTCCTCCAATACCACTCATCACCAGAGTGCTACAAAAAATACAAATGGACCGCACCAATTGCATCCTGATCACACCCTGGTGGCTGCGCCAAACCTGGTTCACTGCTCTCCTTCTCCTGTCCAACAACACTTTCCTGCGGCTTCCACAAGTTCAGGACTTGATTTCCCAACAGGGGGGCAAGGTCCTACACCACAACCCAGCACTTCTGAGACTGACAGCCTGGAAAATCAGTTTTTGAACTTTCCTCCAGAAGTCCGGCATGTCCTGGTGAATGCTAGGAAATCTACTACCAGAAAATCCTATTCCTTTAAATGGAAACGCTTTTCCAGTTATGGATCCCAGCATAACTTTAATCCTAACCTTGCCAGCATCACCCAAATACTGACATACTTTAGCCCTCTCCAATGCCGGACTTTCGTACTCCTCCTTGAAGGTCCACCTAGCGGCTATTTCTGCCTTTCACCCTCATATTGAGGGCTCCACAGTTTTTTCTCACCATGCTACTAAGGCTTTCCTGAAGGGAGTTCTTCACCTTCACCCTCCAATCCGGAAAGTCCTCCCTACTTGGAGTCTCTCTCTTGTCCTAAGTCAACTAATGAAACCGCCTTTCGAACCTATGGCATCCATTCCTCTACATCTTCTCACTTGGAAAACAGCCTTACTAATAGCACTCACCACGGGCAAGAGAGCTAGTGATATCTGTGCCTTTAGAGCAGACCCACCTTATACAATCTTCCATCACAACAGGGTAGTGCTACGTCCCGACCCTGCATTCCTGCCTAAGGTTGTCTCAGTGTTTCATTTAGGGAAACCCTCCACTCTACTGGCTTTCTTTCAACACTCTGCAGACGCAGGCCAACGGGCTCTACACAATCTGGATGTTCATAGAGCCCTCGCCTTTTACATTGAAAGGACACGTCAGTTCCGTAAGGACGTGAGTCTCTTCATAACTTACGCAACCCACAATCAAGGTAGGAAAATTTCAACTCAGAGATTTTCAAAGTGGATTGTGGCTGCCATCACCTTATGTTATGAACTGGCGAAACAGCCAATACCAGAATAGATACGAGCTCACTCTACTAGAGCCATTGCAACCTCATCAGCCTTTTGCAAGGGCATTCCAGTGGAGGACATTTGCGCTGCTGCGGTCTGGTCCTCTCCGTCCACTTTCGCCTCGCACTACTCCCTTGACGTTCGTGCTCGGCGTGACTCGTCCTTCGGGCAGGCTGTGCTGCAATCCATCTTTGACTGATTTCTCCTTGACACTCAACTGTGAGTACAATCTTCTTATCTTGATTTAATTAATCATGCTTCTGCTTACAGATCCAGCACCCTCCTCCTGATGGAATAGCTTGCCAATCACCCATATGTGGGACTGCACAGAGACCACGAAGAAGATGGACAGGTTTCTTACCTGTAACTGGTGATCTTCGAGTGGTCATCTGTGCAGTCACACATACCCACCCAGCCTTCCCCGCTGCTGGATGCTTCTCATCTCTTGAACTGGTCCACTTACACGGCGGTGGGAAGAAACTGAGTGGGTTAGGCGCCTCCCCCTCGTCCAGGCATGCGCAGGCAATGCCTCCTCCCCGGGATTGCTTTGAATTCTCCGAGGTCGGGCCCGATCCTGGCGGATTACCCATATGTGTGACTGCACAGATGACCACTCGAAGATCACCAGTTACAGGTAAGAAACCTGTCCTTCTTGCATGCTTGATCTGTATTCTCCGTAACTGGATTAGGTTCTTCAGTCAGTATAATATCACTATGTTTTTAGAGTTGATTCTTCAGTTAGGTTTGAGTCCAGTAAAAGTTTTTTTCTTCAGTTTTCCATCAATACCATGGTATCATCTTTTCAAAATGTTGTTTCTTTGCCTCCCCCCCTCCATTTAATTATTTCATCTCTAGCTATTAGCTTTTGCTTTTAGATCAGTGGTTTTTAGACTTTGGGCAGGCCTCCCTGGGGCTTGCGCGTGAGGCATCAGCAAAAGGAATGGGTTCCTGGAAGGGGGATGAATCCTGTGTAGGCAGTCAGATACTTGCCTGCTATCGTAGAGATCTAGCTTTGCTGCCTTTGCTGAGGGAGAGAACTGATATGATTTCAGCTTGTGAACATGATTAATTTCTTTACTAAAATCATGGTAAGCTATTAATCTAATTAAAGGTATGTACACACATGCGTGTGAATACACACACAAGCACCATATTTTCTGGGATTTTTCTGAGCTTTGTAGCAAGATCTGTCTTGTCTAACCATGGTTACAGTCTTTGGATCTAGATATCCACAGATGAAGCCATGAAGAGAATTACATATATTTATTTGATGTAGTATATTTATTATGACTATGTTTAGCAAAAAAGTATGTGCCCCATGTTATTTTGAGAGCCAGTTTGGTGTAGTGGTTAAGTGTGCGGACTTTTATCTGGAAGAACTGGATTTGATTCCCCACTCCTCCACTTACAGCTGCTGGAATGACCTTGGGTCAGCCATACCTCTCACAGGAGTTGTCCTTGAAAGGGCAGCAGCTGTAAGAGCTCTCTCAGTCCCACCTATCTCACAGAGTGTCTGTTGTGGGGGCGGGGAGGGGGGGAGATAAAGGAGATTGTGACCACTCTGAGATTCAGGGTATAGGGTGGGATATAAATCCAATATCATCATCATCATCTTTTATTTTTAATTTATGCCCAGTGTATGCTGGTCCCTATTTGTCTGTATTTTGCAAGCAGATGAAGGACAAAGGTTGGAGTTCTGAGAAGTAGACCTTGTATGTAGGTAGATCAAAGGGTTTCCAAGAAGACTGGTTCAATTTTTACCATAAGTAAGAAATGTTGGTTATGTCTTTGTTTTTTTTTAATCTTTTTTCCTTAATGCTTTAAAGTTCTTTTCCATGTTAGCAGCTGGGTTAGCTGTTATATTAAGATGAATGAAAAGTGCTAGTAAAACAGGTTCAGTGGATTTTTTATTTTGATCAGTTTCCATTGTAGAATGCAGCCTCTAAAGAACTTTGAAAGGTCACAATAGCATTTACATGCAACTGCTGGAAGACTTAAAATTTATTACTGTAGAGAATAAATACAATTTTAAACATTTCTCTGGACTTCTACCCATTGTTCCCAAAGATAGTATTATCAGGGTTTTGATTCTTAAATGAGGTTAAATCAGTTACTTGGTTTTCATCAGTTATTAGTCTCCTCCAAAGACTGACAGGAGAGCAAACTTTATAAGGCCTTGTTTATTATATTATATGAACTTGGTTTGTAACTAAAGTCCCAAAGCAGTGTATAGAAATTAAAAAGAAGCCATAATGAATTACATTACAAATATTCCATGGGGAGGGGAGTCTCAGCTGAAGTGGATTTGGGAGTGATGGAGAAGTACCAGTTTGCTTCTTCCTTTCCCTCTTATGGCCACACTGATGGCTGTTTGAAGTTTGAAGGGGTGAAGTTCAAAGCTGGAGCTGAGCCCAGGCTTAATGGAGTTGTGGCAGCTGCTTGCCTTCCCTTTGATGGTCTGTGTCTGTATTTCATACTTATATCTTTTTTCACATTTGAAAGTTACCAAATTGTATTGTGTAATTTAGGTAGGAGATTCTCAAATTTATTACAAACTGTGGGAAAGCTGTACATATGTGGCAGATACAACTGCTGCATGGAAAATTAAGCTGAATCTAACACATGTTTCTTAGAGCATTGTGAACATGGGTATATGCATTATGTTTGTGTATCTTTATTAACACCTGTGTCTATGTGTCTGGGACCATTGATTAGATCAGTATTCTCAGACTAAACTGGCATACTTTGTGTTTTGCTACAGGGGAAATAGCAGTTAATGTGTAGTGTAAGCCAAAATGCCCTCAAAATGAGGTTGGGGAATTGTCAGGTGGGCACCTGGCTCACTCAGGATCTTTTTATCTGTGTATACAGGATTCCACGTCCAGAAAAGTAATGCTTAAAATATTGGGGACTCTAATTAAGTAAAACAATTATAATTTATTAGGAAAAATATAGGCTTCCATACAAGATAAAATACTCATCAAAACACACATTCAGTCCTAGGATAGATAGATAGGGGAACACATGGGTAAACAAACAGGGTGATATTTACCGATCGTAGTCTTCAAGGAAGGCTCCAATGGCAACGAGCAAGGAAGTGGGAGAAGGGACCTGAAACTTGGCCTTAGAATCGGGGATGGATCTATGCAGCAGAAGTTGGGATACTGATAGAAGCACACCTGTGGCTAGCTAGTCCACAGATTATAAGGACTCTCTTGAGCCCTTAGGGGATGGGAGGTACGAGGGAGGAGAAAGGTGGTCAACTGGTGCATGACCTCACGAAAAGGGGAGGTTTCGCAGTGACCATAAGGGCGGGACTACTGCAACAACCAATAGAAAGTTCATTGGTGGCACCTAATTGGGTGCTTGCTCTTGACCAATGGACTTGCCTGGATTCTGGATACCTGAGTGAACTTTCAGGTTGAAATGGGCCAGGGGGAGGCTCCAAAATGACAGTTGGTGAGAAGAATAGATTACTTGGGTGGGGGGAGATGCTTAGGACTATTAGACTTATCTAGAAGGGTGACAATAGAGGGTCAAATCATGGCCTAGGTAACACCCAGTTTATAAAAAGGAACTTGGCTCTGGCTGAAGATGGTCTTCCTCTTCTTCTGGGCACCAGTCTTTTTCTTGAGTTTCGTCAAACAAAGAAAGTGGCGGCTGGACGATTAACCACTCCGGGGTGGGTAGGTTGCTTGCAGGCATAGGTGACATCTGGTGTGTATGTGAGCCGTCCGCTTTGCTGGAATGGAATGGAATCAAGCCTGGTATGAAGATGGCTGCATGTGGTGTTAGCCCTCCACGGTGGATTCCATGGTCAGGGCTTCAAAACCATTCGCCTGGATAGCTCCTGGCAGCGCAGTCTCTTCCACTCCATGGCTGAGATGGACGTCATACGGAACGACGGGAAGTCTTCCGTTCTCCTGGTGGGCACTCTTGTACCGGTCTAGAGTGCCTTTGTAGTGTTATGTCTGCTAGTACTGCATAAGTCCCTTTTGCCCCTGGATAGGTTTACCCACATTCTCTGGCCAGACGTGTGTGAGTCACTTCTCCAGGTGCTCTGGCAACCAAGCTGGTGATCACGATGTTCTGTAAGGGGGTTTTTCCTCACAGTAGACCTGATCTTATTCCCATTTTCATGAATTGTCTCGATGTGCTATGTATCTAAGGCCCTGTTACTTTGTTTCTGAGTTCATTATCAGACTTGATTGCCTTGGTAGTCTTGTATCCTAAAATCATTTTCTACATGCTATAAGAGCATTGGTAAAAATATTGGATTTGGTCCTTATTTAGAAATAACGGTTTTAAAAATATACTGGTTCTGAGTTAAATTTCACCTATAAGTTATGACAGTTTTTGGCCATCCAATATGTTGTAAATTCCATATCTGAAAATGTGAGAGCATCCATGCTGGATTAAGTCACTGATCCATCTAGTCCAGCATCCTACCGAAAAGGCATTTAAAGTAAAATAACCAGTATTTTAATGCCCTTGCATAGATCATTGGAACAGTTGCATTTGGAATACTATATGTATTTCTAGTTCTTTCATACCAAAAAAGATGTAATGCAATTTACTGTGAATTTATAGTGTGATTACAATTTTAAGAACTTACTAGTTGAGTACTTTAAAGGCAAAACAAGCAAACTATTTCTTATACTTTGAAAGTAAGGCCTTGCCTATAAAACCATGGCTTCTGAAAAGTATGTAGTGTGTTTTAAAGCAACCAGTAACTCTCCTGATGTATCTTAATGTATTTATACTTTAATCTGCACACATTTAATGCACAGAAACCTACTTCAGCTGTTTAAGCAGACAGTGGCTTTGGAAATGTATGTTCAGGCATTCAAGTCTTTTGACATTTAAGTGGCTATGTCTGAAACTGATTAAGCCATGGAGAGGATTTATGATACAGCTTGTCAGCTAAGTCAATATCTTCTTGAATTATGCTGAAATATTTTCATATGGATGTAACACTTGCTAAAAAGAATTTATTAGGGCATGATTTAAAGTTAGTTTGTACTTAGCATAGGCAATGATTTTGTGCTGTAAAAATTTCAGTGGGTGTCCTAATCTCTCTAGTTTGGCGTTCATCATGAATACATTAATGTTTCCATGCTGTAGAGAATTCTCATGTGCAGTGATGTTTGCTGTAGTGCTTAAAACGTAAAATTAGTTGATGCATTAATCTTTTTGGAATTTAATGTAAAAATCTTTCTAACAAGAATATGTTGAATCTCCAAGTCTTCATAAAGTGAGTATAATGTGTGTTCTGTTTACTGAGTATGACATCTATGGATGTAGTATGTTCAAGAAAAGAATTGTTTATATAGAATAGAGAAACCCTTAGTGTATGAACCTTTCCGTTCAGTTTCTAAAGATACTGCAAATGATAATATATTAGAAAATATGAAAGAGGCTGAAGAATGGTTAGGTGAGTGATCCTGGGCATATCTGTGGTCTACCACCACACTTCCTGGAATTTGAAGTTTAAAGCAAATACTAAAAAACAAAAACAAAAAACCCTGCAGCACTTTTAAGTTTGCTGCTCTGAGAGCAATGGAATACAATCCAGTAGCAACTTTAATTCTGAAAAGAGCACTTGCTAATGCACAGATGGTGTGTGCATAAGCATAAAAGCGATGAGAGATGAATAGGCTTGGATACATTTCTGCCCTGTTACTCTCAGTAATGCATTTGAACTGTGTACATGGACTCAGAATTTATAGATCTTGGTCATGGCAGCCCTTCCTCAAATCAGGTCCTTGCTAAACCTCCTTGTAGTGTTTTGATTTCCTATTTGTGAAAGGTATTTTGTCCCAACACGGGTCTTGCCCGTTCCACTTTATTCTCCTGTAGCATCAGGTGCTATGTTTCCTAACTGGCAGAAGTGCATGCACTATTTTTAAATGCCCTCCATTCTTTGACAATAAATTTGCTACAGTAGGCAAGGTTGCTTATTCACCTCTGTTTGCAGCAACATGAAAAATTTGTGGAGTATCTATTTGAACAAAAATGCCAAGGAGTTTATTTCAAAGTTGATCTATATGAGCTTTCCTGGAATAAGTATACTGTTCCTTGATTATAGTACCAAGTTAGGTGTTCTACCTTATATTTTCATGCTGAGCAAGCCAGGAACAAAAGCACATGCAGAATTATCACCTTATGTAAGGAGCTCTATTTTACTGTGAGGTTTCTTTTTTGGGGGGAGGGGTGGGGTTGCAGTTGTCTGCTGAAAGCCCACACTGTTAAACTGCTCTGAAAAACCATGCATCAGTCTGACCCGGCAAAACATGACAGTCCTGTTACTTATTGAAATATTTATCTCTCTCCTTTCTCCAGAGATTCAAAGTGGCTAACTAGTGTAAAATGGTGAATGTATGTCAGAAATATATATAAAATCAAAATACTGCCAAGACAGTTACAGGCTGAAAAAGTTTGTATATTCAGACCAGTGAGAGCAGAACCAGCTAATGGCCCTCTGAAATACAAAGACTTTGCATGTTTGTCTGAAATACAGTGGTGATAATCTCTGGACTTTCCTCAGCAAACTGTTCCATAGTCCTGATATACACCTAGAGAAACATCCGTAAGAAGGCAATGTATGTAACAGCTGGCCAGAGAAGAGCAGTTGGCACATGGGTTCATACAAAGAGATGAGATCCCTCAAATATGTGTCTCATCTTGTGAAAGGAAAGAACCAGTGCCTTAAACTGAGCCAGGAAGAAAAATTGCAGCCAATGGAGCAGTTTCAAAAAAGGTGTATCAAGTTCACAGGAGCCTGTCACTGTTAGAAGATGGGCAGCTGCAGTTTGCCTTAATTGAAATTTCCAAGTTGTCTTCAAGAGTACTGCCGTATAATGTTCTACAAAAGTCCAATCTAAAAGTTAATGTAACATGAATCAATGTGGCTAGGTTGGAACAGTGCAAGTATGGAGCCAATTATTTGAGGAATGTAGTTTGCAAGAAGGTGTTTTTAGCAACAGCACCAATCTACTTCTCTGTTAGCAAGGCCTGTGTCCAAGAACTCTCCCAAAATTATAAGAAACAGGTGATTATATAAAACATAGTGATTTCAGGTTTTCACGGCTGGTAACATCATTAGGGTTTGTAGAATCTTTCGGGATCAAGTGCCGTGTTCTACTGGAGAAAGTTTTCCTTCCAGACGTTTCGTTCTCAGCTGCGGAGAACATCCTCAGTGGCGTTGCAGCCGGAGCAGGCGCTCAGACCTTCTTGACTGCTGTGCATAGAGACCTTCTTGGCTCAATGCACAGCAGCCAAGAAGGTCTGAGCGCCTGCTCCGGCTGCAACGCCACTGAGGATGTTCTCCGCAGCTGAGAACGCAACGTCTGGAAGGAAAACTTTCTCCAGTAGAACACGGCACTTGATCCCGAAAGATTCTACAAACCCTAATAAAACATAGTGATCCATCATATTTGTGGTGGCCTGTGGCTTTGAAGAAATAAATTTATATCTCAGAAATCATCAGCTGCCATACCAACTCTTGAGTACAGACATGTTTAGATACAGATTGATTGAAACTAAAAATGGTAAGTATTCAAATCTCAGAACCAATGCTCTTTCTTTTACTAGTTTTCTTTAGGTAATTTAGTTAGAAAGCTCTCTGACTTTAATTATCAGTTTACACTGCCATGCGAGCAAAGCATCTCCTAAATCCAGTTCTTTCCTTGAAGGCGTGAGAATTTCTCTGCTGCTTGAGATTTGTGCAAATCATCTGCACTACAAAGGAATTGCATCCCAGTCCATTTTCGTAATCTGGGAAGGGCAAATATTTAGAAACACTCTGTGTAACAATAGCAAAAAGAGATGTAAATTAAAGTTTTTGGGACCTTGCTCTGGGCTGTGTGTGGTTTAAAGCTGGGGAAGGGAAGAAGGATCCTCTTTAATACATGCTCTTTAATGCAGTTGTTTAAAGGGGGGATTATTTCACACCCCAATTAAAGGAAAAAATGAGGGTTTGCCTTAAAATAAACTTCATTTTGCTAAATTGCATAGCATCCTGATGTTACAGTATGAAGCAAAATCTTCTGTGAGGTGCAGATAAGTTGAAAAATTAACCATTTAAAAGTTACCACTTTAATATAAAATAAACACTAGAAGGCCAAGGCTCCAAACTCAAAACATAGGAAACTTAATGGCCTCACTTTCAGTCTCTAAGAGGCAGCTGAGGATAGTTTTGTTTAGGACTGCACTTGGTTAAGTTTAGTAGCAGTCCTGAGTTGTGCTTTCAGTTTTGGGTTTTTATGTTTTTTTAATGTATTATCTATGTTGTAAGCCACCTTGAGCTCCATAATGAAGAAAGTTGACTAGTGTTTTCAACAAATAAAATAAATAAATAGAAATAGGTCAAGATAAATATTTTAGGGCTAAGAAAAAGTGCCTTTTGTGATCCTGCTGCCCATAGAGCCTAAAATGACTGAGATCCTCTGCTGCTTGTTGCCTCCTTTTAATCTTTTGCCTTTTCTTCTGGGCTCCAATAGAGGGGAAGAGAAAAGGAGCACCTGTATCTCTGCTAAAGCTTGCAATACTCCCAAGCCCAGGCTGAGTGAATGGAAGCAACAAAGAGCAGAATTTTGCCTCCCTGTGATCTCACCTTCTACCAGGAACAACTAGGGGAAGGAATAAATCCCAGTGGCAATTCCTACTTCCTCCTCCTAGAAGTTGATATTAAAGACAGGTCTAGTCAGGAGCAAAACATGTGAACAGCTAGTCAACATATTTTATTCCTTACCAGAGAAGATCTTGGAGTATCTCAAGATCTTGCCTATGGATACTCCAGCAGCAGCCCACCATCATCAACAGGAATTAGCCTTACTGAGTAGGAAGAAGGTCTCGAGGACCACAGCAATAACTTGGTGAAATTTTGTAATTATGGGGGATATCTTTGGTAGGTATTCTTTATCTCAGTTAATTTTGCTTACTAGGACTTCAGTTTCACATTATGGCACTATAGTTTTGAATCTGGTCTTGGGAATTGCGGGGGCCACCTTATGGTGGACTTTGTCATCTGAATCTTCCTTGTTATAGGATAAAATTGAATGTCCTACCTTCCTCAAGAACACTAATCTGTGTAAAATTTTTGCCGTCTTCACCATCATAGCATTACCTTTGAATTGTTTCTAATAAATGGTTCACTTTGACACAAGTCTTCAGCCACTTGTATACCCATTTTTTACTTCTTGGACTTCTACTCTAAAGAGGAGGATGCCTCTACTGATCAATGTATTATAGAAAAGAAAACAGTTGTGGGGAAAGCTGTAGGTTTTGAAGGGGCATGTCCAATGAAGACAGTGTTTGCATCAATGTTCCAGATGAAATAACACTTGAAGGGGAAACTCTTCTGTTTAGAGAGTGATAATTACATATGTGTGCTTTGCAGGTCTGACTCATGGTTAAGACTTGGCTGTCCAAGATGGGACCAAGAGACATTTTTTAATGTCTTAGAGGAAGAAGAGGGATTCATCTGAAGGAAAATGTGAAGCTTGTTAGTGGGTGTGTTGTTGATTTTTAGTACTTTGTCTGAGGTAACAGCAATCAAATGTTATTTTGTTATGTTAATTTATTTAAATCACTTTCATTAAGCTTTCTGAACTAGTTTAACAATATTTTAACTACTTCAATCACAAAATGTAGAAACATTATAAAATATAGACCACTTTTTGAGCCTATAGTTGGGCTGTATTCCAGAGAATAAAACAGAACTCCAGTGGCACATTAAAAACTAGCAGCATTGATTCCAACATGAACTTTCATGAGTGAGAACTCACTTCTTCAGAAACTATGAAGAATGTTTTTTACATATTTATAAGAAAAATTATGGGATGGAAAAAGGGAAGAGGAGGAGAAGCTTGGTATAAATCTTGTCAGGAATCTTTTATGTGCGCTTTCTTTGTAAGCAACTGGAATGGATTAGGTTGTAACACATAATTAATGAGGAGAGAGGTGAGGATTGTTCTGGTAAAATTGGCTGTTTCTGTTGTTAAATCATCCCAGGTTAGCTTTCATTTCCCCTTCACTTCATGACATAGATGTTTTTGGCCTGGTTTCCATACAGGAGTGCCTAGTACTCCATTTGGTGTTAAAGAAGCACCTGCTGTCTCTGATAAAACATGTTGCTTGATGAACAACAGTTTGATTTCATTTTGAGTAACATGACGTGTTTGTAGACTGTATAGCAACAGGTAAGCACCATTTATGTATGTTATCGTCTTCAGCACCGGCCCAAGGATGTGTGGCGCCCCCAGCAGGCACACCCTGCCCCCCTGCTGCCCCCGTGGCGCTGCAACGCAGCGCTCCATCACAACCCCCCCGGGTGCCATGAGGTGAGGCGGCGGGACCCCCTTCCCTTTGCTCTCTGCCCCCACATTCACAGCGCGCTGCACCTGGGCTCTGCTCACCCCGACGCGGCATGCATCTTATCTTTAGAAGGACGGCGCTGAAGTAAAGGCTTCTCCCCCCTCATTTCCGAAACTGGAACGGAGGGGGAGCCAAGCCTTCTCCAGTGCTGTCTTTCTAAAGATAAAATGTATGCTGTTTCAGGGCCAGCAGGGCCCAGGTGCAGTGCACTGTGATCACGGCAGCAAAAGGAAAGGAGGGGCAGCGGGCGGAGGAGGCAGGCAAACCAGGCACATGCCTGGGGCACTTGGAGGGGGTGAGCCCAATTTGGTGCCCCTACCCTCCCGGCGCCCTAGGCAACCTAGTTTGCCTAGTTTGCCAATGCTGCTAGTTTGCGAGCCGGCCCTGATGGTCTTCCAGATAGTTAAAAGTCAGCCTACAACTACTATATGATCTTCTTCGTGGTCTCTGTGCTTCACACTCATGGGATAGTGCGCCTGCGCCGATCCCCGAATCGGTATCTGAAAAACCCGGGATTTTTTCGCGCTCGGCGCCAATGGGCATGCGCAGGCGTCCCAATGCGCATGCCCACCGGCGCCCGCGCGGAGGATCCCGCCAGTTCCTTTCTGACCGCTGCGCTAGAGAGGTTCCCTTTCTGTTTCTCCGGTCGGTGAGAGCACTTTTCTCTCGTTTTAGCCCGTTTATCTTTGTAAATAGTTAGTCTTTAGTATTAGTTAGTGATAGTTAAAAAAAAAAAAGCGTTCTTCGTTTTCCGGCGGACTGCCCCTTGGGGTATTCCGCGTTCGCTTTTCCCCCGCCTTTCTCTCAGGCGTTTCTGAGTAGAAAGAAGTTGTGTTCGCGCGACTGCTTATGGAAAGTCGCTGGGGGTTTTTCAAGCGCTGCCGTGCTTGCGGGAAGAAGATTGCCCCTCCGGACGGCCATTCTCTGTGCCTGCTGTGTTTGGGAGAGTCGCACAGAGTAGAGTCGTGCCCGCACTGTCTTTGGTTCTCGAAACAGACCAGGAAGAACCGTGCGGCTCGATTATCGGCATCGTTGACCGAATCGGTGCTTCGACCTCATCGACCGATGGAGGGATCGGCACCGAAATCGACTGACACCCCGGCACAGGAGCTCGCATCGGCCGATGCCGCTCCGATCCCGACTGTAGAACTGCTGGAAGACCGTGGCTCCACAAAACGTTCCCGCGAGGGCTCGGTGGATACGCCCGCTAAGAAACGCCGTGGGGACTCGGGGACCCGAGTTCCGAAAAAGGCGAAGTCAAAGGAGAAGCGGAAGCGACCCCGCACTCCTTCCCCGTCGGGGGGCGCATCGACATCGGCAAACCCACCGAAAACGATTCGGGTTTCCCCGCGCCGAAGCCCAGCGACCCAGCAACGCCTGTCGGCGTCGGAGCAGGAGCCGGAGATTGACCTCACCCAACGGTCTTCGTCTTCGGGCTCACGTCGACGGTCGATCAGCGATTCGGCGTCGGAAGTGGATGCTTCGGCACCGGTCATAGACCCGCCATTCAAGCCCCGACTCAGGCGAGATCCACCCTATACCCCGCAACGCTTCCCGATACCACCATGGGAGCAGCGTCGGTGGCAGCCTCCCTACTCCCGGTATGAATCCTACCATTGGTACCCGGAGGACTACCAAGACTGGGAGCAAGCTTCGGAGTTCTCTTCGGTGTCGAAGGTCTCGCATCGTTCCCGGAAGGCATCGGCGTCGGCGTCGGTTCCTCCGGATCGACAGCTAGTTCCGGTCGAAGCCCCTCGGAGACTACAACCGCTTCAACTGCCACCGCGAGAGTCGACCCCGAGGCTCTCAGAACACTCCACCCAACGTGACTCTTCGTCATCGGAGTCGGATAGTGAAGCTCAGGACTTGGAGCCCTCACCAGGTTCCCAGACGGCGGAGGACCTCCCGATTTCGCCGTCGGAGGATCTGAAGTCCTATGGGGACCTCGTGAGACGTATTGCTGCCACCCTCAGACTGCCTGTGACCCAGCTGGAACCCGTAGTGGACGACAACGTGTTCGATATAATGCAGAGGAACACGTCCACTGCGGTGGTCCTCCCGGTTACTAAGGTGATTCTTCAGGCCGTCAAAGAACCCTGGAAGAAGCCTTCTTCGACACCGGTCTCTTCTAAACGCCTGGACCACATGTACAAGGTCCAGGAGGCAGGTGCCGAATTTTTGTTTACCCACCCACGTCCGAACTCAGTGGTGGTCTCCTCCTCCTCGAAGGCAAGGAAGGTTCACTCCTCCCCACCGGACAAAGAAGAGAGGAAGATCGACGGAATGGGCCGCAAGGTCTACTCAGCTGGGGCATTCGGCATAAAAATATCTAATTATGCAGCCTGCATGGCTAGGTATCAGTATGCCGTGTTGGAACAACTTGCCCCGTTCCTCTCTTCTCTAAGCGAGGACAAAAAGGCCGCTGCAACCAAGCTGCAGAAAGAGGGTCTCGCTGTGGCCAGACAACAACTGGCTGCAGCGAAACACATGGTGGAAGCCTCAGCCAAACAGATCATCTCTGCAGTCTGCATTAGGCGTCACTCCTGGCTTCGGTCCACGGCACTCCACCAAGACACAAAAACCTTCATTGAGGACCTGCCTTTTGAGGGTGATGGACTCTTCAGCACCACAACCGACTCGGCGCTGCAAGAGTTCGATAAGAGCGTCAAGACCTCTAAGAACTTGGGCGTCCAATCCACTCCCAAAACTTCTAGGTCCAAGCAGTGGCCTAAGCCCTGGACCAAGAAACCCTACCAAAGGTTCTCCCCTGAACAATGGCGTCCCCGGCCTGCACAGCCTGAACGACCCTCCTACTCTGGTAACGGCAGGAAACGTTACGGGACCCAGCCCTCCAGCAAGTCTAAGGGGGCCCGTCCCCAGAAGCAGGGGGTTTGACTTCCTACAAGCACGCGTCATCGCTCCCACTGTTGGCTCTTCCATCCGCCTACGCCCTTTCCTGCCTGCCTGGGAGTTGATCTCCACAGACAGGTGGGCGCTGTCCATCGTGAAAGAGGGCTACAAAATAGAGTTTGTTCAGACCCCAGACCTGTCCGTGGTAGTTACCACTCCCCCTTCCCCACCTCTGCTGGCGGAGGTGAACAACCTCCTACAGAAACAAGCCATAGAGGTAGTTTCGCCGGAGGCCAGGAGGCTTCTACTCCCGCTACTTCCTGGTCCCCAAACGGGACGGGGGCTTGAGGCCTATCATGGACCTTCGGAGTCTGAACAAATTCATTCTGTACCAGAAGTTCAGAATGGCCACCCTGCAAACTATCCTGCCTCTCATCAATCAGGGAGACTGGATGGCGACCCTGGACCTCAAGGATGCCTACTTCCATGTCAGCATCCACCCTGCGTTCAGGCGTTTCCTAAGGTTTGCAGTGGGTGCTCGGCATTTCCAGTTCAGGGCCCTGTCGTTTGGACTGTCTACCGCTCCTCGGGTGTTCACGAAGCTGATGAGTGTGGTGGCTGCCCACCTTCGTCTTCAGGGAGTTGTTGTCTTCCCATACATCGACGACTGGCTTCTTGTAGCGAAGTCGAAGGAGAGTTTAACAATGCACATTGCCATCACTCTGCGTCTGCTCGACACCCTGGGTTTGCAGGTCAACCTGGAGAAGTCCCATCTTACTCCATCCAGGACAGTTCAATTCATAGGGGCCCTATTGGATACAGATCGACACCGAGCATTCCTTCCTCCACAGAGAGCAAAGGACATCATCAATCTGGTACAGCTTCTTCGAAGGCGGCAGTGGGGCACGGCTCAGCAGCTCCAGCGGATGCTGGGGCTGATGGCTGCGACGACAAGCGTGCTACGTTTCGCAAGACTGCGAATGAGAGGACTGCAACTATGGTTCTTACGCCTTTTTCGTCCTCTCAGAGACTCGCCTCGAAAGAAGTTTTCCATCCCTCTTGGGACTATCCAATCTCTGCAATGGTGGGGATCGGAGAGCAACATCTGTCAAGGGGCTCCCTTTCATCTACCAACCCCTACCGTGACTATCGCTACCGATGCTTCCATGTGGGGGTGGGGAGCTCACCTGGAAGATCTGTGTGTGGGGGGCCAGTGGCCTCCGGAACTGAGTCGGCGCCATATAAATTACTTGGAACTGCTGGCAGTTCACTTCGCCCTTCGCTCCTTCCGCCCTCTGCTAGCAGGGAAGACTGTGGCACTGCTTACAGACAACACCACTGCCCTGTGTTATATAAACAGACAGGGGGGGACGGTGTCCCGCAGGCTGTGCTCGCTAGCGATGGATCTCTGGATGGAGTGCCTCCAGTGGGACATTTTTCTGAAGGCAACACATCTGCCGGGGGTCCTCAACATTCAGGCGGACTCTCTCAGCAGGGGTGCTGCTCTCCCACACGAATGGGAGCTGCAATGGCGGTTCCTGGAGCCGGTGTTCCAGCGTTGGGGGTACCCACAGCTAGACGTCTTCGCCACAGCGGAGAACAAGAAGTGCCCCTTGTTCTGTGCCAGGGGAGGTGCGGATCCAGCCTCGCTGGGAGACGGACTCCTACTTCCGTGGGGGGGCTGGTTCCTTTATATGTTCCCACCCTTGCCTCTGCTGACGAGGGTAGTCCACAAGCTAGTGCAGGAGAAGCCACGTTGCATCCTGGTGACTCCGTGGTGGCCCCGTCAGAGCTGGTTCCCGATCCTGCTCCAGCAGTCGGGGGGGGGGGTCTTTTACCAGTTCCCAAAAGATCCGGACCTGTTGTCGGCCCAGGGCGGGCACGTACTCCATCACAACGTGCCTCACCTGAAGCTGACGGCGTGGTTCATCGACCAGTAGGGTTTTTCACCAGGGTCCAGCAAGTCCTCCAAAGCAGCAGGAAGCCTTCCACTCGTGCCTCTTACGAGAGGAAGTGGAAGAAGTTTAGTAACTTTGTGGCTGACTCCCCTACACCTCCTGACTCTGTCGGGCTGTCGGCAATTTTTGACTTTCTTTTAGCCTTGGTGGATGAGGGGCTGGTATTCTCTTCCATCAAGGTTTATTTGGCAGCTATCTCTGCTTTCCATGTTTCAGTAGAGGGTTACTCTGTTTTTGCTCACCCTCATTCCAAGAGGTTTATGAAGGGGCTGTTTCGCCTTCACCCCCCTTCTAGATCCCCTCCACAGTTGTGGGACTTGACTCTGGTTCTGGACAAGTTGACTCGTCGTCCCTTTGAGCCCATGGCAACATGTTCCTTACAACTTTTGTCTTGCATTTTTAGTTGCCATCACCTCGGCACGTCGTGCGGGGGAGTTCACGGCGATTTTTTTTAATTTTTATTTATTTGGGATTTATATCCCGCCCTTCCCACGGATGGCTCAGGGCGATGCGCTGTGACTACCCCTACCTTGCCTTCAGGGAAGCGGGGGTCTCCTTAGCTCCAGACATCACTTTTCTCCCCAAGGTGGTTTCCCAATTTCACCTGAACTTAGAAGTTTGGTTACCCACGTTTTACCCTAGCCCTTCCTCGGATGAGGAACGTAGGTTGCATGCGCTAGACGTCAAGCGTGCCCTTCTGTTTTATTTGGATCGTTCACGGGGTTTTCGTAAGGATAACCAGCTTTTTGTTTCCTACTCTGCCCCCAAGTTAGGGTCCAAGATTTCGTCTCAGAGACTTTCCAAGTGGCTTACTGAGACAATTAAACTTTGTTATTTGCTGGCTAAGAGGCCTTTACCTGGACCTGTTCGTGGACACTCCACAAGGGCGATGGCCACGTCGGTGGCGTTCCTGAAAGGTGTGTCCCTTTCTGATGTCTGCAAGGCGGCTACCTGGTCTTCTCCGCATGCCTTCATGAAGCACTACGCGCTGGACGTGCGTGCTCAACAGAGGACTCGGTTGGGAGCTGCGGTGCTGCAAGCTGTGTCTTCAGGTTGACCGTCTTCCCGCCTCCAGGTATGCTTTGCTTGCTAGTCTCCCATGAGTGTGAAGCACAGAGACCACAAAGAAGATAGACAGGTTGCTTACCTGTAACTGTAGATCTTCGAGTGGTCATCTGTGCATTCACACTACCCGCCCTCCTTCCCCACTGCTGACGGTCTCCCTCCAGTAAGAGGCTTTCAGCGGTCAGGAAGGAACTGACGGGATCCTCCGCGCGGGCGCCGGTGGGCATGCGCATTGGGACGCCTGCGCATGCCCATTGGCGCCGAGCGCGAAAAAATCCCGGGCTTTTCAGATACCGATTCGGGGATTGGCGCAGGCGCACTATCCCATGAGTGTGAATGCACAGATGACCACTCGAAGATCTACAGTTACAGGTAAGCAACCTGTCTTTTTCTGATGAGGTAGCTGACTGATACACTGACAACAGAGCTGACTGGCTGGAAAATAGCATTACTTTGGTCAGTGCAACATATTAATCAGGAATCATGGTTTGGACTTGGAGAATCAGAGCCAAAGTAAATGGCTGTTCCTTGTATTGTGATTCTAGACCTAGAGAGGTGTATAGGCTCCAGGGAAACCTGTATCAGAGTAGCTATAGGGCTTACATTTCCCAGGATCCCTTCTGTCCCTCAGATTAGGTGGGCAGATGTTTAGAAGGGAAAACTTGCCCAGTGAAGAACAGAGGGGTGGGACCTGGGAGGAAGGAAATAAAAGGCCAAGCTACAGAGCAGAAAGCGTTCTCTCTGGAGATGCTGCAATCAGAAGAGTTCTCTCTGAAAAGGCTGCAGAAGGAGGGTTCCATCACCCAAGGGGTGGTGAATCTGTTGGCATTAGAGGAAGGGAATGTTTCGTAGGGAACATCTGGGCTGTTATTTCCTTTGCATCACCTTTACTGTTTCTAGCTTTCACTGTTGCACTAATAATTAAAACCACTTGTTGTTTTGAGCACTTATTGTTATACTGCTTGAGTCCTCACGTCTGTTTGCCTACTCCCAAGCACCAGCCCTGCTTGCTTATTGTATGTAAGTGAATTTCCCTCTTGTGCCATTAGAGGAATTAACAGATATTTTTAAAATGCAGTTACAAAAGTTGCATAGAAAATATTTACACTTATCATTACAGCAGCAAGAAATTTGTCTTTTGTGCAATGGCAAACTCTTTGCTTAAAACAGGATTTATATCGTGTTGGCATCTTCATCTAGTAGAATGGAAAGTCATTTTTCATTAGTTAAATTTACAGTGGCAGTTTTAAATTTTGAGGAAGCTGTAGTGACCTCTAAAAAGTAATATGTTGAACCCGTCACTAATAATTCAGCTCTTTAGCTAATAGCACTAAGTTTAATCCAGAAATTACGAGCTAGGCCCCTTTCCCCCAAGGAAGAATTTCTTACCATCTTGAATAGCAAGAGTATGTGTACAGTGTATTTAAACTAGGTTTAGTAGGTTTGTACTTTTTGAAAAGGAGTTAAGCTTTCTTTAAGCTCCAGAGTCTTTATACTTCAATGTAAAATTATATAGAATGGTATCCTTGATTTCTTAATTTGATGTTCCTGATGCTGAAACTATACACACATCTGCATGAATCCTTTTGAATATCAGTGTGTCATCACAAAACTTCAGTTAGTTGAAGGGATTACTTTGGCATATATTTTTATATCCTGTTTTCATGTGTTTTCTTTCTAAGTAATCCTGTAGGTTTTATGGACTTTGAGGCAAAGTGAGGCTAGAGAGAGACTGTTGCAGAATGAGGGCTTGCATCAGGTGTTATCTAGAATCTCTTTGTGAGAGAAATATTGCAGCAGTTGGCATGGAGTTAATTGGAAGGGTAATCTGGTGTATGGAATGTCTGGCCCATTTCCCTTTATTTTTTGACCTGTGTAGCATGTGTCTTTGAAAGAGTCAGCCAGGGAGTTCATTTCATGCTGCTGAAAGGGAGGGGGCAGAAGTAGGTTTAAGAGGAAGTTCCCATGCTATGCAGCATTTAGGGACCATTTTTTCATGACTATAGCATGCCCTGCAAACTAAATAAGCCTGTTCTGTCAAGTAATATTTAATATTCTGTAAACAGTGCTAAGTGTTAAATACCTGAAACATTATTTAATGTAAATGTTTTTATTCATAATTTAGTAGTAAATTGATTTAGCTTTATTAAATAAACTTATGGGTGGAAGTGAGGTGTTGATAAATTTTCCTGTGTACTGTGGAGGTAATCTGCAGTTGCCTCAGGGCTATGCTAGCATCCTGTGTTTCTGCTGCACATAACCCCCTTTAATAAGCAAGTGTTGGAGATTTTCTTTCTTCTGGTTTAACTGTAAATTGCCTCCCCTCCCCACACACAGCTAAGATTCTTTCCTGTGCTAAACATAGAGAACCCCGGAAAACGTGCTCTGAAATGAACATACTTGAAGTCTTTCTTTCTGGCTTCCTGATACTGATTATTTTTAAGGGAGGAGTGGAGGAAAATGCTCTCAGGTTATTTTATGATGTCCTCCCCCCCCCCCAATAATTAAGTCATAACCAAATGATTGAGAGACTTGCTAGCAAAAGCAGATTATGAACACTTATTTATAGAGCTTTCTGATAAGACATGAAATTGACACCTATAGAGGCAAATAAAATGCTAATTTGAACAAACAGCAACTGTACTCAAATGCAAGATTAGTTTTTTTCATAGGTATGCCATCAGAAAAGAGGCCATTGTCTTAGATTCACACACAAGTTACAGTTATGTCCAATGATTTTTTTGTGCATAATATTTTGAGGAGGTTGTCTTTCTTCCAAGTAAATATGGTATCTGCATACTGCTGTTAAATGTTTTAAAACATTTACTACAAATTCATTGAACTAGTATATTTCAATAGTTAGTAGCTCATAATTAGAGATAGCAGGATTCATTTAGCACACAGTATGCAAAATCAATATGTCCCAGAGAAATTTAACACATACGTCTGAAAGCAATTGATGGTTTGCATTCTAAAGACTTCATCATTGATTTATCCACATGTGGGAGAAATTCCCAGGCCCCTGTCTTTTGGCCAAGTGACAACTAGAAAAGATTGTCTCTACACTGGAAGATCTGTGTTTGGGCAGTGCTCTCAAAACTAAGCAGTCTAGTGAATAAACATTTAAATTTGTGCTCAAATAACATTTTCTCTTGCCTTGTCTGCTTCAGCCCTCATTAGCGTGTCAGCAAATCTCAGATCAAATAAACCCTTCTGTATGAGCTGTTGCGGTGTCCAGTTTACTCAAACCACTTGGACCTCTTTTGTCAAGAAGGGAAACCCTAGTCTGGTACTTATTCCCCTCAGCAGGAAATATGGCAGTATTCAGTAGGTGCTCAATAAAGGCAAGAGAAAATGCTCTTTTGAGCAGCATTTGAAGTTTTGTACTCTACTTTCTGGAAATTGCTTGGAAAAATAATCCCAGGTGACTAGAGCTCTTGGTGTGTTACAGTTCTCACAAACTTAAATACGTACCTCCCAGGTTGTAGCCAAGGTTATTTTTTCAAAAAAAGAAATATTTGTAAGAATGACATATGTTATTTAATTTAATTTATTCTTACCTTAACAGTCACGACCTTCCACTGCTTATGTCCATGGGGAAAAAACTCTAATGTCTTGTTGTGAACTTCTGCAATTAGCCATAGTTGAGATTTTTGAGACTTTTTCATAACTGTTACTCCTATTGGTTTGTTCAAACAGAACTTCTAGAGCCAGGTTTTAGGGTGAAATGACTAATGATCATTTATTTCATTTTGGGCTTCGCCTTCACTATCTCACAGTTAGTATCAAGAGAATATCCCCTCACCTTATTTCCAACTGCATTGATCATAAATGGGCAGATGATGTTTTAATAGATTTGACAATGTAACGATTACATATCAAGATGGTAGGATTTTTTTTTAAGCGCCAGCCTTGACCACTTTATGATGTGCTATATTTGGCTGTTTGCATCATTTATGTTTATGGATGATGGGCCCTCTTATATCATTTCTCTCCTTGCTGCTTGTAAAAGCAAAAAAATCCAGCCTGGGGTTTTGCATGTACTTGTTGGAATAAGTTTCCTATTGTAATTCATAGTGGAAAGCCAACACCTGTGATAATGGAATGCATATGACTATGTAACTTTGTATAAATGTTAGTTCAGCTGCACTTCAGTGTTACTCGTTCATTACTGTGCACATTTGTAGGATCATGCAATATACTTGAAGTTAGAAACAGGTGTGCTAAATGGTGCTCTAGAAAATCAGACTCTTACAAGTCATAACATAATTGATTTTTTGTATCCAGTCTGACAAATTTTGATCAAAGTATGCTTATGACGTTGTTTGAAATAGGCAACAGACTTTTGTACAGGCACTTCGAGTGTGATGCTGGGAGAGCCAAACTGATCTCATATATGCTCTATTTTGATTTATCAAAATCCTACAATTTGAATATATATTTCATATTTAGTTGTCATAATCCTGTGATTAGTATGAAGACTTGTAGTAATTTAAAAAGGTAAAACTAGTCCCCTGTGCAAGCACCAGTCGTTTCCAACTCTGGGGTGGCGTTGCTTTCACAACGTTTTCATGGCAGACTTTTTATGGGGTGGTTTGCCATTGCCTTCCCCAGTCATCTACACTTTCCCCCCAGCAAGCTGGGTACTCATTTTACCGACCTCAGAAGGATGGAAAGCTGAGTCAACCTGAAGTCGGCTACCTGAACCAGCTTTCGCTGGGATCAAACTCAGGTCGTGAGCAGAGGGCTTTGACTGCAATACTGCAGCTTTACCACTCTGCACCATGGGGCATTTAACTTAATTACGTGGTAAATATAACAACAGTGGTGATCCAAGTAGCCCAGCACACAGGTAAATATCAATATAAGGTTTGAGTGTATCTGAACAATCGACTAAAATTTTTGAAGGTGTTATTTAATAGCATGCAAATATAAAGCATTGACATAGGTCTCGTTGGCCCAGTCTGCCCTTTCCACTTCTGTGTGATGCATACATGCCATTCTGGCAACCTTTGGCTGACGCGTGAAGCATTGTATGCACATAGCACCTTTCCTGGCAATTGTGCCTCTGTATGAAATGCCTGGGTTCCAAGTTCCACATAGTGTGTGTATGTGGTGCCACAGTCTAGAGCCAGTTTAGCAGGAGGAACGACAATAGTGATGCAGTTTTATTGGTTGTACTTTTTCCACTTCCCATAATATCCTGTGATCTAGAAAAATATATGGTGCCAGTGTCTTAAGGGTATAAACAGTGCTATAACTGTATCAAATTATGCAAATATCTAATATCAGAAACTCAGCAATGTACAAAGAAAGAATGGCTAAGAAAGGTTGTTAATCGGGTTCCCAAGAGGAAATTTATATTGTAGCTTATGAATATATGCATCATATGAGTGTATTGGAATCATTACAGAGATGAGTGTTGTAATATAATGGATTGTTTTTAACTTTTCTATTGTAACTTTGCTTATATGTGTTATTGGTGTATATATATTCCTGTTTGTGCCTCTATAGAATTACCCTTGGGTGGAATAAGACTTACCTGAGGAAGGGCTACTCCCTGAAACTCGCTTAACATTCTCGTAGTGTGAAGTCATATTTGGATTTGGATGCTATTATATGTGACGGTAGAAGGGAAAGTGGCTCCCTTAAGAGGCTGCGCACTCCAGGTGCAGGTGGTGGAGATTTAAGCACACGGGAGGAGGAGGCCGGTGGGTGAAAGAAAGGAGGCTGAGCTGTAGAATGCGATGTGGCTGAAATAAAGGTTACTGCAAACGAACGGAGGCTCCGGACTGCGTCTTTCCGACACTATACAACGCACCTGCTTCATTAGGACATCTACTCATTTAGAAAGCATTTGAAAAGCAAGTCTCCTTTGATTGGACTGGATTATCAATAGATTGTTCTATTATTATTCTTTGGACTTTGTACATTGCTGCGTTTCTGATATTAGATATTTGCATAATTTGATAGAGTTATAGCATTGTTTGTACACAGTTTTTATTTTTTATTTGAATTATCCTTTACTATGTGCCCCTTTCTTGTTTTTGAGTAGTGTCTAAGGCTGTGTTTCCCAACCTTTTCAACATAGCGGTACCCTTGACCTTGCTCTTCATATCTCTTTGAGGAAAACACCTATTTTAAAAAAATTGATTTACTTTCTAGTTACGTGAGAGACTTAATAGTTTTTTGCTGTTAAGTTTGTTTATTCATTAATTAATGATGTGAAAATGAATATAATCTAAACTAATTAAATTAAGACAGTATAATGTGATATTTTAAAATTCTTCAAAGCACACAACAGATGCAAGTCCCAACAGTAATGTTAAGAAACTGTTCTGAATGCAATTTTTAAATGTCCACCAAATGTCATCCACCAAACTGCAACACAAAAATTTTCAGTGTCAGAACTGATGTTAGCCTGGAATGCGCAACTTGTGAATGTAAACTTTTGTATTCTAAAAGCACACTTCATCAGACAGTGGTATAGGTTCATTCAAATATGACTGGCAGCAGAAGAAAGCACATTTTTAAGTGAATGGTTCTTCTAGTCAGTGTAGTCTTTACATTCAAAGTTCCAATGTGAGTTCTTAAAATCAATGAGTAGCATGTAGGAAAAAACATTCTAACAGTGCAATCCTAAATGGAGTTTCCTCCTAAATTCATCAATGTCAGTGGGTGTGTGACTCTACCTACTTAACACAGTATGGTTAGCCCTTGATTGGGTGCGCTACAACTTTGCAGCGATTCATCCAAGAGTGGCTACTCCAAAATAAGCCTCTTTAGAAAACATGTCTAAATACTCTGTGCTATTCTTTCAGATCATTAAAAGTAAATACGAACTGAGGAGGTAACCTGCCTAGGAGAGTTGTGCTGCAACTTAGTGCGACTCGTGGGAGGATCTCCCCCCCCCCCACCTGTGAGGGAGGGGGTCTATTTTGCACCAGTTCAGCATCCACCATTTTAGGTGCCTTAGAGAAGAGGGGCAGAGCTCTTGCCATCGCCAATGAGGCTGCCCACATAGCACCCACTCTCTGCCTAGCCTCCCTGTCCCCTCGACTCACTTATCTCCCAGTAGTCCCAGCTCTGTGCACTTGCCTTGCCTCGCTGCCTCCCTCTCCCTCTGTGCAAGTGGAATCGTGCATAGCAGCCTCAAGAGCCCTGGCCCCCAAGGCCCGCGCAGCCTACTTTCCCCCGCACGTCTTCCTTGTGGCATGGCATGTTGCTGAACTTGCTGCTTATCAATCTGCTGTCAACTCAGTACTAGGTCTGGCTGTGACACCCAGCCATCAGTCCGAGGGGCAGAGGAGGAGGAAAGCAGCTGGGTGATCTGCTTTGTGCCTTGGTGAAAAAGGGGCAGAGGTGTCGGCATTGGCAGCAGTAGCAGCAGGTGACACGTCCTGCTTGTTGCTGATTGGCACAGCGTGCACAAAAAGCAGGACACCGAGGAGGTGGTGCCAGGCATAGCCTCCTTGTGCGGGCATATAGCAGTGCTGCCAGCCTTGTTTGCGTGCATTTTTTGGAGTCGCCCTGCACCTGGCCAGCCTGGTTGGAGGGAGGTGGGGGGTTGAATGGCATCATTGTACATCTACATCTTGCGGTACCCCTGGGAAGTGTTCAGGATACCCTAGGGTACCATGGTAACCTGGTTGGGAATCACTGGTCTAAGGTATAACATTTTAGAAGAATCAGTTATACCGGCTTTACTGCCTTAGTCCTCTGAATCCCTGAAAAATGAAGGATTGCATAAATTGGCAAATGAATAGGCAAATTATACTGTACATTATTTAATTTTAGTAATTCCTGCAAATATGTAGAATATAATAACTTTATATGTATGAATAATGTTAATAGGCTCATAAGTAGTATTCTTAAGGTTGGCACTGGACCCATTCTCATACCTCATAATGAGCCACTAGGCCTTTTAAGTTGCCAGAAAGGAAAGACCCATGTGACTTGACTGTAGTGAAGCCACACATTCCTTTTCTTACAACCAGCTGACAATATGAAGTGAAATGGAGATCAGTCAGATAGGTTTTATGGTTTGATTGAAACTCTACAGGTGTATGCATCGTGTTTCTTTTTGAACTCGAGGATATATTATCTCTGAAAACTTAAATTAAAGCATGTCTGGTGAAGTCTGCTTCCATTGTTTGGAATTCTTTTTTGGTTCTTTTTCATACCTGGCATCATTGCTTGTCTTGATTTTTTTTATCATTGTCATGCATATTTGTTTTAGGGGAAGAGAATAATCTTATGAGAGAATATTCTGTGGTGATTAATGTTTATGGAAATGATCGTCAAGTTAGTAGCTTGTAGATACTTGAATAATCTGTGGCTAGACTGCTGATTGAGGCTAGCTGTCAGGAGCATGCAACCTCAATATTACAGCAATTACATTGGGTATCAATCCACTCCTGAGCCCAGTTTAATATGTTGATTTTGACCCTTAAAGCCCTACATTGCCTGGGACCAGTGATGACAGTAAAAAGGTATTAGTTCGCTGCCATAATTGTATCTGCACATAATTATCCAGCTGAGGTGTTTTTTGTGGTCCAGAGGCTTTTAGATCATAGCCCCAGGGAATTGGTTACTGACCACAATGTGACCCAATTGCTACTTACTTGGCAGAGAAAATCACCCAGATCCACTCTGGATTAGATGCTGGTGTGGATAATGTACCTTAGGCACCTTCTTGTCTGATTTTATGGATACCTTTCAGCTTGTGGAGCCTGAGGATGTGGATGAGATCTTGGAGAGGTGAGACCTACTGCATGTGCTCTCAGCCCTTGTCCTTCCTGGCTAATAAAAACTGCTGGGTTGGGGGGGGGGGCGGGGTTGGGTGATCGGGTAAGGAGTTGTAAATGCTTCTTTGAAGATGGGGGTTGTACCACCTGTGTTCAAACAGGCACTAATTAGAGCTGTTTTGGAAAAACTTTGCCATACTATAGATCCAAATAGGCAGCCGTGTTGGTCTGAAGTAGTAGAACAAAATAGGAGTCAATTGTACCTTTAAGACCAACATAGTTTTATTCAGAACGTAAGCTTTTGTGTGCATGCTCACTTCTTCAGAAGAGGAATGAGGTACAGTAAGCAGAGACACATATAGCTGGTAGGGTTTGGAATGCCAAGTGGTACAAAGTTAAAAACCAATAGCAGAATAGCAAAATTAACAAATTCAGAAAATCTTTGATCTGTGTTGCATTAGCATGGGGAATCATAAAACAGTAACATGTCAGAATGTGAAAATGCTTGTTAAATATTCCATTGCTAATAAACCTGGGTCAAAAAGAAGGCATTTCTTTCCCAGAAGTTTTTCCTGTCCAACTAATTTACCTTTTAACATGTAACATAAATATATACATTCTAGTTTGCCATTAGGAAAAATTACATTAAAATATAGTGGAAGATGGGTTTAGTATATGTAATGAGATAAACCCCACCAAACCCCACCAGTTATATGTGTCTCTGCTTACTGTACCTCATTCCTCGTCTGAAGAAGTGTGCATGCACACGAAAGCTTACATTATGAATAAAACTACATTGGTCTTAAAGGTGCAATTGACTCCTATTTTGCCATACTATGTTGGAGAACTTCCATTTTTGGGAAAGCTGCTTGAGTGGGTGGTTGCTTTTCAGCTTCAGGGGCTCTTGGAAAAAACTGATTTTCTGGACTGTCTCTGTCTGAGTTCGGGATGGGATCTGGAACAAAACTTCAGTCACCTTGGCTAATGGCCTCTACTGAGAACTAGCCAGGGGGAATGTGACTTTCCTTGTTCAGCTGGATCTCTCAGCAGCCTTTGAAAAGATTGACTGTAGTATCTTGCCTCATGAGCCACCTCTTGGCACTGGGACTGAAGGGCACTGTATTTCAGTAGTTGAGCCCTATGGGGGGAAGGGTGGATTCAACAGGTGGTGCTGGGGGATTTCTGCTTAGCCCCAAGACCATCGACCTGTGAGCTTCTTCAGGGTTCAGTTTTGTCTCCCATGTTAATATCTATGTAAAGCCGCTGGAAGAAGTCATCAGGAGGTTTGGGCACTGGTGTCACCAATATGTAGATGATATTCAGCTCTACCTTTCTTTCCCACCTAATTCAAGGGATGCTGTTGATGTTCTGAGCCGGTGCTTGAAGTCAGTAATGGGCTAAATGAGGGTGAACAAGCTAAAACTTAATCCTGACAAGATAGTTTATCTGGATTAGTAGAAAGACAGAAGAGGGACTTCATATTTCTCCTGTCTTAGATAGGGTTATACCCAAGGTCCATAGCCAGAAAATTTTAAACGAGGGAATAAAATTTTAGGTGCCGGAGGGGGGGGGGGGCATGAGGCCCATCACAAATTATGTATTTTTTTTTTAAAAAAAATTAAAATCTGAGCAGCCGGCATGAGAGACCGGGTGCAGTGTCAGAACTGAGGAGATTAGTGCTGCCACCACCAGGCCCACCACTGCCATGGCTGCCTCTCGCATTGCTGCCCAGCCTGGGGGGCCATTCCTTGCCACCACCACCCACAGGCCTTCCTCGCCACTCCTGCTGTTGCCACTGCCACTGCTCCTGTAGAAGGAGAGCCTTGGTTGTCCCTGTGGCTGCCCCAGCCCTCTCCTCACATTGCCCCTCACCTCAGTTTTCCCTTCCCTTCCCTTCCCAGCCCAGCCAGCCCTCCCCAAGCACATGTGAAGTGGCAGTCCTGCCAAAGCCTGACAGGAAGCACCAGCAAGAGCTAGCCCAGGGAAGCACAACAAAGTGGAAGAGGTGATGGCGACGGGACCAGGGCGAAGCAGTCAATGCTGTACCTACTGATGCTCAGGATGACCCCTGCTGCACACCAGCCATGGGAAGCTCAGGAACTCAGGGGGCTATCCACTCCCGTCACCTGCCCTGCATGATAGAGGCCCTGCCCCAGCCGTGCTTCTGCTGCAGAATGTCACTCTGCAGAGCAGGTAGGATGCCAAGGGTGCTGCTGCTGGAAGGTGGGGGGTGCCAGCTCTGTCCAACTTTTCCCCAAGCTGAGCCCTCTCACTTACCTGCCTGCCACTCCCAAGCTGAACTCTGCCCTCTCGCTCTCATCCTCCCCTTCACTTGCAGATTAAGGCAGCAGGCCCTCCAGTGGAGGGGCATAATAATATCACTATCATCATATGGCATTGTGTGTAGTATAGACAGGAGAACTGAAGATTATCAGGCAGTCTTAAATTCTAAGTCTTTTAGCATTATGCACCACTAGGTGGCAAGCTCTGAGAACTGTGACTAACCCAAAATCACCCCGCTGGTTCATTTCTGCACTGGTGGAAAAGTGCAGAAATGAACCTGGTTCTCCAGATTAGAGTGTGCCACTCTTAACAGCTACACTACACTGGCTCTTAGTGTTGGGCTACAATCTGGGTAAACCCAGGTTTGAATCCCTTCTCTGCCACAGAAGCTTGCCAGGTGACCTTCGGCTCAGTCACTCTCAACCTAACCTACTGCACAGAGTTATGAGGATAAAATAGAGGAGAATAGAATGATATAAACTGCTTTGGGTCTTCATTGGGGAGAAAGGTGGCATACAGATAAAGTAAACAAATAAAATACTAGCTGCTACCCTTGAAGGTTGTTCAGAGGCTGCAGCTAGTGCAGAATGCTATGGCTAAACAGTGATTGAGCAGGCTGTTCTCACATTCTTTGTTTGCAGTGTGGTGAAAAATCCCTGAACATGACCAATCAGATTATGCATCTAAATTGCTGGCTACAGATCAAGTCTCTGGAGAGGCAACATATAAACCTTATATATCCTTTTTAGTGTTTAGAATTTTCAGGGAAAATGTAAGGGCTCTGATCCCACAGAATTTCCATTGACAAAAAGGACTTTCTGTGAAAGCAGTAGACTTTCTTCATCTACCCTGCCCCCACTGCAGCCTACAGTGCTCCCTGAAATACTGCTCCTGGGGACAGTGGACCCTCCAGGAACAGGCATGAAGAGGGAAGTCACAGGTCTGCAGTGTGAAGGGGTAATGAGTGAAAACTTCCCAGTCTTCTATTCACAATACCCCTCTGCAGGATACAACTCAAGGCCATTTAAATTAATCCAGTATCTAGTAAATTGGATTTCTTCTTTTAAAGTTATAATTAAGAGAAGCATTTCTACAGCTCCTGTTGAAATAAGGAGACACAAAATATTAATATGTTATCTTCATCTCCTAACTTTCCAGCCTTGCACAGTGATCAAGCTCATACCAGCTGTTACCTTTAAGTCCTTGCCCCTTGAGGTTAAATGGGAGAGAAACTCAGCTATCCTATAAGAGAAAAAGGGAGGGCTGGAAATTCCAGCCCCCATCAAGCTTAAATCAAGGCAGTCTGCTTGTGCTGTGTCACTCCTCTCTGCAGCACCGCAGAGCAACCAGCGTTTTTGTTTCTGCTGATTTGAGTAGCTAGCCAACAGCATTTGTCTTCGGGAAGATTTCCTGAAAATATTACATGCATATCTCTGAGTTTTCTTCAGTTCCCTTTAAGGTAATACTTTAATTCAGTGTTTTGTTCTTTGTTAACTGTGGAGAAAGTTTTAAAGAAGAAGTAGGCTTCATTTTCATTGGTGCATTCTGCTTTACACTTTTGATACAACTTAAAAGCCATACACTTCAGAATAATTTAGATGAGTTAATGTATACAATAAGATTTTTGCCATTTCTTGTGCCAGTATGTTTAACTTGCATAGAATTGTTGGTTTAGAATGAGACTGCTGTGGAAGAAAGATTTAGGATGCTTAAAGAAGTATGGCAAAACTTGACTAAGTTCTATGGTATATAAATCTGCTTATTGGTCAATGTATCTTACTGTTCATAAGAATCATTCTGTTTTTAATCAGTGTGAGTCAAATATTTGCTTGAATGGTCATTTTAGATAATTAATGTCAAGTATTGGCAATATTGGAAGGCAAGAGACATTAAATGTAAACTTGGTTTTTATATTACATTTAGTTGGAGACATACAAGTCATTTTCTCAGAAGATAAATATTTGAATTGCAGTGAATGCCATCTAAAGCTTAATTGTTACTTCTTTTTTATACACTGAAATTGTATTGTACTAATCTTAGTTCTTCATACTAATTGTATACAGATGTGTTAAGGTATTCCAAATACAGCTTCACTTTGAAAAGTATGCACATGCTGTTTAGTATAAAATGTTTAACCAGTTGGTTTGTAGCTCAGCTGTCTGACAATTAGAAATTGTGTGAATTTATTTCAGATACGTGACTTTTACCAGTGTAATATGCTGGAAGATAAATTTATAGTGCATGCTATCCCATGTTTTCAAGCTTCTCATCATGTAGTAATCAAGTGTGCATGGTGAAGTGTTTTTTTTAAACAGTAATGAGTATATTCTATGAGGATTTGCCACTGACATTAATTTAAATGTTGACCTTCCCTGTTTGAATAATTTATTGCAAATCTCTCTGAAATTTTCAGGAAAACTAGTTTCTTTCAAGTGAAAAAGTATCATTTGACCCCCCCAGTGCATGTGTAGAGAATTATTTAAGCATAGGTTGTAAAATAATGAAAGCTACCATTTATGTAGTAATGGAAAATTGTGACATATTAAACTGTGTAAATAAGATTTAGGATAATATGTAACTTAAATTGTAGGTTTTATAGCTTGTCTTTTTAAATTGTGCTGGGACAATTGCAATTTTCCTTGTTTGTTTGATGCAGAATATCTTACAGAATTTCTTGTCTTGTTGATACAGAGTTTTAGTCTGAATTATTATTTAAATTATTATGACTGATGCCATTTGCTGAACTTAGGGGCTTGGGTAAATACCCATCACTCAAATTATGTAATAATTTGAACCAGTGATGTAGCCACTGGTGTGTAATTTGAGCCAGTGGTTGGACTAGTATGTGTTTGACTAGGATCAGGGTTGTAGCTATAAATATAAGTATATTATAAATACAAGTTGATGGAGTGTGAACTGGCGTAGACTGACCGAGAAAGATCTTGGGGTTATGGTAGATAACGCATTGAAAATTTCGAGACATTGTGCAACTGCAATAAAAAAGGCCAATACAATGCTGGGAATGATTAGGAGGAGAATTGAAAACAAATCAGCCAGTATCATAATGCCTCTGTGTAAATCGATGGTGCGGCATCATTTGGAGTACTGTGTACAATTCTGGTCACCACATCTCAAAAAAGATATTATAGCATTGGGAAAAGTTCAGAAAAGGGCAACTAGAATGATTAAACGGTTGGAACACTTTCCCTGTGAAGAAAGGTTAAAACGCTTGAGGCTCTTTAGCTTGGTGAAACGTCGACTGAGGGATAACATGATAGAGGTTTACAAGATTATGCATGGGATAGAGAAGGAAGAGAAAGAAGTACTTTTCTCTCTTTCTCACAATGTAAGAACTTGTGGACACTCAATGAAATTGCCGAGCAGTAGGTTTAGAATGCATAAAAGGAAGTACTTCTTCACCCAAAGGGTGAGGAACACGTGGAATTAACTGCCACAGGAGATGGTTGCTGTTACAAGCATAGCCAGCTTCAAGAGGGGATTGGAGCAGAGATCCATCAGTGACTATTATGGAGCAGAGGTCCATCAGTGACTATTAGCCACAGTGTATTAATGGAACTCTGTCTGGTGCAGTGAAACTCTATATTCTTGGTGCTTGGAGGGGAGCAACAGTGGGAGAGCTTCTAGTGTCCTGGACCCACTGATGGACCTCCTGATGGCACCTGGTTTTTTGGACTGTGTTGGACTGGATGGGCCATTGGCCTGATTCAGCATGGCTTCTCTTATGTTCTTAGCTAGATGGGGGCAGCACAGGCAGCCCTCCTATCAGTTTTGCTGTGTTTCCACACAGGTTTTTTTTCCCCTTGGAAAAAGAGGTGCCAGAACTCTCGAGGGAAATGAAGGAAAAGCCCATGGGTGCCCCTCATGAACTTTTGGTTCCAGAACTCCATTCCACCTTATTTCCCCAGGAAAAAAACCCTGCCCCCAACCCCAGTCTCTCTTTATTTATAAATTTTGGTGGGTTCACTCACTGTCCACCTTGCCTCCTCATCTTTAGTGCAGCATGTAGCAGGGCACAGAGGCTGCAGCTGAGCTCCTTCAGGAAAGAGGAAGAAGAGAGAAAGGAGGAGAGAGTTGGAGGGAGAAGGGGAGTTTTTTAGCCTGGGTCCAAGGCTTGCTGACCAGCCATGTGGTCTCATCAGCTCTTCCTGATTATTCCTTTTGAAAGGAAGGGAGAGAGGCTTTGAGAAGCTGGCTGCAGAAGCAGGAGACCTAGTGAGTCCGCCCTCTGCAGTCTGACAGCAGGTGTGTGCAAGTTTCTGTTTCTTTGCTTAATGGAAACTGTGTCAGGTGCTAATGAAGCTGTGTGATGTACTTTTAATTCTTAGACACCCCTTTTGGACAATTCTTCAAGCCTATGATAGCTGCCTTAATTGAATCAATGCTGCTAATTACCACACAATTAAATTAGGACCTCTCATCTGGCAGCACCCCATCCAGTGCCCCGGTGCTCCCCAGAAAAATTCTTAGCTACTGGCCTAACTAGGATATGGGAGATCCAGGTTCGAATCACTGCTGTGTCATGGATGCTTGCTGGATGACCTTACGTCAGTCTCATGTGATGGGCCAGTCTCATCTTGTTCTCAGCCTAACCTATCTCACAGGGTTTTTGTGAGGATAAAATGGAGGTGAGTATGATGTGGGTCTCCATTGGGGAGAAAGGTGGGATATAAATGAAGTAAATAAATAAAATAAATTACAAAAAAATAATAATAGTACAATACAGTAATTTTATTACAGTTCGTAACAGCACAAAACAGTCTATGTCAGGGACCAAATAACAAAATACAACCATAATAAAACAAAAAATTGGATACAAATGTATAAACAGATTAAGACTGAAACATTTACAATACCTTACAGTCCATATCAGTCCATATGTATACAAATTCTATAAGCTGCTGCTAAAAATTTGGCACACACCAACATGACCTGAGGGTTAGAGTCTAAGAGAAGCATATTACTTATTGCACTATACAAGAGACCTGAGAGTCTTTCCTGTTGGGTTGATTTTGAGTCCAATAATAGTAATATTTATCTACTTTTTTTTGGAGCTGTACAAGATTTTACCCTAAATAGCAATTGGCAGTTGTATAATAAAGCCCCTACTGGATAACTTTGTGTGCTGAGGTTGCAGGAGGAAAAAAGTAATCAGTTGTTTACCTACATTTATTACTCACCTTTCTCACTGAGACTCAAGGCAGATTTATAAATTTAAAACACAATCCAGTTGGAAAGCAGTAAACACCAATAAACAATGTAATAGGACTAGGATAACAGAATTAGAAAATAGTGTGAACAGAAAACTGCCTCAGGCATAACATACCATACCATAACAATGTACACAGTGGATTACAAAGGTGGAAGATAGTACAGTAGCAGCAAGATGATACATGCAATAAACATTGCTACAGACTACAATCCTGAGTGAACATTGTTATATAGCCATTCATCTTTGGATTCCATTTCTGCTAGGTAATTTAACCTGTTAATAGAATTTTTGTAAGACTATTAATTTCATCTCCACAACTGTCCTTATTCTCATTAGTCATTCCTTCTCTGTTATTGCCAGCAATGAGTTAATATGTGTTCTCAAATCTAATCCATTCTATGTCTGTTCTTCGTGTAATTTTTACAACCCTGGTATAGTGATCTCTGGAAACTCTGTCAGAGGCACTGCATTTCCTGATGGAGCTTTCTGCACAGGAAATGAAATAATAATTTCTTGAGGTCCAGAGAGACGCATCAAGTCACTTGGATTATGGATTTGCAATAACATTAGAAGTAGATGTTTAAGAGATTTGTTTTGTAGCTTAGGTGTTACATTGTGACTGCTCAATTTGGCTAACAAATATGTAAAGAAATACCAGCAAATTATTCCCTTGTTCATGTTAACACAAACTTCATGACCAGTGTCTAAATACTCTGTGCTATAAGCCTTCTGATAGAAACTTAAGAATGTAAAATTAATCAGTGGCATTTATAATAGCTAGTTGCCCTGATCCAGAGAATGCTGTCTTTGTTATTTTGATTCCTCATTGCTAATGCTCCTTTTTAAATATTTTTGCACACTTTTAATAAATTCTTGTTAATCACATTTGTGGTGTTGGTTCTTTAGGTGGCTTCAGTCTTAATTCTAGTTCCTAGACCCAGTGCTCACCTACTAGATTAATTATTTTCGTAGAATCATAGAGTTGGAAGGGACCTCCAGGGTCTTCTAGTCTAACCCCCTGCATAATGCAGGAAACTCACAAATACCTCTCCCTAAATTCACAGGATTCTCATTGCTGTCAGATGGCCATCTAGCCTCTGTTTAAAAACCTCCAAGGAAGGAGAGCCCACCACCTCCTGAGGAAGCCTGTTCCACTGAGGAACCACTCTGTCAGGAATTTCTTCCTAATGTTGAGCCGGAAACTCTTTTGATTTAATTTCAACCCATTGGTTCTGGTCCTACCTTCTGGGGCCAATCCCAAAACATCCTCTATATGACAGCCTTTCAAGTACTTGAAGATGGTGATCATATCACCTCTCAGCCACCTCCTCTCCAGGCTAAACATGCCCAGCTCCTTCAACCTTTCTTCATGGGACTTGGTCTCCAGACCCCTCACCATCTTTGTCGCCCTCCTCTGGACCCGTTCCAACTTGCCTATATCCTTCTTAAAATGTGGTGCCCAAAACTGAACACAATAGTCCAGGTGAGGTCTTACCAGAGCAGAGTGAAGTGACACCATCACTTCATGTGATCTGGACACTATACTTCTGTTGATACAGCCCAAAATGGCATTTGCCTTTTTAGCCACCACATCACACTGTTGACTCATGTTCAGTGTATGGTCCACTAAGACTCCTAGATCCTTTTCGCATATACTACTGCTAAGACTCCCCCATCCTATAACCATGCATTGGATTTTTCCTACCTAAATGCAGAACTTTACATTTATCCTGTTAAAATTCATTTTATTGGTTTCAGCCCAGTTTTCCAGCCTGTCGAGGTCATCCTGTTTCTGTCTTCTACTGTATTTGCAACCCCTCCCAATTTAGTATGATCTGCAAATTTAATAAGCAGACCTCAGATTCAGTGGGAGCTCACAGGAGCACAGCTCCTGAACCTTTCTGAGAATTCCACCTCCTCCTTCTGAGAGTTCTACCTCCTTGTCCATTGAATAGTATTGCAGCTACATAACTATCCCTGGATGAGCTCGACCACCTATTTTCCTCTATTCCTTCTTCCAAATCATTTATAAAGATGTTGAAGAAGAAGATATTGGATTTATATCCCGCCCTCCACTCCGAAGAGTCTCAGAGCGGCTCACAATCTCCTTTACCTTCCTCCCCCACAACAGACACCCTGTGAGGTGGGTGGGGCTGGAGAGGGTTCTCACAGCAGCTGCCCTTTCAAGGACAACCTCTGCCAGAGCTACGGCTGACCCAAGGCCATGCTAGCAGGTGCAAGTGGAGGAGTGGGGAATCAAACCCGGTTCTCCCAGATAAGAGTCCACACACTTAACCACTACACCAAACTGGTCCCAGGACAGATCCTTGAGGAACCATTCACAAGCACTCTTTGGGTGTGATCTGTCAGGCAGTTACAGATCAACCTAACAGAAACAGGATCCAAACCACATTCCACCAACTTGTCAACAAGGATAGTATGTGGAACCTTATCAAAAGCCTTACTGAAATCAAGATAAACTATGTATACTTTTTGGAAACTCATTCTGCAAGTGGCCTACCTTGCAGGGTTGACTTTTTTGTTTGGTCTCAGAAGGGTTAGAAGTGTACCCCTTGGCTTCTCTGGCTGTTGGGATTGTTGAAGGGGCTGGTGGCAGCTACTAAGACTGGTGGTCATGAGGGCTGACATGCCCAAGGTTTTGTAATTTTGTATTCTGCAGGCTCTTACCAAAGACCCCTAGGACTAGGAGTCTCTGACAGGGTTCACCTTCCCCCTGCAGATAGACAACGTGATTATGGGGCAGAGTCAACCTTTCTGCCTTGCCTGGGGCCTGGGAGCCATCTGCACAGTTGTGGGTGGCTGTATGTCCCTGATCCCACCCTCCCTCTGTGGACAGACAATGTGATTATGGGGCAAGGCCAACCATGGCCCATAATCACATTGCCAGCAGGCAGACTGAAAAGCTAATCTTGCAGATGGGGGAATCAGGTCAGGAACATATATGACAACCCAGTACAACAGCATGGATCCACAGTGTTGTACCTGGCCGTGGGTGAGCTCTGCTTTGAAAACACCCCAGGAGGAAATTGGCCATGTCCCATAATCACATTGCCCACAGGCAGACAGAAAGGCCATGGTGGCTCCAGACGGAGGGCCTGTTGGATCTGCAACAATATGGCTACCCAGTATAACAATGTGGATTCACAGTTGGGTAACTGGACTCAGATGGGCCATGATGATTCTCAAACACCCTGGGAAGATTTAGCTGTGCCCTGTGATTACCTTGCCATTGGGCAGAATGAAAGACCATACAGAAAACCACACTGGAACATAAGGCTAGACTGTCCAATGGTGTGGATTCATCACCTGGACTTAGGTGGGCTCTGTTTTCAAAATACCCAAGAAGGATGGTCCCATGCTGGTGGACAGGAGTCACCTTGCCAGCAGGGCGGAGTTGTGGTCTGGGTGAAGAAAAGCAGTTATGAAAAAGTTGACAAGTTGCCCTGGAAACTTGGACTCTGTAGGCCTGCTGTGCCCAGCACTTGCCCTGCCTCTGGTATCACCCTGGCTGCAGTGCGCTTGAAAGGGTATAGCTCTTGATTCCTGAAGCAAAGGGACACATCATGGACCTTTGATATGCAAAGTTGTTTCAAATCAGCATCCTGGTACACAAGCCCAACCCTGGCCCCACGGCCGACCAACCATAAGTTACTCTTCAAAAACACCACTGGAACCTCAATGGCATCAGTGACCAAACCCAACTGCAACCAGCCCTCCCATGCCCAGGAAGGATCTGCCAAGATGCCAAATGCAAGTAGTGGGGCAATTGACACAGGCAATATGCTGTGCCCTGGAATCTGTGGAAGTCCCCCAGGTTACCCAAACCTTATGTGATGTCGACGGGTTGGAACTGTGACCTGGGAAGGAAGACATTTGCCCTGGGAACTAGGCCTACTATGTCTGCCTGGCTCTCCTGGAATCACCCTGCCAGCGCTATGGGAGAAAGCAGATAGCTCTGCAAAAATCTTTCCTAGGTGGGCTTGGCCACAGAATTCCCACCCCATGGTCACTCCACTATCATGTGCCTTCCCCCAAAAAACTAGAACTACACAACATTACTATCTGTCTCAGGGAATGCAGTCAGCTGCCGGTGTCCCATTGCCTCAACAGATCTGCCTCCCAAGCACAGGTTACATGGGCTAATTTACGCAGGCTGCTTCCAGTGCCTGGGATCACTGGAAGTCCCCTAAATTAGCCTGAACAAGGGATGCAACAACTTCAAGTCACATCTGACAAATACTATGAGGTAGTGCTATAAGGAGGATGTTGCTTCGGGAGGTACTAGAGTAGGAGGTAGAGTAGAGTAGGAGAGGAGGTATCCCTCGGAGGAAGTTTCAGGTTGGCAGCCTCCAGTCAGCCGAAGTTAAAGCTGCCTTCCAGGCAAAACTCCAGTCAAGAATTGAGGACCTCAGTTGCCCCACAGACCCTTCTCCAGAAGCACTCTGGGAACACCTAAAAACTACCGTCCTGCAGATCTCTGAAGAAGTCCTCGGGTTCTCCACAAGGAAGAACAAGGACTGGTTTGATGAGAACAATCAAGAGATCCAAGAATTACTGGCAAAAAAGAGATCTGCCTACCAAGCACATCTTGCTCAGCCCTCCTGTCCTGGGAAAAAAGCAACCTTTCGCGCTGCATGTAGCAACCTCCAGCGCAAGCTTCGAGACATTCAGAACGAGTGGTGGACCAAGCTTGCAGAGAGAACCCAGCTGTGTGCAGACACTGGTGATTTAAGAGGGTTCTACGAAGCCCTGAAGGCAGTATATGGTCCATCATATCAGGCTCAGAGTCCCTTGCATAGTGCAGACGGCCAAGTGCTCCTCACAGACAAGGCATCCATACTGAACCGGTGGTCAGAGTATTTTCAGGTTCTCTTCAGTGCCAACCGCGTAGTTCAAGATTCAGCAATCCACCTCACCCCACTTCAACCGGTGAAAACAGAGTTGGATGAGATCCCCACCCTAGAAGAGACTGTTAAAGCCATCAAGCAACTGAAAAGTGGCAAGGCAGCAGGAGTTGATGGAATTCCACCAGAGATCTGGAAGCATGGGGGCACAGTACTACATAGCTCACTTCACAAAGTACTTGTCACCTGCTGGGAACAAGGCAAATTACCACAGGACTTTCGCGATGCAATCATCATCACCCTATACAAGAACAAAGGGGAAAAGTCAGACTGCTCCAACTACTGGGGGATAACCCTGCTCTCCATCGCAGGCAAAATCCTTGCCAGAATACTCCTGAACAGACTGGTGCCCACCATTGCAGAAGAACTCCTCCCAGAGAGCCAGTGCGGCTTCAGAGCTAACAGGAGCACCACCGACATGGTATTTGTTCTCAGGCAGCTCCAAGAGAAATGCAGGGAACAGAACAAGGGTCTGTATGTGACTTTTGTCGACCTTACCAAAGCTTTCGATACCGTTAGCAGGAAAGGCCTGTGGCAAATCTTGGAACGTTTAGGATGTCCCCCAAGGTTCCTCAGCATGATCATCCAGCTACACGAAGACCAGCGAGGCCAAGTCAGACACTGCAACGACCTCTCGGAGCCCTTCCCAATAGGCACAGGTGTAAAGCAAGGCTGCGTTCTCGCGCCAACTCTCTTTACGATCTTCTTTAGCATGATGCTTCAAAGAGCCGCAGTAGATCTAGATGAGGACGATGGTGTCTACATCCGCTATCGCACCGATGGCAGCCTGTTCAACCTGAGGCGACTAAAGGCACACTCCAAGACAATGGAAAAACTCATCCGAGAGCTACTGTTTGCTGATGATGCTGCACTCGTCTCCCACTCGGTATCAGCTCTGCAGCATATGACGTCCTGCTTTGCAGAGGCTGCCAAGCTATTCGGCCTAGAAGTTAGTCTGAAGAAGACAGAAGTTCTCCACCGGCCTGCACCCCAGGAAGATTATCACCCTCCCTGCATCACTGTGGGTGAATCAGTTCTGAAGACAGTCCAGCAGTTCAGCTACCTGGGGTGCATCATCTCCTCAGATGCCAAGATCGACAAGGAGATTGACAACAGGCTGGCAAAGGCAAACCGTGCATTTGGCCGACTGCACAAAAGAGTGTGGAGCAACAAGCATCTGAAAAAAGGCACAAAGATCAATGTTTACAAAGCGGTTGTGATGACAACCCTCATCTATGGCTCCGAATCGTGGGTTTTATACCGTCATCACCTGCGACTCCTTGAGCGCTTTCATCAGCGCTGCCTTCGCACCATCCTCAACATCCACTGGAGTGACTTTGTGACCAACACTGAAGTCCTCAAGCGGGCAGAGGTTACCAGCATCGAGGCACTGCTGCTGAAGACGCAGCTGCGCTGGGCAGGGCATATTTCTAGGATGGAAAACCACCGCCTTCCCAAGATTGCCCTGTATGGCGAACTCTCCACCGGCCATCGAAATAGAGGGGCACCAAAGAAGAGGTACAAGGACTCCTTGAAGAAATCCCTTAGCACCTGTCACATCAACCATCACCAGTGGTCTGACCTAGCCTCAGATCGCAAAGCATGGAGGCACACCATCCACCAGGCTGTCTCTTCCTTTGAGAACACACGCATAGCTGGTCTTGAGGACAAAAGGAGATTGAGGAAGAATCGCACTGCTACAGGACCAACCCTAAATCAGACTTTTCCCTGCAGCCGCTGTGGCCGGACCTGCCTGTCCCACATTGGTCTTGTCAGCCACCAGCGAGCCTGCAGCAAACGTGGACTATTGCACCCTTCTTAAATCTTCGTTCACGAAGCCAAGCCGAGAGACTAGAGTTCTTCTGGTTGAAGTTGATGTTTTGGATTGGCTGCCTCTTGCCCAGCAGAGGCAGCCATCCTCCTGCCCATGCACCAGGGGCATGACCCATAGACCACATGCTGGGATTACCAGAGAAGAGAAGCTATGGGTGGCACATGGGACAATGACTGGAAACCATGATCTTACTCTTCCAGGTCCAGAGCAAGGTGGCCCAGCAGGGGGAGGTTGACCTTCAGACAGGCCCAGATGGGAGTGGTGGGGGCTGTGGATGTCTCCCAAGTGGGATGACACCCACTTGCTCTGCTTGTTAGTAGGAGGTCAGGGAAAGAATTTGATAGCCTAGCTAGTAAGGTCTGGCCATGTGACACTTTTGCGTGCCCAGTACTCAAGGGGGTCAGGATTGACGGGCTCAGGGGACTCCATGAGGTATTCCCTGACCATGACTTTGATGGAATCCTCCACCTAACACCCCCCAGCACTGGTCCTGAGCTCCCACTTTACTCTCACTCTGACATCCTGCACCACACTCTTGCAATCATGGCATAGGTGGATTTCCACCAAGTGGCCACATCCTAAGCGAGCCAGTGTTTGTGTTCCTCCCCCTCCCCTGCCTCTCATCCCATCCCCCACTTAGTGCTCCCCAGTCCTAGGTCATCCCTCACCACCAGGAGCAGCGTGCATGCCCAGCAAATGATGTTTCTCAAGCATGTATCTCTCACAGCTACCAGCATATTGGCACTGGCATCCATGATGTGTCTACCATCCAACCACTCCCTTAGGCTACTCTATATACAATTGCAGCAGTGTTTGCCACCATGTGGTCTGCATCCATTCCCTATACATGGAGGAGAATAATCTTGTAGCCAGATGACAGTAGGCCTCTCCCCTCCCAGGGTGTGACCACAGTCCTTTCCTCTGGTTCTTAACAGTGGGCAATGGGAGGGAGGTAGCCATGGTGATGTCTGCTCTAGAGGTCCACTGTTAAGTGGATGGTTCAGGTTTGCACTTTGGAGAGCCTGGCCTTAATAAGCTCCACCATGGAGTGGTGCGTGGAGGGCAACACTCAGTGGCTCATGGTCCTCCTGGAGGGGATGATGTACCAGGCAGTCACATGTTGCATCAGCTGGTGAAAGGCTGCATCCTCCACCAGGGAGAACAGTTGGCCATCCATGGCAATCACCTTGCCAATTAGGTGAGTGATTGTTTCCTGAGCCCTCCCACTTTTCCCCAGCACTGGCAGTGTTCCTGTGAGCATGACCTCTTGGAGAGTGGCTTGCCTTATAGTGCTAAGCATTGTGCCCAGAGCAGCCTGCTTTTCCACCTGCCTTTCCCTGCTGAGTGGGAGTGGGCCTCTTCCACCTGCCACTAGTGGATGGCACTCCTTCCTCTGGCAGCAGCAAACTGGGATGTGCCCTTTGCAAGTGCGTCCAGAAAACAGTGGTGGCAAAGTGTTGTGGATCTGAACACTTCTAGACACAGGCATGGCACTCCTGCCACTCCACCATGCACGGGTCACGTATCAGGGTGCTGAAGTATTTCCATGCGATGAAGTGGAACCATGTCCCCACACCCATGGTTGAAGCATGTGGAAGGCAAAGGTGCTTCCTGGCATTGGGTTGGGGAGTGCTAGATGAGAGCATACCTATGGAAGCAGTAGCAGCAGGGAGTTGGAAATCTTGGGATGTGGAAGGGAAGGATGCATTACTGCTATCATTATCTTCCCTTCTGAATACAGTTTTATGCTACAGTTTAGGCAGCAATGCCAAACTCTCAAGAGCCACGTGGATGGAACAGGGAAGTGGGCACCAAGACCTCCAGTGATGTGCTTGGGGACATCCTCTAGTGGGAGGGAGACTGCTTGTTTCCCATGACCAGTTAGCACAGGGGAAAGTGATCACATCCTCTCACAGCCACGAGCGTGACCCCTTCCAGTTTGGTGTAGTGATTAGGAGTGCAGACTCTAATCTGGGAGAACTGGGTTTGATTCCCCACATCTCCACATGCAGCCAGCTGGGTGACTTTGGGTCAGTCACAGTTCTTGAACTTTGACATGTGAAGACAATTCACATGATCAGGTATGATGCTTCTACTGTTGTGGAGTTTCTTTGGCAGAAATTTTTTAAAAATGAAAAATAGCTTCATTAGCATGAAGAGGCTGTATAGCTGAAAGCTTTCTCTAGCAACGAATAGGAATGAAGTCAGACTGCATCATAGCATGAGCTGAATTGCAGGCTTAAGGTAGGAGGGTATTTTTGTTTAAAGCTAGACCTTTTTCTTTCCCAAGAGTCTTGGAATTCTATATATCAAATTGTTAAATAAGCCAGTTCGCTGACTCCCAAGTATTCTAAAGATTTAAATGCTGTGTGCTATAAAGCAATTTAAACCACATTTCCAATACATCATTCTTACCTGATTTTGCACTTTTCATTTTGAACAGTAAGTAGCAGCAATCCAGATGAATTTTCTTGAACCAGTGTTATTTCAAACTTGCTCTCCCCTTTAGATAAAAACAACTTTTAGAGCAATAAAAAGTGTCACCTGGACCCAGAGTAATGGGTAAAGTTTATCTGCAACTAAAATTAACATTCACTTGAGTGAACACAAAATCCAACACATGTTTGAATGTAGTACAACATTACAGTTCTTCCTGAAGACTTGAACTCCAGAGGGCAGCTGTCTGCAAAGAAAACAGTGCTCAGTGTTGTGGCAAAGAACAAGCAGGATTGTTAATGGAAACTGTTCATATGTAGAGTTTCTGTGTTGCTTGATTAGACGAGTTTTTCCCTAAATTATCTGAATGCTACCTGGTGCCCATTTAGGCCCGTTTAAGCCATTAACAGGTCTGAATTCTTCATTTAAACAGAAAGTCTCCAGCCTTTGTAGCCACAGGGATATTAGTGAAATATCCCAGAGTGGCATAGACTATAGGACTGGGATCTAGGAGGCCAGGTTCAAATCCCCACTCCACTGTGGAAGCTTTCTGGGTAACTTTAGGCCAGTCACCCTCAGCCTAACCTACTTCACAGGGTGATTGTGAGGACAAAATGGAGGAGAGGAGAAAGATGGAGTTTAAATGAAGTAAATAAATAAACTTGGGCATGTCTGTAAGATCATTCTTCAGCAGGCTGGCTAGCTTCTTTCTATAAACCACTCGCATTGATAAGGTACATATTAGAAGGAGGACAGAAAATATGTCAAATATAAAATGACATGCATGGGTATAGAAAGTACAAGAGATGGTAAGGCATGTAGCCCTGAAAGAGTTTGTTTTGTCCCCATTGTGGCTTAGCTTTAGGGGAGCTGAAATGGCAGATCTTCAATAGCTGAATTCCAGTTCAAGCTGTTAACCAATTACTTGCATAGTATTTGCAGCCATATCATTTTCTATATTGTATTGAATACGCAGGGGAAATTGTTGATTCCTGTGCAGTGTTCTCATTGGTGTACTTGAGCTTCTTGTTCAGAAGGTAATTCTTCAGCATGTCATGATGCCCATTAACATAGTGCACAACAGGTTCAGGGGTTAGCATGTGTTCAGAAAATGTTTTGTTATGGACTATATACCTACTAATATGACTTCTTGTAGTAGCATCACTGAAGCTGCTTTGTGCTCCATGAGAAAATCAAGCTATTTCAGTTTTAGAATATTTCAGATGTCTTTTCAGACAACTAGATTTGCAAACATTTATACTTTTTCTTGTTCTGTGAGGTTTAAATGGGCCGTGCTGGTTTGGGTGCATGGAGGGATCTAAGATGATGTTAAGCAAGAGTGCAAAGTGGTCACTTGAGCAAAATATTTTTGCCTAGAAAATGTTGTAAAATTAGAATGAGTTGTTTGGTATTTGCTTTCGAAAGAGCCTGGGTATAATCTAGAACAGCACTTATTCTCCCCCCCCCCCCTACTTTATTCAACACTTATTGTTCCTCCTCCCCCCCCCCCCCATAGCTTTAGGCTAAAGACTTATTACTGCAAACTGAAGTGACTGTGAGAAGCAGCACTCTGCGTTGCTATGGGCAACATTCCATTGTGCAAAGCACCTTCTGCTCATTTTTATGATGAACCAATTAAATAGTTTGGCTAGTTGGAATATTTGAACCACTCAGCTCACTTGGTAGTGGTAAAGGAAGAAAGGTGATGTTGCAAAGTCCTTAGGAAGTGAAAATAATCAATTTGAGTCTCAACAAACTGTTAATTAATGCCAAGTTTTAATATTGCATGCGTTCAAGAGAGGTTGAAACAATAATGGCACTTGCATTAATAATTAGTCTCCAATTATGTACATGTAAAATAGATAATTCCTCAAGACTTTCTCTACCATATTCTTAAAAGCCCAAGCTTCCATCACATTTTAAGATCACACTATCAAAAGAGGAATATGCAGATGGAGGATGGCTCAGTTCTTAATGGTTCTCCTTGCATTTTGTGGAACAAAGAAAGTGGGCTATAGTCTTTTTTACCTGTAACAATGGGGTGACCCTATGCAGTGGGGGTTTCAGTAGCTTATCATTTAGTCTTATATGGAAAAGTGTCTAATTTGCAGTGTGAGACAGGACAGGCTGCCCACTCAGATGTTGTAAACTACACAGAGATAATTGTCACTCAGTCATCATATAGTACAACAATTCATGTAAGTACGTTATGAATTGATACTAGAAATCGGGTGCTTGCAAATCTTCATAGATTTCATCCTGTCATCCATCTGGGTGATTTCCTGTGTTATACCAATGCTACGCCAATGAGGGCTTTAAACTAAATTATATGGGGGAGCGAGACAATAATTCAAAGCCTCGCATGATGCCAGAAACTGAGGATAAGAACATTAAAGATTTGCAAAGAGCGGCACATACACTAGGTAATGTTAACTTGCAGGCTTGTACAGAAACTAAACCCTCGGGATGCATAAAATGTGTATTCCGATGACTCTACACTAATGCACAGAGTATGGGAAACAAACAGGAGAAACTGGAAGTCCTAATAAAGTAAGGAGACTATGACATAATAGGCCTTACTGAAACTTGGTGGGATGACACAACTGGAATATTAGGATTCAGGGGTACAACTTAGGCAAATGAGAAAGGGCGGAGGTATAGCAGTATATGCAAAGGAGGTATATACTTGTGAGGAAATATGTGAATCTGAGCATGGCAGCTCAGTTGAGAGAGTTTGGGTAAAAATAAAAGGAGTAAGAAATAACAGTGATATTATTGTGGGGGTCTGCTATAGACCACCAAGCCAGGCAGAGGACTTGGATCAGATACTTCTACAGCAGATTTCTAAGTTCTCCAAGAGAAGGGATACAGTGATCATGGGAGATTTCAATTACCTGGACATCTGTTGGAAGTCCAACTCTGCTAAAAATGAAAAGTCAAATAGATTCCTGACTTGTCTTGCTGACAACTTCCTTTTCCAGAAAGTGAAGAAGGAAACAAGGGGGTCTGCTATCTTGGATTTGATTCTCACCAACAAGGAAGAATTGATTGAAGAAGTGGAAATAGTGGGCACCCTGGGCAGTAGTGACCATGTGATTTTGGAATTTACAGTCTTAGGGAAGGGGAAAGCTATATGTAGTCAGACTTATAGGTTGGACTTCAGAAAGGCAAACTTTGATAAACTTAGAACTATGCTGGGTAAAATCCCATTGTCAGAGATACTTAAGAGGAAGGGTGTTCAGGAGGGGTGGGAGTTTCTTAAAAGCGAAATACTGAAAGCACAATCACAGACGATTCCTATGAGAAGAAAAAATGGGAAAAGCCTAAAGAAGCTGAAGTGGCTCCATAAACAGCTCTCTAAAGACTTGAGAAATAAAAAAGACTCCTTTAGGAATTGGAAGGAGGGCCTTATAACCAAGGATGAATATAAACAAATCACCAGTGCTTGTAGAGAAAAAGTTAGGAAAGCTAAAGCTCAGTATGAGCTTAGGCTGCCCAAAGATGCTAAAAACAACAAAAAAGGGTTCTTATGTTCAGAGTAAGAAAAAGAGCAAGGACATGGTAGGCCCATTGTGAGGGCAAGAAAGTGAAATTGTAACAGGTAATGAAGAGACGGCGGAACTGCTGAATTCCTACTTTTCCTCAGTCTTCTCTTCTGAGGGAAATGGTGCTCAACATGGCAAAAACAGAACATATAAGGAGGGTATGAAGTTCCAACCTAGGATCAGCTTAGGGGTAGTACATAAACACCTAGTTTCTTTAAATGAAATTAAGTCCTCAGGACCAGATGAATTGCATTCAAGGGTTCTAAAAGAGCTTGCGGATGTAATTTCTGAGCCTCTGTTTATTATTTTTAAGAATTCTTGGAGAACAGGAGAGGTGCCGGAAGATTGGAGGCAGGCGAATGTTGTCCCCATCTTCAAGAAGGGGAAAAAAGATGATCCGAGTAACTACCAACCCGTCAGCTTGACCTCTATACCTGGAAAAGTTTTAGAACAAATCATCAAACAGTCGGTCCGGGAACATTTAGAAATAATGAATGTGATTACTAAGAGCCAGCATTGTTTTCTCAAGAACAAGTCATGTTAGACTAACCTGATCTCTTTTTTTGAGAAAGTGACTACCTTGCTGGATCAGGAATGCTGTAGACATTATTTATCTTGATTTCAGTAAGGCTTTTGATAAAGTTCCACATACTATCCTTGTTGGCAAGTTGGTAAAATGTGATTTGGATCCTTTTACCGTTAGGTGGATCTGTAATTGGTTGACAGATTGCACCCAAAGAGTGCTTGTGAATGGTTGCTCATCCTCTTAGAGAGGACTGACAAGTGGAGTATCTCAAGGATCTGTCCTGGGACCTGTATTGTTCACCATCTTTATCAATGATTTGGATGAAGGAATAGAGGGAATGCTTATTAAATTTGCAGATGATACTAAATTGGGAGGGGTTGTAAACACAGAAAAAGACAGAAACAGGATACAGGATGACCTTGACAGGCTGGAAAACTGGGCTAAAATCAATAAAATGAATTTTAACAGGGATAAATGTAAAGTTCTGCATTTAGGTAGGAAAAATCCAATGCATGGTTATAGGATGGGGGAGACTTGTCTTAGAGTAGTATTTGCGAAAAGGATCTAGGGGTCTTAGTGGATCATACATTGAACATATCAACAGTGTGATGCGATGGCTAAAAAGGCAAATGCAATTTTGGGCTGTATCAACAGAGCTATAGTGTCCAGATCACGTGATGTGATGGTATTGCTTTACTCTGCTCTGGTAAGATCTCACCTGGAGTATTGTGTTCAGTTTTGGGCACCACATTTTAAGAAGGATATAGACAAGCTGGAACGGGTCCAGGGGAGGGTGACGAAGATTGTGAGGGGTCTGGAGACCAAGTCCTATGAGGAAAGGTTGACGGAACTGGGGATGTTTAGCCTGGAGAAGAGGCGGCTGAGAGGTGATATGATCACCATCAAGTACTTGAAGGGTTGTCATATAGAGGATGGTGTGGAATTGTTTTCTGTGGCCCAAAAAGGTAGGACCAGAGCCAGTGGGTTGAAATTAATTCAAAAGAGTTTCCGGCTCAACATTAGGAAGAACTTCCTGACTGTTACAGCGATTCCTCAGTGGAACAGGCTTCCTCGGGAGGTGGTGGGCTCTCCTTCCTTGGAGGTTTTTAAACTGTGGCTAAATGGCCATCTGACAACAATGAAGATCCTGTGAATTTAGGGGGAAGTGTTTGTGAGTTTCCTGCATTGTGCAGAGGGTTGGACTAGATGTCTCTAGAGGTCCCTTCCAACTCTATGATTCTATGATTCCTATGTTATACCAAATAACTACTTAATATTTGAAGGTGGCTCACTACTCTAAGTATCAGAAAATTGATAGCACATATATGCTGCCCCATGGAGAATGCTGATCTGTTCAACAACCAGAATTGCTGCTGGTTGGCATTATTTATTTTTGCATGGGGGAGAATGAAGGGCATTTGTGAGAGGAAGTAGAAATGGCAGACTAAAATGGAAAAAAGTCTGACTATGAAAACACTATCATGGTTACAGATGAGAGGTTTCGTTTCAGTTTACAGGTATGGATGTCTAAATACAAACAGTGTACTGAATATAATTTTCCAAATTAGTAAATATATGAAACGAATGTTTAAGAAACATAGTTTATCATATAATATTGTAATGGCTTTACTCAATTTTACATCAGTATGGTTTTATGTTTATAGAAATTAATCAGTTTAGACCTCTATTTAGGTGTGTTTCTAATGTAAAACAGTTGTTGAAATCAGCTTTTTATTTATTTATTTATGTTAATTTATAGTCCGCCCTTTCCTGCAAGCGGGCTTGGGGCAAATAACAACAAAAGTTAAAACAATTAAAAACTACAGGCTAAATAAAACTGTAAAATACAATAAAACAAATAACACGTATGTCACAGGCGGTGGTTTCCATTGGGTGCATTCTGTATATCAGTACAGCAGTTGGCCCAGAGATGGAATTTCTTGTTGATCTAAATAGTTTTTGAAATAATTTTGTCCTGAATTAGCCTACCCTATACCATAAACTTCAAGGTAATCTGTGTATAAACATAAAGATATTTGGCAGCACCATTAGGAATCTCTGCAGTATACTGCTATTACTTGCACCATCTCTTAGTGAAAGTCAACTTATTTTCCTCTTCATAAAACCATAACAGAGAAGTATAGGAATAACCAATGATACTAATTTTTTTCTGTGGAAGATCAGTTTTTAGATCATATACTTCTCCTCCTTATGTTAAGACCTTGGGTTCCTTTTGACTTTAGGCTAAAACTTCTTTCGGCTTTTACATTTTTGACCTCCATTGGCCACTCAGCACACAGGAAAACTTTTATCTTTATAGTGCTTTTTTTCTAGTTAAGACCATTTTTCTGGTACAAAACCACATTTGCCTTGCCTTTGATTTCTGCTGCTTGGGAGTAGTTTACTCAGATGACAATGCTGATCTTGCAAGGAAGTAACAGTGAAAGGTTAGAAGGGAAAATTCTCGTCCCAGTAAATGTCCAGGGACTAGTTCAGTACATTTTCATTGAAAAATCACAATTTTGATTAGAGGAAGGAGCCCGTAGCAGGGTCCATGGTATCCTCTAAAAATATCCTCATGTTCCAAGTCCTGTGTGTGCTTTTAGTATTGTTCATTCTAGTACAAAGTCTCTTATCCAGCTCCACCAAAGCTCTTAGTTAGGGGTGTGCGCTCAGTATATACAGGGGAGTAGACTCACTGGCCCGCTCTTAGTCAGAAACCTCTGGCTTTCCTTATCCCTTTTATGCCTTCCTTTTGCTTCACCTTGCTTGGAAGCAGGAGAAGGTAAAACTGAGGGGTTTAAAAGCAAGCTGCAAAGAGGAGTCAACTCAGGATTGGCTGGGGCAGCGTGGAGCTGGCTGGGGTTGGCTCCTCTTCACAGCTAGGGTATTGGGGGGGGGGAGCCATTTAAAGGGGACATCTCTTTAAATGGCTTTCACAAGCCAAGCTGTGCAAGTGAATCGAAATGGCCAGTGAGCTTGGTGGCTGGCTGTTTCAGAGTTCATATGGTGCTGCTCAGCTTGCAAATGCCATTTAAAGAGATGTTCCATTTAAAGGGATGTTCCCTTTAAATGCCTTTGCAAGCTGTGTGGTTGACCAGCACTTCTATTTATGGATCATTATTATGCCCTATGTGGACCATTCCCCTTAGGATATAGTGGAACTGAATACATTCAGTGATCCTGATTATTTCCTGAATCTCAATATTGATATTTTCAGGTTCTATATATTCAAACCTGAAAAATACTGACTTTTTTTGTGCACACCCCTACTCTTAATTGCTAGTTACAGCCCCTCCCAAACTATTCTCTATAGTTCCTCATTATTTAAGGTTTCTGTCTTGCTTTCCAAAATTCTCTTGTGTGCCAGACTTGCTGTTTCTCCTACTAGCCTAAATACTTTTTGAATCTCTTCTGCTGTTCAGTCTTCTATTGTCCAAAGGCTGCCATTAGGGATGGGCACAGACCCGAACACCGACCAAATCTGGCCCAGACTTTACCTTGTTCGAGGTTCGGAGAGTTCGGTTCGAAAGTCACATGTTCAGACCAGGAAGTCTCCAAACTTTCTGCCCGGTTCGGAACCTCTTGTGCACTCTTGGCAAAGAAACTCCACCCATGGAGTTTCCTGCTGAAAAGTGGGTATGGGTGGGATATTTCCAGCCATCGAGGGACCAATAGGGACAGTCTGAAGCTGACAGGCAAGTCTGATTTCCAATGACAGGCATCAATCTGACTTCCTCAGGATTGGGGGGGGGGATGTATATAAAAACTGAAAGAATTGTATCTTTTGAATATTATGATTAATTTTTCTTTATTCCCCCCCCACACCTTTGCAGTATTGCAGGCCATCGAGATTCTGGAGTATGGCTACAATCAATGGGAACAATGATTTTGCAGTTCTGAGCAATGGCACCATTCCATCCAGTGTCACTAGTTCTGATATCCTTACAACCAGTGATTGTAATGCTGCAGTCCCAAATCTCCCATCTAAGGAAACCACAAGAAGAAAAGTGAGTGAAAATGGGTGCCTTCAGCTTAATGGCATACTAAAAGCATCATTTTTGTCTGTAGATGAGCAAAGAACCCCACAGGTGGTATCACAGTGTTGCCATTCTTGCCCATATCATCATCCACTAAATAACCATAGTAGTCAACAAGAATGTCTTTCACTGAATGGCAGTGCAGCAGCATCTCCATTGACTTCATGCTGTTTAAACCCTCATACTGAATATTCAGCTTCTGCTTGTCAAAAACGCACACCCTTATATCAGCCTGCCTGCCGTCTTCAGTCCTCTCCATCTTTCTGCCTACATCATCAGTGGCCTGAACATTTTCAGCACCAGCCTGTGCCACAACATATCACCCTTATAAGGTAAGTCAATTATATCTTCTGTAATGTCTAAACTGATATCTTCTGTAATGTCTAAACTGAAAGCTGATATCAGTTTAGATGTGTTTTGTTTTGCTTCACAGTATAGATTAATTTAAAGCAAACCATGATGAGCAAAATATTCATTTCTAAGGGCATGCAAACTGGTAGCTCAAGAGCACATAATGTAATAATGACATAACTACAGAAGTTTCGATATTTAAAATGTATACAGGTCTGGCTATTTAAAATGTACACTGGTCTTGGCATCTCCAAAACTGCTAGTCTTACTGATGACTTATGAACTTGGACTATCTTATCTGATGAGGTACATGGATGAAACAAGTGTTGCTGAGCGGTATATGTGATTCCAAACCATCCAGTCTGTTCAACCATGATGAAACTTACCTCCTTGTTTGAAGTCAAATAGAATTGTAACGTACATAACTGGAATTGTTAGATTCAAGTCCAGTAGCACCATGGAGTTTTGATTCTCAAAAGTGTAAACTCTGGAAATCTTGTTGGTCTTTAAATGCTACTGGAACCAGTTGAGCTCTTCTACTTCAGACCAACATGGCTACTCACTATGTTGCCATGTAGTTGCAAGTGGTGCTAACTGGTAGAGATTACCTTCCATTGCAAAAGAATTTCTAATCTAGAGGCCATAAATTGTTGGGGTAAGTGATGATACGAAATCTTCCTTTTGCATTGATGGGGCAAATCTAGTGAAGCCCACAAATTTATGATCGATTTCAGTTCGGAAATACATTTGTGGGTTCCAGAATTGTGACATGGGTTTATCAATTGGCTTCTACCTCCCCATACCTGATCTAAACCACCCTTTAGATTTTAAACATTACTTTATATTAAGAGATGATATTGTGTAGCATAACTTGTAATCACTACCTAGTTTTCAGTTATGCTGTTCAAAGCAGCTAATTAGAAGTCCTCAAGAACCATAGTACAACTTAAAATAACATAAAACAATAAAACAGTACAGTCACACTATTCAGAAATGAAAATGGTAACAGCAGCAGTGGAGATACTTTAAAGCTATTTGGAAAAAAGTCTTCCCATCCTTCTCCCTTTATGCCAGCAAGGACTAAGTGGTGGGCCTTCCTTGAAGGAGTTTCACAGTATTGGTACCCTGCCCTTTGCTTCAAGGTTAGAGTGCTCTAAGTGGTTGGTCTTTACCTGCACCTGAATTCTGAACTGTATGGCAATCTTCAGAGACAGCTAACACACCATTTAGGCTTATACCTCAAAGGCCCTGACTACTCAAAAGCTGTCTTTAAAAATGCTGGGGTGGTAGAGAAATACAATTCTTTTGTTGCCACCACCAGTTTTGTGGAGTAGGCTGAAAGCTGAACCCTAGCTTGTTTTCAGTTGAATTCATCAATAGCATTCAGCTGTCAATAATGGAGCTTTTGCTGCTGTTGTTTCAGTGTTCTAACTCGTCACTGAATCAAGGAGCTAGCCAGCATCCACTGGTTTCAGAAAGGTATCTAGGCATGTTACCTGTCTTTTTAAGTTCTTTATTCCTTAAGCAGGCAAGGTTTAAACAAGACTGCAAAATAAGCTATTGGGTAAAATTCCCCAGAAGAACCTGTAGGGATTCATCAATCTCGGTGGATGAGACTGAGGGAGATTTTGTCTTCCCCATCTCCCACCACCAAGTGTCAGCATCTTTGAGTTAAAACCCAGCCTGTTCATTAGAAGGGGCTAACATTAAGTTTCCTCCTACTCTTACTGTCTTCTTGCCCTGAGCAGAGCATCAAATTGAAGGTATTCCTTGCTATATTTATTGGCAGTTTATAACTTGAGACAAGCCCATGGTTGCATGAAGGCCATGAATTCATGAGCCACACTCAACAAGATAGCCTTGGCATTGATAGGGAAGTTTCTCAGTACAATCAGTTTGGAAGTCCGCAACACCATACTTAAGACACCTTGTCCAGCTCTGGCAAGCAGACTGTTGTATAGACAGTGCACCAGCAGAATTTTTATTTCAAGAACCCAGTATCAGATGCACACATTTGAAACTCAGGAATGGCTCAGCATGGTAATGTTATCATAGGATATTGAAACTGAAGTATAGTATACTGAAATATTGTATTTGATGTAGCAAATGTGATTAATACATTTTGCACATCACATTGGCTGCGAACAAAGAGTGAGCTGGATAGCTGACCAAGGAAAGGACTGGTTGCCATTCTGTATATAGTTCCTCACAAATGACTGAAATTAAAGTTAATTCCAATTGCTGGTTAGCAGTTGCTCAACAAATAAGAGTATTTGGCCACAGTATTGCTTTAGCCACAGTGTTAAAATATAAGATTGTTATGAGAAGCCATGGAGCTGTTTTAGCAATCTCTCTAATGTACAGAATTTATTTGCGCTACTTTACTTTGCTAACAGCTGAGTCAAACTAGATACAGTTAGATCACAGTATTTACATAGCTGACCTGCCTGAGAATTTATATATTTCAACTGAGTTTTGATAGCCGATGATCTTCAGTAAAATTCTTTAAAAATTATCTTCAGTTGTACTCTTTTTTACCTCCCATGTTGAATGTGTGTATCTTGTAGAGCCCCAAGTCATGATGTAGTGGTGGTAACTGAGTCCACTTTGCCTCAGATTGCCCCCACACTTGCCAGTGATGCTTGTTTTCCACAGGACTGCACCACAAAGTCTGGACTTGTGGATAAGCATCGTAGTTGGGGTGGGATGGAATGTGTCAGTGTATACATAGCACATAGAGCAGTCTGGGAAGATCATGAACAGCATGGTATTCAGGAAATGTTTAAATGTGTAGGGGAGTATTTCATGCCTTCTGCCTAGAAAGCATGGACTTTTGTTAAGTGTGTTTAATTGAAGGAGAGGCATGAAGCAATCTGGAGCAAATTGGGCTAGATTAACAGGTGTTAGGCCTGAACCATCCGAGAATGTCTTGAGTCAGTTGTTGAGAATGCAGTTCAAAAAACCACTGAGTGTGTGAAACAACCCTAACTGGAAGTCATCCAGTGCTGTACTTGTTATGACAGAGTAATATTAAATGCAGGTGTTGTCCCCCTCCCTTTTTTTTGTAAGGCACATTAATTAAATCTAGTGTGTAATCAAACCAGCTTTCATTACTGTTCTGCAACTGCATATGCCCACATTGTTAACTTTAATTGGGAACTGGAAGAAAGTGGTCCTATTACAGGAGAAGGAACACAGTCCTAAATTCAAGTAGAATTTTACACTTGGCAAATATCCAAACATACAACATAGCAGGTTGAAGCATGTTTTTCAAGCCTGTGGAGCTTAACATTTCTAAGTGACCTAACATTAAAAGAACAAAGCATTGATTCTTACCATAAATTTATTAGCAAGTTATGCTTTATTTAATTGTAGTTGGTTTCAGTAGTATGTGCAGCTTAATTATGACACTCTCTTAACTTTGGTGTAGGTTTTTTTGTTATATTTTGGGAGTTGAAGGGGAAAAGTCTGTCAGAGTAACAGATTTTATTTACAACTTGTAAATATCTCCTTTTAAATCAATATTATTATATCCTTATCTTTCCCCCACATTTGTGAACAGTGTTGCTGCTATACTGTTCATAGCTGCCAGGACAACTATTCAAAATACTGATACCCTTTAGAGGCTATAAGGAAAGAAGTCAGGTCACCTATGGCATAAAGTATGGCATTGCCATATCCAGTTTTAATGTATTAGTTACCTCTGTCACTGATTAATACTACTTTGGGGGTCTCCAGCCCTTTTCAGCTGATGGGCACCTTTGAAATTCTGACACAGGATGGTTGGTACAACCACAAGATGGCTGCCACAAGAGACAGAGCAAACGATAAAATGTCAGGAATGAATTTATGTGTAACTCTTATAGCAGCTCATCAGCAGGTCAGGCGGAAACTCTGTTTAATAGGATGCCTTTTAAATTGGACATATTGTTTTTTAAAAAAATCTTATACACAGGATACCTTAGCAGGGGTGTCACTTTAGCAGGGGTGAGATGGATCTGGCCTATAAAGGACTCAAATTTATCCCCCAAGCAACTTCTTTCTTCAACTTCCTTTCCCAGAGCTGCTACATCAGCAGCACCATAGCTTTCCATTTTTCCCAACTCCCTCAGAGCTTCTTTGCTTCTTGCCTCACTCCCCCCCCCCCACTCTCACACACTCATACACATAGGCACACAGAGAGCTCAGTGACTGCTTCCTTCGTTGTGTGGGAGAAATATAAAGACAAGCCTCTGTCTTTCTTATACGTGTGCACACACAGAGAGAGCTTCTGCTTCCTTCTCTGGGGCTGTTCCTCCTCTTTTGGGGGAGGGAAGGAGAGTCCCATGGCAGCTTCAAGACCAACATTTTATTCCACGTATAAGCTTTTATGTGCAAGCACACTTCTGGTTTCTAATGTCAGCCTTATATCCATTTATTCTTTGAATCCTCCTGGATGGAATTGATACCTAGGTTTCCTGTCTCATTACCAATGCTGGTATCTCCACATCTACTACCCCTCTGCTTATCACACCTAATCCAGTCAAGCCTGCTATTGTCATTCACCTGCTATTGCCATTTGAGACTTGAAATCACCTTTATAAAGTTTATATCTCTGGTACTTTGTGTACATTTTATGGCATGCATGGGCCAGCCCAACAAAGTGACATTTATGTCAGATCTGTCCCTTGTAACAAATTAGTTTGAAACCTCTGCCTTGCAGTCATTCAGTTCTGCAGTGGCAGCTGCTCCTGAAGCACTTAAAAAAAATTTGCACAGCCCATCAGAGAAGCCCCACCAAAAACACAGGGAAGGTGGTAGGTACTATGTTGGACCTCTGCACTACCCTAGGGCAAAATTGAATGTTGGTTTTATCAGTGTAGAAATTTCAACTGCTGGTGCATGCAGGCTAATGGTGGATCAAACATATGTGTTCACCACTTGCTGACAACATCAAATAGTAACTTGGCTGTTTGAACAAGCTATAGCATACGTTATTCCACAGTCAATACTTTTAAATCACCTTAAACATCCTTTTTGTTTGAGTCAATTTACACATTCAGTTGCCAGTGATATGCATGCATGTATGAGCCAGCACTAAGTGAGAGAAGCCAATAGGTAGAACATATTATATTATTGCTAAGTCAACTAAATTTTATTTGGAGATTGATTTATCATTAATTGTGGAACATTGAGAGCAATTAATTGAGTCCCTGACATTATGTTCCATCCATCTCTGCTCAAGCATGGAGGTGACTTTACAGCATCATCTTTGAAGTGGGGCAGTTCGCTGTGTAGATTTATCTCCCATGTTCCCAAAACAGAGAGATATGGTGTGATCTACCATTCCAAATTACATTATGTTGGTTTCTTATCTCACTGCATATTCTAACATCATTCAGCTCTGACATTTATATTCTCACCAATCCCCCCAGAAGGGCCATACTACTTTATTTTACTTTATATTATTTTTATTTGGAATAATAGATTAGAATAGTAGAGGGGTGGCCAATGGTAGCTATCCAGATGTTTTTGCCTACAACTCCCATCAGCCCCAGCCAGCATGGCCAATGGCTGGGGCTGATGGGAGTTGTAGGCAGAAAACATCTGGAGAGCTACCATTGGCCACCCCTGGTCAATAGTAGATTTTAATGTAACTTAGTAATGTAATAGTAGAATGTAATGTTCTTTTAATAGTTGTGTTAACACTTGCACATGCTGTCTAAAGGACTTTGGTGATCAAGTCTTCATGTAAAACAAGTTATTTCCTGTAAAGCTATTTAATAAAGCAAGAGAGTCTTTCAGCAAAATAAACTGATAAAGCAGTCTCTTGTGGAATGTGTTCTTGAGTCCTTACTGAAGATCACACACATGGGATGTCCACAAATTGCATCCTTTTCAAATTGGAAAATACTCTTTGGAATCAAAGTGATAGTTTCTGTATTCTAATGGAATATTTCCAATATTTTACCCCCATTGCACTCTATTTGCGATTTTTGTTATAATGAGTAATCAGATATATTAGATAAAAATTAGATATATTAGATTTTAAAAATCTTTTAGCTATATTAGATTTTAAAAAACCTTTTAGCTATATTAGATTTAAAAAATCATATTAGATTAAAAAAAGACTGTAAACCTAATGAAACCTTGAAGAGGTTTGGATCTGAAGGTGCTGTTATGTTGGTACAACAGCAAGTCCTCCAGTGGGACGGCTTTTCTGGCTGTGGAGGGAGATTTTAGCTAATTTTCTCTCCTGTGGCTGTCTACTTCCCACATTATATTTTTAGACATGCTAGGAACATGACTTGAGGTGCAGAAGGCTGTGCGGAGAGGAAAGGAGAGGATGTAGCCTTCCTCTAGTGTGACAATCTCGCACTGCTTAAGATCCAAGCCATAATCCCAATGCTGTTATATCCCTTCAGTTTAAGTGTATTTGCTCCTACACTCATAGTAGTTTATCTTGGCAGCTACTCTAGAATTAAAGTTCTCTACTGCTTTACTGCTGTCTCATCAAAGATTTCCAACTGAGTAGTATGGACAATGCAAAGTGCTTTAGTGCCTCTGTACTGGCTTGCAGGTTTTGAGGATCAGGTGCCAGAAGTCAGGCAAACAGAGTTCTTCAGTACAAGGTCAGGGATCCAGAAGTCAGGCAAAGCAAGACTTTCAGTCCAAAGTCAGGGGTCCAGAAGCCAGGCAATGCAGAGTTGGTGTCTTATCATACGTATTGCATCTATACCTAACAGCCTCTCTTGGTTGGCTTTATAGCCCCACTCCTAAGGGTCATGCTTGCTTAGAAGCCGTCTTGCAGCTACTCATCTGCATTATCAGCAAGCAGCTGGCATCGGGCCAGGAGGCATGCATTTTGTAATCATGTCTGTAGCTCTGTTTTCAGCCTTCATCTGAGGAGCTCTAAGTTTGTAGGTGATACTGGTGGGCTGGGAATGGCCAACTTGAGTTTTACCTGCTGAATCAGGACTGGAGGGTGTAAGTGCTCTGTACTAGCTGTTGGCTGTGAATCCTGACAAGCCTGCAGCTCATTTTCCTGCTAGTCAGCTTCTGTTAACTTAAGTCTAGCTGCACAAGGCTCCTCTTCTCCTGAGGAGTCCTTACTGTTGCTGAGCCCTGGCTCTTACTTCAACATATTTTATGACTGTCATGACTGTCTCTTACTTCTACATATTTTAAAGAAGGAAGCCAATTCATTAATGATATCCATCAATGCTGTTGTTCCTCTTCTCCCTCCCCCAACCAGTATACAAAAGTAGATTCCACAGAAGATTTCCACTGGCAGAAGCGGGGGGGGGGGAGATTTTTCTCCATGTATCCCTTCTACATCAGAACTCTGTTTCTCCAGTTATTCTGAAGGTCCCCTTTCCCCTAGAAACACCATTTTGTGGGCATTTGGGGTTTCGGCAATGGGAAGGTCAGCAAGGTCAGTAATCTTTGTCAGGGGAAATTTTCAGCAGGATCCAAGCCAAACTCTCTGGTATCTGAAGCTGCTTCAAAGTAACAATTTCTGCTTCAGAAATTACTCATATATGAGTTCTCTGTTACACTTTAGCCTGCCTGAGCCTGGCTATTGTATGAGTTACAGTCAACATTTAGTGGGGTTGCTAAGACTTTTATTAATCTATGAAAAGATACCAATATTGATTATTATTCTGCATGTTCTCAACATGAACAGAATATGACTACTACTTATTTAAACTTTGCCTCATTGTTGTCAAGCGTGCTATTTTCTATAACGTAATTTTCTTTCAGACAAAGAGCAGGTCACCAGCTCTCTTCTGCTCCCCCCTTATTTACAACCATTGGGCAAGTAATAAATCCATCTGGCCCAAGGATGTTTATGCTATAGCCTGGCTGGTAGTACTTTCAAGTCGCCTCTTCCACAGGTTCACACAGACAGCTCTTATCTGCTTCCAGAATAGTGTGAGAATGGGAGATAACCTAATAACCTAAACTCCTTAGTAATAAAATAGATAGTTGTTTAGCAACCTTTGAACCCGTGACTCAATTATGCATCTGTATGTTAACCTTTGAAGATATCCTATATAGCAACTGTGTAACGGTGTATACATCATTACTCCCAAGGCTTGTGTCCTTGGTATAGCTCCTGAGTTTCTAACAATAAAACAGCTTTGATTTAAAACAAAAAACTGCTTAGTGAGAAATATTGACGCTTGACAATTGCCTTAGATTATATGATACTTTACTAGACTGCATTGAAAACCTCTGCAAACTTAATGCTAGACAGTAAAACATGATAAACAGGCCACATTTGCTTCATGTAATAAAACAGCACATTAAATAACTACCCCCCCAAGAACTTATAATGATAATTAAGGTGTACTCTTTCTTTAAATTTTTGCCATTTCAAAAAAGACTCCTTAATTCTTGCTTTGGTTGCAATTCCACAATCCTGGAGCACTGATGTCTTCTGACCTTTAGAATCTGGCATTTGTAAATGGTAGCAAAAAAAAGTATTAAACTAATTTCCCATGCCCTGTATCCCTCACATTCCAGCAAAAGCAGAATAGTTAGTACTTAACCTAATGATCTGTTAGTCCTTTGAACGGTGGTGAGATAATAAGAATGGGGGTGCCCTATGCAAGATAGCTGGAATGATATTCCTCTGTTAAATATGACAAGTGCTGCTTAAAACAGTTTTGAAACTTGCAACAAACCATATAGAACTATGTTCAAAATGAGACTCGGTGATGAAAAAGCAAAGATGGTTTTAGTGAGATGAATGAATGACTTCCTTCCAGGGTCTCAAGCAAGAAGACTCTTCTTAACAAGACACTAGACAGTCTGAAAAAAGACCAGATTCAGTAAGAGTCTCTCTGCTTTTCAGCACTCTTGATGTGTGTAGAAGTGCTAGACATTTTTATTTTTCTGAAGTTTCTATATTGGAGGATGGACTTCAGAATCAGTGTTTTTGGAAGTATGTGTGTATATGTACACACTTCCTCATAAACACTCAATATACAGTATGTCACAGAAGTGAGTACATCCCCTCACATTTTGTAAATATTTAAGTTGATCTTTTCATGTGACAACACTGAAAAATGACACTTGGCTACAATGTAAAGTAGTGAGTCTACAGCTTGTATAACAGTGTAAATGTGCTGTCCCCTCAAAATTATGCAACACACAGCCATTAATGTCTAAACTGCTGGCAACAAAAGTGAGTACACCCCTAAGTAATAATGTCCAAATGGGGCCCAAAGTGTCAATATTTTGTGTGACCACCATTATTTTCCAGCATTGCTTTAACCCTCCTGGGTTAAAGCTTCACACGTTGCCACCGGGTCCGGATGGCATACATCCGAGAGTTCTGAAAGAACTCAAAGTTGAACTTGTGGATCTTCTAACAAAAATCTGTAATCTTTCATTGAAATCTGCCTCCGTTCCTGAGGACTGGAAGGTAGCAAATGTCACCCCCATCTTTAAAAAGGGTTCCAGAGGAGATCCGGGAAATTACAGGCCAGTCAGTCTGACTTCAATACCGGGAAAGTTGGTAGAAACCATTATCAAGGACAGAATGAGTAGGCACATTGATGAACACGGGTTATTGAGGAAGACTCAGCATGGGTTCTGCAAGGGAAGATCTTGCCTCACTAACCTGTTACATTTCTTTGAGGGGGTGAACAAACATGTGGACAAAGGAGACCCGATAGATGTTGTTTACCTTGACTTCCAGAAAGCTTTTGATAAAGTTCCTCATCAAAGGCTCCTTAGAAAGCTTGAGAGTCATGGAGTAAAAGGACAGGTCCTCTTGTGGATCAAAAACTGGCTGAGTAATAGGAAGCAGAGAGTGAGTATAAATGGGCAGTCTTCGCAGTGGAGGACGGTAAGCAGTGGGGTGCCGCAGGGCTCGGTACTGGGTCCCATCCTCTTTAACTTGTTCATAAATGATTTAGAGTTGGGAGTGAGCAGTGAAGTGGCCAAATTTGCGGATGACACTAAATTGTTCAGGGTGGTGAGAACCAGAGAGGATTGTGAGGAACTCCAAAGGGATCTGTTGAGGCTGGGTGAGTGGGCATCAACGTGGCAGATGTGGTTCAATGTGGCCAAGTGCAAAGTAATGCACATTGGGGCCAAGAATCCCAGCTACAAATACAAGTTGATGGGGTGTGAACTGGCAGAGACAGACCAAGAGAGAGATCTTGGGGTCATGGTAGATAATTCACTGAAAATGTCAAGACAGTGTGCGTTTGCAATAAAAAAGGCCAACGCCATGCTGGGAATTATTAGGAAGGGAATTGAAAACAAATCAGCCAGTATCATAATGCCTCTGTATAAATCGATGGTGCGGTCTCATTTGGAGTACTGTGTGCAGTTCTGGTCGCCGCACCTCAAAAAGGATATTATAGCATTGGAGAAAGTTCAGAAAAGGGCAACTAAAATGATTAAAGGGCTGGAACACCTTCCCCATGAAGAAAGGTTGAAACGCTTAGGGCTCTTTAGCTTGGAGAAACGTCGACTGAGGGGTGACATGATAGAAGTTTACAAGATAATGCATGGGATGGAGAAAGTAGAGAAAGAAGTACTTTTCTCCCTTTCTCACAATACAAGAACTCGTGGGCATTCGATGAAATTGCTGAGCAGACAGGTTAAAACGGATAAAAGGAAGTACTTTTTCACCCAAAGGGTGATTAACATGTGGAATTCACTGCCACAGGAGGTGGTGGCGTCCACAAGCATAGCCACCTTCAAGAAGGGGTTAGATAAAAATATGGAGCAGAGGTCCATCAGTGGCTATTAGCCACAGTGTGTGTGTGTGTGTGTGTGTGTGTGTGTGTGTGTGTGTGTGTGTGTATATATATATATATATATATATATATATATATATATATATATTTGGCCGCTGTGTGACACAGAATGTTGGACTGGATGGGCCATTGGCCTGATCTAACATGGCTTCTCTTATGTTCTTATGTTCTTATGTTCTTCACTGGAGTCCTCTTCCACTCCTCCATGACGACGTCCCGTAGCTGGTGGATGTTAGAGATCTTGCACACCTCCACCTTCTGTTTCAGGATGCCCCATAGATGCTCAATAGGGCTTAAGTCTTGAGACATACTTGGCCAGTCCATCACCATTACCCCCAGCTTCTTTAGCAAGACAGTGGTCATTTTGGAGGTGTGTTTGGGGTCGTTATCATGTTGGAATACTGCCCTGCAGCCCAGTCTCCAAAGGGAGGGGATCATGCTCTGTTTCAGTATGTCATAGTACATGTTGGCATTCATGATTCCCTCAATGAACTGTAGCTCCCCAGTGCCGGCAGCACTCATGCAGCCCCAGACCATGACATTCCCACCACCATGCTTGACTGTAGACAAGACACATTTGTCTTTGTACTCCTCACCCGGTTGCCGCCACACACGCTTGACACCATCTGAACCAAATAAGTTTATCTTGGTCTCATCAGACCACAGGACATGGTTCCAGAAATCCATGTCTTTAGTCTGTTTGTCTACAGCAAACCATTTGCGGGCTTTCTTGTGCATCATCTTTAGAAGAGGCTTCCTTCTGGGACAACAGCCCTGCAGACCAATTTGATGCAGCGTGTGGCATATGGTCTGAGCACTGACAGGCTGACCCCCCACCCCTTCAACCTCTGTAGCAATGCTGGTAGCACTCATAAGTCTATTTCCCAAAGCCAGCCTCTGGATATGACGCTGAACACAGGCACTCAACTTCTTTGGTCGACCATGGCGAGGCCTGTTCTGAGTGGAACCTGTCCTGTTAAACCGCTGTATGGTCTTGGCCACCATGCTGCAGTTCAGTTTCAGGGTCTTGGCAATCTTCTTATAGCCTTGGCCATCTTTATGTAGAGCAACAATTTGTTTTTTCAGATTCTCAGAGAGTTCATTGCCATGAGGTGCCATGTGGAACTTCCAGTGACCAGTATGAGGGAGTGAGAGCGATAACCTGCTCCCCCTTCACACCTGATACCTTGTACCACTAACGAGTCACATGACACCAGGGAGGGAAAATGGCTACTTGGGCTACTACTTTACATTGGCTACTACTTTACATTGTAGCCATGTGTCATTTCTTCAGTGTTGTCACATGAAAAGATCAACTTAAATATTTACAAAATGTGAGGGGATGCACTCACTTCTGTGATATACTGTATATCAGTAATTTTGGAAGCTATATTAATTTCTCAGCTAAGCATAACTATAGTGCTGAAGAGACGACGATGCAGGAGTCATCGTCGTCTCTTCAGACTCTGGCAAGACTTATGGGTCGCCTGATCTCAAACCTCGAGGCACTGCAGTGAGGTCATTATCATACCAGACAGTTACAGATGTTTCTACGCCCCTATCAACTCCAGATTGTGGAGAGGCATCCCATGTCACTGATGGTGCCATGGTCGTCAAGGAGAGTCTTCTGTGGTGGACCAAGACCGCCAACCTGCGTCAGGGGAGAATCTACTTCACGGAGAGAGTGTTACAGCTATTTTCAGACGCCAGCCTCTCAGGTTGGGGGGCGACCCTCAACGAGATCCCCACGCAGGGTCAGTGGACAACCAAGGAGTCGGGCCTTCCGATCAACCTCCTGGAACTCCGGGCCATTAGCTTGGCTCTGCTGCACTTTCAAGTCCAGGTGTCTGGACAGCATGTTCTTGTTCGAACATACAATATAGTAGCAAAAGCATACCTAAACAATCAAGGGGGGTCCAAGTCTAATTCTCTCCACAAGGAGGCCGGGAAGCTGTTCGAGTGGGCGGAGATTCACCTGAAGTCAGTAAGGGCGGAACATATCAAAGGGTCTTACAATGTCAAGGCAGACTGGCTCAGTCGGGAGAACATTCACTCGGGGGGAGTGGTCTCTCAACGAGAACTTTTTCCTAAAGATAGTGGAACGCTTTTGCCTACCGATGTTGGATCTCTTTGCGTCCTATCAGAATCACCAACTTCCTCGGTTCTTCACAAGGTACTACCACAATCAGGCGGAGGCCACGGACGCTCTAACATCTCCCTGGCCACAAGACCTTCTGTATGCCTTTCCTCCAATCCCGGTCATTCTGAGGGTTCTCAGAAAAATCAGTCTGTTGGGGGCCAAGGTCATCCTGGTTGCGCCCTGGTGGCCTCGTCGTCCCTGGTTCTCATCAATTCAACAGATGTCAATAGATGTCATTTCATCTACCAACCTGGCCGGACATGCTATTGCAAGGCCCGGTGTGGCACCCTCATCCAGAATGGCTGAGATTTACCGCGTGGAGGTTGAGAGGAAATCATTGTTAAACTTGGGGTACACAAGTGAAGTGACGAATACCATCCTAGCTTCCAGAAAGGAATCCACTACTCGGCTTTATAACGTGTCATGGAAAGCTTTTCACAGGTGGTGCCGGAGAAAGAGTGTAGACCCACTACATCCCACTGTTCCTAGAATTCTTCAATTCCTTCAGGACGGTCTTCAGTCGGGACTGAAGCCAGCTACCCTCAAGCGCCAGGTTGCAGCCTTGTCTTCAGTACTCCCAACAAGTGGGCAGTGTAAATCCGACATCGCATCCTCATATCCGTCGTTTTCTTAGAGGGGCTTCTATGAGTCCTCCACCACAATCTCATTGCTTTCCTACCTGGCAGCTGAATCCAGTGCTCTCAGCTTTAACAAATCCTCCTTTTGAGCCCTTAATGTCTGTGCCTTTAAAGATGATGCGCATGAAAACTATCTTCCTGGTGGCGATAACATCGGTCAGAAGGGTCTCCGAAATTGGAGCTTTGTCGATTAAGCGAGAGTTATGCGTGTTCCACAAGGACAAAGTCATTCTTTATCCAGATCCTACTTTTCAACCAAAGGTCTCGTCTAGGTTCCACCAAAGCCAAGAAATCAATTTACCATCCTTTTTCCCGGATCCTAAGCATCCAAAGGAGCGCACGTGGCATACTCTGGACATGCATAGGGCACTTAAGGTTTACCTGATTAGAACTGAACCTATTCGTAAGTCAGATTCCATGTTCATTAACATAGCAGCGCCCAGATTGGGTCAGAAAATGTCCAAGTCGGCTATTAGTTACGCCATTAAGCAGTGTATAACGGAAGCGTACAAGGCGCTACATCTCAAGGTACCATCAGGGCTCATGGCACATTCGACCAGAAGTGCAGCCACCAATGCAGCCTTTAATAAGAATGCCTCTGTCGAGGAAGTGTGCAAAGCAGCGACGTGGTCGTCTATTTCCACCTTTATTTGCCACTACAAGCTGAATGCATACGCGTCGGCAGATGCAGCCTTTGGTAGATGAATCCTGCAACATGTGCAGCCTTTGGTAGATGAATCCTGCAACATGTGCTGCCTGAGTAGGGCGACCCCACCCTGATTAACATACTGCTCTGGGAGCACCCAAGATGTCCTCTGCCTCTTAAGGAGAATGACCCTTGGCACTTACCATGAGGGGTCCTTCTCCTAAGAGGACAGGAGGACATCTTGCCCTCCCTTCTCTCGCCCTACCTTGGGCAGTCTGTTTTGTCTGTATCTCGTCTATCAACTTTCGTCTGAGGTGTTTTTCTATGCTACTATCTGTTGCCTGTTGGCCTGTTTTTCCCCATAAAGGTTTGTTTTTGTCGGTCTTTCAGTCTAATGCCATTGTTACTGACCGACTGTTAGTTTTTTACATTAGGAGTTTTTTAGGTACGATATTCTTCTTACTGCTGCTCGGAGTCACCCAAACTGAGAGAGGGGTGGTTCCCACAGCCACAGGAAGAGAAAGATTTTAAGATTCCTGCCTCCCTGATTGGACAGTGGGAAACACCCAAGATGTCCTCCTGTCCTCTTAGGAGAAGGACCCCTCACGGTAAGTGCCAAGGGTCATTCTCCACTTTCCTCTCTCTGGAGTTCTGAATTCCAATTCCCTGCTCAGCCATGGGCCAATCACGCGCTCTATTTCATACTACCATACCTCACGAGGTTGTTGTGAGGATAAAAATAGAGGAAGGGAAAAATTGTTTATGTCCCCCCCCCACCTGTCCCCACCTCTCCAATTCCTTAGATGGGCAGGGTAAGATGTGACAGATAGATCTAGGGTTGCCAACCCGCAGGTGGGGCTCAGAGTCCTCTAAGAATTATGACTGACCTTCTGACTAAAGAGATCAGATCCCCTGGAGGAAATGGCAACTTCAGTGGGTGGGCTTGATAACATCACATCCCTGCTGAGGCCCCTCTCTTCCCCAGACTCTGCCCCTCCCCCAATTCTCCAAGAATTTTATAGCCTAGAGTTGGTCACTCTGGACCTAGCCATTGTCCTGAGACGTCATGCTGAACTTGTTAACAAAAAAATTGGGAAAGACCTGTAATAAGTGAGTAATCAATAATCAACACAGTAAATTTATTTAAAATGCTCCCTTGCCTCCTGTCTCTATGAGATTAACTCAGTACACAGCTACGCACCCTTGCAGTTCTGGATTCTCTGCTTTAGAAAGATGCTTTATGTTTCTCTGTGTGTCCATCTTCTTTCCTCAAAGGGATCAGTTGCCTCCCAGCTGTGGTGTCCATTTCGGATCTTCTTCATGGTCTCTGTGCAGTCCCACACATGGGTTTTCCATTAGGACGAACCCTACCTCGGAGATTTTAAAAGCTAGCCTAGGCGTTATTTTTGGCGCGCGTTCCCTTCCGCTCTGGGGAGCAGGCATCCACTGTGCGCTCCACTGTGGCGCTCCACCCACCCAGTTTCTTTCCGACCGCTGCCCGGGATAGTCCTACCTCGCTGCGTTCCTTCATCTTCCTCAGCTTACGAGTCTTCGCTTCTTCAACCTTGCTTCTTCAACTCTGTTTTTTTTCCTTCTTCGTCTCCTCATTCTTCTACCTGGTATCGTATAAAAATATATATATTTTTCCCGCTTCTATCGCCTCACTCCCTTCCTTCTCTTACCCCCCTCCCCCCCTCTCCTCCTCGGCTTATGGAAGGAAGAGACGCGAAAATAACCTTTAAAAGGTGCATGCATTGCAGAGCTAAAATCCCTACCTCAGACGGCCATTCGCTCTGCCTTTTCTGTTTAGGGGAAGGCCATAAAACCGACGCCTGCACCCATTGTCTTCAATTTGGAAAACAGGTGAGAAAAAACAGGGCCGCGGACTTAAAAGTCACCTGTTAGAGTCTGCGCTTCGCCCAGATATGTCGCATTCCTCCAGTCTTCCAAAATCGCCACCCTCCCTAACTCCTCAAGGGGATGGCGCGAAACCGGCAGTTTCAGTGTCCTCGGCTCCCAATAAGCCTAAGTCCGGGAAACATACCAAGAAGTCTCATGATTCCAAGAGGAAACATTCGGACTCATCCTCATCCAAGTCCCACAAGGACCCAAAGGACCCGAAAAAGGCTTCGGATTCGACCCACTCCGAACCAAGAGCGCACGAATCGGAGACTTCTACTGCCACTCCACTCCAGACAGAGAGGATGGAGAAAATTATACCAATCCACTCTCGCTCGCCTTCCATTCATGAGACCATGCCAGAAGCTTTTCTCACTGACGAACCCATGGAACTTTCGACTCAGATGCAAGAACATCAGATCGACCCACGCTCCTTCCGCGACATGTCGGCTCCCAAAAAAATTGACAAGTACTACTTCCTCTCCGCACCGCCTGGCCCCTCGCCAAAGAGAGCAATGCACCCATCGGTACCGTGAAAGATCCTCCAGCATAGAGAGAGAAAGATATCTACGCACTTGGTACCGTGAAAGGTCTCCAAGCCGAGGAAGGGACCGCTACCGCTATTATAGTCGATCCCGATCTCCGTCCAGATCACCACGAAGTCACTACTACATGACTTCAAGATCCCCATCAATAGACTACCGTCGTCATCAATACTACAGCCACCATTATCCTCGGTACCGTACCGAACGATATCAAGAGCACCGTGAGGATACCTCCGCCTACCAGGGGGCTGAAACAACTCAACGCCCTACAAAGCCTGCCTTGCCGGCTCCGTCAACATCGACTTCTAAGCCCCGGACTTCCTGTTTGGCTGGAAGACAGGCTGCAGCTCCCTAACAGAGGGGGATTTTATTGTCACTGTTCAGGGTATAAAAGACCCCTGAAAAGGTCTATGCCCATTAACCCTAGGCAAGGGTTAATCCAAGACGACGTTTTATTTTTCCCTTTAGCTGTTGATATCGAACTGGAGGGGTCAGGGAACTGTCTCCTTCAGTTCTTGGTGTCCGGCGATACGAGACTTGTCAACCATTATCTGCAGTGATTCCAAAGTCATTAATTTGACTCAAGCCTGTCGGAATCCAAACACTCTAGACGGACTGACTTTAATTGCAAGAAAACGTGAGCCGGGGGAGTTGAGAACATCTAAAAGGTACATTCATCATTTTTATCTTCACTCTGAGAGACTTTGAATATAGTTTAAACACTAAGTGGATTATAAACAGACGAAGGCAAAGCATAATTGAATGAAAAAAAAAACTTTTACCTTGTTAAGCTGAGATCTGTGGCTTTGGAAGTGAACAACAGCAAAAGAACTTTAAGATAAGAGTGAAAGTTGGCAGTCCGAGGCTGGTGACGCAGAAGAAAGAAAAGAGATTTGCCGTGTATATATGCCCATAAACTGTGGAACTTTGAATGAACTGAGCTGAGTGGAGGCATAGTAGGAAAAGAATTCAGCCTGTGAAAATTGAATGCTGCAAAAATAATTGCCTTCAAAGATATTTGGAGAAAAGACATATTGTTTTGGGTTTTTGTGGTTACGGTTTCTTCATGTAGCTCAAAAAACTGTGAGACTTAGACACGAGATTAGACCAAGCTGTAACAGGAATTGAAACTAAAAGGGGCTGGACAATAATTCAGAGCCTATAAGGATTACAAAAGCTGTGACATCCGACCTTTGAACCAGGAAGGAATTGAGTCCAAGACCAAGAAAGACTAAGAAAGACCTCTCTGGACTGGAACTGTACCATAGAGAAATAATGATTGCCATTTTAAAAGGGAGAAAAACTGTCAAAATTGTTAAAATTCAATATCTTTGCTCAGGAAGAAGGGAGGAAAATGAAATTAGTCTCATCTGAAAGAACTGCCTCTAAGCTATTGGACTGGATGCTAAACTTTATGTGGGGATTTTTTTAAGGTTTGGTGATTTTTTATATGTCAGTAGAAAGAATAACACGTGCAAGAGCCCAATCATTTGATAAGACGCAGTCCCAATTTGATGCTCTGGAGGCAAAAATGTTAAAAGCAATGGATAAATTGCATTTGGCAATGAAAAAAGATTTTAAAAAAGAAGTTGGAGATCTTAGGAAAGAGATAGAGGGTTTTAAGGAAGAGACTCAAAATAAAGTGAAGGAGGTAGAGATGAAAGTGGATACACAGGCCTCTGCCTTGCTAAAATTTCAAGAAAAGGTCATAATACACGATTGTAAGTTGATGGAATCACAAGTTCATCTGAGAGGGGTACCTGAAAAGGAAGAGGCAGATTTAAAAGGCTATATGGTGAATATCATCACTGAGTACATAGAAGAAGACCCTGACAAATTTAAGAGTATGTTGGAGGGTGCCTATAGAGTCAACTCAGTTTATGCGAAAAATAAAGGCCTGCCAAGAGACATTGTCATAAGATTAAGATCAAAAGAGGTGGCAGAGAAGATTTTGAGCAAAGGGTACCAAAAAGCCTGGGCAATAGAAGGGAGCAGAGTTAAAATAATGAAAGAGCTACCAAGACAAGTGATCAGTGATAGGAAAAAATACAAGAGGCTAACTGACCAGCTACATGCAGAGGGCACAAGATATAGATGGATAATACCGGAGGGTCTTGGATTTGAACAAAATGGCAAGAGGATTACAATAAGAAGTGAACAAGAGATGCATAGCTTTTTTGAAGAAAATAAAGAACCAACATCATAATGGAGTACAAATTACTATCTTGGAATATAAACGGACTAAATTCACCACAGAAAAGAAGGAGAACATTTCATTGGTTTAAAAAGCAAAAACGTAATATAGTTTGTTTACAGGAAGTTCATATACAACGCAAAGACAGTAAATTTTTGTGGAATAGAAATTTGGGGTTGGAATTTTTTTCACTAGCAGAGCAAAAGAAAAGAGGGGTGGTCTTTTACATCAAAGAACAACTTGAGCCAAAATTAATCTTTAAAGATAAAGAAGGAAGATATATTGCTGTTGAGGTGACGATAGAGGCGAAAAAAACGTTACTACTAGGACTTTATGCACCCAATGGAGCGAAAGACAAATTTTTTAAAGACATAAATCGACAAATGGATGAAGAGACGTATGATCAGGTATTGATGATGGGCGATTTCAATGGGACAATACAAAATAATCTTGACAGATCAAGTTCAAAGAAGAATGATAAAGAAGGGAAGCTGCCCAATTCTTTCTTTGAGTTGATTAAACAGGAAAATCTAGAAGACATTTGGAGAAAGTTCAACCCTGATGTAAGAGACTATACATTTTTCTCAGCAAGGCATAATTCTTTTTCCAGAATTGACATGTTATGGGGTTCCCAAGGCTTGGGCCTCATAACAAAAAAAATTGAGATTCTTCCAAAGGTTTGGGCGGACCATAATTCAATATGCTGGTCTACAAAATTGCAAAGGAAATCAAGAAGATGGAGAATTAATGAGGATTTACTACAAAATAAAGACATTGTGTCATTCTTAGAAAAGGAGACTGCAGCGTTCTTCCAAATAAATGAAACGGAGGATATGGAATTTCAAACAGTATGGGACACTTATAAAGCAGTAATGAGGGGTATATTAATTACATTGAATAATAAAGACAAAAGAGCAAGAGAAGAAAGGCTGTCAGCACTGCAAAATGAAATAAATAAAAAAGAAAAGGACTTGAAAAAAAGACCAGGGAAGAAAAAATTAATAAAAGAAATTACGATATTACAATCCCAAGTTAAACATTTGCTGAATAAAGAATTAGAATGGAATTTAAAAAATTTGAAACAGAAATCGTTTGAAAGTGCGAACAAACCTGGTAAATATTTGGTCTGGCAACTAAAAAAAAAGAAAGAAAATAAGACTATAAATAAAATCATGGCAAATGGGAAAACAATAGTGGATCAAGAAGGAATTAAAAGAGAATTCTTTAAATACTATGCAAATTTATTCAAAGGTGTGAACATAAGTAAAGAAAAAATGGAAGAGTATCTATGAAACATTCAGGTGGCACCTTTGACGGAATATATGAAAAAGACATTAAATGATCCAATAGAGAAAATTGAAGTAGAAGTAGCAATAAAAGCAATGCAAGAGGGTAAAGCTCCAGGGCCAGATGGATTTACATCAAAATTTTACAAATCTCTTAGGCAAATGGATTATTGGAAAGCTCCTCCAACAAAACAACTGTTCAACCAACGGCAACGGTCTCAACCGCCTAAGAAGACTGCATCGACAACCAAACAGTCTCTTTGACTTTCCAAACCTATCACCACACCATTACCACCCTACTGCCCCCAGACTTCTACCATTTTACTACGCATGGAAATCAATAACAACAGACAATTGGGTCTTGAACATCATCCTCAGAGGTTACTCAATAGAGTTCGATTCTCCACCCAAGAAACACCACTTCATCTCAACCCCTCCGTCCCTCCCTCTCCAAGAAGAAATTACCGCTTTGCTGGCCAAAGCGGCCATAGAACCAGTCCCAGCTCAATACCATCACACAGGGTTCTATTCCCGATACTTCCTGGTCCCGAAAAGGGATGGAGGGCAGTGCCCGATATTAGACCTACGCGCGCTCAACAAATTCATCCGACACAAAAAATTCCGCATGATTACCCTGCAGTCTATCCTGCCTCTAATCCCCAAGAACGCATGGATGGCCCTCATCGACCTTCAAGATGCATACTTCCACCTTACAATCCACCACTGTCACAGAAGATTCCTGAGATTTGCTGTAGGGAACAATCACTACCAGTTCCATGCACTTCCATTCGGTCTGTCCACGGCACCCAGGATCTTCACAAAATGCATGGCTGTGGTCACTGCATCTCTACGTCAGCAGGGAATCGCAATATACCCATATATAGATGACTGGCTGATTGTGGGAACTTCAAGAATTCAACTAGAAGAGAACATTTTGACAACTTTGAAACTTCTGTCAGATCTCGGCCTCCAAGTGAACGAGCAGAAATCCAACCTGACTCCTACACAAGATATACAATTCATAGGAGCACGTCTCTGTACCATAGATCACAAGGCCTACCTCCCCACAGACAGGATAGCCAATATCCAGACACTGGCTACAAGTATAATCCTGCAACCAAAACAAACAGCCTTCACGTTTCAACGGATGCTAGGGCTCATCGCAGCCACTACATCGGTTCTACCGCATGCAAGACTTCGCTTGAGACCTCTGCAACTATGGTTTGTACAGACATTCCATCCTCAGCATCAGTCGCAACAAACCCTCTTCACAGTTCCACAACATATACTGCCACCACTGGACTGGTGGACGGTACAAGACCACTTACTCACAGGAATGCCATTCCTGCGGAAAAATCCATCAGCAATCGTCACTACAGATGCTTCGAGGTGGGGCTGGGGAGCCCATTTCGATGCACTGACAGTCCAAGGACAGTGGACGACATATGAAAAGTCTCTCCACATCAACTGCCTAGAACTTTTGGTGGTACACAGAGCCCTGAAGTCCTTCTTACCATCCCTCCACGGTCGTCATATTCAGGTAACATCAGACAATGCGGCGACCGTGTTTTACATAAACAGACAAGGAGGGACTGCATCCACTCGCCTCTGCAAGAAGGCTCTGCACCTCTGGTACTGGAGCATAGCGCACCATATCCACCTTACAGCGGTGCACCTACCGGGCATTCAAAACACCCGAGCAGACGCTCTGAGCAGATGTTTGGTCAATGACCACGAGTGGTCCCTTCACAAATCATACCTCCGACCGGTGTTTCAAAAGTTCGGGACACCTCTCATCGATGTCTTCGCCTCACCAGACAATGCGCAGTGTGCTCTATTTTATATGAGAGGTCCGCCCTCAAACCAATCTGCGGGAGATGCCTTCATCCAACAACGGACAGGTCCACTGCACTTCCTCTTCCCACCTATCCCGTTGATAATGAGGACACTCCAGAATATTCAATTAGACAACACAAATTGCATCCTGGTTACACCATGGTGGCCACGCCAGCCATGGTTCACAACACTCCTCTTCCTCTCGAACAGCACATTCCATCGATTCCCTCGGGTGCGGGACATCCTCTCACAGCAGAATGGCAAGGTCCTACATCACGACCCGGACCGCCTCCGGCTAACAGCATGGAGGATCAATTTTCCGGATTCCCTGAGGGAGTAAGACATGTCCTGCTAAATGCAAGAAAGCCATCGACCAGAAAATCCTATACTATGAAGTGGAAAAGATTTACCATGTATGCAGCCAACCACAACTTTCAACCTCTATCTTCTTCAATATCACAGATCTTATCCTACACACTATCACTTTCTGAGAATGGACTTACCTATTCATCCCTCAAGGTGCATTTAGCAGCTATCTCAGCCTTCCACCCTAACATAGAGGGCCGCACTGTGTTCTCCCATCCTACTGCAAAATCCTTTTTAAAGGGAATCCTGCACCTCCATCCACCGTTACGTCAACTATACCCCACTTGGAGCTTGTCCTTGGTGTTAAGTCAACTAATGAGACCTCCCTTCGAGCCCATGGCATCGATACCATTACATCTCTTATCATGGAAGACAACAATGTTAGTAGCACTCGCATCTGGCAAGAGAGCCAGTGACATTTGTGCGTTCCGAGCTGATGCTCCCTACACCGTTTTCCACCACGACAGAGTGGTCCTGCGACCAGACCCTACTTTCCTTCCAAAGGTGGTATTTCCATTCCACTTGCAGAGAACGACTACACTACCTTCCTTTTTTCAGGACCCTACAGATAGAGGCCAAAAAGCCCTTCATTGCCTGGACGTCCGAAGAGCTCTTGCATATTACATAGACAGAACCACTGCATTCCGCAAGGACTCGAGACTCTTTGTTGCTTATGGACTCCGCAAGAGAGGGCAAAAGATATCTACTCAAAGACTCTCAAAGTGGCTGGTTGCTACCATTGCGTTGTGCTACAGGCTCGCAAAACAACTGGTCCCAGAGCATCTACGAGCTCACTCTACGAGAGCTTTGTCCACATCTTCGGCCTTTGCCAGGGGTGTACCCATGGAAGACATCTGCGCTGCCACAGTTTGGTCCTCCACGTCAACTTTCGCCATGCACTACGCTATGGACGTCCGTGCACGGCGAGACGCATCCTTTGGTCAGGCTGTACTTCGCTCAGTCTTCGACTGAAGCTAAAGCTTCACCTCCAGTAAGTGCCACCTTACCACGTTGTCTGATACCTATCTTGACTGATATGCATTAACCTATGCAGCTTTCTTTTTAGCACCAGCACCCACCACCGTGCAGTTCAGCTTATCAGTCACCCATGTGTGGGACTGCACAGAGACCACAAAGAAGATAAACAGGTTGCTTACCTGTAACTGATGATCTTTGAGTGGTCATCTGTGCAGTCACACACGCCCGCCCAGCCATCCCCGCTGCTGGCTACTCTTCTTAAACAACATCTCCTTACCTACTGTCAGCGGCGGGAAAGAAACTGGGTGGGTGGAGCGCCTTCCCCCCGCTCCAGGCATGCGCAGTGGATGCCTGCTCCCCAGAGCGGAAGGGAACGCGCGCCAAAAATAACGCCTAGGCTAGCTTTTAAAATCTCCGAGGTAGGGTTCGTCCTGACGGAAAACCCATATGTGTGACTGCACAGATGACCACTCGAAGATCATCAGTTACAGGTAAGCAACCTGGGTTTTTTTGGCCCCACCGCCGGCTGCTTGAAGAATCACTGGGTCAGGCAGCCTTGATGTTTGCAGTTCGTCAGCCCAAGGGTTGGGCAAGGGACCATCCCCCACGCCCTGTGAGGGAAAAGAAATGCAAGTGCATAATGTTGAAAACTCTGTTTCACAGATGGGAGCGTGGAGGGGGGGAGTGTTTCTTCCCTCTTTCTCTCTGCTTAAACCAGTGTGACCACTGTGTTTGGGGAGAGGCCTCAGCTGAATATAATACCATAGAGTCTACCGTCCAAAGCAGTTATTTTCCCCAGGGGGAGAGATATCTGTTGTCTGGAGATCAGTTGTGTTACTAGGAGATTTTCAGGCTAAGGTTGGCTACCTTAGGCCTGGCAGCACCCTCTGGGTGACTTGATGCCACTTGACTGACTAGCATGACATAATGTGGCCTGGTTGCTTGCTCCTGTTCAGCAGCAACCCCCCATGACAGCCAGTGTGACATAACTGTTAGTGCTTTAGAGCAGGGTCTGCCAGACTCAGGTTCTTGCTGTGGAAGCTTTCTGGGTGATTTTGGACCAGTCACAGACTTTCAGCCTAACCTACCTCACAGAATTGTTGTGCAGATCAAAAGGGGGAGAGGAGAATGATACAAAACGCTTTGGTCCTCACTGTGGAGAAAGACTGTCCTTTTCCTAGATAGAGGCTGCAGGGAAGGAGGTAGAAAGCTGAAGTCAGAGGGGTAGATAAAGGTAAGTTGATGGTTGTCTGGGAAGGGGATTTCCCAGGTTGGGAAATTCCTGGAGATTTGAGGGGTGGAGCCTGGAGAGGGTTTGAGGAGAGATGGGACCTCAGACAGGTACAATGCCATAGATTCCACACTCCAAACCAGCTGTTTCCTTCTGGGGAATAATAGTTGCCAGTGTCTAGGTGAGGGCTGGAGATCACTTGGAATTACAACTGCTCTCCAGATGGCAGAGATCACTTACCCTGGAGAAAATGGCTGCTTTGCATGGTGGACTCTGTGTCATTATACCCTGCTGAGGTCGCTTCCCTCCTGCTTTGGTCCACACTATGGAGAAAGACTACTTTTTTACGTAGAGGTTGCAGGGAAGGAGATGGAAAGCTGAAGTCAGATCAGTTCTCTTACAGAAAACAGCCACCTTGAGGTCTGTGGTATACCATAACACAACCATGCCAGCCCCCCCACCTTCCCCCCCAGCTCACAACATAAGCACAAACTTATGCTAAACACCAGAAGGCTGAATACAACAAGAAAATGTGGCAACAACACACTGCAGACAAAAGGAATGCTGAGCTTCAGTGTCTGCATGATCATCATCATGCTGTGACGCCGCAGCAAATTGACACTGAGTGACCAAGACTGGAGCACTTGTCCAAAGCCTTTTTCTAGAGCCTGTTGTATTTTCTTCCACAGTGGCCTTATTCCTAGTTTTTCAATAAAAGTTTACCAAATGTATTTGACTTCTGTAATATAGCCAGGGGTCATTTTGTAAGAAAATAGGTGGTGGAGCTAATCCAGGGATTGTTATGCAGCTGCAGTACTATTCAATGGACAAGGAGGTGGAACTCTCAGAAGGAGGAGGTGGAACTCTAAGAAAGGTTCAAGAGCTGTGCTCCTGTGAGCTCCCACTGAATCTGAGGCCTGACTATAGCCCAGGCTAGCCCAGTCTCCCCAGATCTTGGAAGCTAGGCAGGGTCAGCCCTGGTCAGTATTTGGATGGGAGATCACGAAGAAACGCTATGCAGAGGCAGGCAATTGCAAACCACCTCTGAACATCTCTTGCCTTGAAAACTCCAAGTCAGCTGTGACTTGATGGCAAGAAAAACATATATATCAAAAGGGTGTTGTGAGGTAAAATTCTTGTAATTTAACACAATGTAATATATGTGGGCAGCCTTCCAAACAGCAGTAGTTATTGTTCTTATTATAACCAAGGAAATTTTTACACTAGTTATTAATCTTTGTGCATCTGCAGTATACACCAAATTTTTATTAAGTGACCTCATGGACTGTTCAGTGGTATGAAGGTGTGAGTTAAAATTGCTAAAACAAAGTTGCAACCAATGTTAAGCCGATTGAATTTTATTTGTTACACTATTGTCTACATACCCAGTTTGGAGAGATTCTCTTTGAGTTCTTCATAATTTGCTTTGACTCACAGCTTCTGAATAACTTGTTATCATCTGCAAATCTGGACACATCTCTACTCACCCTAGTTCCATATGAATTATGACCAAATTAAATAACAGTTATTAAATTAAATAACACTTATTCCAATACAGTATTGGACTGGGTACATCACATTTCTGCAGAACATGTCTTCCCCACCTGCTGCAGTCCACAATGCTACTCCTGGGGTTCGAGGAGAATCCAAGGAATAGTAAGAGGGTGAAGTTGGCAGAAAATTGCAGTACTGTCTATGGAAATCTTCCACTGGATCTCATCCATTGGTTTCTGTAGGACTTCAGTGTATACTTCCCTCAGTTGCCCATAAGTCCAAATGTATACCTTTCAAATCACTTTATCTACCTGTTCGTTCATTCGTCTCTGAAGTCTTCATATCTTCTTTTAGCAATCCTTTGTCATCCAGTGGTCTCTCTGGATCTTCATATAATTTAATTCTTACTGTTGGTTGTAATGGTTTGGATCTAGCAGAAGGGTTTGCTGAAGGGGCTGGCAGAGTGGATGTTTCCTTACCTTCCCAAAGCAGCCTGCTGTTTGTCTCAAAATTCCTCTTTGAGGATCAGGAAAGGCTCACAAGCAAAAGGGCACTGGAATAATGAGGGGGAATCAGGTAAAATCACTTTTCCTTTCCACTGATGTAAACAATGTGTGAAGGGTGGGGGGGGAGAAAGAGGCAATTTGACTTGTTCTTTACAGGATAAGCTGTAAGCTGATTTCTAAAATTTTATGTTTATTCCTTAGTAGCTGGTTTTATACAAAGTTTTAGAATTTTGGTGATGTCATGAAAAGACAAGACTCACTGGAAAAAGACAATAATGCTAGGAAAAGAGGAAGATTCAACATGAAATGAACTCATAAATGAAAGCCATGGTCTTCAGTTTGTAAGACCCAGGCAAGGCTGTTAATGAAAGGATATTTTGGAGCCTTTAATTCATAGGTTTGCTGTAAGTCAGAAATGACCTGACAGTACATAACACACATGCAGTTTCCGAATAATCTTTCCGAAAAAGAGAGGCAACAATTGCAGCTTCATAGTTTACTGTTCTCGAATAGTAGCTCCATCTTTGATCTATATCAGCAATGTTAATTTTGAAAGGAGAGAAGGATTTAAACATAATTCATGGTATGTTTAAAAATATTTTAAAAAACCATTGAACTCATACAAAAAGGTGTGCAGTCTCAGCCTGTATTCTGCATTTTACTTCCTCCATGCTCTTAAGCTTCTACTGTGTTGCACAAAATGATAAAATCTTTTCAGTCTGAAAAGGTTAAAGGTCACACCTGCTATCAAATTGTTTTGTTTCTCAAAGCCTTCACAAAAAACCCTGTGTATGAAAATGAATTTCTACACTGTATCCAGTATGTTGCAGCTGTTTATGACATCTTTATTGTGTTGGTTGGTTCGTTAGAAATATTATCCCTTTTGGACATTCGCCAAAAAAAATCCTAGTAATGCCCTAAAACATAGAAACGCATAGCAAAATAGATCCTTTCCGCTGTCTTGACAGATGTTTATATGCACAATTTTATGCTTCAGCTTAATTTGCTGAAGAGAGCACTACCCAAACTGTGAAGATTGTAGAGTTGGGGGAACAGGCCCTCTATAGGGCAGGATAGAAAGTAATAAATAAATAAATCTCTAACCTTCATGAAAGAATAGTACCCCAATTTAACCATATGTTGTTGCATACAAATAATCTAAAAGTACATTCTAAAAAGCATGTAGGACAAGTCAATATGATAGATTCTGGTGGGCAGCCATGCTGATCTGAAGCAACAGGACAAAATTTGAGTCCATTGGCACCTTTAAGAGCAACAGAATTTATTCAAAGTATAAGCTTTTGTGTGCACACACACTGCTTTAGATACATTGAAATGGAAGTTACCAGTTCATATATATAGGTAGAGGATGATCAGCAAATTAGTATAAGCATAAAAAGTTGTTTAGCAGATGCAAAGACCAAACTGAAATAGCAAGCTTGGTTTACATGGTCACCATTTGTTTGGGTTTAATTCTGGGGGAGATATGGTGAAGGAAGTAAATATATCAAAATTGGAAATTGATGTGCATATATACCCTTCCTAATGCTGGAATGTTGGCAGTAATTAGCTGAGACCCTGGTGTTGTGTTCCATCTGTCTCCTCTCAAGCATGAAGGTAACAGCATCCTTTTCTTTAAGGTGGGGTGATTGGTCATGCAGTGTTATGTCTCCTCTGTACCCAGACTAGAGAAATACGTTCCAATCTACCATTTCAAATTACATTACGTTCTACTACTCATTACATTATAATCACTATTCCAGTTAGCATTCCACAATTAAGAAGGGTACATTTGCACATCAATCATATTATCATATAAAGTAATCTTGTTATTTCAGTTTGGTCCTTGCGTCTGTTAAACGACCTTTATCATGCTTATGCTGGTAACTTCCATTTCAATGTATCTGAAGAAGTGTGCGTGCACATGAAAGCTTACACCTTGAATAAAACTTCATTGGTCTTAAAGGTGCCACCGAAATCAATATGTCACATAAACTGTTAACTGGAACAATAGTGAACCACTATTCCCGTGTGCCTTGCAGAAGATACAGCTGGAAGTATATCTTCAGCATTTCATCACAGGGAAGTGTTTAGGATTGGGAAAGACACCTAATTTTTATTTATTTTTATATATATATATATATATAAAAAAAACCATCTTGAAAGAAAACACTCGTTTGATTGTGGAGGTCAGTGCTATTTTTTAATATCTTGTCCCTTTTGATTTCAGAAGTGGTATTGTCGCCTGTCAGATTTTTTTTTTTATCCTGTTTCAGTACCAGAAATACAGTGCCTTCAAGTTATCCTCTTTTTAAAAATGCTCAGTAGCATACAATCACACAGAAGCACCTTTTAGAACTAACCTCCACTGTAAAGCAAAGCTCCTGTTTTACCTGAAGCTGTGGCTTAAGTTACTACTGAACATCTGTTTGTTATGTTTGTCATGTCTATGTATTTGGTGTTTTCCAAAGGATTTGCAGGTTCCCCAGGAGGCCATGATTGCACTTTTCTAAAGCTGAAAGTACAGCTTTAGCTGCTTTATTCTAAATATAAGCATGAACATTTTTTTTCCTGAGGGAAGCAAAGATGAGCCACTGCTCTTGGTCCATCTCTTGTTTAGAACTAAAATAACATTAATAATTCTTACCTAAGGAACCAGATAAGGAGCTTTTGTGTTCTATTTTAGCCTTTAAAAATAACCTTGCACAGGAAGTGCATAGAATGATAAAAAAAATAATAATAATTTAGGAGCAAGGATTTTTAATGTCCCATGAGTTTCTCCTGACAACCAGTCAACTAATAATTTTAAAGAGTGGTCTGTAAATTGGCCTCTGAAAAACCAGTTGGGAGAACTTTGCAGCATTTCTTCTGGGAAATGGGAAGAGTGTTTTTATCTTCTTTTTATTTTGACTTGGTTTTGTAAATTCCTTGTCACATATGATTTACTTACATTAATATGCTAGCACAGTGCAGAATTATGAAGATTAACTTTCATTATTTTAACCAATTGAGAGCTGTTCTACAGATTAATATTTGGCAAGCATACTGAGGAATAAATATGTTACTTTAAATTGTTCTGTTTGATTTTTCAGGCCAGTCAGAACATTTACATTGCCCAAAAGGTAAGATGTCCTCTTTTGTTTGAATTCTTCAGTTTTCTTTTGAGGTTTTATGCAGGGTTACCTTTTGTGTCCAATGGTGCAAATTAGGGATGCTGTAACATTAAAGTACAATCTGCATTTGAACTTAACATATTTGAAATGCACATTTATCTCTCGAGTCAAGCTTCCATTGTGATCACCTTGATAATTTGATGACAGTTTAAAATTAGTAATATTGCGAGCAGTTTGGCATCTACTTAATGGCAGTGTACAGCAAAATGGCTTGCCAGGTAGCTGCTGATTATGGTGCTTATTTGCTATGCTCAAATCTTCATGGGACATTTTTAAAAACAACTAATAGGTTGGATGTGCTGCTTTTCTGCTTGTACATCTGGCAGCATTTCTTTTTCCTTTGCTCTTCACAACCAAGATCCTCTTTATGTTTTATATTTCCCAAAGGTTAGACATTCTGCATCTTAAAAAGCCCTGGTCAATTTCATTTCAAATTCCAGTGGGAGCTATACTCAGCATAGTTCGGAGACTAGAAACTTGAAATGAAATTACCTGCTGAGGTCTGGATCTCCAGAAAATATGGGACCAAAAGGATAAAAGAAAAACAATCTGGATGTTGAAAGTTAATCCTTAAGTGACGGTCACCTTGTTTGATTTTCCCTCCATTTGGGCATAAAATTGTTTATCTTTACAGAATGTTTGTTTGGTATTTAGGGCAGGTGGGTGCAGAAGTAGTGGAGGACAACATGGCCACGGCAAAACACTGAGACCTCCCATATAGGCAAATATTTATGAGCCACTTGGAAATGTATGAAATAAAATACAAAACACCTTTATATTTGATTTAATAAAATTCTTCCAGCTATCTTTGTCTTAGATGCTTCTTAGATTTTAGAGTGGATGGAGATTGCAATAGGCAGGAAAACCCTCCCATTTGTAACTTTGCCCACTTTGCATGGACTCTACTTTGCAAGGTATAATTGAATATCGCATCATCTTCCTTAATTAACAAAAAATTGTTGCAAGACTTAAGTATAAAAAAATTAGAATTAATATGTTTGTTAGAGCAATATTTTGGTGCCAACAGCAATATGTTTGCTGTTTGCCTAATTAGTTTGTCAATAAACCAAGTAATATTTGCAAATAAATTCAACCTGACAAATGTGTTTAGATCTGTTGAGCATATAAGAATTCATATAGACAAAAATAATCAACTTTGCCATACAGGCAGACTGAAGTATATTTCAACCTCATGCTAGGCCTAATGATTTGGCTAGTACCTGTGTCAGTCTCCCATTTTTCTTATCTAACACTTTGAAACTACAGTCAGCTTGACTTCAGGTTCTCAGAGAGAGAAGCTCCCATGATTTTTACTAGGCCTCAGCCTGAATCAGTATTTCTGAATAGACGAGAGCCTTCTAGGCAAGCCAGTCTCTTGACAAACACAATCAATACCTTCGTCTTTTCATCAAGTCTTGCATTCCATATCTTAATCAAGGTTTTTTTGTTTTGTTTTGTTGCAGTTGGTTGGTTTTTTCCTTAAGTTGCAGTGTCCAAAATGATATGTGTGATTTTCTAACGCTTAACTAATGCAGAGTAATGGACTGTGTCATCAAAGACTGAGCCCCAAATGTCATTTGCATGTTTTGTAATATAATCATATCAAAGTCTCAAAGACCTTCACAGTAGGGCTTAAATCTAGCTGTAAGGTTTTGCCCAAGTTCAATCTCGAGGCACCTTAAGTTTGTCCAAAAGAAGCTTTAATGATGAGGCTTGAAGCAAACATTAATGGCATGCATCGCAAGACCAGGTCTTGCCAGATTAAAGTGACTTGACAGACCTTTAACACTTATAGGTTACAACATAATAGCTCTCCTTTTGCCGTGCATGCTAAAAGTCTTTTGAATTAATATAAAGTCCTTTCCTATTCCTCAGTGTTACTTCCTGACAAGGTCACATTCTAAATACTCTTCCCATTTCAGTTGGTTTCTGTCAATGTTACCCAGGGAGACTAGATTAGTGTTGTCTCCCCATGCTCTTCTTCCACCTGCAGTCCTAGAATATCCCACAGCACACAGAGCACTAAAAAAATCACAGAAATCAATGGGGTTATTATTCATGGATACAGTATGGAGTTAGTACATTATATAAATGCAATGGCAACAACATGATGATAATGGATCATTAATGAGCAAGGATAATAATACCAGCAAAACAAATGGTAGTACCATCTCAAGCTATATTTGTCAGGGACTTGTTCCTGACATTAGCCACTTGTAAATTATAACATTGCATGGAATTTATTTATGGTATTTAATTTAGAAGCATCCTGACCAGACCTGAGGGAGAAAAGCATATTGTATACTTAACCTAGTTAGTACAAGATTTTTATTCATCATGGCATTGTTTTTCTAATCTTTAAGTGCCAGGATAGTGTGGGGAAGATACAGCAATTACCTGTGAGCCAAAGAAATCTATTTTAGTGACCATAGATTGCAAAAAGCTGCAGCATCCATACAGAGATCAACCTTGGAATTAGACATTTTTGTACCTCTTTGTTAAACATTTGGAACAAACATTCATAAATTTATGTAGAAGTTCCTTTATAACAATACCCTGAAGAAAACTGCATGGGGAAAAAATTGGTTAAAGACTAAGGTCTGTTTTTCTAAAAGGATAACAAAATGAGGCACTTAAAGATAATGCTAAAGTGACCCAATTTATTCTTTTCTCTCCTGAAGACCCTTTTCTTGTCATTGCTATTTTTCATTTGTTTCAGCTATGCAGCCCTGATAGCCGATTGGCCTGTGGTGGTTTTAGGCATGTGTACTGTGCTAATTGTGGTGTGTGCATTAGTTGGAATATTAGTACCAGACCTGCCAGACTTCTCTGATCCATTATTGGTAAGTAAACGTTATCCATTTTCCATTATGCCATTTTCCAGCAATAATGAGGAGAGTTTTAAGGAGTTGTCAGTGAATATACTATATAGCTTTCAGATATAGTAGTGCCCAGCTCTAGACTGAAAATCCAAACATTTATGGTTTATAGTTAAGTCCAGGTGTTCTTTCAGATATGTCTAAATGGCTGCTGAATCTTTTCAGCAATAACAGAAATTGAGAAGGCCTTCTTCCAGCAACCTCTGAAAATAATTTTCACTTCTAATTCTAGTAACAGCAAAGTTATTGATTTGTTGTAATATGGGTATAGAGCATTAGAGTGCAACACCATCACTGTTCTGAAGTGTTAACTTTTCAATAAAAAATGGAAATCTTTTCTTCTAAAGTTGAGCAGTTGCATTCATTTAAAAGCACAATACCCAAAACAATTGTTGTAATCTTCTGTTTTTTCCAGGCATCACTAGAATATTGTCTTTCCTTTAGCTTTAGAGTTCTTTGCTCATTCAGTCCAAAGAGACTATAAAGAATACAGCAACAGTACTATAAGGCTTAGAATGCAAAGCCCATGTGTCAGAAAAACTGAAGGAGGTCTGCATGCTTTAAAATGAAGCTTAAGGGAATGCTGCTTAGAACTATGTTGTGTTGCAACCCACCAACTCCCACTGCAATTAATTGGCAGACACAGATCTTTCCTGTGTTTGTTTTCCCCCAGCAGACACTTCTGAAATGCTGATTCCCATGTCATGGGACTGGCACAAGATAGAGGAAGGATATTTTACTTCTTCCTTCTCACTGCAGCCCTTCAACCTGTGTGGCTTTTTATGCTGTGGGTTGTGTGCCCTCCAACATAAACTTTTCCTGGATCATAAGGGACTTTTGAGGGTCATTCCTTCCTCTTCCATCAGCAAAGGTGCAATTTTCCCCTCTAACTGTAGTTCCATGATCTGCGCAGCAGTTTCTCCACATGGGTCCCATAACCCTGGGATTCATCCTCCAAATACAATAAAATATAAAAAAGAAATTAAAACTATAAATGCACAGTATTTAAAACATTCCAAACACTTAAACATTTTAGAACAAGATGGCAATGCTAGCATTCAGTCATGGGGGGGAAAGGTGCCAGGCAGAGGCAACAAACCATCACTGGCCTCAACTGTAGGCCTGGCAGAACATCTCTGCCTTATATGCCCTGCAGAACTTTAGCAGATCAGACAGGTCATGTATGTCACTCAGCAGAGAGTTCCACCAGGCTGGGTCCAGGGCAGAGAAGGCCCTAGTTGAGGCCAGCTGGATATCTTTTGGGCCTGGGACCACCAGAAGGTTCTTATCCACTGAACTTAATGCTCTTTGGGGGACATACCTGAAGAGGTGGTCCCAAAGGTACATGGATCCCTGACCATTAAGGACTTTAAAGGAAAGCACCAGAACTTTGTATCTGATCTGGTGCTCCACTGGCAACCAGTGCCGTTTACACGGCTCTGGATGTATATGTTCTCTCCATGGGGTTCCCGTAAGCACCCACACTACCACATTTTGTACCAGTTGGAACTTCCAGGTAGGTTTCAAGGATAACCCTAAGTAAAGTGTGTTACCGTAATCCAGCTTGAAGGTGACCATTGCATAGATTACTGTGGCAAGGTCAGCGTGAGATGGGGCCAGTTGTCTGACTTGGCACAGTTGGAAAAATGCTGACTAGACAATATTGGTGATATGGGCATCCATATATATTAGTGGGTGTCTAGTTGACATCCCTTTTCCAGAGCTACCCTCTCTTTCTCTGACCTTGAAGAAATTAGATCAGCCACTTCAAGACTGCCCTCTGGACTCCTCCGTTGATGAGGCAGTGGATCAAAAGATCACGGTCGACCATATAGAACACTGCTGTAAATTCTAACAGTATCAGCAGCACTGACTCATGTTGATCCAGCTTCCTATGAAGGTTGTCTGTGAGGCTGACCAACACTGTCTCCATCCCATGGCCAGGGCAGAAACCAGACTCAAATGGGTCCATTGCTGATGTTTTATCCAGGAATTCCTGGAGCTGCTCAGCAACCACAATTTCAGTTGCCTTACCCAGAACTGAAAAATTCAAGACTTGGCAGTAATTGGATGGATCAGTAGGATCCAGCTTTGGCTTTTTCAAGAGCAGAACATCCACATCCTCTTTCAGCCCCTCCAGGTAAACCCCTGCATCCAGGGACAGATTAACAGGCTACCCAAGTATACCTTCACTGCCAGCCTTCACCAGTCACAAAAGACGCAGGTCTAAGAGGCATGTGGTTGCCTTAACAGCACCCAGATCTCACTCGACATTGGCTTGGGAAAGCCATTGAACTGAATCCAAGGATGGCCAAGGAGCCTCCAGTTTACTTACTGTATTAATAGTGGCTAGGAGATCATGTTAGAGAGACAGGACTTTTTCTGCAAAAAAGCTTGCAAAAACCACAGAGCTGAGATACAGTTTCCTAACATTTTGGTTTTTCTCAGTAAAAGAAATTAGTAATCCAATTACCCTAAATAATTGTGCTGGGTATGAGCTCGCATAAGTGATGGAGGCTAAAAATACTCCTTCATAGCCTTCACCACCATCTCATAGGCTTTCATAAACATCCTGTAAGATGTTCTTGCCTCTTCATTGTTAGTTTGCCGCCACACTCGCTACTGCTGTCTCAGTTCCTATTTCATCCCCCTGAGTTCCATCGTGTACCAGAGGGACAATTTAGAGTGGGAGCTGAGAGGGTGTTGGGAGGGGGCAATCTTGTTGATGAAGTTATTATAAAACAGAACACTAGTAAAATGTGGTAAGTTTATAATCTTCGCATGATTTGTTTGATTGTAGTGAAGAGGTAGAAGAAAGTTATATTAGGGAATTAATTTGGAAAGATTTACAAGGTCATCCTGTCTAGTCCCCACCAATCCTATAATGATCACCCTATCCAAGCCTTATAATACGAAGATGCAGATAATCATCTTTGCCAAGTGAATTAGGCCCAGAAAACATTGCTGTGCCGTGCAGTAGTTCCTTCTGAAATGCTGTTTCAGCAGCGTTGCTGGCTGTTTCTGCTCCAGCACAGATCTTACTACTGAGCCAAGGTATATATAACTTCCATTAAAAGATCAGACAAAACCCTAAAGACAAATTACTGTTCCTTATCAAAGCTGTGGATGATCCAGTGTATAGTGATCCAGTTCTTCCTTGTGATCTCCACAGACTATTCTGCTTGTATGGAACTCTTAAGGTGGAAAAGGGACTAGGCTGCTGCTGAAAACACCAGATTCATAGAAATTCTTTCTGTCCATAATGGACAATAAGCTGCTTAATTCCAGGCTTTTGTTATGCTATGCATTTTCCTTCCCCCCCTTTCACATCAAGGGCAGGGTAATGAAGAATGCAAAAACATCAGAACACTAAATTGTGCTACATGTGAGGGGGGAAGGAATTTGACATGTGGCAGGGGCAACGGTCTGAGCAGCTGGGAAGCCATTCCACTTCTGTTTCCGTCCCCTGATGGAGCAGAATCACACCAGCATTGCCAAATACTAAGTCATTGTAGGACTTCCTCAGTGTTTTCAGCATGATTTCACTTAACTCTGTTCTTACTAATTAGTGATCACTGTATCTTACTAATTAGTGATCACTGTATCTTACTAATTAGTGATCACTGTAGCAATTTTCAAATAGGAATACTTAACTAAAACTGATGAGCAAAACAGTTATGTACTTAAGGTGGTGATTGTGCTAAATTTAAAACAAAATATGGTTTCCTTTCTATTCCTACTACTACACTGGACAAGGCTGTTGTTTTTGGTGGCAGTGGTATGTTGTAGATCTACTGTCATAATATTAAGCAATTATAAACTGATCCCGTTAGACTAGAGCATACACATTCTAATTAAACTTTTTGATTGACTTTCATTGTTTTCCTTCTGATAATGCATGAGGATAACATATGCTAAACAAGTTATATAAATGCTCTGTTTTAGGGTTTTGAACCAAGAGGGACTGCAATAGGGCAGAGGCTAGTCACATGGAATAATATGGTGAAAAACACAGGTTACAAAGCAACGTTAGCAAATTATCCTTTTAAATATGCAGATGAACAAGCTAAAAGGTAGGAATTTTCAATAATTTTCTTTCTGGCCATCGTCTTGCACTGATTATTTGTGTATCAGATAGCTGAGATGCTAAATGCTGCTAAACTTTCTTTATAAACTTGTCCTAATATTACAACAGAAATAGCTTTTCGCATTTAGCATCTTTCTCTTAATTAAAAATACTGTTCAGTGTTAATAAACATTTACTGTGATATAAACATTATTTTAGCAGGGAGTCATGTGAATTCTCATTTTCTTAAGGAATCTTCCTTTATCCAGGTATAAAAACTGAAAATGTATAATGGGACTGTATTAACCCCTCCTCTGAGGATAATGCACTACCCCCCCCCCATATATTGTCTGATTTTATATATAGTTTAGTTCACTTTTAATTATACAAGACAATATTGTAAAATCACTGGTTTATTTTTGATCCAGGTCTACTTAATAAATATCTGGGTTCTAATTTTTTATTATTTTATGGTACCTGTCTTCCCTTGTGAGTTTATTATTGAAACTAAAATTAAACTATTAAAAATGCATAGCTGTTGGCTTCAACACATTAACAGTAAATGTTCTTCCTAGTCATCGAGATGACAGATGGTCAGATGATCACTATGAAAGGGAGAGAAGGGAAGCGGACTGGAATTTCCACAAGGACAGCTTTTTCTGTGACATTCCAAGTGAGTTGGTGAAAGTTAAGGATCTGCAGAAAACAATGCTCTGAGTGCCAAAGCAATCCTATTTTTGTGAACATGTTTGTTTGAAGGTTTAATTAACTTCACGTTTTCTAGAAGTCATTGCTTTTGATTTCAGAGAATTGAGTGTTGTTGGCCATTATATTTTTAAATGTTTGTGGGGGGGGGGGTTAATTTAATTTAATGTAATTTAATTTTTCGACTTATACCCCACCCTATCCCACAAGTGGGCTCAAGTGAGGGGGGGGGTGAGATTCTGAAGCATAATGCCATCTGTGTGAAGTGATTCCTGGTGATCTATTAGCACTTCCTTGCTTGCTTCAAGTTAGGGTATGGTTAGGGTTAGGTTTCTTACTGCTTGAAGTAAACCAGTGATTGGGTGCTTCCATCTTCCAGATTTCACAAGCCTAAAGTGAACACTGGGGTCAGGCTTAGAAAGCAGGAATGGGTGGGCCACAAGGCTGAATGCTGGGTAGCTGCAAGCTCCTTCTCCCATCACCCCTCTACTTACAATGGAGGGAGCTGCTTCTGGAGCAGGCAGAAGTTCTCCAGGCTTTTAAAAGAAGACTTACAGGATATATACTTTGTTTACAACCAGAAAAAAATAATTGCTGGTAGAATAAATGGGAGAGTCATAATATTATCTATCCTCTCAGTCTCTGGATGGAAGGCAGCACGGTATAGCCCAATCTCATCACATCTTGGAAGCTAAGCAGGTCAGTACTTGGAAGGAAGACTCTCTGCAGAGGAAGGCAATGGCAAACCACCTCTGCTTCTCACTTGCCTTGAAAGCCACATGCTGGGGTTGCCCTAAGTTGGCTGTGACTTGAGGGAACTTTGCACACATACATACTATCTCTCGATAGCAGGAGGTTTGATGCTACTAAGTTTGAATTCCATGTAATGTCTGGCCCATGTTACAGGGATGTGGCAAGTGTGTATTTTAATATTCTAAAGTGCTCTTGACAATGTATTCTGCTGAATAAGGTGAACAGCTGTTGTTGGCAACAAGTTTCTGCACATTCATAAGGTACAAACGATGTTTTAAAAGCCTTTTTAGTTGGCTATAGCCATTGGCTATAATTCCATACTGAAAATAGGCCCTGATATTTTCAGTCATCATGACAAAACAGTATAAAATTCTGTCATATTGTCTACATACACACACATTTAAAATCTCAATTATTTTCAGGCGAACGCTATTCACGAGTGGTATTTACATCAACAGATGGCGAAAACCTGTGGCATTTACCCGCCATAAAATCAATGTGCAATGTAGATAATTTGAGGGTAAGTGACCATATTTCTCTTGATACGAAAAATATGTATTTAAAACTTTTGGCTAGTAAATGGTTTCTTGGCAGGCAGACATCAAAGAAGGCAAAATTGACTTTGCATTTTTAGTGATAGATGTATCTTAGCATTTCTCTGTGAATGATTCTTGAGCCTAATAATGCCATCTGTTTCTTTTCTCCAACATTTCCTGTCCTGAAGAATGGTTTTTTGGGGGGTGGGGTACCTAAATTGTCTGTGCTTTTTTGTTTTCTGAAACTAGTCTAGAAAGTGTGTCATTGTCCATTTTTAAATTCCTCTTAAAGACATTTTTCAGCATTATGTGGTATGCAATTCTTGGGCAATTGCTTTTGCTTTTGGCTCCTAAACTGTGGTAATCAGGATATCATACAAACATCTATACTGTAACTGTGTAAATCCCCCCCCCTCTAAAAAAATATCAATCCAGATCATGGTATTCTGAGAAAGCAAACTTTCTTCCTCTTCAGAACACAAAAGGGATGAAAGAAAACTCTTTACTCTTGACTTCTCTGGTTGGGAGAGAATATTTTCCATCACCAGAATAGTTCAGGCCTTTAAAAAAAAACTCCAGTAAGGACCCAAAATATTAAAAGCCTCTGGCGCTTCAGAAGTTTCTCTTGCATGCGTTAGAAGTTAACATTTCATATAGTCAGGGCCAGTTCGCCCACTAGGCAAACTAGGCGGTTGCCTAGGGTGCTGAGAGGGCGGTAAATTGGGCGGGATATAAATCCAATATCATCTTCTTCTCCAGTGCCTCAGGCAAGCGCTTAGTTTGCCTCCCTTCCCCCTCCCTGCCGCTGCCACTACCGTCACTAACTCCCACCGGGCTGCCCTCCAGCACTCCGCTCGCCTTACCATTGCGGCGGCAGTGCTCTGTTTGCTCCCTTCCCCCTGTTCACTGTGGCTAAAAGTAAGCTCTGCTGGCTTCATAGCCCATGCCTACGCATTTTGTCTCTTAACAAAACACACAGGTGCGGGCTGCAAAGCCAGCAGAGCTTACTTTTAGCCGCGGCGAGCAAGGGGGAGGGAGTGAGTGGAGCGCTGCCACAGCAGCAGCAGGCAGGCAAGTGGAGCACCGGGAGGGCGGGCAGGTGAGCACCGTGCTGGGGGGGGGCGGGCTTTGTCAGTTGCTGGAGTCACAGTTGTTGGTAATCTCAGAGGTATATGGCAGGCCGTTTAGGCTGTAATACAGGCAGGGCTATATAGAAGCAAGATTTTTGTGAGGTTTATTGGGTTACTGTGCCCCCTTCCCTCCAATTCAAGATAATACACAGGCTGAGAAAATAGGAATGGAGGACTGTTCCATTTAGTAGATGGCCCTTTGGACAGAAATTGTTGAAAGCTACAATTTCAAATGGATGCTTTCAGTTGCTTTGCAATATAGATTTTTGCTTTTGATGTTAGTTTCTGATTATCACTTTCTGTTGGCATCTGAAAAACTTAATTCAAGATTTTAAGGTTGGTTATAGTAAAATAGTTTTAAAATACAATTCTATATAAGCAGTGTTCCAGCACTTGTTCACTTTATTTGGTGTAAAATAAAAATATATTGAAGCCCTCAAACTTTAGAGCTGAGAATAGATATGTTCAATAGGCTTTTTATATCCATGGAACATTCCCTATCCCAAAGAGAAGCTGAACTTCCCTGGACTCCACTGCCAGGGGTCGCAGCCCCAAGACAGGTGATGTGATTTTTAGTCAGAGTCACAATGTCCCAGGAGTGCTGGTTTTGCTGAAGGCCATAAAGATTGGCAAGTCCTGTGATTGACTTGTACATGATGTTTAGATTGGTCTGGGCCGTGTGAGCAAAGGAGCAAGGAGAAAAATTGTCTGTGAGCCTCAGTAGCCTTACTCAGGTTAGCACAAACGAGCTAGTTGCCTTGGCAACTAGAGAGCTACCTCGGTGAGACTGGCCATAAATGTCTCCTATGGAATTTCAGTAGTTCCAGATGCATGCGCAGTTTGCTATCCTGTAGGAAAGTGGAAGGAAAGCAATTAAGGAGGAAGCAGTCAAATCTCAGTTCTGCTTCCCAAGGCTAGAGATGTGGGGTAACAGGGTGAAGGAATCCAGCACCCTTCCATTCCTGATACTGCCTGACCTCCCAAGCTGAGAGAAGTGATTAACAGAGAGCTTACATGGCTCTTCTATCTTGACTTTGTATTTGGTGATACAGAACTACTATCCAGATATTTAAATAGATGACTCCCTATAATAAGTGTTCTTAGTCATAGTATAATCTAAATAATAATATTGGGAAAACATAATTGTGTTTTTAACTACTTGGTTATTCAAACTGCATCTGTAAATGCTGCTGAAAGCATGTTAAGTTAGAAAATATCTCTGTCCAACTGCAAACCTCTGGCTCTTTGAACTGCTAAGAGAAAGATGTCTTCTGTGGCCTTTAATCTTTAAACTTTCTTTGTTGGCTGCTTTTCATATCTTTCTTTAATTGGGGGGGGGGGTTAGTCCCACTTCTATTCGTATTGAAGCAAATACTATTAAGTCAGTGGAAATAAATCCAACTGCTTTGGGGCTTAAATTTAAGCTTAAGGAAAATTTTATGATTTAGCATGTTTTCCACAGTTATTTTGGTTTCAATGGAAATACTTAGTATACATTTTCAACATGTCCATAGGAAAAAAAACATTCTAGGTTGGATTGCCATCTGTGTACCATTCAAACACAAATTGTCTTGGGCATGCTATATCAGCTTTAGCCATCTGGTTTTCTTGCACTTGAGCTTATATACTATAACTGTTCCACACAGCACCCTAAGAATCTTAATAGTATTGACATATGCTGAGTCACTGTAGGATCTGCCCCCTGTCTTAGAAATTACTAAAATGTATTAACCACAAGCTTTCACATTTTAGCTAATCTGAAAATTCCCTCTAGCATACTTCCTAATAAAGGCTTGAAAGTAAGGAGGGAGGGGCTGGCAGTTTTCAACCTCTGAGGCTTTATGAAAATTTATCAGAGGTTTATTAATGAAGAAATCAAAGATTAGGGTTTGTAGAATCTTTCGGGCTCAAGTGCCATGTTCTACTGGAGAAAGTTTTCCTTCCAGACGTTTCGTTCTCAGCTGCGGAGAACATCCTCAGTGGCGTTGCAGCCAGAGCAGGCGTTCTGACCTTCTTGGCTGCTGTGCATTGAGTGGGGCCAGGGCTGCTGGAGAGCTGCTATTTCCAGGCTGGAGGGGGTGTGGTGAAAGGGCAATTGGTTTGTGGATGTGCCCATTGTTTGGTGGGGCTTCCTGGAAGGGTAGTGATAAGGAAACTGGCTGTTGAATGTGACCATTGTTCTGTGTTAATTGCTGGGATGGTTGGAAGGGGTGTGAAGATAAGGAAAATGGTTGTTGAGTGTGCTGATTGTTCTGTGGAATGTGCAGGTTGTTCTGTCAAAGATTTTCTGCCATTACTAGTCTTGATCTGCAGTGTACATCCACAAGAAAGAATTAGGTTGGTTTTAAAGCACATGGGTACATAGTTCACCTAGGAAGGCCATGGGGAGGCTCAACAGCCTGCCTTGGATCCATTGAAGAATTTTTGCAGATGGAAGGATTTCCATGGAAGCATTCCTCTCCTCGCTTCAGCCCAATGTGCCTCCTGAAAAGCAGCTCTTAGGGAACAGGGAATCTCTAGGAGCAGCATTGGAAGAGGGGCATATTTGGCTGCATATGGGGTGTAGAAAAGTCTTGCTGTGTGCATAGAAATCCTATCAGTAAAAGTACTACAGTGGATCCACCTTAGTACTCTGCAAGGTACAAATTTTGTTGGCAGTGCATATACACTGTTTTCATTTGATATCTCAGAACAGTACATCTTGACCCAGTATGGACCGAGTGGCCTCTTTGTCAAATACCTCTTTTGGTCAAGCACCAAAGCAGAACCAAACCTTTGAATAGCAGTAATTCTAAAACAGTGGGTTTTATGTGATCTTTATCTGTAGGGATGGTTACTTTGGTAGCAAACATAGATGGCCTGCAATGTGCTGAAGGACAGCAAATGAAACTCAGTTTCTTTCTGAATTAGAATAAGCTCAGTGAACAATAAATGTTTCCTCCCAGCTTTCCTGACTGACTCAAAAGGCTTGCATATTGTATCCTCCTTGGATAAATTTGGACATGTGCCATAACAAATAGAGATGGCATTCCAGTGCTTCCTTTTATTTGTTAGGTTGTTCATTTTTTTCCTGAGTTTCTTTCTATGAGTGTTTTTATCTGGAAACAATCAAATGTGAATTATCCTGTTTTCATGGAATGGTAGGTTATTTTTGTGAGTTTTTTTTATAAAATTAAGGCCATAGTACTTTTTATAACAATCACATGAATGTCAAAATCCTGTTTTGTTCTATCAGAAGATTGTTCAGAATAAACCCAAGTAATTTCAGAATGAATGAAAAGCAAAATGCTTGAATGTCTGCATGAAATTTGCCTGTCTTTCAGCTGCTTAAGCATCTGTGTAACTGACTCAGTGAGACTAATAATACTGGAAATGTCCTTAAGCATATTCAGAATTAGACTTTTTTATGTGTTCAAAACAGGAAATTTGAAAAGAGAGTTCCAGGTGTACATTAAAAAGATTTAATTATGTGGCATTTCAGGACCAATTAATGGGGAGAATGGTTCTCCAAATATAGCTGTGTTGATCCACCCATAAGATCCATGCAAATATTCTACTTGCATAGGTTGGAGGACTTATAACCCTATATTGGCATTAGTATGTAAGATAGTATTGGGGGGTAGGAGGAAGATTCAACTCTTAATTGGATACTCTGACCATTTAGTGAAAGATGGATAGGGAATGGTTGCCACATGCAGCACCAGCTCTAGGGTGAATAGCACCCTAGGCAGGCACCCCCCCCCCGGCACTCCCCAGCATGCTCTGCTTGCCCCCCTGCCACCGCACTCCACTCGCTCGCTCCCCCAGCTCGCTGCAACTAAAACAGAGCCCTACCAGCTTCTCCCAGCCGATGCCTGCACATTTTGTTAAAAGATGGATGGAGGAGGTATCTCCCCCCTCCTTTCCAGAACAGGAAGTGAGGCGGGAGTGAAGCTTCCTCCATCCGTCTTTTAACAAACCATGCAGTCTGGGAGAAGCTGGTAGGGCTGTTTTAGTTGTGGCAAGCTTCTGAGGGGGGGGAGTGGAGCGTGGCAGTGGTGGGCTGGAGGGGGCTGGCAGCAGTGGCGGGGGGAAGGAGGCAAACTAGGCAGTTGTCTTGGGCACCAGAGGTGCAGAGCCCAATTCGGCATCCTCAGTGCCCTAGGCAACTGCCTAGTTTGCCTAGTGGGCAAGTCTGCTCTGGCCACATGCTTACTGCTGTTGCAGGATGTAATATATTGCATTTGCTTCACTAGCCAGAGCAGAGCACCTAGCCTGGTCTCTGTTCTCAGTGCAATGCAAAACTGGTGCAAGGAGATGATTTCCAGCCAGACGAGGAAATTAGGCTTTAAAAGCATTTGCTTTGTAGTGTTAGTACCAGGGCTTTTTTTTGAGCAGGAACCCACAGGAACGCAGTTCCGGCTGGCTTGGTGCCAGGGGGTGTGGCCTAATATGCAAATGAGGTCATGCTGAGCTTTTTCTACAAAAAGCCCTATATGAAACAATGGTGATGTCAGGGGGTGTGGCCTAATATGCATATGAGTTCCTGTTGGGCCTTTTCTACAAAGAAAGCCCTGCTTAGTACTATCCTATCGGCAGGATCTCTCAAGAGATAGATAGATAGATAGATAGATAGATAGATAGATAGATAGATAGATAGATAGATAGATAGATAGATAGATAGATAGATAGATAGATAGATAGATAGATAGATAGATAGATAATTTTATTTGTATCCCGCCCTCCCTGCCGGAGCAGGCTCAGGGTGGCTAACAGCATTATATAAAAACAAAGTTACCTCCAGCATTCAAATTTCTGACAAGTTTAAAATCAATCAATTAAATTAAATTAATAAAAGTGCTATTGCTATTCGTTTTTTTGTGGTGGCGGTTATCCTTAGCAGCTTCTTTCTTCAGCGAAGGCCAGTCGGAAGAGGAAAGTCTTGCAGGCCCTGCGGAATTGTTCAAGGTCCCTCAGGGCCCGCATTTCCTCTGGGAGTTGGTTCCATAGGCTCGGGGCTACAGAGGAGAAGGCCCGGTTGCGGGTGCATTGCAGCTTCACCTCTCTTGGTCCGGGGGTGGTCAGCAAGTTTTTTCCAGTTGACCTTAGTGCTCTCTGGGGTTCATATGGGGAGAGACGGTCCCTAAGGTAGACAGGTCCTCGACCATATAGGGCTTTAAAGGTAATGACCAGCACTTTGTAACGAACCCGGTATATAACTGGCAGCCAGTGCAGCTCGCGCAGCCCAGGCTGTATGTGCTCCCATTTAGGGAGCCCCAGCAACAGTCTGGCCGCTGTCATATCTTCCCCTCCCCAAGAGCCACAAAAATGGCAAGCCTAGCATATATAATGTTCCCTTTTCTTGATCTGCTTTAGGAGAGGTGAACTTAATTCTGGCACATGGACGCAGGTGCTTTTTTAGTACAATTAGCAGTGGGTTGCATACTTCCAGATTTGATCACTCTTCAATTTACCACAATGTCCAAATGCAGGTGCTTCTGTAAACTACAGTTTCTCCCCCTGGATCTCTAAACCTTGTTAAATCCCAGTTTAGCAGACTGTCTTGGGTGGAAAAACAAATTCCAGCTTGCCTGAGCATCTAAATTCAAACATCACAGCAAATTAGAGCTTAATCAAATATGAGAGTGTTCAGTGTGCACATGAAGAGAGAGGTAGTTAGAGCAGCAGAGGGAGCACACAAACGCAACAAACAAGCTTTGATGGTGTCAGGTGCTGACAAACCAGTTCCATTAATTTGTCATGATGCCTGAATGCAGCCACGTTTCAATTTCTCTCTGACTTTGCACTTTTGCTTTGAACTATAATTTTATTTGTCTCTTTCTCTTTTACAGATACGATCCCATTTTCAGTTTAGTGATCTCTGTCAGAGGACCACTGCTGCTTCTTGCTGTCCCAGCTGGACTCTTGGCAATTATATTGCTATTTTAAACAACAGATCATCCTGTCAAAAAATTGTAGAAAGAGATGTTTCTCATACTCTGAAGCTGCTCCGTACATGTGCCAAATACTATTACAATGGGACCCTGGGACCAGATTGCTGGGATATGGCAGCCAGGAGAAAGGACCAACTCAAGTGTACAAATGTGCCTCGTAAATGTACAAAGTACAACGCTGTTTACCAGATCCTCCACTACCTAGTAGACAAAGATTTTCTAAGCCCAAAGACTGTGGATTATGTTTTACCAGCTTTAAAGTACAGCATGCTTTTTTCACCTACAGAAAAAGGGGAGAGCATGATGAATATCTATTTGGATAACTTTGAGAACTGGAACTGTTCGGATGGAATAACCACCATCACAGGGATAGAGTTTGGAATAAAGCACAGCTTATTCCAAGATTACCTTTTAATGGATACCGTGTATCCTGCTATAGCCATTGTGATTGTTCTCTTAGTTATGTGCATATATACCAAGTCCATGTTTATCACACTGATGACCATGTTTGCCATAATAAGCTCCTTGATTGTTTCTTACTTTCTTTATCGGGTAGTATTTAATTTTGAGTTTTTCCCCTTTATGAATCTCACTGCACTGGTTATTCTTGTTGGTATTGGAGCAGATGATGCTTTTGTCTTGTGTGATGTCTGGAGCTATACAAAATATGACAAGTCTCATGCTGAAACTTCAGAGACTGTGAGCATAACTTTGCAACATGCTGCCCTTTCGATGTTTGTCACCAGTTTTACCACCGCTGCTGCCTTTTATGCCAATTATGTGAATAATATTACAGCAATCAGGTGCTTTGGTGTTTATGCTGGCACTGCCATATTGGTGAACTATGTTTTAATGGTAACGTGGTTACCTGCAGTTGTCGTGTTACACGAACGGTACCTACTCAATATATTTAGTTGTTTCAGAAAACCTCAGTCAAGAGTATATAACAACAAAAGCTGCTGGATGATGCTGTGCCAAATGTTCCACAAGGTTATTTTTGCTGGCTCAGAAGTGTCCAGAATATTTTTTGAAAAAGTATTGCCATGCATTGTTATCAAGTTTCGCTATGTTTGGTTGGTCTGGTTCTTAGCCTTAACAATTGGTGGAGCATATATTGTGTGTGTGAATCCAAAGATGAAGCTACCATCACTGGAGCTCTCAGAGTTTCAAGTGTTCAGGTCTTCTCACCCTTTTGAGCGTTATGATTCTGAATTCAAAAAGCTTTTTATGTTTGAACGTGTCCATCATGGGGAGGAGCTTCACATGCCCATCACTGTAATTTGGGGTGTCTCTCCTGAGGATAATGGGGACCCCTTAAATCCTAAAAGTAAAGGAATTCTAAAACTGGACAGTAGCTTTAATATTGCAAGCCCAGATTCTCAGCTCTGGATTTTAACATTCTGCCAAAAGCTAAGAAATCAAACCTTTTTTTATCAGACAGAAGAGCAAGACTTCACAAGCTGCTTCATTGAAACATTTAAGCAGTGGATGGAAAATCAGGACTGTGATGAGCCAGCTCTTTATCCATGCTGCAGCCACTGGAGTTTTCCTTACAAGCAGGACGTTTTTGAATTATGTATTAAGAGGGCCATAATGGAGCTTGAAAGAAGCACAGGGTACCATTTAGACAGCAAAACTCCAGGGCCTCGCTTTGACATAAATGACACCATTAGAGCAGTGGTACTAGAGTTTCAAAGTACCTACCTCTTCACCTTAGCTTATGACAAGATGCATCAGTTTTACAGAGAAGTAGATTCATGGATTTCAAATGAGCTGAGTACTGCTCCTGAAGGTCTAAGCAATGGTTGGTTTGTGAGTAATCTAGAGTTCTATGACCTCCAGGACAGTCTCTCTGATGGTACTTTGATTGCCATGGGTCTTTCCGTTGCCGTTGCATTTAGCGTAATGCTACTTACAACTTGGAATATAATAATAAGCCTTTATGCAATAGTTTCCATCGCAGGAACCATATTTGTCACCGTTGGGTCACTTGTTCTTCTAGGATGGGAGCTGAATGTATTAGAATCTGTCACCATATCTGTTGCTGTTGGCTTATCTGTAGATTTTGCTGTCCATTATGGAGTCGCATATCGCTTAGCTCCTGATCCTGACCGAGAAGGAAAAGTAATCTTCTCTCTAAGCCGCATGGGTTCAGCAATCGCTATGGCTGCACTGACAACATTTGTAGCTGGAGCAATGATGATGCCTTCTACAGTTCTAGCATACACTCAGCTTGGCATTTTCATGATGCTTATAATGTGCATTAGTTGGACATTTGCAACCTTCTTTTTCCAATGCATGTGCCGTTGCCTTGGACCCCAGGGTACTTTTGGCCAGATTCCTCTGCCTAAAAAGCTGCAGTGTAGTGCCTTTTCCCAGGCATTGTCAGGAGACAAAGGAGACAAGGAACGAGATCAAACTCATCCTGTTAACAAATACCACTTGGATTCCAGAGCTGAAAAAACAGATATGGAGCATGAGCATTATGAGTTAGAGCCTCTGGCATTGCATACTAACAATTGCACAATGTCAGAGAAAAGCACCTATGAAGAAACACACATCTGCTCTGACCTTTTCAGTGGAAGATCTTCAGATGCTCATGTTCTTCCCCAGTCAACATACAACAATGAACTGAACATAGGGCCTAAAAGTGAATCTGAGTCAGTCTTGATGTCTTCTGGAGAACAGAATACCTCTTGCCAGCTGCTGTCTCTAAATCAACAGTGTAATTGTTCACATAGTTATAAGCATGTGGGCATTAAATGGAGCCCACGTTCATGCCAACAGTTAAATGAAGCTTTCTGCTACCAATGCTCTCCTCCTCCTGGAAACCAAAGTTCTCTGATTCCTATAAATTATCATTCCTCTGATACTTATATGAACACTGTCCAGCATGTCCTCCACTGTAACTGTCTACAAGGCAGATTAAAAAGACCTCCAGTCCAGAATTCACTTCCCAGAAACATTTTTCTGCATTCAGCGCAACATTTTCAAGCCAAGAGTCTTTCAAACACAGAGGAGAATTTGAGAAATCTTCCAAAAGAAGCAAGTTCATCCCACTGTATTTGCAAAAGTGTTGGTTCACTAATGAAACCTTGCTGCGAAATGGAGAAAAGTATGCTTGATAATCAAAAAGGACTCTGTAATAACCACAGAGCCAAATGGGATGTAATGGTCACTGAAGTAAATGGGAATGAAAATGGGACTTCTGCATCAAAGCAGAACAAGAAAACTGAAACAAGGGGCATGCAGAACTTACCACAAGCAGCACCAGGCATAAAAGTTAGTCAGAATGAGTGGGAATCTGGAAACACTCTTGCAAGACAGGATGGTTATGAGTCTTGCTCTGATAATTCACAGTATTGTAACAGAACCAGAGCAACAAAGTGCAATTCTGTTGAGTGTCATATGCCAAACACTGAAGCCCATGTGCCTGCTCTGTTAGCACACCCAGAAATTTCCAATGAAAGTTTACTAATAAAAACACTATAATAAATCTTAATCTTGGCAGTTTTGTCTTTCTTTTAAAACAGCTTAAAATACTAAAACCAAGTCATGATATCTGGCTTTAAGCTGTTTGATTCATAACTATGATAGAGTCCATATAAACCTTACAAAGATCTCCATTTAGACTATATTTGTGTTGACAGTAGAGTCTTTTGTAGAAAAATGTTTGCAGGCATCATTTTCTACCGAGTTACAAGCATTTTCTATTGCATGGGTGAGCAGTTGCTTTCACCAAGGACTGATTTGTGCCACCAGGGTTTCTTAGCCTCCCTGGGATCAGCTGAAAGCATGAGACAGAGCAGAGTATGATTCACATATTGGTGACAACCCACCCCAATTCTTTGAATGACCTTACCCAGTGGTTTCATGTAAATGTTAAAGAGCATAGAGGGCAAGATGGAATGTTCCGGACCAAGGGGCTGACCAGTAGTCCCCCAACACCAACACCTGACACCTACTCTCCAAGTAAGTCCAGAATCACCACAGAATGGTGCCTCAATCCAAGTCCAGATAGGTAGTCCACAAGGATACATGATCCACAATCCCAGTCCAGATAGGTAGTCCACAAGGATACTGAATGCCACTGAGAGGTCCAATAGAATCAACACAGTCATACTTTCTCTTCCCAGGACAAATCTACTAGGGCAACAAAGGCTGTTTCAATCTCATAAAACTGGCCGAAATCCAGATTGAACAGGATCTAAACAATTTGCCTCATCCAAGAAAGCATGAAATTGTCTAGCTGATTGAAACATTTGAGTGGTCAATAATTCATGAGATTTCCTGTGTCCATGTTAGGCTTCTTTAGAAGTGGAGACACTACATCCTGTTTAAAGGAAGTGTTAACTACTTCTCAGTCCATAGCCAACTAGATGCACCCAAGTAGTTTCAAAGCAGGGCAAGAATGCAAAATATTTGGGTATCCATTCTAGAATCCAAATTATGCACAAGCCTTATCAAGTGAATGTGTGTGTGAAAAGCTGGGGTCCAGACAAGCTAGTTTGCAAATTGATTTGTATTTTGTGCCCTAAGACGATGCCTTACATTTTTCTACACCCAGCTTAGTGAAATTTTCATAAAATCAGATGTATGTGACTAGCCCTGTTTGTCATTTCATAATGTTTCATGTGAGAGGCAAACAGTGCAAAATTGACTTGTTTTAAAATAACTTTCTCAGTTTGGGGGGGAAGTCATAATTGAATTTACGTAAGGGATTACAATGTAATGTATTTTATAAAACAAAGTTAGCTGGGTCCTTGGCTGCTGAACAAAACATGTTATGAAGTTCTGTGATTATATCCAACTTTATTCTTAATGTTCTTGCCAAGGCATTCTGAAACTCAAACTCTGACAAGCAAATTATTTAATTAATGAGCAGCCATGTAAAAGAGAACTGCCCTTTAATAATAAATACAATTTCTGAAATTTATAAAGGCAAGCAGCTACAATACAAACTAAGACAACTCAGCTCTGCTCAGCAGCTTATTATTTAATAAAGAGCACACAAAGAAAGGAGAGGTGAAGGCAAGAATAAAATTATACATTACCTATATACATTCTATTAATTTTAAATTTTAACACCCCATCTTTCACCATTGTAAGCAAGATGGTTTACAATCAGAAGATAGGAACATAAAGCTATCCAATTGAATCTAAATTAAAAATACAATCAGTAGCCAAAATCTGTATATTAAACATCTGTTTCCATTTGAGACAATCAAATACGTCAAGCACTTTGGATTGCATCCACATGAACTAGGTGATCCAGCTTCAGACTTTGCCAGTGGTGGATGAGAAGACAATGGTAAAGAAAAGTGAGAGGCCTGGTGCCTGCTAATCTGATTCAAAGGACCTTCTTTTGTTATTCTCATAGGTGGGAATGAAAACAGTCAAGGTTTTGTGACAGGATCAAGTTTACAACACTCAAATCTACTAACTGCTTTTGTTATTAGATTGTGGTGCTGTAAACTCCATGGTTCACTTATATAATATTGATGCACATTAAATGGTAAAATTTTCAGCTTTTTCTCTCTCTCAATAAGGATACCTAATTCATTTGTTCAATGCTCATTAATGAACAGAAAGAAAACAGAAACAAAAATTGTTATTGTTAACACCTTTTATTAAACATTTAATAACATTGATATTCCCAAATAACAGCATTCTAAATTTAGGTCTATGTAGGATAATTTAATATAAAAAAAGGGGAAGTAGCCTGATGTTTTATTCTCCTTTCAGTACTTCCTACCCTCCACCCCAAATACAATTTTTAGCTCATCAGCAGACATCTGGCAAGACTTCCAAGCTTGTACTTTAGAATAGGGATATTAATTTAAAAATACATTTGGAGCACATCTCATTCTTCCAGATGGAAACTGAGCAGTTGATCCAAGAAAAATCAATGTGCGTGTGTGCATGCAAGTGTAGGTGTGAGTAAGAATCTCATATATAGCAAGCCTAAAAAGATTTTGCCTCAGTAAAAATGTCAAATAAATGTATTTTATTGTGGGAAGTATTTTGTTATTAGTTGTAAGAGGCATGTATGCAGTTCTCTGCATCCATCTTTCTATCTTCCACCTGCTTTGTTACTCATTTGCATTTTAGGCCATAGCTCTTACATCACCAGAAGTGACATCACCCATTCGATAGGTTACTTTCTGCATATTGATGCAGAACAGTACAGTGCCATCAGCTGCATTTCATGGATGTGTGTTCTTACCAGGCCTCATTTTGGGCTGGAGCTCACAGGAATGGAGTTCTGGAACCTCTACATTTTATTGTGCTCTTTCTGTCAAGCATGCAGTTTCAATGTCGAGGCGAAGTTGATACAAAACTAAGTTTATTGATAAACTGATACTTTCAGTGTAACAGATTTTTGAGAGTAATGCTGCAAATACATTGATACAATACTTTTAAGGCTTACTTCAAAAGGATTCCAAAGGGTGGGGGCGAGGGATAGCTCTCACACATAAACTATCATAAATGCCTACATTCTCATAGCATTATCAGGACTCTGTCCTTGCTTTCCCCAGATGTGTCGCACTCCCTAATAGGAATGTATGGGAAGGTGCTGATTACTTCTTCTCAAGTTAGTTTCGTTTCTCTCTACTTCTACTTTGCAAGCAATAAAGCAGGAAGGGGGAGGGGAAAGAATAACAGAGCTAACCGACCTTGGTCCTTCAAGATACTTCACAGACCAGTGTTATGGAGGACCCTAAAACAATCAATTATCAATGGAATTTTACCATGCTTGACACTTTCTTTCTAAACCTCTCCCCCACCAAATACTTGCTTCTGGGCTCCATTGTTCAGACCCCCTGGGATAATTTTACGTAATCTCTTAAGATTTAACAAACTTTCTAATATTTTTCCCCACAAAAAATGGGAAAATAAACAAAACATAGAAAGTAGACAGATGGAAATCTTCCTTATGCCACTGTGGCTACATAGGAGAAAGTAATTGAAAAAGTATGATGGGAGTCAGGTTTTATTATGACAATTATAATTTAAGAAGCATTTTATGGTAAATGCTAAGCTGATATAATTTAGCACACCTTCCAGTAATGTCAAGGGTGTGTGGTGTATGCAAATGAGCTGTGCTAATGAGCTCCAGCACCTCTTTTTCTGTGAAATGACCCTGGTTCTTACACAGCTGAGTGAGAGACCTGCCATTGCAAAGGCCCAGCTTCTGGAAGGCGGCACTTACGGGCAGCTCTGCCTCTCTTGCTCTCTTCACAAGCCCATTGGAGGCTGGAGGCAGCAGAGAGGATAGACCGCATGATCTGGGAGCATGTGGCTGCCTAGTGCTTTCCCTCTGCTGGAGACCTCTTTTTGAGCCAGAGCCCTGGCCAAGCCAGCCAGAACTGCATTCCTGTGTATTCCTGCTCAAAAAAAGCCCTGCAGATCTACTAAATGAGAAATGTCCCAAATACAGAAAATTGGCAACAAGTTGCAAGAAGGCTAATCTAGAGTCTATTCACTGATATTTTGTGCAGGGCCTTTTCCTGCATGGGGGAACATGTGATCATGAGGCAAGCCTATCTTCGTAGTCAATCCTGAAACTACTGCACCACCACCTCAGCTGTTGGTGAGAACCATAAACAGAACCAACCCTAATCAAAATCTGCTGAACAGATTATCAATTCCCTTTGCCAAACAGTAGCTGGACCAAGAAAGTCTTGCGATCTTTTCAAAATCTAGAGAGGGAGAGGTGACCTCTGACCCCACTACCCCAGGAAGGTCATTCCATGATTATGAGGGTACAGTGAAGAAAGTCATACCCCTGGTAGGTGATAGTCTCATCTCTTTGTGAGATAATGCAAAGCATCTCGCTCAGTATTGTTACTGTGACTGGCAGTGGCAGAGGCTCTCCGAATCCTGAAGCAGAGAGCTGTCTTTCTCAACACTGAGTTGTCATGTGAAACCATCCAGCAAAACAGTATTACATAACAATTCCTCTCTGGCTTTCTGTCTACAGGGGAGATTGTGGATCTTGCCCCAATGGCTATATAAGAAGATTCTTACATATACTGAGATAATTTCTCTTCTGGACAGCAACTTGATATCATTGAGTCTTCACCTGATGGATTAGTCGTGATCCACAGATTGATCACTCTGTAGTAGACTAGTGCCCCCTTCTCTTTTCTTTTGTCTTTTTAGATCAGCTGATATAGGGAGGAAAGGAAGAATTAGAAATAGAAAAACAGATGCAGAGAGGGGGAAAGGGAAATGGACAATCTGGTAAGAACATAACAGACTCAAGAGTGCAAAAGCTGAATGCAGCTGCTTTCAACACTAGAAAGCTTATATGTTGGCAGTTTTGGACAGGACCTGTGATTGTTGTTCACATCTGCTTACTTTCAGAATTTGCTACATTTCATTGTTCAGTCATCATAAATATCACTTGTGATTTTTATTATGGAGAAGATACTGAAAATGTTTTGCTTATAAGGCTGTGCAAGTGCTTTTGAAGCTCACTTGATAGTTTATTCCTGTGATGTTTTTCTCAGGCCTTTCCTCTGGTATCTCTTAGTCTCAAGCCTTCCTTTGAAACCTGCATGAAGCCTGTAGTGATATTTTCCAGTAGCATACCTATTTCATATATCACCTGAAACATGAGTTCTGAAGAGGCAGCTATAGATAGTGGATTGTAGCTAATAGGCTGGAGCTTGTGAAAAAGCTTACCAAAAGACTTAGTAGAGTGTATCTTTCCTTATGCCTTTTCCTTGCAACTGGATACTTGCCTTGAAAGTGTTCCCTGAAGTTGGTGACCCTGATGAACAGAATGTGCCACAGTACAAGGGACTGCAATGAGGAGAACACCTGAGCAACAACCCACTGGAGTCAATGAGTACTTTTCCACTGAAACCTCCTCCAATGGAGAAGATCGTTCCATGAAGAAGACTCACAGTGGAAAGGAGTTCTTAGATCCAACTTAGCAAGAGGGAGTCAGTCAGTAACTTTTTTCTTGCAGTAAATTCTTAAATGTCTTTGCGTGCTATGAATGATAACGGATAGCCATTCTCCATTTCTAGAAGTCTCAATGCAACATTTGCACTGTACAATTAAGCCGAAGTGTTTAGGAATGGTTTGCAATGGCCTGTGATCTTCAGAAGTGCAGATGGTTTTACCTACTCTCCTTTTCCATGACTTTGCCTATGAGCCAAAAGCTCCAGAGTAAGTTCATTAATGACATCATAATCACCTGCTTTTCATTAAACCAAATAATGATGGTAAAATGAATAAGTGGGTTTCTAATCCACTCAAATGCTCTTTTTTCCACTTCCCTCTTGTGGGTTAGGAGAAGCCATCTGCACAAGATAAACACTTTCTTATATTTTCTTAGGGGAACGAATTGCTTGCATTTTAAGAGATTTTATTTTAGCAACAGCTATATACAGCACGATGCATGAATCCTCTATTAAAGTTTAAAAATTCAATACATTGAGCATTAGCATCAATAAAAGCACAAAAAAGACTGGATTTAATCACATAATTTGGATTGCACTAAAGCAAGATGATACCTTGCCAAAGGGGAAAAATTCTTAATGAAGACAGTCTCTCAAGTATTGCATCATTGCTCCCATTATCTGCGGCTGAAAAGCACTACATGGAATGTGAACCAAGATATTTTAACTTCAAGATACATAAACCTCAAAGCAAGAATTTGACACAGCTCTGTGGGTGATCTGGACAGCTCAGGTCTACATCCTTCAGTTGAGTTGATAGCTCAATAAAAAGCTAAAGATCTGTGCTCCAGAGTCAGTTGTATCAGGGACTTGTCAGAGATACCAGTTAACTTTAGCATATTTTAAAAAACTGAATTCCTTCAACATCATTTCCTTAAAAGACAGTAAACCATGACCCCCCATTCACATCTTTAGGCAAGATGGGGAGGGTGTGACCTTAAGCAAGCCATCTCAGTTACAGCATTCTGAAATACAGGAAAACTGATATTGATTTGTCTTTACTGTTAAGAGTTACTGAGGAAATGGTTGAGGATCTGAAGGGCCATGTGCAGGGTATCAGCACTCCCCCATCCCACCATGGATCCTGCAAGTATGTGGACCTCTTGGAGTGGGGTTTGATAGGCAGGAGGGAATGGCACTCAGATTGCACTAAGATCCAGTGAGAAATATGTACGAGAGATGTGTTTAAATAATATTAATAGCAGACTTGGGGGCGGGGTTAAGTTGGAAAGGGACCATGGTGTTTGAAGGAGAGTATTAAATTGCATTTATGTCCTCCCCAAGCTGCTATTTGGCCTGAGAAGGGAAGAACTTATAACATCCTGTAGGGAAGTGCCTCATACACAAGCATTGTTCTCTCTGTATCCTGTATATGTGAAATTTTTGAACACTCCAAATTGCTACAAAAATCTAAACATTTTATTATGACATGAAATCTAAAAGGCAAGCAGGTGGCCTTCAAGGAACCACAAGAAGGGGCAGCAATTAGGAAATTCCATCCCACCCACTCCTCAAATCTCCCCCTCAAGGATCCTCTAAGCACTTAGGAAACTTGATTCTTTCTCCTTTAACAGGCACACATTGCCCTCAACATTCCATCCCTTCCAAAGCATTTTTAGCCCTCCTTGTGAGTTTTTAAAATGTTTCTGTTTTATTTTAACTTGCAAAGTCATTTTTTACACACCTGTCCCCTAAATATGTACAAGCCCCTACAATGACTGTAGATAGTCCATTTGTCACCCACGTGGATGACATGTCTGCATGTCTGGCCAGTTGATTTGTAATCTAATGATCTTATGTTTGAGTGGGATCAAAACAACATTTATCTGCATTTTTGTCAAGTGTCCCTCAAGGCATTTGTATCTAGTGATGAGACTATAGCAGTCTGCACGTTTATAAAACACAAATTGAAAAAAAGATCACTCCAGTTCCTCATGTGAAAGATTTTATTATTTGCTTATCATACACTCTGCTGTTTAAGAAAATTTGTCCCCCATGTAGTTTGCAGTTTAAAAAGGTAAAGCTAAGCCAATGGAATCACAGGGAGGGGAATCTTGGTAGGAGTTGGGTCCAGACAAAATGGAGGAGTGCCCGGCTTGCTGCCTCCACTCCCCCCACCTGGGCTCATGGCTACATGGGGAATGCCAAACCTCAGATATAAGTCCATTTAAATGCACCCAAGTCAATATGCTAGTCCGTAAGAAAAACAACCTGAAGTCCTTGCACAAGTGATCCAAATCCACTTTTGCGTTTCTTGCCTCTGTGTTTGAATGCAAAATCTATACCAAATAGCATACCCACTTGCTTTAAAACTGGCTCTGTATCTTTCATTTCTGTCCCTCACCATCATTCATAAGCATTGGTCCCATATTAAACAAAACTGACCCTGGTGCATTGTGATCTAAACTCCAGAAATAAACCCTGCTAGAGTTAATGTGGCAAATAAAGTCCAAGAGGATATGACTGTCAGACTACAGGATGTCCTGAGCTGAGGACTCAAAGGTGAAGGGGTCATTTGTAGGTTAGGTTAAATAAATCTGAATTCTTTTTTTTATAGTGATTTTTATAATTTTTATTGATTTTAACTACATAAGATACATAAAAGGGGGGAAAGGGCATTTATAGAGTGGGAAGAACAGAAACAGAAAAAAGTACGAATATATCAATTATAATTCTACCTCCAAATAAAATACCCAGATCATTCTACCTGCAAGTATGAAGTTCTCCATATATTTTACCATCCTTGTCTTTCATTATAGAAAATGTTTACTAAACTAATACTAGCAATATAAATCTAAACAATTCTTCTTGAACACAAATAAGTATATAAAAAAATTCAAAGCCATCTCAACACAAAGCTGTCTGATTTAGCTTAACCATGTTAAAAGCACAGACTAATTTGTTGGTTTAACAATATCCTTATTAAAATAAGCACATAAAAATAATATCTTTATCCTTAACAAATTAAAAAGATACAACATAATAATTTGTCTATCTCAGTATAAACAGTTTCTCCAAAGGAGCATATTAAAAACAAATCTACCAGATTACAAAATAATTGTGCTGTCTGCCTTTTTAACAATTAATCCAACTCTTATATCAATATGAGCAATTTCACCAAATAAACATACTAAGAATAAATCTGCTATGTAAAAATAAATGTGTTGTCTGCACTCTTTAGCACTGATCCAAATTAACTGTATATTTAACTAAAATTTTAACACCCTTCCTTCCTTAGGATCTCCCTTGGTCTTTTAAAATCACATAACAATTCATTATTAATAATTCCATATTTGTTTACCCACAAGAAAAACCAGAACTCAGGAATCCTTCCCAAAATTTAAAAACTTTTGGATTCCTTTAGTTTCTATATCCATATTACGTCAGAGAAAATCAACTTAGTGTAACCCAGACACCACACTTTGCCTTTTAAAATCACATGTCAGTTCTTATTGAGAGTTCCATATCCAACTATCCACAAAGAGGGAAAAAGTTCAAGAGTCCTTCTTCCTGAAAGATTTCCACATCTTAATTAACTGGCTGGGATGCACCTTCTCTCTTCTCAATGTGGCCTGCCCTCTCAATAATTGGAAGAAGAATTCTGTGCCATTTCTTCCTCTCAGCATGACTTCACTCAATCTTGATTTCCGGTCTTGTTTTGTAACTGCGCCATAAGGATCCATTTTGGTTTTCTTTTGTTCGTTTCGGAACGGATCACTTTCCCATTCTAATTCCGCAGACGTCACCAGAATCTCTTTAGCACTCAGCTCATGCAGATTTGAAAGTTCGCTAGCTTTCAGCATAAAAGCTCCCATTTGCTTTCTAATCAGCTGCATTAATGAGCCAAGATCCTGTTTCAGAGAAGTAATATTCCATAATATATCTTTTTTATAATACATTTCGCTTGGCAGTGCCATTTTTCTCTGTCAATAAACTCAGTCTCTTAATCCAAGTTGAAAAATAGCTTAAAGATCCTGTTAAATCGTCATTCCAAATCAGCTCCAGCTGAGATTTCAAATGTTATTTCAATTGCAGTCAGACAGCAGGGACAGATCTCTCTAGAATATATCTCATTTATGTTCAGATCATATTGCAGCCAAATAATAGTCTCTTTAACATATGTCCAATTATAATCCGGGTCGATTTAAGCATTTGTATTCAATCTAATTCAAGTAATTACCAATACCTAAGATTGCTCTTTGACTTTTCGAGGCCTCATTCGCAGGAGAAGTAGGCTTATAATCAGCCTCTATCCCTTCCTTTGAGCTAGCTGCTCGTTGTTATGTAAAACGACCCATTAGCCAGTGGTATTGAAAGCTCACTTACTTGCCAAGTAGAATTGCCACGCTAGAAGTAGAAAGGCGATGCATCAAAAGCTTACTGAAAGGAGCGAAAGAAAGCAGTCGGACATTCATCTTTTTGTGCTGCACCAGCTATCATGGCGGCAGAGCCTCAGGACATGCAAGAAGCACAGGAGCAGCTGCTGCTGTACCCCTAGCTTCCCGCAAAAGTCCAATGCCAAAGAAAAACCCCTCCAGGGTTTGCCTATGGGGGCGCCACATCTGTGACACCCCTCCAACCTCCTGATTCAAAGGTGCCACAGGAGGACGGTCTTCAGACACCCCTGAGGTCAAGATGACGTAACCCAGAAGTCTCAATAAATCTGAATTCTTTTTGTTTGCCTATAGCAGGAGTACTTGAAGACCAACACTTGAATCAACCTTTGTTTCTTTAGAATGTTTTCACATCAGATTAGTACAAAACACATGAAGTCAAGAATGAATTCCAAGATATATGCGGGATTATGTGCAGCATATCTTCCAATTTAGTGCTCACCTATGTATCTCCCTATGTGGAGGGTCTCCATGCCATCCCCAAGGAGTCACTGGCACTGGAGTCTTTCCTTCAGATTGAGGTGGCCCACAAGATGAGGATCTTTTAAATCTCACAACTGCTATCATGTGAAAGCTTTTCCAGCATCCTTCTTGTCTTGACCATTATTGTTTCATGGAGCCCTCTATTGAGAGCAAGCTTGGTGTAGTAGTTAAGAGAAGTAGACCCTAATCTGGAGAACTGGGTTTGATTCCCCACACATTCCCATGAAGCCTTCTGGGTGATCTTGGGCCAGTCATAGTTACCTTGGAACTCTCTCAGTACCTCCTACCACATAAGGTGCCTGTTGTGGGGAGAGGAAGAAGGAAGAACAATTGTAAGCTGCTTTGAGACTCCTTAAGGTAGAGAAAAATGGGGTATAGAAACCTAATCTTCTGTCTGCCGTCTTCTAGCAACAGCAGCCAGCACATATATATTTAGAACTTTTAAATGCTGTCTTTTTACCTGATTTGGATCCCCAGGGTGATGCAGATAAAAATATTAAAACATCTGAATGATTAAAAACAGCATTCAAGATTATAAAATAATTCCATAAAAACACATAAATAAATGACACCAGAAGCAGGGAAGACACCAGTCAATACCATTATTGGAAGTATGCCAGACTAAACAAAAAAGTCTTCACCTGCTGGCAAAAGACACTGATATAGAGAAGCAGACAAATCTCCCAGGGAGGAAGTTTCAGAGTTCTGGTGCCATGACTGAGAAGGCCATTTCTTGGGTTGCCACACATCCAGCTTCAGATAGCAGAGGCAACTGAAGCAGGGCCTCTGAAGATCCCAAGCTGTATAGGGCTTTAAAGGTCAATACTTATTCAAGGGCAGCTTCGTGTACAGCAAATTGTGGTAATTTAATGTAGATGTTCTCAGGGCATGCACCACAGTGGCAAGAACTTGTCTGCCTAGGAAGGACCACAGCTGACTCACTAACCAAAACTAGTTAACAACATGCCTAACCACTGCTACCAACAGGAAGTCCAGGTCCAGGAGCACCCCCAAAACTGCCTCCATGCACCTGTTCACAATTTCCATAGCCTCCCTGGAATCTGCTGGTAATGCAAGATAGAGTTGAGTGTCATATGCATATTACTGACAACTCAGCCCAAGTCTCCAGATGCCCTCTTCCATCAATGTTAAAAATGCATAGGGGACAAGATGGAATCATGGGGAATCCCACAGGACAGGTTTAGCAAAATAATCGCAGTGAGCTCTAAAGCAGTCCACCTCCTGCCGTTAACGAGAACTCAATAGACCCCTGACCACCTGGAAGAGTTCTGCAGGTCTACACTACATGGATGCAACAGTGGCCACCATCACAGAGTAGGCTTTAAAATGAGCTCTAGTCTGTACCTTGTTAGATTCATCCCAAGACTTTCTCCATTGTGACTTTAGATATCTCCCCTGTCTTTTCATCATCTGCACACCCTCAGTAAACCTAGGGGCTGCCCAGACTCTTAGACCTAAGAGATGCCACCTAGATGTAATTGTGTCAGTGGCCTGGGTCATTTCCCATTCTAGAGGTCAACCAGGGCATTAGCAGGAGTTCCAACCATATCAGCAGGAAAATCCCCTAATACCATCTGAAAACCTGCTGGATCCATCAGGCTACAGGGGTGGATCATCGATTCCCCTCCCTTTGCAGAGTCTAGGTACCTTTGCAAGTCTAAACACTATGAGAAGGGGACCATCTTCAATCCCCTCCTCCCTTCAGATCCCCTTCTGCCTCACCAAAGCAAAACACCAGATCAAGAGTGTGACCTGCACAGTGTGTGGAGTCTGTTATTATCTGAGACAGGCCTATGGTTGTCATGGAGACCATGAAATCCTGAGCTGCTCCCTACAAGGCAGCCTTAGCATGGATGTTGACATCCCTCAAGACTTCCAGTTCATCCAGAATTAATATTCATACATATATAGACACATTTCACACAATTTGGTGTGGTTAAGTGTTTGATTAACCAGGATGTGGTATATACCAGTCATTAAGGGTTGTTTCATAGTTTGTGGCTCTTAATTGAAATCTGCCTCCGTTCCTGAGGACTGGAAGGTAGCAAATGTCACCCCCATCTTTAAAAAAGGTTCCAGAGGAGATCTGGGAAATTACAGGCCAATCAGTCTGACTTCAATACTGGGAAAGTTGGTAGAAAGCATTATCAAGGACAGAATGAGTAGGCACATTGATGAACACAAGTTATTGAGGAATACTCAGCATGGGTTCTGTAAGGGAAGATCTTGCCTCACTAACCTGTTACAGTACTTTGAGGGGGTGAACAAACACGTGCACAAAGGGGACCCAATAGATGTTGTTTACGTTGACTTCCAGAAAGTTTTTGATAAAGTTCCTCATCAAAGGCTCCTTAGTAAGCTCGAGAGTCATGGAGTAAAAGAACAGGTCCTCTTGTGGATCAAAAACTGGCTAATTAATAGGAAGCAGAGAGTGTATATAAATGGGCAGTCTTCGCAGTGGAGGACAGTAAGCAGTGGGGTGCCGCAGGGCTTAGTACGGGGTCCCATGTTCTTTAACTTGTTCATTAATGATCTGGAGTTGGGAGTAAGCAGTGAAGTGGCCAAGTTTGCAGATGACACTAAATTGTTCAGGGTGGTGAGAACCAGAGAGGATTGTGAGGCACTCCAAAGGGATCTGTTGAGGCTGGGTGAGTGGGCGTCAACGTGGCAGATGAGGTTCAATGTGGCCAAGTGCAAAGTAATGCACATTGGGGCCAAGAATCCCAGCTACAAATACAAGTTGATGGGATGTGAACTGGCAGAGACTGAACAAGAGAGAGATTTTGGGGTCATGGTAGATAACTCACTGAAAATGTCAAGACAGTGTGCGTTTGCAATAAAAAAGGCCAACGCCATGCTGGGAATTATTAGGAAGGGAATTGAAAACAAATCAGCCAGTATCATAATGCTCCTGTATAAATCAATGGTGCGGTCTCATTTGGAATACTGTGTGCAATTCTGGTCACTGCACCTCAAAAAGGATATTATAGCATTGGAAAAAGTGCAGAAAAGGGCAATTAGAATGATTAAAGGTTTGGAACACTTTCCCAATGAAGAAAGGTTAAAACGCTTGGGGCTCTTTAGCTTGGAGAAACGTCGACTGCGGGGTGACATGATAGAGGTTTACAAGATAATGCATGGGATGGAGAAAGTAGAGAAAGAAGTCCTTTTCTCCCTTTCTCACAATACAAGAACTCGTGGGCATTCAACGAAATTGCTGAGCAGTCAGGTTAAAACGGATAAAAGGAAGTACTTCTTCACCCAAAGGGTGATTAACATGTGGAATTCACTGCCACAGGATGTGGCGGCGGCTACAAGCATAGCCACCTTTAAGAGGGGATTCATATATATATATATATATATATATATATATATATATATATATATATATATATATATATATATATATATATATATTTGTGTGTGTGTGTGTGTGTGTGTAACTGTATGTATGTATTGGCCACTGTGTGACACAGAGTGTTGGAGTGGATGGGCCATTGGCCTGATCCAACATGGCTTCTCTTATGTTCTTAATAATATTTTTCTTTCAATCTAACTAATGTACTCCAGTAACAATTCAGTGTGTATCTGTTTTTTTTAAAAAAGTATACCATTCTATAACTTTATAAGCAGTTTGCAAACTGAATGGTGTGATTATGGATACGTTCTTTAAACATTTAGTTGAAGTAGTCAGACTTGAATTTTCTGTATCCTTCATCCGTCTTATTTTCTTGAAGAATACGTGAAATTCTTTGCAAAGGGCGTCATTGATTATCACCTCATAGTTTGGTGTTTTGCAAACATTTTTTTTTTGGTAGGCATCAAGGATTTTGCAATTTCTGTGAAATCCTCTCAGGGCCGTGTAATATCAGTTGGCTGTGAAAAATCTCTGTTTATGAAAGAGTTGCATAAAAGTCCATTTTAGCACTTGAGGAAAAATGTACCATGAAATGCACAATCTATTGCCATGAAAAAGAATACAGCCCTAATTGCAAAGTGATGAAGCTTACCTCCTTTCCCTTGAGAAATTTAAGGCTCCAGCCTAACAGATCCAGCAGCTATTTATTTTCCTGACATTTTGGTCTGAATTTTCCCTTACTTTCTGGCCTTTGGTTTCTCTGGTGGTTTCACCAAGGACTATTAGGGACTCTAAGAGTGTTTTTATCATCATTGCTCCTCATTACACAAAATGAAGCTTTTGGCACTCTCCTTCCAGTTAGCTGGCAGTTGTTCTTGTCCATCATGGCACTTTCCTGGTCCACATTCCAAAACACTCACACACTGCAGTTCTTGCCAAAGGGAAAGGATACTCAGAAGACCTTTACTTTTCTGTGGCATCCCAGCTGAATGCAGATTTTAATTTTGCATTAATAACATTAAGGAGCATTGCTGTGTTGTGATGGTCAGCTGACCGTGGTAATGACTCCTGCAGCTCGTGCCGTCATGGAGGGTACTCTAAAATAATTATTGCGTGTAAAGAGCAGGACTCTCCTCATTCAACATTAATAAAAAATGCTGATGTGGATACCAGCTGGGTAGTGCTGCTTTCACACTTGCTCTGGTTTCACACTGTTATGATTTAGGATTAAGATTAGAAACCAGAGATGTATATCAGATGCTAGTCATTGCTCTTCCCATTCTCCTCTTTGCTGTGAATTCACTGTTACAAAATTCTAAAAGAAAGTGGAACTCAATCGAGAGAATTGTACCTTCCTATAATATATATGTAATATCTTTAACTCCTTTTTTTCCCAGTAAGATTTTCTGAGGATGAGAGATTGTTTGTGCTTTTAGTTGGCTTTGCACTCTAGTGCAGTGGCTCCCAACCTTTTTGGCACCAGGGACCGGTTTCATGGAAGACAATTTTTCCATGGACCGGTGTATGTGAGGGAGTCCTGCTGGGGTTTTTGCTCCTCCAGGCTGCCCCCCATGCTCCATTCCTGCCCCCCATGGGGGTCTTTAAATGAGGGGTAGGCAAAGACAGCTGCCGTGCTGCCCCTTCTGCCCACTTGGTACCCAGGTGGATGAAAGGTGGTGCTTTGGAGAGAGGCCACACTGCCTCTTTTGTCTGCCCAGGTCCCAGGCAGGTGAAAGGGGTGGTTCAGTGCCTCTGCCTCACTCCATGGCCTGGTTGCTAACAGGTCACGGACTGGGACCGGTCCACATCTTGGGGGTTCGGGACCCCTGCTCTAGTGGAGGATTAATTACTTTCCCATTGTGTTTGAGAAAGAACTGAAAAAAACTGAAAAAACTATGTATTTCTGTGTGTCTTCTGTTTACAGGAAATCACCTTGGCCTAAATTTGAAAAAGTGTATACTTCATAGCAAGAAGTGGCTGGGGACTTTAGCTTCAATTGCCAGCAGCTTGGAAAAGACATGGATAAAAGGAGGAGACTGATCCCAACTACACCCTGGTGGTCCTAACTCTAGCTCTTCTCCCAGTGTCATCCTAGGGTTTCTCCTGAAAGTATGCACATTTACAGCTGTTGATACACAGTGTAGTTAGGGCTGTTCATAAAAATGGGTGGGATTATACCAGGTTTTTGTGCAGAAGCCTCACCCAGTTGTATGTGTCTAGTAAAAAGGTAAAAGGTAAAGGTAGTCCCCTGTGCAAGCACCAGTCATTTTCAACTCTAGGGTGATGTCGCATCACAGCGTTTTCACAGCAGTCTTTTTACGGGGTGGTTTGCCATTGCCTTCCCCAGTCATCTACACTTTCCCCCCACCAAGCTGGGTACTCATTTTACTGACCTCGGAAGGATGGAAGGCTGAGTCAACCTTGAGCCGGCTACCTGAACCAGCTTCTGCTGGGATTGAACTCAGGTCATGAGCAGAGAGTTCGAACTGCAGTACTGCAGCTTTACCACTCTGTGCCACGGGGCCCCTATATGTCTAGTACTTCTGACCTATGTCCACTTCTCAAGGGCCAATTCATATTTCTCACACTAGAGGGTAATCACAGTAACTATATTACTGAAAAAATGGAGCAAGTCCATCGCCTGATACATTTCCAGCATGATCCTCTATTGACTGTACTGTTCCTCTTACTAGCTGAGATCATTGTAAATGTATAACACAAAAATCAGAGATGCAGCCAATGAAGGCTGTGTAAATACCCTGTTGTACCTAATTTGACACTACATCTCATGGAAAAGTGGGAATTGTTTTTGTTCCATCTGTTGAGGTTCAGCTTAAATAACTGAATTCAGCAATGTGGAGCTACACTCTTTGCCTCCTTTTAGTGCCAGAAACTATCTATTATGCAGTTGTATAATCTGGCTTTGTAGTTATGAAGTTGCCTTTGTAAAGGGAAGAGATAAAGAATGAGCCAAAGATGGAGTCATGATGCAGGATGACTGCTAACTGTATGGCAGCATTTACAGGTTTTCCTTTCTTCAGGTTCTGCTTCTTCTAGCTGCAGCATTTGTGAGGATTTGGCATAATTCTCTAATATGTTGTGTAAGCCTTATAATAATAGTGCTGTGGAGGAGTTGGGGCCTCCCAATTGCAAAATATTGACACGACCTCAGGAAATTATACATGTTGCTGCCAAAGTAAAGTTGTGCTCATTCAAAACACTGATCAAAGAACCTCAGTTCAAGTGAGGTAGGAAGTTGAAGCCTTTCCCCTAACCATTGTGGTTTAAGAATTCCTTGTACATGTTGCCAAAACTCAAATGTGTTTTAAAAAGCAATTCATGGAGTGCATCAAATCCCTATCGGATCTTTAGAACTTCGCTGCAATGCTCTCAGAGCACAACTCACATTAGCACCACTAGTTTGGTTTTCCTTCTGCCATCTTCTCCATCCCTCCTGGAAAGATCAACATCAAAGTTTAGTTATTTCTCTATTACTCAATAATAATTAAGTTGTTGGGAGAAAAACCATCTTTTGAAATCAGATTTGATGCTGAAAGAGTAGTGAAGATCTGAGCTGAGGCCATAACACTGGCAGAAGCGAAATGACTCATCTGTGAGTTATTGCAGTCACAGTGACTTGTTGACATTGGGCTGCAGTCTCTGCAAGTATCATGTTTAAATAGTGTATTGGATCTAGTTGTCATTTCCACTAGCAAAAAAGGGAGTAGGATGTCCATCCCCAAAAAAATGTATTTGGAGGATCACAGGATCTGCTTGAACAAAGCCAATGTGGAACAAGGGCTGTAAGCAAAGAAGAGAATTAGGTGAGACAAGTGAGGGACCTGCAAGGGTCCTGATTGCGGGTGGTGGGGTGGGGGAATCTAATTTTTCTTTCCAAGTTATTTCCACTTTCCATCTCCCAGATAACCTCCATATCCTTTCCCCTTTCCATGCTTCATCCTCTCCTTCCCTCCTACTGGCCCACCTTTGGTGTAGTAGTTAAGTGCACAGACTCCTATCTGGAAGAATTGGGTTTGATTCCCCACTCCTCCAAATACACCAAGCTGTCCTCAGCCTGCTTCGGTGGGGTAGGGCGGGATATAAATAGAATGAAATAAAATAAATAAAAATAAATAAACACCTGCTGATGTGACCTTGAGTCAGTCACAAGTTCTCACAGAGCTGTTCCTCTCAAGAGCAGTTTCTGTCAGAACTCTCTCATCTCCATCTACCTCACAGGGTGTCTGTTGTGGGGAGGGGAAGGGAAAAGAGATTAAAAGCCACTCTTCAGGTAGTAAACGGCAGGGTATAAAGCCAATCTCCTCCTCCTCTTCTTTTATTTACTTCATTTATACCCTGCATTTCTCCCCAGCGATGACACAAAGCCGCTCATATCATTCTCTCCTGTTTTATCCTCACAACAACCCTGTGAGGTGGGTTAGGCTGAGAGTTTGGTTGGCCTAAGGTCATCCCAACAAGCTTCCATGGCAGAACCTGAGTTTCCCAGAACCTGGTCTGAAATTTTAACCATTGGCTGTTATATTTCCATAATATATTTTTCACTCAACTATTTTATCCCACAAAGAGATTTGGAACTTGATTCTTAGTAGGAAGTTTTTGTCATATTAGATTTAATAGGCTCTACATTAAATAGTCTGAAAACAGTAGTCTGAATTATTAACAATGTAACTCTGGTTATTTCTTAAAAATTATTATTCTGTTTGACTAAAAAAAGCTTCCTTTCAGCTTTGTAGACTGAGCCAAATAAATGCATCTTTCCATGTGACAAAACTTCAGTTTGATAAAAGATTCACGTTTTACCCGTAGCTAACCTTTTGAAATTCCTCAGTGCCCAGGATGTCTAAAATGCACTTGAGCCTGTATGTATAAATCCTCAGCTATTCCAGAAATGTCAGCTGCAGCTACCACCCACTTGTGTTCCTTATAGGGCACTCTTATTTCCATTCTGCGCACAATGCTCCCCTTCAATAAAGACATTTTGTGTTGGCAGATAACCTTATGAAAAGCCTGTCCTTTCCAAAATGAGCTGCAGTCATGCCATTTAATTGGGTACTTCTAGCCATTTGGGCTGAACAAATCTGTTCTGTCCTAAAGAAGGAAGCAAAGACTTTGGAATGAAGTATATTGTCTAAAAAAGGCAACAAAAATAACAGCGTATGGTTGCACCCTTAAAGCAAAATGCTGAGTGAGATCAACCTGTAATTTGATCCACTACTCAAGTAAGAAACCTGTTCTCTGAGAGGTCCCTATTTAGGCATTTCCTCAGTAAATGATAATGAATCCAAATATTGTAAGTGTTATGCAAGAAATGTGGTTCCTTGTAGACTTCTAATTCGTTTTTTTAAAAATAGGCTGATTTTCAGAGAGCAAGACAGAGAAAGTTGAAGGTGGTATGAAAGATGCTTCCATTTCTAAGAGGTACACATATTTCTTTCATCCCATTGTTGCTTCTGGCATGTAGAGTTCCCAGTCTCCCACCAAGGGTGGGGTTTCCCCCAATTTCAGGGCCTCCAACCTGCTACCATGGAACTGGCCGGTGGGGGAGCCCTGTTGCTGAAGAGCACCAGTGCGCCATGACATGCCCAGCATGATGATATCACCCAGAAGTGACATTATCACACCAGGCATGTCACAGGGGATGCTCTAGCATTTGGAAAAAAAATCTATGATAATCATAGCGTTTCCCCCAAATTACTTGAGTATCTCCCACCACAACCAGGAAGAAGATTCTTCCTGCTAGAAAAGATCTGGCAACCCTAACTGCATGTTTCTGAAAGCAGTACAAAACCTCTTTGTCAGAAGTGACAATGGGTATAAGCAACTAGCTTCAAGTCCAGTAGCACCTTAGAGACTGACAAGATTTTTGAGGTATAAGCATTTGAGAGCCTTTGTCAGATACAGTGGGGTTGAGCACCCAAACTGGATAGTAACCTCTCTTTCCGATTTTCAAGTCTTAAAAAAATATCTCATATTTCTTAAGGCATACGATACCTCAAACCTTTCATAATTCATGGAATTTAAGCACCCAGAACTCTACACTAGAATGTGATGGTTGTATTTGCAATCGACATGTTCTGCAGCATGTTAAGTGTTTCCTATTTGTAATTCCTTATCTCTAGGCAATTCTTCCTAGTCCTAATTTAGGGCAAGCTTTCAGCAACACAGAAAGACCTGAGTCTCTAGTGAAGTAACAGATGCTAATTAAATCACAAGCTCAATCCTACACATCTTTTTACTTAGAATCAAATAAAAGGGATAGGACCAGGGCTTTTTTTTAGAAAAAGCCCAACAGGAACTCTTTTGCATATTAGGCCACACCCCATTCCTTGGAGAAGTGTTTTCTGGGCAAAAATTCTCAGAGTTTGGTTTAAAAAAAAAAAACTTCAAACAGTGATATAAAAACCACCCCAATGGTCAAATTTCAGTATAATTTTATACTACAAGCAGGTTTTTGGATACTGAAAGAAAATTGGTATATAACAAAAGGAGCTTTGACTCTCCAAAGCTTCTACCCTGAAAATCTTGTTGGACTCTAAGGTGCCGCCAGACTTAAATCTAGCTTGCCTACTGTGGGCCATCATGGCTACCCTCTGAAAGTGATAAATGGCTGTACTTTGGAGACATCATCCTCTACATACTATTTCCTAAGTGCGGCCCCCATCTGCAGATACCTAAATCCAGTACCACACTTGCACTAAGCAGGTGACCTCCCCCCCAGGTTTGCAGAGAAAAATCTGAAGTCTTAAAAAAAAAACCCAACCACACCCCACCTTGGTTAAATTCCCTCCAGAGTGAAACAGCACCTACATCTGGTGGTGGTTGTTGAAGCTAAGAGTGGTCCAGCATCAGTGGCTGTACAGCCCTGCTGTGAGGGTGCTGCCAGTGGTGTAACCCAAGGGGTCATGCTGGGCCCACTGGCAGCAGTGGTGCAGCCCAGGAGTCATGCTGAACTCAGTAAGAAAGGGGGAAATTCCCACCCACAAGTATTGCAGACCCACACTTGTTATATCTAATTATTATGGCCCCATCTGTGGATGCTTACCTTAAACAAAGGTAGGTTGGCTGGTAGGGTGGAAGAAGAGAAGAAAGGGGGAGAGAATATGGAGGCTTTCATGGAAGAGAAAGACAAGAAGTGAGAGAAAGGAAATGTGGTGCAGTCCACAAATCCAGGTCCGCCACTTCTTGTTTATTAAAAGTGCAGATGACAAGTGTCCAAAGAGGAAAAAGTTGAATCGCCACTTCTCTGCTCATTCTGCCAAAAAAAAAAAAGTTCCATTGGGGTAGGGATATACCTAACACCATGTATCCAAGTAGTGCATTCTGGTATGAATTCTGAGATCTAACATTCCAGTAGACTTCAGAATTTGTCTCAGTGATTTTGTTGTTGTTGATCAAGTCACTGGACCAGATTCTGCCTCTGCTCCATAGATCTTTATCCCTTGTCCAGCCTGCTCTCATCAAGTGTTAATCTCATCTTGTCTTTCAGTGTCCTCCATCTCTGTAAATTGGGATGAGAATGCCTGACTCACTAGGACTATGTTCCTGCTTGTAAAATAACTTGAGAGTCTTAATTACTATATAATTACTCATTATTATCATTCCAGTGCTGAATAAAGCTGCTTCAACAAAAGCAGCTGTGTCTACCATTTCAAAAGTACTTGAGCTAGAAATTGTTTCTTGGGATATTCAAGTAGCATTGTGCCATTAATGCTCTGCTTCTAGAGGCAATTGGGCTTAATCTGCTTTGATTTCTTTCCATTTCTGAGCATGTTACATCTATGGAAGACTGGAAGGCAGGTTGGGTAGGAAAGGAGAAAAAGCTTTCCATGAATAAGAGGAAGGGAAACATATGATGATGAATCTGGGGTGAGAGAGTGATCTGCAAAGCAAAACGGAGCAAAGGAGAGCACAGGATATTGGGAGGCTACCTGAGCAAAACTGAATCAAGGGATTAAAAACTGTGGAGCAAGAGAGGGAGGAGGAGGATGTGAAGGTAAGGTGGCAGGGGGAAGGCTGCAGAACAGAAGAAGTTAGCAAAAGTTAGTAGGACAGAAGTTGCCTGTCTTGAAGAGTGAGTGTTGTCTTGTGTAAGTGGTAAAAGAAGGTCTAAAGGGGAAAATGTAAATCTGTTCCTTTTCTACACTAGCAGAGAAATGAATCTCTGAAAGGTTCTTTTTTCCTGAAAATGTTTTCTTTGTTCTGTGAGTAAAAAGGGGGAAGCTTTAAGGTTATAAGGCTTTGAAGCCTCTACACTGTTGAAACTAGGGTCTTTTTCTATCAGACACTTCATAAACTCTGTGTGTGTGTGTGTGTGCCACAAAACTCCTGTTTTTTCTTCTACTCATGCACTCTGGCTCAAAATGAGGCACAAAAAAAAATCCCTTCTTCAAATATGTACAGGCTGAAGCATAGAGGTCTCTCTCTTTACTTGGTCTTGGGAAAGAGTATGATGTCTCTAGATGTAATATTTGTAAACAATTCACCCTGAAGGTCAAATATAACAGGGCCTCACATCTAAGGGCCATTCTATGAGAGAAAGCCCTGTATAGCTCATTAGGGTTGCCAAGTCCAATTCAAGAAATCTCTGGGGACTTTGGGGGTGGAGCCAGGAGACATTGGGGCAGAGCCAGGAGCAAGGGTGTGACAAGCATAATTGAACTCCAAGGGAGTTCTGGCCATCACATTTAAAGGGACAGCACACCTTTTTAAATGCCTTCCGTCCATAGGAAATAATGAAGGATAGGGGCACCTTCTTTTGGGGCTCATAGAATTAAACCCCCTTGTCCAATCGTTTTGAATCTTGGAGTGTATTTTGGGGAGATGCACTAGATGCTATACTGAAAATTTGGTGCCTCTACCTAAAAAAACCAGCCCCCCCCCAGAGCCCCCAATACCCTTGGATCAATTCCCCATTATTCCCTATGGGAATCGTTCTCAATACAGAATAATTGCCCAGGGGTGCGGCCACACCTCACATTAAAAGCGGGTGTGTAGCGCTCAAATTTGAACAGCTGAATATTGATTTGATGCAGGGCCGTTCAGACGAGCATCCAAGAATGCGACTCATTCTGTTGTTGAGCGATCACACATCCAAAACTATCACGCTCTTTTCTTGGAGCATGCGTGATCAGATGTTGATTTCTGGGAGGCGGGGGCCATTGAACATGCGCCCAACTGTTTGGAGGTGGGAAATCAAACAATGCTTCAGAGGCAGGGGGGCGGGGGAAGGGGGAAAATTTCTGGAATTAACATTGCAGATTCAAACTAGGGAACTGCCAGGAATTAATTTCCTAGAAATTGGCAGTGACAATGATATCTGGAAATCCTCCACATTGAAAAAAAAAATTTTTTTTTCCTGTTCTGAAGAGTGGGATAACGTTCCCCCCCCCCCCCCTCCGATCCTGTGTTGATTGGAGAAGCAGAAGCGTCACCTCAGATTCCCGGATGCAATACGCATGTCTGCTGGGGCTTTAAAAAAAAAAAAAAGGTGGGAGGGGCAGTAAATATTTCAAGGGGCAGCATCGCGCGTGAGCTGTCCAAACAGGAAAAAGCCGATTTTGTGCCGCTGTTTTGAAAAAGGGCCAGACTTTCTGCGCTGTCAAATTAATGCGGCACTGATCCGTAGCAAGTCGGAATGACCCTGGATGATGCTCGATTGCCAGATGTGGATGTCTGAACGAACACATTTAATCCGTCAGCGAGACGGAGCTGTGTCGCCACTAATGGTACGCCTGGCTGCACCCCAGTAGATATTTCCCTCCCCCCCGCGACCGCTTTCTGATGACACTAAGGCGGGGGGGGGAGGGCCTCCAAACCTGGGGATTGGCAACCCTCTCTCTCTCTCACACACACACACCGGTTGGTTCCTTCACAATGACATCTGAAAAGAACAGGGGCTACACTGCTCTCAACCTCTCTCTCTCACACACACACACACACACACACACTTAGTTCCTCTGAAACGAAAGTAAAACCAACCAAGGGACTGTATTGCTGACCCTTCCCGTGAAGTACTTTCTACTCAACTTTAAAGGCACACAGACACACACACATTTTGAAACGGACCTGTTTGCAGGTTTCTAAACCTGCCAGAGATCTAGAGACTAGAGCTGCATGGTGGCTGTGGGGATGGGAAGCCTAAGCTCAGTCTCTGAGGGCCAGGCTACCTCTAAGACTGCTAAGGCACACAAGTGGTTTGCAAGATCAGTCTCTGTTCTATTCATTTCAAAATTGGTTTTGACTCCAGTGAACTTATGATCAGTAAGAAGGAGTTTGCCTCTTTCCCTGTAACAAGAAGCTGTGTTCATGAGATACTACCAGTTTTGTGAGTGTGGCGCACCTTGTTTGCTTGTATTGTCTCTTTGCAGCTATTCGATTCCTCTTGAGGGGAAACATGGGTTGATGGGTAAGGCTAAATACTTTGGGGCACAGGTTTGGACTTGGTAGCCTGCTGGCTCCTTCTATCCCTCCCTATCATTTAAGATGTATTTTAAGGGTTTGCTGGAAACAAGCTGGGTTTAGCAAGTTGTCCAATTCCAATATTCTATTTTAGAAAAAGAGATGTCAGTACTATATGTTTCTGGACTGATCTTATGCATTTACAAGGCATCTTCAGTGCATTTTGAAAAATGCAGCTGTTTGCATGGTTTACCCACAGCCTGCTCAGATAATATTTTAAGCTACTGAGTAATGTGGCTTCAAAAGCAATGTTTTTTTTTTTACTCTTAATATCACATGGTGTTCACAGAAGCTCATTTTGAGGGATTCATTTTTTACTGTAATGTCAATTCTGTTTGTTCAGGAACTGCCCTTTAATTTGTTTTGATTTCTTTTAAATAGGTGGCAACATTTTTATTCTTGTTCCGTGAATACTCATGAATAGCACACAGAAAGTCTGTTCCACATTTAGAAGCTGCTAAAACCAAGGGTGACTTCTCTAAGCAAATTTGCCTACACTTGAGCCAATAATATTTATATAGGGCAAGCTTTTGCACTTATGTTCCATTGATTTCAGTAAGTGAAGCCAATCTCTCTGCCTGCAATAAATGATATTTTAAAGTATTTAACATTGGGAAATTCTGTCCATAGGTGCCTTCCTTAAGTGCCAAAGTGCATAATTTCCAATGGCACTCTCAATGGAGTTTTTCTTTAATTACTGTTATTATTTAGAATATGCACTATTATCCTTTCCTTATTTAACCTCAAAAGAGCCTACCAAATGAGTAATTATTAATATATGAAAGAACTGGAGAGCTGAAGTGATGAGAATAAGCTATCTAGGAGAATATGCCAGGTTTGTCTGTCCAGCATGGGTTTGGGCAGGACATTATTATTTGGTTTAGTCTTGAGAGTAATGTGTGTGGGAGGGATTGGTTTGTTCTGCCATGGGGCTTGCTAGCAGTTTAGAATGTTATGATCTACACGCACATACTAACAGTGTGAAACTGAGGTGGTGCTTGGGAAGGGGAGATGGAGCAGTGGAAGAAGATGTGAGGGTATTCAACCACAATACAATCCCTGTCCCATTCAGGGGGGTTGAGGGTGGAAGAACTCTGTTTCCCCCACTTTGACCTTGATATTTAGTGTTTGTAAATAAATATCATCTCTTTCAGACATGATCTGTTTAGGGATGATTATTTTGAACTGGCATGGATCTAATATGTATCTAATATGACCTTGCCTCTAATTCCAGCTGGATATATAAAACTTCATCAGCCCTGTACTGCAGAATGAGGAGATGTTGTGGCTATCCTCCTTCATGGGTCTTTCTGCTTTTGCAGATCCCCAGTGTAGACAGCAGCCAACTTTTAATGTGTAGTGTAGACAGCAGCCAAACTTCTCTTGGGTTCCAGGAACAGAATGGGAATACTATTTGTGCACCATCTGCCTAGTTCACAGACAGTTGCTCTGGCTGATCTGACAGAGTTAGTCTTGCTTATGGTATTCAAGCTCCCAAACATTATAGGGTTGGGGGACTTCAACATTAGGGTTGGAAAGTCCAATTCAAAATATATCTGGGGACTTCGGGGGTGGAGCCAGGAGACATTGGGGCGGAGCCAGGAGCAAGATGTGACAAACATAAATGAACTCCAAGGGAGTTCTGGCCATCACATTTAAAGGGACAGCACACCTTTTTAAATGCCTTCCTTCCATAGGAAATAATGAAGGATAGGGGCACCTTCTTTTGGGGCTCATAGAATTGGACCCCCTGGTCCAATCATTTTGAAACTTGGGGGGTAATTTGGGGAGAGGCACTAGATGCTATACTGAAAATTTGGTGCCTCTACCTCAAAAAACAGCTCCCCCAGAGTCCCCAATACCTCCAGATCAATTCCCTATTATACCCTATGAGAATCTATCTCCACATAGGGAATAATGAAGTGCCCAGAAGGAAGCAAGAGGGAGGGACGGTGGCTCAGTGGCAAGCAGAAGGTCCCAGGTTCAATCCCCGGCATCTCCAACTAAAAAGGGTTTCGGTAAATAGGTGTGGAAAACCTCAGCCTCATGGGCCTCATGTTTGACACCCCTGAGTTAAGAAGTTCTGATCTTGGAAATTAATGGATCTAATTGATTTCCAGATTGCCTTAGGGAATTTTGAGATCCTGAATAGTAACACAGTGAAAACCCTTGCTACCTCAAGATCACCCCCAGTGTACTCACCCTCCTCAAGTTGAATTGTGGTACTTTCATATACCAGGTTGCTGGGGGTGGGATATGAAGAGGTTTGGGAGACAACTAACATTGCTGGTGTAAAAATCATGCCAAATTAGGACAACATAGAGTCCATTGGCAGGACTGTGAGTTCCTGGTGGCAGCAAACTATTCCACTACCACTGCATCAGCTAATTTTTATCAAGAAACATTATGGCCTAGCATCATCTAAACCTGACACCCTTATACACACTAGTTTTGGAATTACCTGTGATAATTTGATTCAATTTCCCCCTTCAGGTCTATGTTTTTTATCTGGTCCAGCTTAGAACTCAGTTTGAAAGTAGACTAGATGCTGGAGATGTCAGCTATATCTGCTTGTCAGCATTCTATGGATAACGAGAACCCTTCAGTGAAAATTAATAATGTGTCCCTATAGCAATTAGCATTTTTTCACACTTAAAGGAAGTGCTTATCAGACTTCTTTAAAAAAACTTTAAAAAGAGAAACATGGGCAAATATTATAAACCAGTCCTCCCTTTTTGCACAAAGTGATTGAGCAAATGGTGGTAAAGCAACTGTAAGCACATCTGTATATCACAACTGAGAGTTCAAAGAGAACTGTGACTGGCTAGCAGGCTTTGTGTAGAGGAGTGGGAATTGAAACCTGGTTCTCAAAATTAAAGTCTGTCGCTCTTAACCACTACACTGTGGCTCCTATCTGGGACTAAGTGCTTGGTACATACAACTCGGGTACTGCAACAGTTGCCCTGGTTACCAATTTATTTCTGCACTAAATTCAAAGTTGTGCTTTTTACCTTTAAAGGCCTTAAGCTTGGAACCTTCATACTGTTCAACTATATCTCCTCATATACTTCCACATAAGCCAATAATATGGGGGGGGGGGCAGCCGCCAGGTGGGGCCTGGAGATCTTCTGGAATTACAGCTCATCTCCAGACTACACGGATCAGTTTCACTGGAGAAAATGGATGCTTTGGAGGGTGCACTCTATGACATTGAACTCCATTGAGATCTCTGTCCTCCCCAGGCTTCATCCCCAAATCTCCCTCCATCCCCCACCAGTGGCCAGGGGGACCTAGCAACCCTAGAATTGTTCTCCTCAGAGAACCTTCTCCTTGCAGTGCTTTCCCTTAGATCAGTCTATTTTATGACAGCTGCAACAAGCACATTTTCTGTGACACTATGGACTGCTCTACTAAAATGGGTTCAGTAGGCATGCTGTGAATTACTCCATGGTCCCCTAAGCACCCTCAGTTTGCTTTGGAAATTACATTGGGCTCTGCTTTTACAAGTCAGTCTTGTCTGTTTGCAATATGGCAGCAAAGGAATTCCAAGATGGCATATATGCACATGCTGTGCATGTTTAAACAGGTTGCTTACCTGTAACTGATGATCTTCAAGTGGTCACCTGTGCAGTCACACACTTGGTTTCGATGCCCTGCACGAATCCCACCTCAGTGATTTTCAAAGCAGCATCAGCGTTTCTTTCCCTTGGGTGGTCCCCTCCCCCCCGGCCCAGCCGGAACTGGTCAATGCACATGACCGGGTCTGGGGGGAAGAGACCGCCTCCCACTCAGTTTCTTCCAGCTGCTGCTGGCCAGTGCATCTGGAGTGGTTTGACAAATGAGCCAGCAGTGGGGAAGGCTGGGTGGGTCATGTGTGACTGCACAGGTGACCACTCAAAGATCATCAGTTACAGGTAAGCAACCTGTTTATCTTCTTCATGGTCCCTGTGCAGTCCCACACTTGGGTGAGTAGTGAGCTATGATGATGGCTGGCAGGTGCTAGCTAGTAGTGGAATCTGAAAGTAGAGGTTAGAGCATATCACTTGTGTGCTGTGTGCTCACCTGTTGTCCCAGTTGCGGTGACTTCAGGATGGACTGGAGGATGGAACGTCTAGGGAGTAGTGCCTCACGAATGTAGATTGAGAGGACTATGCGGCGGCAGTGCAGACATCTTCCAATGGGACCCCCTGCAGGAATGCTGATGAGGTGGTGACTGCCCTAGTGGAGTGTGCCCGAAGTGTGTCAAGTAAGGGCTGTTTTGCCAGTTCGTAGGACAGTTTTATGGTGTTCGTCACCCATTTTGATAGCTGTTGGCGGGAGATACGTTCGCCCTTTTGTGGTTTGCCATAGGCAATGAAGAGCCTTTGGTCCCACTGGAAGGGGCAGGTCCTGTCTACATAGAAGGCTAGGGCACGACGGACGTCCAGGGTGTGTAGTGTCCTTTGTAGTTGATTGACTGGTTCCTGAAAGAAGGTGGGTAGGACCGTCAGTTGAGAGAGGTGGAATGGTGAGACCACTTTAGGGAGGAATGCTGGGTCTGGCCTCAGGACTACCTTGTCTTTGTGAAATATAGTGTAAGGGGAGTCGCAGCAGAAAGCACATATCTCACTCGTCCTCTTTGCTGAGGTTATTGCGACCAGGAATGCAGTTTTCCATGAGAGTAGGTGAAGTGGTGAGGATGCTAGTGGCTGGAATGGTTTCCCATGAGCTGGGTAAGCACTAGGGATAGGCACTAGGGATAGGCTCCAGGTGGGAATGAACAGCTTCAGAGGGGGATTCAGGTGCATCAGGCCCTTTAGGAAGCCTTTTGATGTTGGGTGGGAGAATACTGTCCATGTATCCACCAAGGGGTGGGATGCCGAGATTGCAGACAGGTGCACTTTGATGGAGGAGACGCTGAGGTCAGAGTTGGACAGCGTTAGTAGATAGGATAGGATTATCGGTAGCGGGGCAAGTTTTGAGTTGCAGCCCTGCTGTTGTGAAAAGTTAGCGAATCGTTTCCACTTTGCAGAGTATGACTTCCGTGTGGATGGTTTTCCGGAGTTTAGGATTACCGGGCGGACTGCCTCAGGGAGGTCGGGGGGGTGTATCCTCCAGGTCGTTAAACAAAAGAAGGTCGGGTTATGGTATAGTACCGCACCATTCTGTTGCATCAGGAGGTCCCGTGCCTCCGGTAGGTGTCAGTAGGTGCTGTCGGAGGGGTGGAGTAGGCTTGGGAGCCATGGTTGGCATGGCCACAGGGGGTTATCAGGATGCAGTTCGTATTGTCTGTCATGATCTTCTGGATGGTGTGGTTGATTAGGGGGGTGGGCGGAAAGATGTAGAAGAGGGTTCCCATCCATGTGTGGGTGAAAGCATCCCCAAGGGAGCTCCTCGCTAAGGGAATTGAAAACAAATCAGCCAGTATCATAATGCCCCTGTATAAATCGATGGTGCGGTCTAATTTGGAGTACTGTGTGCAGTTCTGGTTGCCGCACCTCAAAAAGGATGATATAGCATTGGAAAAAGTCCAGAAAAGGGCAACTAGAATGATTAAAGGGCTGGAACACTTTCCCTATGAAGAAAGGTTGAAACGCTTGGGGCTCTTTAGCTTGGAGAAACGTCGACTGCGGGGTGACATGGTAAAGGTTTACAAGATAATGCATGGGATGGAGAAAGTAGAGAAAGAAGTACTTTTCTCCCTTTCTCACAATACAAGAACTTATGGGCATTCGATGAAATTGCTGAGCAGACAGGTTAAAACGGATAAAAGGAAGTACTTCTTCACGCAAAGGGTGATTAACATGTGGAATTCACTGCCACAGGAGGTGGTGGCGGCGGCCACAAGCATAGACACCTTCAAGAGGGGGTTAGATGAAAATATGGAGCAGAGGTCCATCAGTGGCTATTAGCCACAATGTGTGTGTGTGTGTGTGTATGTGTATGTGTGTGTGTGTATATATATATATATATATATATATATACACACACACACACACACACACACACACACATACACATACACACACAGTGGCCAAATATATATATATATATATATATTTGGCCACTGTGTGACACAGAGTGTTGGACTGGATGGGCCATTGGCCTGATATAACATGGCTTCTCTTATGTTCTTATGCTGAAGAAAAGGGGGCATTTCACGTTCTGAGGGCTCACGAAGGTGTCCACCTCGGGTTGGCACCATCATGAGAAGATGGGTTTTATGTAGGAGTCGTTGCGCTCCCATTCATGGTTGTCTTGTGTCGTTCTGCTGAGGGTGTCCGTGTGGGTGTTTTGTGACCCCGGGATGAGGTTGAATGCTCTGTTTGATGCACCATGTCCATAATTTTCGTGCTCTGCAGCAGAGTTTGTTGAATACAGTCCCACCTTGTTGGTTTATATAGTAGACCGTAGCCGTGTTGTCGGATAAGATGAGCACGTGGTAGTCTCTGAGGTGTAGTTGGAACGATTGAAGGGCACGGTGGACTGCCAGCATTTCTAAGCAATTGATGTGTAAGGTGCTTTCTGGAGGTGACCATGTGCCTTGGGCTGTCAGGTTTTCGTATTGCGCTCCCCTTCCTTGGAGGGATATGTCGGTGGTTATGGTGGCTGATGGGGGTGCCCGTTGAAAGGGCATTCCAGAGGTCAGATTGCGATTGTTCAGCCACCAGTGGAGAGATGAGCATATCGCTGGTGGAATCTGCAGCTGTGTGGATTGAGGTTGTATGTGCGGCCGGTAATTGCACATGAACCAAAACTGCAGGTTGCATATGGAGGCGTGCATAGGGTATTACGGAAGTCGTTGCTGCCATGTGCCCCAGGAGACATTGTATTGCTCGGGCTGGTTGGTTGGGGGATTCCAGGATTGCATGGGCCAGTGTCTTCAGAGTCTGTCTCCGGTCTTGAGGAAGGTACGCTCGGTAGTCTAGCGTGTCCAAGTGTGCCCCGATGAAGTGTAGGTTCTGCGTCGGCTGTAGTTGCGACTTTTCTAACTTCACCGAAAGGCCCAGTTTGGAGAGGAGTTCCCACGTAATGGTGATGTCCTGGGTCAACTGTGCTGGTGTTGGGGCTACTATTACCCAGTCATCTATGTATGGGAATATTTGAATGGATGGCTGGTGTAGTGCGGCTGCTATTACTGCTATGCACTTTGTGAAGACTCGTGGTGCCCTTTACAGGCCAAATGGCAGGACTCAATATTGGAAGTGCTCATTTCCAACTGTGAAGTGCAGGAATTTCCTGTGGTGTGGCCTGATGGAGATGTGGAAGTAGGCGTCTTGTAAGTCCAGGGACGCCAGCCAAGATTTGCGGGGTAGGAGTTGTAGGATTGTCTGGAGGGTGATTATTCGGAACTTCCTGAGCTTTATGTATTGGTTTATTCCCCGCAGGTCCATTACTGGGCGCTTTCCCCTGTCCCGCTTTGGGACGATGAAGTATCTGGAGTAGAACCCTTTTCCCCTTTGGGGGAAAGGTACTCGTTCTATTGCTCCTTTTGATAATAATATACACACCTCTTCTTGGAGTGTTGGGGAGGAAGGTGTGGGCATGAAATGGTGTTTGTGGGGGGTGCGTGTGAATTCGATCGCATAGCCCAGTTTCATGATGGTGAGTACCCAGGTGTCTGATGTTATGATCTCGCACTGGGATAGGGAGCCCGAGAGTCTGGTTCCTGGGTTTTTCAGTGCAGGTCCTGGTGTCGTAAGTGAAGAAGAAGATATTGGATTTATATCCCACCCTCCACTCCGAAGAGTCTCAGAGCGGCTCACAATCTCCTTTATCTCCCTCCCCCACAACAGACACCCTGTGAGGTGGGTGGGGCTGGAGAAGGCTCTCACAGCAGCTGCCCTTTCAAGGACAACCTCTGCCAGAGCTATGGCTGACCCAAGGCCATGCTAGCAGGTGCAAGTGGAGGAGTGGGGAATCAAACCCAGTTCTCCCAGATAAGAGTCCGCATACTTAACCACTACATCAAACTGGCTTTCCAGTGGTGTAGTGGAGTTGGAAGTTCCGGGAGGGCGGTTTGGTCAAAGCAATTGTTTGTTCTGAAGGGAGTGTTTGGCTAGCTGCTGTTTGGATTTTGTGGTGAAGGAAGATCTCCCAGTGTCATCCTGGCATGGTGGGTATGGCTTGCAGCATTGTGATGGTGTTCATTGCCGTGGCTTATAATGCTTGGATGGTCCAGGGGCATTTACCCCCAAGCGTCTTGCCTTTTTTCTGCCATCGTCTGCGGAGGAAAGTACTTGGTCCGTAATGGAGTGGAAGAGGCCCTCCCTGTCAAAGGGGAGGTCTTCGATCTTCTCTTTCAGGTCTGGTTGGAGTGTTGTGGTCCGGAGCCAAGCGTGGCATTGTAGAGCAACAGAGATTGCCATGGCTCTAGATGAACAGGAGACAGCATGTCTTAGAGAATTGATCTGTTGTTTTGACAGTCTAGATATCTCATTCATGATTGTGATGGCTTGGGGTTGCATTTGTTCTGGGAGCTGGGAGAGTAGGGGGTGAGTTTCTCTCACAGTGTGAAAGTGTAGGCAGCGAAGTAGGCCAGGTAGTTGTGGAAGCAAGACATTGTCGATATTGTGGCATAGAGTTTATGGCCTAGGGAGTCTAGTTTCCTTCCTTCCTCGTCTGGGGGTGCCGGTTGTCGTGCAGTCTTAGATTTTGAGGTGGATTGCACTATGACCAAATTCTGTGCCGGGTGGGTGGTGAGGAATTTGGCCTCCTCCGGCTGGATTTTGTAGAGGGCTCTCCAGTCTACAGAACATTGAGGGAGCTGACGCTGGTTTGTCCCATGTTTCTTTGAGGACAGCCAGGTGTACTGGTAGCATTGGCAGGGAGGATGTAGGGGGCAGGTCCGATTGCACCAGTTGGTACACCAGATCTGTGATCTGGGGGGCGTCCGTGTGCATAGGGATGCTCAGGATTTCTGCCATCCGTGTGATAAGCTCTAGGTAGGCTCTGGTACCCTCGGATGGTGATAAGGTGCCTGATGGAGCAATGTCTGGTGAGTGATCTGTTTGTGTCTCGTCTGGTTCAGAGGAGGACACCAAAAGGGATTGATCTGGCGATTTATCTGGCTGGCCAGGGAGTAGGTCATCTGGCATGTAGAATGGAGGGTCCTCTTGGGGTGGTTCCCAAGGGTCCTGTGGTGCACCTAGTGCTGCAGGGATTGGTAGATGTCATGGGGGTTGTCCAGTAGCAGTTTGGACAGTGGCTCTGAGTGCCTGTAGTCTGGCCTGGAGGTAGGAATCCAGGTAGTGTGTGTATTGTGCCCCTTGATGTGGTTAGGGGTATCGACGTCATATTCGGTGTCTACGTCCTGCATACTTGGGTGATGAGGACCGCGAGCTAGAGGATCTCAACCGATGAGTATGGTGTCTCCGGAGGCAGTCTCTTCCCCCCGAACCTCATCATGCGCAGTGACCATTTCCGGCCAGGCTGGGAGGAGGGGACCACCCAAGGGAAAGAAACGCTGACGCTGCTTTGAAAATCACCAAGGTGTGATTCGTGCAGGGCATTGAACCCAAGTGTAGGACTGCACAGGGACCATGAAGAAGATCCTGGAATACTTGCTGTAGGATAGCAGAGTCTTCAGAAGCTGCCTGATTATGTGGTCACACCAATGGCCCATCTTGCTCAGCCAGTCCAACTCTAATTGGTGTTAAATAGAGGACTTTACCAGGGGAGACCTCATGCCCTTGAAGGTGGCTATAAGCATGACCACTGATGCTGCTGCTGCCCAGTCAGAGACTGGGAACATGGATGTGAACCTCAAGCAGAAAGGAGTACAGTTAACTGAATTTCCTTTGGAGCAGGCATAATAGCTTGATTATAGAGCTCCCTAATCCTATGCATGAATTCAACAGGATGTAATTGAGTCACCACAGCTGGTTAAGACAACCATCTATCTTCTATAGCCATAATTTATGTCCCAAGTTTGAGTTTTAGGTGCTCCCACGTTCCAACAAGTCGAGAAACAAGAAGACATGCTGAAAGACAGTGGCTCTGCTAGCAGCTTTAACTACTCTTCCTGCTGGAATTTTTCTTTATTTTTTGTGCTCTGCCATCTGTGTCTGTGAGTACATCACATTTCCTGTATAATCAGTGTTCTACCAATTAGGATAAATTACTGTTTCATTACTGTTAAGTGAACTATTAAAATGCCATTCATGTCCTATGCTGACAAAGCAATGCCTGCACTCTCCCCTTTTTGAGTTTCATCTAATTCCAGAAGGCTGATGGAGGAGCATATTTAACAAGTGAGATTGCCAGTGTTTTGTGTATAAAAGGTTTTAAAATGGTTAGATCCATGCCAATTTCACCCTGGAGACAAACATTCAGAAATCTGCAAAAGATTATGCAAGAATGCCTGTCTTGGGAGCAAAATTGAGTTGATCTCGCCATGCAACATTACATTGGCTGGGGCCTTGTGATTCTTATGTGGAAAACAGCTCACAGAGTGACTTCCTACCCAGAAGCCAATCAGTTTCATCATGTCCTCCCCAATACACTTTGCTATGTTTAAACACAATAATTTAGGATTAAAAATTCTTCTATGCTCCTTCTAAGCATTCCACTAAAAAAAGCAAACAGCTGTTCCTTCCATTAATTGTTCACATAAACTAGTTGCACCATAACATAGAATATTAGCAATCTTGTGAATCATATCAGTTAACAGTTGAGTAGTCTGTATTCCTTTTTTTTACAAGTAGGTTTAGAAACTGCCTTAATTACTATCTTGATTGTTATCTGCCTAATCTGAGAGAAATCTTGTCAATTAATACCTAATTACCACTCCTTAGAAATGTTCCCTTTCTAATAAGGCATGTCATTTTAACTCTGGAGACAGTCATTCAGACTGCACTTGGCATTTCCTGAATATTTTTCTTCTTCCCCCAGCTTTTGAAAGGAGATGCTCTGAGTTGTAGAACCTGGATATCTTTATATTAGCACTGCACCCCAAAATAGATAAGCCTGCATTCCCATGTACACCTAATATTTATTTGTTCCCCATTTATCTCTCCAATATTGGAATCAAGGCAACATATATCATCACTCTCCACTTCCTCCATTTTATTCTTACAACAACCCTCCATGAGGTAGGCTAGACTGAGCAAGAATGACTGGCCCAAGGGAGCCTCCATGGCAGAGTGGGGATCCGAACATGGGTGTCCCAGGTCCTAGTCTAGCCACTACTACACCATCCTGACTCCCGTGGGAGGAAGCTCTACCAAAGTCACTGGGATTTCTTCCGTGTAATCATGGATAGGATCAGGCTGTGTTGTAGATATTTCCATACAACATTCCATACATAACAGAAGCCATGTTAGATCAGGCCAATGGCCCATCCAGTCCGACACAGAGTGTTGGACTGGATGGGCCATTGGCCTGATCTAACATGGCTTCTCTTATGTTCACACAGTGTACTAAAAATATAAAAATTCTATGGAGTGTTGATAGTCTCCGTTGTAAAGTTGTAGACTAAACTAAATACAAAGGAGGCACCACGTGCAATTGGTGTGCCCTTCCATTCATTAAGGAAAATGGAATAGAGGAACTGAGTCCTGACACTTGCCCCCACCTCACCTGGTGCATTCCAATGCTTGAAAGATTTCTCCACCAACCATCTCCACCATTAGAAGAGAGGTAGTCTAGGGGAAAATATGCCTCAGTGGGGTGTAGTGAAGTAAGGGAGATGTGATGGCAACATTGAGTTCTCCTCCATGCACACTCTGTTCCTGTTTTTGTTCTTTCAAAAGACACCCACCACCATTCTGCTTTACATATATATGGGAAGACAGGTGAATAAATGCACATGAATCCCTCTATCACACTAGTTGGACCATGTATTACTTTTGCTCATTTTTTTTCAGTTTTTGAAGAGCCTGTTCACACATTTGGTGGTTAAGAACATAAGAAGAATCCTGCTGGATCACACTGGTCCATCTAGTCCAGCATCCTGTCTTGCACAGTGGCCAGTCAGTTCCTTTGGGGGGCCACTAACAGGACATAGCATCTAAGGTCTTCCTCTGATGTTGCCTCCCGGCTCTGAAATTCAGAGGATTACTGCCTCTGAACGTGGGGGTTCCCTTAAGTCACCTGGGCCAGTAGTCACCAATAGATCTGCTCTCCATGAATCTGTCTAATCTCCTTTTAAAGCTGTCTGTGCCTGTGGTCATCACAACAACCTCTGGCAGAAAATTTCACAGTTTAATCCAGGGGTGTCAAACTCATTTGTTATAAGGGTCAGATCTGACATAAATGAGACCTTGTTGGGCCAGGTCATGTGTGTCATAAAATGTAATGCCAGGTAGCAGAGATGTAAACTTTATAAAGAGTACAGACAAACAAAATAAAACATGCTGAAAAAGATTAGCACTCTTGCAATATTTTATTTATTTAACAGTCTCTGTTAACTGACATCTCTTGCTCTGAATTGTTGCATCAAAATCTGGAGAAAATGTTGGCGCTGTACCAATCCTGAGTATGCTGTTTCAGTGTGTATCTACTTTTGATTTATTGACTGGCCAATGCTTTGAGCCTAAGACCCAGAGGCAAATATGAAATGGGTGGGCATTGCAAGCTTTTGTGCATAAGTTGCTTCACATGCTGGTCAAGAACATGTGAAGGTACCATGACACAGAGTGAGGACTATGTGTTTGTCTTCAAAACTATAGTATTCCCACAGAATAACTATAAATCCTGTACAATTGAGCATGCCTGGCAAAGCAAGCTGAGACACAGAAGAAAGAAAGAGAAGGAAGCAGACAATAGTGAGTTGCTTGCCTTGTGGGTCTGATAGAAGCCCTCCGGGGGACTGATCCAGCCCATGGCTGTATGTTTGACAGCCCTGGTTTATCTCTCTCTCTATAAAGTAGTATTTCCTTTTGTCTGTCCTGAATCTACTTCCACCCGCTCCATTGGATGCCACAAAGTTCTATGAAGTGGCTCTGCCTTGCTCCTTGACCTTTCAGGCACACCTGAAAAGTTAATAGGGAACCAGGCACAGTGGACTTTGTGATCGCCCATGGAAAAATACTAAGTTCAGTAAATATAATCTGGTCTCTGCTCTCTAGCACGTCGCAGGTCTTGACTAATCAGTTTTGTACATGTCAGCTATCCACCTCAGACAATGATTCATGATTATCTTGTATGACTCAATAAAAGGCTAGCAGGTCAGCTCATGATTGAGGCCTGAAGACAGACTGACCCTCGAATCGTTCTTTGCTACAGTTCTAGTATTTGAGAAGAGGGAGAAAACTTTTTCTTTGTCAACTCTCTCCACCCCATGCATAATTTTAAAAACCTCTATCATGTGCCTCCTTAGTTGTCTGTTTGCTAAAATGAAAAGTCCCAGACTGTTCAGCATTTCCTCATAGGGAAAGTGCTCTAACCCTTTAAACATCTTGGTTGCAGAGCTGGAAAAAATACAGAAAGGGGCAATGGTGACCAAAACTGTACGCACTATTACAAATCTCAGAGAGGCCTGAGAGGAACAGAACAGAGCAGAGCAGCTCTGATAAGCTGAGACAGCTGGAGAAGTTGCTAAGAATTTCTGCGTTTTGAAAGACTTCATTCTGAGGCTTGGGTGACTGCTGAAAAGGCTGAGTTGTGATAGCTGGGGAACTGCTGTACGTTTGGGTGAGTGGGCTAAAGGTGAAAGTGATTGATTGATTGATTGAGAGTAATTGTTGATGATTGCTTAGGAGTGGTCTGCTCCACCCTCTTTGCATTTTAAGCTGCGCCTTGCCAAAGGCTGAGCACATCTCAGAGAGGCCTGAGAAGAACAGAACAGAGCAGAGCAGCTCTGATAAGCTGAGACAGCTGGAGAAGTTGCTAAGAATTTCTGCGTTTTGAAAGACTTCATTCTGAGGCTTGGGTGACTGCTGAAAAGGCTGAGTTGTGATAGCTGGGGAACTGCTGTACGTTTGGGTGAGTGGGCTAAAGGTGAAAGTGATTGATTGATTGATTGATTGAGAGTAATTGTTGATGATTGCTTAGGAGTGGTCTGCTCCACCCTCTTTGCATTTTAAGCTGCGCCTTGCCAAAGGCTGAGCACATCTCAGAGAGGCCTGAGAGGAACAGAACAGAGCAGAGCAGCTCTGATAAGCTGAGACAGCTGGAGAAGTTGCTAAGAATTTCTGCGTTTTGAAAGACTTCATTCTGAGGCTTGGGTGACTGCTGAAAAGGCTGAGTTGTGATAGCTGGGGAACTGCTGTACGTTTGGGTGAGTGGGCTAAAGGTGAAAGTGATTGATTGATTGATTGAGAGTAATTGTTGATGATTGCTTAGGAGTGGTCTGCTCCACCCTCTTTGCATTTTAAGCTGCGCCTTGCCAAAGGCGCGAGCCGAAGGGCGAGAGCTAAAGGGCTCTTGGCCTGTGGCTCTTTGCCTGGGGGCTTCCTAAGGACCAGGAACCCAGATCCCTGATTTCCTTGTTCTCCCAATAAGGTAAGTTGACCTTACAGAAGGGGAGCCACGTAAACAACAGCATTTAAAGAGGACTGTATATTTAATATATATATCATGAAGGTAGAATGCCAGCAGGGGGGTGGGGGCTTTCCAGTGTTTTGCACTGAGTGTCACATGTATGACTATCTGCCCACAGGACAGAAGTCTTGGGTGTGTGCTCGATGCAAGGAGCTCCTGGTCCTCAGGGAACGAGTTCGTACCCTTGAGGCCGAGGTGACTGCCCTGGAGAAGCAGAGACGGTCAGTTAGGCAATTGGGGAAGACTCTTGGGGGCATATTAGATGAGCCCCACTCTGAATGTGGCAGCCCCGTTGCTGCCAGAGAGCGTGAGGGTCTAGAGGGAACAGGGCACCTTGCTGAGGATAAGGGGAATGCGCCCTCAGAAGGGACCTCTTCTTCGGTTGGTGAGCGGGTATCCTTTCGCGCCAAGGAACCATCCCTGGGCAGGGGGAGAGGGGGGGTCTTGGTAGTTGGTGATTCGATCCTTAGGCAAGTAGACAGCTGGGTGGCGAAACCGCGTATTGACCGTATGGTGACTTGCCTGCCTGGTGCGAAGGTAGCGGACATTAAGCGTGTAGTAGATAGGCTGATAGACAGTGCTGGGGAGGAGCCTGTGGTCATGGTGCATGTTGGCACCAACGATGTGGGGAAATGCAGTCGTGAGGTCCTGGAGGAGAAATTTAGGCTGCTAGGTGGGAGACTTAAGGCCAGGACCTCCAAGGTGGCCTTCTCGGAAGTGCTACCTGTTCCACGTGCAGGGCAGGAGAGACAGGCGCAAATTAGAAGTCTCAATGTGTGGATGAGACGATGGTGTAAGGAGGAAGGGTTTAAGTTTGTTAGGCACTGGGATGCTTTCTGGAACAAGCCGGAGCTGTACAAAAGAGACGGTCTCCACTTGTCTCCGGATGGAACCAGGCTGCTGGCGCTTAAAATCAAAAAGGTGGCAGAGCAGTTTTTAAACTAAATCTTGGGGGAAAGCCGACAGGAGATGGAATGTCTCTGGTTCGGGAGGACTCGTCTCAAAGAGATGAAGGGTTGGCTTCTATTTTTCTACCGAGTAACGGATCAGAGTTGTCCACTGTGATGGTGACAAACAGTATGGACTGTCTGCTAGAGTCTCGAGGCGGCAGGAGAGAGGTGGCGGGCCTAGCTTGCTTGGGAAATTATAGATGTTTGTATGCAAATGCTAGAAGTGTCCGAAGTAAAATTGGTGAATTGGAATGTTTAGTGTTGGGAGAAAACATAGACATTGTGGGAATTTCAGAAACTTGGTGGAATGAGGAGAATCAGTGGGACACGGTGATTCCTGGATATAAGTTATATCGGAAGGATAGGGAGGGAAGGGTTGGAGGTGGGGTGGCTCTGTATGTCAGAGAGGATATACGGTCCAGTAAGACTGAGGTCAGAGAATTAGATTCCCTTTTAGAAATGCTTTGGGTTGAAATAGAGGGCCCAAAAAAAAATTTAACTATGGGAGTTTGTTATCGCCCACCAAATCAAAAGAGAGAGGACGATTATAATATGATGGAGGGATTAAAGATAGCGGCTAAACGTAAAAACTGTGTCGTAATAGGTGATTTTAACTACCCGCAGATTGATTGGGTCAATATGTGTTCTGGTCGAGAGAAAGAGATTGAGTTTCTTGATGCTCTCAATGACTGTGCTATGGAGCAGATGGTCTCAGAACCTACCAGGGGTGGGGCGATCCTGGATCTGGTCCTAAGTAATGCCCAAGACTTGGTGAGAGACGTAAAAGTGATTGCGCCGCTTGGGAACAGTGACCATAATGTTATTGATTTCACCATTTGTATAAATAGGGAGCTGCCCAAAAAGACCGCCACAACCACATTTAACTTTAAAAGGGGTAAATTCTCTGAGATGAGGAGGCATGTGAGGAGGAAACTGAAAGGAAAGGTAAATACGGTCAAAACCCTTGGGGAAGCTTGGAGACTATTTAAAACTATAATCCTAGAAGCTCAGATAAAATACATACCACAAGTTAGGAAAGGCACAAACAGGTATAAGAAGAGGCCAGCATGGTTAACAAACAAAGTAATGGAAGCTGTAAAAGGTAAGAAGGACTCCTTTAAGCAGTGGAAAACCAGTCCAAGTGAGATTAATAAAAGGGAACACAGGCAGTGGCAAATCAAATGCAAGACTGTGATCAGGCAGGCAAAAAGGGACTATGAGGAGCATATTGCAAAAAACATGAAGACCAACAATAAAAATTTCTTCAAATATATTAGAAGTAGGAAACCAGCCAGGGAAGCAGTGGGGCCCTTGGATGACCATGGGGTAAAAGGATTACTGAAGGAGGATGGGGAAATGGCTGAGAAGCTGAATGCATTTTTTGCCTCCGTCTTCACCGTGGAAGATGAGAAGTGTTTGCCCGCCCCAGAACCACTAATATTGGAAGGGGTGTTGAAAGACCTGAGTCAGATTGAGGTGACAAAAGAGGAGGTCCTACAACTGATAGACAAATTAAAAACTAATAAGTCACCGGGTCCGGATGGCATACATCCGAGAGTTCTGAAAGAACTCAAAGTTGAACTTGTGGATCTTCTAACAAAAATCTGTAATCTTTCATTGAAATCTGCCTCCGTTCCTGAGGACTGGAAGGTAGCAAATGTCACCCCCATCTTTAAAAAGGGTTCCAGAGGAGATCCGGGAAATTACAGGCCAGTCAGTCTGACTTCAATACCGGGAAAGTTGGTAGAAACCATTATCAAGGACAGAATGAGTAGGCACATTGATGAACACGGGTTATTGAGGAAGACTCAGCATGGGTTCTGCAAGGGAAGATCTTGCCTCACTAACCTGTTACATTTCTTTGAGGGGGTGAACAAACATGTGGACAAAGGAGACCCGATAGATGTTGTTTACCTTGACTTCCAGAAAGCTTTTGATAAAGTTCCTCATCAAAGGCTCCTTAGAAAGCTTGAGAGTCATGGAGTAAAAGGACAGGTCCTCTTGTGGATCAAAAACTGGCTGAGTAATAGGAAGCAGAGAGTGAGTATAAATGGGCAGTCTTCGCAGTGGAGGACCGTAAGCAGTGGGGTGCCGCAGGGCTCGGTACTGGGTCCCATCCTCTTTAACTTGTTCATAAATGATTTAGAGTTGGGAGTGAGCAGTGAAGTGGCCAAATTTGCGGATGACACTAAATTGTTCAGGGTGGTGAGAACCAGAGAGGATTGTGAGGAACTCCAAAGGGATCTGTTGAGGCTGGGTGAGTGGGCGTCAACGTGGCAGATGCGGTTCAATGTGGCCAAGTGCAAAGTAATGCACATTGGGGCCAAGAATCCCAGCTACAAATACAAGTTGATGGGGTGTGAACTGGCAGAGACAGACCAAGAGAGAGATCTTGGGGTCATGGTAGATAATTCACTGAAAATGTCAAGACAGTGTGCGTTTGCAATAAAAAAGGCCAACGCCATGCTGGGAATTATTAGGAAGGGAATTGAAAACAAATCAGCCAGTATCATAATGCCTCTGTATAAATCGATGGTGCGGTCTCATTTGGAGTACTGTGTGCAGTCCTGGTCGCCGCACCTCAAAAAGGATATTATAGCATTGGAGAAAGTTCAGAAAAGGGCAACTAAAATGATTAAAGGGCTGGAACACCTTCCCTATGAAGAAAGGTTGAAACGCTTAGGGCTCTTTAGCTTGGAGAAACGTCGACTGAGGGGTGACATGATAGAAGTTTACAAGATAATGCATGGGATGGAGAAAGTAGAGAAAGAAGTACTTTTCTCCCTTTCTCACAATACAAGAACTCGTGGGCATTCGATGAAATTGCTGAGCAGACAGGTTAAAACGGATAAAAGGAAGTACTTTTTCACCCAAAGGGTGATTAACATGTGGAATTCACTGCCACAGGAGGTGGTGGCGTCCACAAGCATAGCCACCTTCAAGAAGGGGTTAGATAAAAATATGGAGCAGAGGTCCATCAGTGGCTATTAGCCACAGTGTGTGTGTGTGTGTGTGTGTGTGTGTGTGTGTGTATATATATATATATATATATATATATATATATATATATATATATATATATATATATATTTGGCCGCTGTGTGACACAGAATGTTGGACTGGATGGGCCATTGGCCTGATCTAACATGGCTTCTCTTATGTTCTTATGTTCTTAAATAAGGCTGCACCATAGATCTATATAGGACATTATAATATTGGCTGTTTTATATTCTGTTCCTTTTCTAATAATTCCTTATCCTCTTATCCCATGACTGCTAAATTTAGTTTGCCTTTTTCACAGCTGCAGAACACTGGGTTAACACTTTCACTGAGTTATCCACTATGACCTCAAGATCCTTTTCCCCTCTCAGTCTCAGCAAAATCAGTTCCCATTGGCCTCTACCTGAAGTTGGATTTTTTTTGTCCCAACATACATCACTGTACACTTACAAACATTGAACTTCATTTGCTGCATTTTTTGCCTGCTCACCCAGTTGGGGAGATCCTCCCAGATCTCTTCACAGTCAACCTTGGTTTTCAGTATTCTGAATAATTTTGTGTTATCTGCAAAATTGGCCACTACTCTACACTACACTACTCACTCCTAGTTCCAGATCATTTATGAAGAAATCAAACAGTACTGGCCCCAGCACTGATCCTTGTGGGACTCCACTTCTTACTCAGGCCTGTAGCCAGGATTTTTCATTTGGTGGGGCCCAAAGCCAGGATTTTTGTTTAGTGGGGCACATTTTTTGTGGGGGCGCTAATTATTATGTTTGAGTGTGTAACTTGGTTCCATTGCTTCAGAACGTTTCTTTTAACTAGCTTCTCAGGTCTGACACAGCAAGGCAGGTTTAATTTGGCTGCCTTTTACTGAACAGTAACATCAATACTAACATGTTAAAAATTTGCAAACAGAGAAGCTATGGGTAGGGTAGAATGTTCACATGGTAGTAAGACCTACATAATGCCTTGGACCTAACATTAATGTTAAAAACAACATTTTCATTAGTAAATAAATAAATGGCCCCTTCAGTCAGCTGATTGGAGGGACCATAAAGGTAGAACAGGGGGTTGATTGGAGGGGCCTGGAACCCCCTGAAAACCCTCTTGCTACAGGCCTGTTCTTACTTCCCTCCATTGTGAGAATTGTCCATTTATTCTGAGTCTTTGCTTCCTGTCATTTAACCAATTTTTAATCCATAAGAGAACCCAACCTCTTATCCCATGACTGCTAAATTTATCCAGGAGTCTTTGATTATGAACCTTGTAAAATGCCTTTTGAATGTCCAAGTATATAATGTCTACTGAGTCACCATTATCTATATATTTGGTCACTTTATCAATTAACTCCAAAAGGTTTGTGAGGCAGGACTTCCCTTTGCAGAAGCCTCCTGTGCAATGCAGGAAATTCATAAATAGCTCCCCCTCAAACCCCCAGTTACCCCTGCTCCATGCCCAGAAGATATACTATGATTAAAGGTACACAGTGTATATAATTACAATATACAATAATTCACTGTATATGTTAAGAAATCACTGCTTTAATTATTTTTGTATGAAATACATCATATACAGGCATGAAATGTCTACTGAAAACACAATAGCAACAGACATTATATCAATCCAGTGCTAATGCAATGAGGCACCCCCCCCCCAAAAAAAAACAACCTTCCAGGATCCCTGGCCAAACTGGCCTGGAGAAAATTGTTTCTTGGCCCCAAAGTGGCGATTAGGTAAGAAAAGGCCACAAGAAATAGCACTGATGCAACCCTTCCCGCCCTCCTCCTCATGATCTACATAAGTTCACAGAATCAGCATTGTTGTCTGTCATTCAGGATGTTCCAGTTCCCTTCATTTTTGGCACTGTCACTTTCATCATTGTTCTGGGGTTAGTGGGCATTTTTCAAACATGTTGCATTATTTTCTGAGTTATAAAGACTCTTAGCTTCAGTTGCAAGTAGCATGGTGTAGTTGTGATTTGTCTCACTTGCCTTTCAATTTTGACCATAGTCATTCTGAAGCTGGTGGCTAATTTTGAGACTCCTAGCTTTATTCTCTGATGAGTTATGCCTGCCAGTGACATTAATGGTTAAAGTGGTGGATTTGGATCTGAGAAACCCAGGTTCAAATCCCCACTTTGCCATGGAAGCTTGCTGGGTGACCTTGGGCCAGTAACACACTCTCAGCCTATCCAGCCTCACAGGGTTGTTGTGAGGATAAAATGGAGGAGAGGAAAATGACGTAAGCTGCTTTGGGTCCTCATTGGGGAGAAAAGTGGGATATAAATAAACAAACAAACATGGACAGACTGGTCAATTATTTTATTACTATAGATTCATGGTAACAGCAAAGCAAGAAATTTGTTCATTTTGGTATATTTGGTTTAGCTCAGGGTCATGAGGGAGGGGGCAGATGGAATCTTTGTGCAGGGGCCTCTGGTGGCTCCTGGCAGTTATGCTGGGAAATAATGGCTGTGGCATGGATACATGCTCAACTCTTTCCACAATGAGCCTGGAAGCAAAAAAGTCATTGAGCTGCTCTGCCATCTCCCCATCTTCCTTTAGCAATCCCTGCATTCCTTTGCCATCCAAAGGCCTCACTGCTTCTCTAGCTGGTTTCCTGCACTGGATATATTTAAAGAAATGTTTATTGTCTGTCTTAATGTCTTTTAGCAACCCACTCCACAAAATCTCTTTTTTAGTGCCTAATTATTGACTTACATTTCAGAGCCTATGGTCTCTTCTGTTCTATTTTTAACAGAAGCCTCTTTACTTTTTATAGTTTCCTTGACTTGTGTTGTTAATTATGCAGGCATACTTTTAGACTTGGCAGCACCTTTCCTCACCTGTGGAATGCATTCAGTCTGGGCTTCAATCAGTGGGGTTTTAAATAGCTTCCAAGTGTCCTCTAGGGATTTGTGTCTCCCCTTGGGCTTCCTTTTAACTATTCCCCTAATGTTTGTAAAGTTCCTTCTTTTGTATTCAACTGTTATAGTTTGGACTTTAGAGGCAACTTTCCACTGACCTGAAAACTGAACTTAATAGCTCTATAGGCACTGTTCCCTGCTGGTGCAATAACCTCTACATCTCTCACAAGGTCTTTAGACCCACTTAGAACCAAAATCACTATCCCACTGGTTGGCTCTTCTGGTGCAGAGTCATTTATGATGCCTAGGAATTTCATTTCTAGCATGTTTATCCAGTTAATGTGAGGGTAGTTGAAGTCTCCCAGTGTAATAACATTATCTGTTTTAGTCACCTCCCTTATTTTCTTCTCCATCTCAATATCAGCCACAAGGGTTTAATCAAGTGGGCAATAGCAGACTCTCATTTTTAAGTAACCCTTAGGACTGTGTTTCCACCCATATCACTTCTGTTGGGGAATTAATTTCCCTGATGTTTTCTAACTGATTTAATTCTATGTTCTCTTTTATGCACAACACAACACTTCTAACCCATTCCTCCCTATCCTGCCTATAGAGCTTATACCTAAGAATGAATGTGTCCCATATAATTCCCCCATTCCATCATGTTTCTGAGATATCTACTGTATTTAAATTGTCATTGAGCACCAAGCACTCCAGTTCCCCATCTTGGCTCAGAGACTCCTAGAATTGATTTATAGAGGGCATCTATAATGTATTTTATTCTCTAGTAACCCTTGCTTCCCTCGGCCCCGTAGTCACCACACATGGCCCCTCATTCATTATCTGCCCTCACTCCCAAGGTCTATTATGCTCCTATCAATATCACCCTGAGTGTTTATGCAATCATCCCTTTGGACTGACTCATCCTGAGCTGGAGTCTCTCCAGCTCCTGTTGGCTTTTTCCTTAGGACTAGTTTAAAGCTGCTTTGCCACCTTTTTGATATTAACCAACAGCAGTCTGGTTCCCTTTTGGTTCAAGTGAAGCCCGTCTCTTTTGTACAGGTTTAGCTTTTCATAGAAAGTTCCCCTGTTCCTAACAAATCTAAACCCTTCCTCTTGGCACCACTTTCTTGTTCACACACTGAGACCCCTGATCTGTGCTTGTCTAGTTTGCCCTGCTTGTGGGACCAGTAGCACTTATGAGAATACTACCTTGGAGGTCCTGGCCTTTAACTTTCTGCCTAGTAACCTAAATTTTCCTCCAAGACCACATGGCTACATTTCCCAATGTCACTGGGGTGCCAATGTGCACTACAACTGCTGACTCCTCCCCAGCACTATCTATTAACCTATCCAGGCACAGGGCTGGCCCTAGACTGTCTGGCACACTAGGCAAGGCTAACATCTGGTGCCCCCCACACTGATGTCACAGAGTCACATGGGGGGGTACCAATTTGGTCCCCCAAGAAGGCTGGTGCCCTAGGCAATCACCTAGTTTGCCTAGTGACAGGGCCGGCCCTGTCCAGGCAGCACATGTTGTCTGCAACCTTCACACCAGGCAGGCAAATCACCATGTGGCCAACACAGACCCTAGTTTCTATATTCCGGATAATCATAGAATCATAAAAGTTGGAAGGTACATCCAGGGTCATCTAGTCCAACCCCTCCATAATTCAGGAAAATCACAAGTACCTCCCCCTGCCCTCTTTCTCATGATCTGTCTAAGGTTTGGTCCCCAAGCTAAAAGTCACAAGCCAGGAGCCCTTTGACGCTTGCCAAAGGCTTGGGCCTCTGGTGAAGAGGAACCTTAAGAGAGTTCAGAGGCTCACTGCCTCAGCCTATCAGCAGCAACAGCAGAGGGTGGGGCCGACAATCAGCCCCAGGCAAACAGACCCTCCTGAATCAGCATCAGACAAAAGTACCAAACAAAACTCCACTTTCCAGCAGTCAACAAACACCCATTCACCCCCAAACAGTGTTCTTTCTCACAAAGCAGCTTCAATTAATGCTCCCCACCAGTTTAGAAAAGGCAACTCCCCCCCCAAAGAACCCTCACCTGCCCAGCAGCTATCTCCTGTGCTCCTTCTTGCAGTCCAGCTGATTCAGTTCAGTTGGGATGGGTACCCAAGTACATATATGAAGGAAAAATGTGCAGCATATCATAGGCTGGTGAGAGAACAAACCCAGATTTAATCCACATAATGTGTGTAATAAATCCTTGCAGAAAAACTAGCTGTAAAGTTTATACCTCAAGGTCCAGCCTTGTTGATCAGTTCTACCATTTATACAGATTGATTAATATGGCAGACTGGAAGGAAGCAAATGAGGGAAATATATGTTCTGTGGAAGAGGTTATTAATACAGGTCTCAGGCATCTGCTTTCAAGTATAGTATTGCATGTTGACTCAGATGCCTTCAGGTAAAGTAGACACTGATAAATTGTCATGCTGTACTTCATAACTTCACCCCAGGCTTTTGTTATCCCTGTACAATAAACAGTAGCTCTCATAGCCATAAAGAGATATTTGCCAAGACACTTTCAGCTCTGGGATCTTGCAAAAAAAGAAAAAGGAAAAAAGACCCTGTAATCCAAAACAGAGTTATACCCTTCTAAAACCAGTTGCCTTTGAATAGCGTAACTGTTTAGGTTTGAGATGGATAGCTGTGTTAATCTGTCAGAATTGACTGTGCAACTGAACAATAACAACAGCAGTAGAAAACTTATGGCAGGGTGTGAGTTTTTGTGAGTCATTGCTCACTTCTTTTTGAGCAGACTTTGGAGGATGGTGAAAGACAGGAGGGCCTGGCATGACTTTGTTCGTGGGGTCACAAAGAGTTGGACTCGACTGTGCGATTAAACAATAAGCTCACTTCTTGTTAGTCTTTATGGTGCTACTGAATTCATACTCTTTTCTATGGTTCAGGCTTGTGCTGTGATAATTCCAGAGAAGGATAGTACCATCAAAAGGAAATTACGTAATTTAGAGCTGGAAAAATGGAATTCTGGGGAGAACATCTATTTTTTCCAAGTAAAATTAAATGATATTTGGGGTGTCAGACAGATTGCACCCAATGATGTAAAAAGGCATGTGCAACCTCCTTTTATGCCAGCCAGATTTCTAAATATCTGTACACTTTGAGCAGCAATAGGACACCATCCTTTTGAAGCACTGGATCAGTGTATTAGTCTACAATTCTATTTTACAATTATATTCTGTCAGATCAGGACCGTTCTTGTAAAATAGATACAACTATGCATCTCCATTGTGATGATCATTTGAACAAGAAACATCTTATGTAAACCATGCATCCATTACATGATTTAAATGGCAGAAACCCAATTCATGCGCATTGCAAACCAGATGCAAATGCCCATTCCCTGTCACTGGGGCATACATGTTGTATATGGATGTAACAATCAGTTTACATGCATGTGTATAGGCTAATCTTGTACTGGGGAGAGGGTGCAGATTAAAGCAAAGAGGAAGCCCACTCCCCCACATTCCCAACTCCAAACAGATGCCTCAGTTCTTCTCACTAGGGTCAGGATAACATTAACCAATTTCAGTTCCCTGTCTCCTAGCTGATGAATGAGAGTTAGAAGAACTGTGTTCTAAGATGGCTTTAAATAAAGAGAAACCAAATTGCCTAAAGAGAAACCAAAATCCCTGATTCACAACAATGACCAAAGCTAAAAGGAGGCATTGCCTACATATTGCCAAGTCCTCATGTTCATTGTGGAACAACATGGGACTTTGTGCCAGTAGGATGGGAGTCTTTTTGCCTTCCAGTTGCACACTGGCTCTTTTCTGCCTGCAACTAAAGCAGTCAGGGAAAAGCAGTCCTTCTGCCATTTCCTAGAGATAAATGTTTGGCTGGAATTTTATTTACTATAAATGTATATTCTGAAAATGAGAAGATTATGTACTTGTTATCAGATATATAGTAGATGAATTTGTATCCTATAGAGTTGCTCTTTTTCCTTTTGCTGCTAAGAAGATCAGAGCCAGGGCAGTCTCATAAGGGTTAACCTGTACACCAGTTTATCTTATTCCCATCTTATTGTCTAATTTTATTATTTTATTCTAGGGTTGCCAATCCCCAGGTGGGGACAGCGGATCCCCCAGTTTGGAGACCCTCCCCCCACTTCAAGGTCGTCAGAAAGCGGGGGGAGGGGAGGGAAATGATTGCTGGGAACTCTATTATTCCCTATGGAGATTTATTCTCATAGAAAATCATGGAAAATTGATCTGCAGGTATCTGGGGCTCTGGGGGGAGGGGTCTGTTTTTTGGAGTAGAGGCACCAAATTTTCAGTATAGCATCTAGTGCCTCTCCCCAAAATACCCCCCAAGTTTCAAAAAGATTGGACCAGGGGGCCCAATTCTATGAGCCCCAAAAGAAGGTGCCCCTATCCTTCATAATTTCCTATTGAAGGAAGGAATTGAAAAGGTGTGCCGTCTCTTTAAACATGATGGCCAGAACTCCCTTTGGAGTTCAATTATGCTTGTCACAGCCTTGATCTTGGCTCCACCCCTAATGTCTCCTGGCTCCACCCCCAAGGTCTCCTGGCTCCACCCCCAAAGTCCCCAGATATTTCTTGAATTGGACTTGGCATCCCTATTTTATTCATGTGATTGTAGTTTAGCTTAATGGTATTTTACTGTAATATTTTTGTAGTACTTGAAAGTTTTGCAATCTTGTTATGGCCAATGGCTAATACAATAAAATTTGACTTGACTATTGAGCACAAAGGTTTTGCAATGTGTAGATAGACCCTATTGGCATAGCAGCACTGTGACCAAGTGCTCTAGCATCCACTTTATAATACCTTAACCTTGAATCTCCGTTGCCACTGGTTTAACTAACAGCCTTCCTCACAAAGTATACTGTTCATATTATTCTGAGTATACATATATCATGGTTCGGAAATGTAGACAGGCTGCCAAATCTGAATGTAAAATCCCCAAGCCAAATACAAGGTTTAAAATAAAATGCAGGCAAAATGCCTAAAGGTTGGGTTGTTTTTAAGTCGGCAATCAAATGAGGATTTAGTAGATGAATAAAGTTTTGGATTTTAAAAAGCCAGTGAGGCCCAGGTATACCACCGCCTAAGAATATGATGAATGAGACTCTTCAGAGATGAACACCAATGAAAAGGACAGTGTTAAGTACAACTGACCAGATGCAAGAGCACATGCGCCAAAGGAAGAACACACATACAAATGGTTTCCTACTAAACCATGCTGTTGCTGTCTGTGGATCTGGCAAACAGGAAAATGTCCTCGTTTCTAAAAAGAACACAGACTAGATTGCTCTGTAATTGGGTAGGGAGGTATATGCAAGGCAATAGAGACATCTCAGTCTGAAGCAATACAGCTTGCACCACTGGCAAATATCAAGCTTCAGAATGACATTTCATCTCCTTAGAGAAGACTCAGGGAGAGTTCCCAAAAGGAAGTCTGTTCTCCACCATGCCTAACAACCAGTTCTTGTTTTCTCCAATCAACCTCCTCAAACTACAGTGGCATTTGTAAGTGCTTGGCAAAACAAGGGAAGTGCTTATTCAGTTTAATGCCCATAAGTGACACACACTCCATTTTCATTAACAATTTGTTTTAATTTCATGATTGCATTTTCATTTTTTGTTTGGTTTTCAGTTCCCTTAAAACCAGTCTGTTCATAAGTTGTCCACTGCTCTGCTTTGTCCTCCTTCCTCAGCAGTGCTTACTGGGTGGCTACAGTAGCCACTGCAGACCCCTAGGTTAGTGGTAGTGGCTGGCTGGGCAGGTAGACCTGTCAGAGAAGTCAATCTCTAGGTCAAACTAGACCATGGCCACCACAAAGAGACCACTGTCATTTTAAAGTCATTTTAAAATGGCACAAAGGCCTGACCCACAGCTGTCACACACATCCCACCACCTCTTCAAGTTCTGAAACAGCCATGGAGGAGGGGCAAGAGTGCCTTAGCTTTCCAAGACTGGCCTCTCACAGCTTTTTAAAATAACCTAAAATGGCCATTATGTTATCATGGCTAGTTTGGCTGTCTCCTCAGATGCCATAATGCATCTCGGGTGCCACATCCTGAGAATCATAGACCTCAGAATTCCTGCCAATATGGTGCAAGTGGTGTAGTACCTCACCTCATTTGAAATGGCATTCAGGGCTGGATCTAGGGTGGGGGGAGCAGCAAATTGGGTGCTCCTGGGAGGACAGGTGGGGGGAGCAAGCCAGCAGCCCCGCAGATCGGCTGCTTTCACCACCTCTCTCTTTTGCAGAGAGGCGACCCCCCAATTTGCTTCCCTTCTTATTTAAAGTCCCCGCTGGCCAGCAGGGAGATGACAAACGCAAGGAGACGGCAAAGGCAAGCCCCTGGCTCCCCTCCCCATGTAAACACCCCGATGGGGAGGGGGAGGCAGATCACCTGCCTCTCATTTTTTGAGTCGGGGCGCCATTTTTTGGTTTTGCCCCCACTCAAAAAATATGTAGATCCAGCCCTGACGGCATCTGATATGCCAGAGGAGGGAGAAAAGGAAAAGATTTTCCTCTAATTTGGAACCTAGTTAGCCAGCCACCATCTTGGCTACCTTGAGCCTAAGGATTGCTCTTTTCTTATGGTAGGTTCTTAAAAATATCTGCTGCTACAAAAACCCACTAACTGTCCCCAGAAGCTTTTCCCATCACTGCTATTAGTTGTCCACTCCAGTGTGGAAAATTCCTGGGAAAAGCCTTCGCAAGATGACATATGGGGAGAGGAGAGATCTCAGCAGTTGATGTGACACCCTAGAGTCTGCCCTCTGAAGCTGCCATTTCCTCCAGGGGAACAGATTCTTAGTAGTATGGAAATCAACAGTAATTCCAAGAGAGTGCCAGGCCTCATCTGGTGATTGTTGCTAATTTGTTTATTTATTATAGGAGTAGGAAGCGGATTGCTAGCCAGAGTAGAGGCCGTTGCTGCCCTCAACCAAAAGCCCAGCAGAACATCTCTGCCTTACAGGTCCTGTGGAACTGCGTGAGATCCTGCAAGGCCCTGATGGTGTTTGGCAAAGAGTTCTACCAGGTTGGGGCCAGGACTGAAAAAGCCCCAGCCCTGGTCAAGGACAGCTGGGCATCTTTGGGGCTAGGGTTCACCAGTAGATTGTTATCTAAGGAGCATAATGACCTCCTGGGGACATACCAGAGGAGTCAGCCCCAAAGATTGCTCAGGACCTTATAGGTCAGCACCAAAACCTTGAACCTGACTCGGTACTTCACTGAGAGCTAGTGCAGCTGGCACAGCACAGGTTGTATATGTGCTGTCTGTGATGTTCCCATTAGGACTCACATTGCTGTATTCTGGATCAGTTGGAGCGTCTGGGTCAGTCTCAAGGGCAGGCCAGCATAGAGTGAGTTACGGTAGTCTAATCTGGAGGTGACTGTTGCATGGATTACTGTGACTAGGTTGGAACATGAAAGAAAAGGGGTCAGTTGCCAGGCTTGGCATAGGTGGAAGAATGCCAGCCTGGCAATATGTGTGACCTGGAAGGCATATCCAAGGAGGCATCCAGGATCACACCCAAACTCTTGATGGGATTGCACTGGATTCAGTGAGCTGGAAGTCTGTGCCCTAGTCCTGAGGGGTCAGCCCCAGCCACATAACTTCCATCTTCATTGGGTTCAGTCTCAGCTTGCTCTTTTTTAACCACCCCACCATGGCCTCCAGACCCAGATTTTGTGAGTGTGTGTGTGTGTGTGTGGGGTGGTGGTGGTGGTATCCAGGACCAAATAACAGATACAGCTGGGTGTCATCCCAGACACCTTTAACTGACAGTTGTCAAGATGGGATAAGGGAGGGTAAGAAATCCTGCTTTCTGAGTTTTCATCAAGAATAATCTTCCATAGAATGATCCTTCATGACATTACTTTTTTTCCCCAGGGCTTAACAAGCAGACATGTGCCAGGAGTTCCATACTGGGGTTCAGTCCTCAAGTAGGCATAGGCCCAATTTGAACAGGGGCCATGGCATATGAGAAGGGGCTTCAGCATTCCTCCCACAGTTTCCCCAAGATTCAAACTGTACTTGCTCAGAAATTTCTTAAAAAACAAAACAATAGAAAGGAATAAAACTGGAACTATATACTGTCCCTTCTAACCATTCTATCAGCACTGATACAATGTTTAACCAGCAGAGAGGGCTGGGGGTGAGGAAATATAAAATCCTGTGATCATTATGAAATAACAATTAAGAGCTCAAGAGCTGTACATCTGTGCTTGCCTCTATGGGTAGGATGTGTGAATCCGATGGCTCAAGACAATTAAATTGTGTTTGGAACATGGTAAATATTTATTAGTGTGACACTGTTCACAGTCGAATTGGCTTAGGAGCGGTATCATTAAAATAAAGGTAAATATTTACATTTCAGGACTCTCTTAAAGAGATGTAATGATTTAAAATCCAACTTTCCTCCTTTGGGGCAAATTGTCTACACAGGGGGGGGAAAGCTGTACTTCCCTTTTGAATACTTGTTTCCTTCTTGAGAAATAGGTAATGCTTGTTCACTCTCTCTCTCATAAACACACACAAAAAACAAAAACACTATTGTGACCTTGAATTTATACTTGTAAAAACCTGTAGTTTGGTTGTTCACTTGCTACATCAGTGAAAAAGCAAAACAAATAAAATGCAATAGTAATGTGTCAAGTCACAGCATAACATTACAAGAGAATTTGGAATATGGGAAATTAAGATTGTTTCTGAATAGTCATCAGGTTATTCACTCTAGCATGGAGGGTTTTCTTTGCTTTTACAGTGCACGAACTTCTCAGGTTGAATATCGACATAGCAGCTCTCAGTGAGGTCCGTTTCCCTGAGGAAGGTAGTCTTCAAGAACACGGTGCTGGCTATACCCTCTACTGGTCAGGTAAGTCAAAGGCTGAGAGCCGCCTTTCTGGCGTTGGCTTCATGGTCAGGAACTCCATTGCCTCCAAACTCAAAAACCTGCCAACAGGTCACTCAGATCGCATCATGTCCATGCGCCTTCCACTTCAAAACAAGCAGCATGCAACACTCTTCAGTGTGTATGCCCCAACCCTTCAAGCAGATCCTGCAGAAAAGAACAAGTTCTATGCTGATCTACACAACCTCGTACGGAAGACCCCTACAGAGGACAAGGTGATCATCCTTGGCGACTTCAATGCCAGAGTAGGTAAAGACTCGGAACCCTGGAAAGGAGTACTTGGCAAACACGGCATTGGCAACTGCAATGACAACGGGCACCTCCTGCTAGAATTCTGCATGGAGCACCAGCTCACCATCACCAACACTATCTTCCAGCAGAAGAACAGTCTGAAGACAACCTGGATGCACCCACGGTCCAAGCACTGGCACCTTATCGACTACATTCTGGTGCGCCAGAGAGACCTTCGAGATGTCTTACACATCCGAGTAATGCCCAGTGCAGAATGTCATACGGATCATCGTCTTGTACGCTGCAATCTCCATCTTCACTTTAAACCCACACCCAGGAGAGGAGGTATCCCTCGGAGGAAGTTTCAGGTTGGCAGTCTCCAGTCAGCCGAAGTTAAAGCTGCCTTCCAGGCAAAACTCCAGTCAAGAATTGAGGACCCCAGTTGCCCCACAGACCCTTCTCCAGAAGCACTCTGGGAACACCTAAAAACTACCGTCTTGCAGATCTCTGAAGAAGCCCTCGGGTTCTCCACAAGGAAGAACAAGGACTGGTTTGATGAGAACAATCAAGAGATCCAAGATTTACTGGCGAAAAAGAGATCTGCCTACCAAGCACATCTTGCTCAGCCCTCCTGTCCTGGGAAAAAAGCAACCTTTCGCGCTGTATGTAGCAACCTCCAGTGCAAGCTTCGAGACATTCAGAACGAGTGGTGGACCAAGCTTGCTGAGAGAACCCAGCTGAGTGCAGACACTGGTGATTTAAGAGGGTTCTACGAAGCCCTGAAGGCAGTATATGGTCCATCATATCAGACTCAGAGTCCCTTGCGTAGTGCAGACGGCCAAGTGCTCCTCACAGACAAGGCATCCATATTGAACCGGTGGTCAGAGTATTTTCAAGTTCTCTTCAGTGCCAACCGCGTAGTTCAAGATTCAGCAATTCACCTCACCCCACTTCAACCAGTGAAAACAGAGTTGGATGAGATCCCCACTCTAGAAGAGACTGTTAAAGCCATCAAGCAACTGAAAAGTGGCAAGGCAGCGGGAGTTGATGGAATTCCACCAGAGATCTGGAAGCATGGGGGCACAGTACTACATAGCTCACTTCACAAAGTACTTGTCACCTGCTGGGAACAAGGCAAATTACCACAGGACTTTCGCGATGCAATCATCATCACCCTATACAAGAACAAAGGGGAAAAGTCAGACTGCTCCAACTATCGGGGTAAACCCTGCTCTCCATCGCAGGCAAAATCCTTGCCAGAATACTCCTGAACAGACTGGTGCCCGCCATTGCAGAAGAACTCCTCCCAGAGAGCCAGTGCGGCTTCAGAGCTAACAGGAGCACCACCGACATGGTATTTGTTCTCAGGCAGCTCCAAGAGAAATGCAGGGAACAGAACAAGGCTCTGTATGTGACTTTTGTCGACCTTACCAAAGCTTTCGATACAGTTAGCAGGAAAGGCCTGTGGCAAATCTTGGAACGTTTAGGATGTCCCCCAAGGTTCCTCAGCATGATCATCCAGCTACATGAAGACCAGCGAGGCCAAGTCAGACACTGCAACGACCTCTCGGAGACCTTCCCAATAGGCACAGGTGTAAAGCAAGGCTGCGTTCTTGCGCCAACTCTCTTTATGATCTTCTTTAGCATGATGCTTCAAAGAGCCGCAGTAGATCTAGATGATGACGATGGTGTCTACATCCGCTATCGCACCGATGGCAGCCTGTTCAACCTGAGGCGACTAAAGGCCCACTCCAAGACAATGGAAAAACTCATCCGAGAGCTACTGTTTGCTGATGATGCTGCACTCGTCTCCCACTCGGTATCAGCTCTGCAGCATATGACGTCCTGCTTTGCAGAGGCTGCCAAGCTATTCGGCCTAGAAGTTAGTCTGAAGAAGACAGAAGTTCTCCACCAGCCTGCACCCCAGGAAGATTATCACCCTCCCTGCATCACTGTGAGTGAATCAGTTCTGAAGACAGTCCAGCAGTTCAGCTACCTGGGGTGCATCATCTCCTCAGATGCTAAGATCGATAAGGAGATTGACAACAGGCTGGCAAAGGCAAACTGTGCCTTTGGCCGACTGCACAAAAGAGTGTGGAGCAACAAGCATCTGAAAAAAGGCACAAAGATCAATGTTTACAAAGCGGTTGTGATGACAATCCTCATCTACGGCTCCGTATCGTGGGTTTTATACCGTCATCACCTGCGACTCCTTGAGCGCTGTCATCAGCGCTGCCTTCGCACCATCCTCAACATCCACTGGAGTGACTTTGTGACCAACACTGAAGTTCTCAAGCGGGCGGAGGTTACCAGCATCAAGGCACTGCTGTTGAAGACGCAGCTGCGCTGGGCAGGGCATATTTCTAGGATGGAAAACCACCGCCTTCCCAAGATTGCCCTGTATGGCGAACTCTCCATCGGCCATCGAAATAGAGGGGCACCAAAGAAGAGGTACAAGGACTCCTTGAAGAAATCCCTTGGCACCTGTCGCATCAACCATCACCAGTGGTCTGACCTAGCCTCAGATCGCAAAGCATGGAGGCACACCATCCGCCAGGCTGTCTCTTCTTTTGAGAACGCACGCATAGCTGGTCTTGAGGACAAAGGAGATTGAGGAAGAATCGTACTGCTACAGCACCAACCCTAAATCAGACTTTTCCCTGCAGCCACTGTGGCCGGACCTGCCTGTCCCGCATTGGTCTTATCAGCCACCAGCGAGCCTGCAGCAGATGTGGACTATTGCACCCTTCTTAAATCTTCGTTCGCGAAGCCAAGCCGAGAGAGAGAGAGACAGTGCATTGCATCTGGTGCACAGGACAACAAAATGTCCAACCCAGACCACTGAGTTTGGAATATTAAGGTAGAGAGGGGAAGGTATGAATAGGAAATCTCTTACCTGGCTGTCCTACTGCACCTTCTTGTGGCTTTTGGTGCCAGGTGATTGTTTAAATCAGAATTTTTAAAACAATGTTGTAGCTAACCTCGCAAGTTTTAGAGAATCAGTATTACTATCATCATTGTAGTTCCCGCCTGTGGCTGGAAGCTCTTTCCTGTGAATTAACATCTTTCATCCTGGGAGAATAGTAAAATCAATGAGGGAATCCTTATCTAGATCCATAAAATTCTAATAAAGCACTATTATCTTCCTAGGGGTGAAAGGGAATAAAAATCAACAATGAGCCCAGGGTTCATTTTATAAAGAACTCAGGTATATTGGGATTGCTGCTCTTTCACCAACTATATGCAGAAAATTACCAGTGTGATGAGATAGGAGGGAAGCAAACAAGCAGAATCTTTGGAGCACTGCTTTCCTCCATGAGCATTTAGTGACATCAGAGGGCAAGTCCCTAGTTTCAGAAGCAGGATGTATTGCAGCCATTCTAATTCACCCACAGCAGCAGCTTGATTAGCCCAATTTAGCCTGCACTAAATCAAGGCTTGGGAACTAAGCAGGGGTCTGCTACAGTTGGTACTTGGATAGGAGAAAACCAAGGAGGACAGGGGCTCCTACACAGAGGAAAGCAATGGCAAAAACTTCTCTGCCAACTCATGCGTCAAATGCCCTATAGCAGGGGTGTCGAACTCCTTTGTTAGGAGGGCCAGATCTGATATAAATGAGACCGTGTCAGGCCAGGCCATGTGTGTCATAAAATGTAATGCCAGGTAGCAGAGATATAAACGTTATAAAGGACACAAACACAATTAAATATTTTTAAATAAATAAATAAAACATGCTTAAAACATTAGCACTCATTGGTCTTAAAGGTGCTTTCTTTGTATTTCTCCCATGGGCTTTCGGGAACTGGGCAAAAGAATCTCTGGCTCTTTCCCTTCCTTCCCTGGGGACAAGGAGGGGGAGGAGCCTCAGCCAATAGAAGGAAGAGAGGCTTAGCGCAGTAGTTCTGATGTGTGATTGAGAGCTTGGCAAAGCAAGCTGTCCCTCCCCAAGGCAGGAGCCTCAGCCAAATACAGAAAATAGAGGCTATGCTCTGTTGCTCCTGCGCAATTGAGCAAACCTTGCAAAGCAAGGTGTGATGCAGAAGGATGCAAGAGAGAGGGAGAAGGAAGCAGATTACAGCCAATTGCTCAGGGGCCTGATAAGAGCCCTCCAGGGGCCTGATTCGGCCCACGGGGCGCATGTTTGACACTCCTGCCCTATAGAGTTGACTATGACTCAGCAGCACATTCTTTTTCTTCACATTTCAATGATCAGTCCAGGCTAGTGCCCAGCAGTTTATCTGCTTTCTTATCATTGACAACAAGGAGGGGCTGTGCAGGCTACAACCACCCAAAGTTCCTAAGTATTTTTCACAGTTTGTACTCTCACCTGTCCATAGTTCCAAATGTTTGCTCTCAGTAAAGAGTTCCCCCACTTTAAGACTTCCCCCAGCACTCACAATAGTTTAGCAGTGGGTACTAAAAGGGAAACAGAACATTCTTAAGGTAAGAGCCCACTAAGTAATTAGCAAAAACTTTTAAAATCCTACAGCACCATCTAGAGGATAAATGGTATATTAACAGGTTTCTCTGCATTTAATGACTGTAGGCCAGAGACTCTGAACCAATGCCTGACTGCTGCAGTTGAATGGCTAAACTGAATCCTGACAAGAGTAAGGTTAATGGAAAAGGCCAAGACCTTGAAGGACATAGGGAAGGGGTGGCCCAACTGTGACTCAGGAGCCACATGTGGCTTTTTCACACATATTGTGTGGCTCATGTGGCCAGCTTGGAAAAGGCATTCTTCTCTTTAGGAACATAAGAGAAGCCATGTCGGATCAGGCCAATGGCCCATCCAGTCCGACACTCTGTGTCACACAGTGGCAAAAAAAAATTATATATACACACACACACACACATATATATATACACACTGTGGCTAATAGCCACTGATGGACCTCTGCTCCATATTTTTATCTAACCCCCTCTTGAAGCTGGCTATGCTTTTAGCTGCCGCCACCTCCTGTGGCAGTGAATTCCACATGTTAATCACGCTTTGGGTGAAGAAGTACCTCCTTTTATCTGTTTTAACCTGACTGCTCAGCAATTTCATCAAATGCCCATGAGTTCTCGTATTGTGAGAAAGGGAGAAAAGTACTTCTTTCTCTACTTTCTCCATTCCATGCATTATCTTGTAAACCTCTATCATGTCACCCCGCAGTCAACGTTTCTCCAAGCTAAAGAGCCCCAAGCGTTTTAACCTTTCTTCATAGGGAAAGTGTTCCAACCCTTTAATCATTCTAGTTGCCCTTTTCTGCACTTTTTCCAATGCTATAATATCCTTTTTGAGGTGCGGTGACCAGAATTGCACACAGTATTCCAAATGAGACCGCACCATTGATTTATACAGGGGCATTATGATACTGGCTGATATGTTTTCAATTCCCTTCCTAATAATTCCCAGCATGGCGTTGGCCTTTTTTATTGCAATCACACACTGTCTTGACATTTTCAGTGAGTTATCTACCACGACCCCAAGATCTCTCTCTTGGTCAGTCTCTGCCAGTTCACATCCCATCAACTTGTATTTGTAGTTAGGATTCTTGGCCCCAATGTGAATTGTTTTGCACTTGGCCACATTAAACCTCATCTGCCACGTTGATGCCCACTCACCCAGCCTCAACAGATCCCTTTGGAGTGCCTCACAATCCTCTGTGATTCTCACCACCCTAAGCAATTTAGTGTAATCTGCAAACTTGGCCACTTCACTGCTCACTCCCAACTCTAAATCATTTATGAACAAGTTAAAGAGCATGGAGCCCAGTACTGAGCCCTGCGGCACCCCATTGCTTACCGTCCTCCACTGTGAAGACTGCCCATTTATACTCATTCTCTGCTTCCTATTAATTAGCCAGTTTTTGATCCACAAGTGGACCTGTCCTTTTACTCCATGACTCTTAAGCTTTCTAAGGAGCCTTTGATGAGGAACTTTATCAAAAGCTTTCTGGAAGTCAAGGTAAACAACATCTATTGGGTCTTCTTTGTCCACATGTTTGTTCACTCCTTCAAACAAATGTAACAGGTTAGTAAGGCAAGATCTTCTCTTACAGAACCCATGCTGAGTCTTCCTCAATAACCCGTATTCATCAATGTGCCTACTCATTCTGTCGATAATGGTTTCTACCAACTTTCCTGTTGTTGAAGTCAGACTGACTGGACTGTAATTTCCCGAATCTCCTCTGGAACCCTTTTTAAAGATAGGGGTGACATTTGGTACCTTCCAGTCCTCAGGAACAGAGGCAGATATCAATGAAAGATTACATACTTTTGTCAGGAGATCCACAAGTTCAACTTGGAGTTCTTTCAGCACTCTTGGATGTATGCCATCAGGACCTGGTGACTTATTAGTTTTTAATTTGTCTATCAGTTGTAGGACCTCCTCTCTTGTCACCTCAATCTGACTCGGGTCTTTCAACACCCCTTCCAAAAGTAGTGATTCTGGAGTGGGCAAACACTTCTCGTCTTCCACAGTGAAGACGGAGGCAAAAAATGCATTCAGCTTCTCAGCCATTTCCCTATCCTCCTTCAGTAATCCTTTTACCCCTTGGTCATCCAAGGGCCCCACTGCCTCCCTGGCTGGTTTCCTGCTTCTAATATATTTGAAGAATTTTTTATTGTTGGTCTTTATGTTTTTTGCAATATGCTCCTCATAGTCCCTTTTTGCCTGCCTGATCACAGTCTTGCATTTGATTTGCCATAGCCTGTGTTCCCTTTTATTAATCTCACTTGGACTAGCTTTCCACCGCTTAAAGGAATCCTTCTTACCTTTTACAGCTTCCATTACTTTGTTTGTTAACCATGCAGGCCTTTTCTTATGCCCGTTTGTGCCTTTCCTGTGGTATATATTTTATCTGAGCTTCTAGGATTGTAGTTTTAAATAGCCTCCAAGCTTCCCCAAGGGTTTTGACTGTATTTACCTTTCCTTTCAGTTTCCTCTTCACATGCCTCCTCATCTCAGAGAATTTACCCTTTTTAAAGTTAAACATGGTTGTGCTGGTCTTTTGGGGCAACTCTCTATTTATACAAATGGTGAAATCAATAACGTTATGGTCACTGCTCCCATGCGGTGCGATCACTTTTACATCTCTCACAAAGTCTTGGGCATTATTTAGGACCAAGTCCAGGATCGCCCCACCCCTGGTAGGTTCTGAGACCATCTGCTCCATAGCACAGTCATTGAGAGCATCAAGAAACTCAATCTCTTTCTCTCGACTAGAACACATATTGACCCAATCAATCTGAAGGTAGTTAAAATCATCTATTATGACACAGTTTTTATGTTTAGTCACTATCTTTAAGTCTTCCATCATATTATAATCGTCCTCTATCTTTTGATTTGGTGGGCGATAACAAACTCCCATACTTAAATTTCCTTTGGGGCCCTCTATTTCAACCCAAAGCATTTCTAGAAGGGAATCGAATTCTCTGACCTCAGTCTCACTAGACAGTATACCCTCTGTGACATACAGAGCCACCCCACCTCCAACCCTTCCCTCCCTATCCTTCCGATATAAATTATATCCAGGAATCACCATGTCCCACTGATTCTCCTCATTCCACCAAGTTTCTGAAATTCTCACAATATCTATGTTTTCTCCCAACACTAAACATTCCAACTCACCAATTTTACTTCAAACACTTCTAGCATTTGCATACAAACATCTATAATTTCCCAGGCAAGCTAGGCTCACAACCTTCCTCCTGCTGGCTCGAGACTTTGGCAGACAGTCCATACTGTTTGTCACCATCTTAGTGGACAACTCTGATCCATTACCCGGTAGAAAAGTAACAGCTAACCCTTCATCTCTTTGAGATGAGTCCTCCCGAACCAGAGACATTTCATCTCCTGTCGGCTTTCCCCCAAGATTTAGTTTAAAAACTGCTCTGCCACCTTTTTTATTTTAAGCGCCAGCAGCCTGGTTCCATCTGGGGACAAGTGGAGATCGTCTCTTTTGTACAGCTCATGCTTGTTCCAGAAAGCATCCCAGTGCCTAACTAAATTAAACCCTTCCTCCTTACACCATCGTCTCATCCACACATTGAGACTTCTAATTTGTGCCTGTCTCTCCTGCCCTGCACGTGGAACAGGTAGCACTTCTAAGAAGGCTACCTTGGAGGTCCTGGCCTTAAGTCTCCCACCTAGCAGCCTAAATTTTTCCTCCAGGACCTCACGACTGCATTTCCCCACATCGTTAGTGCCAACACGCACCACAACCACTGGCTCCTCCCCAGCACTATCTATCAGCCTATCTACTACATGCGTAATGTCTGCTACCTTCGCACCAGGCAGGCAAGTCACCATACAGTCAGTACGTGGTTTTGCCACCCAGCTGTCTACTTGCCTAAGGATCTAATCACCAACTACCAAGACCGCCCCCCTCTCCCTGCCCAGGGATGGTTCCTTGGCGTGAAAGGATTCCCACTCACCAACTGAAGAGGTCGCTTCTGAGGGCGCATTCCCCTTATCCTCAGCTCGGTGCCCTGTTCCCTCTCGACCCTCATGCTCCCTGGCAGCAACGGGGCTGCACGTTCAGAGCAGGGCTCATCTAATACGTCCCCGAGAGTCTTCTCCAAGTGCCTAACTGACTGTCTGCTTCTTTTTTTTTTTATAAAGTAATGTTTATTAAAGATCAAACAAAAAAGAAACAGACAAAACCAAAAATACAACACAAATAAAGACAAAAACACACACACAAAAAAACCAATATATATATATATATATATATATATAAACACCATATTCACTATACCCACCCACCACCTACCACCACATATAAAAGGAGCCTTGAGGGCGTTATGAAATAACAATTCTAATGTCTCATCTCGAATCCCATACTTTTTGCCCATATATATACAGGTTCCCAAGTTTTTATACACTCTTTCCAGTTTCCGTCTCTCAACCTTATTGTCAAAATATCCATTTCAGCAGATTCTAATAATTTAAATAAAAATTCTTCTTTACCCGGAATCTGGGGGGATTTCCAATATTTCGCGTAGAGTATCCTGGCAGTTGTAATCATGTATATCAATAATTTTTTTTCCCCTCGCCCTAGGTTTTCTCTACATATACTCAATAAATATAATTCAGGCAAATGTCTAATCCTTTTCTTTAAAACCTTTTGGATCCATATGTTTATTTGTACCCAAAATTTCTTAGCAAGTTCGCATTTCCACCATATGTGATAGAGTGACCCTTCAACCTTTTTACATTTCCAGCACTTATTATTATAAGTTGGATTCATTTTGGCTAATCTTGCGGGGGTAAGGTACCATCTATACATCATTTTGTACAAATTTTCTTTAAAAACTGCCGATTTGGTCAATTTAATATTGTACTTCCAAATTTTTTCCCATTCTTCCAATTCAATAGCGTAACCAAAGTCTTGTAACCATCTTACCCAACTTTCTTTAACCGTTTCAGCTTGCATCTCATTCTCTAATAACCAACTGTAAATTTTAGGAATCAGTTTTTTGGGCTCATATATCATGGTGTCAAATTCATTTACATCCGCCTCTTTGGGAAAACCCAGACCTTTGTCAGATTGGTACATTGACTTGACTTGGCATCTAACCCACCAATCCGGGATTGTATTTACTTCCAAGCTTAAGTTGTTATCTTCATCTAACAATACAGCATAATTTTGGGGGGTTCTCCAGCCATACAAGTTCGGATGCGTAGCTGCTTCAACTGGCGATACCCACAAAGGAGTATACGTATAAATTTTCCTTTTAGTTTCAATCCAAATCTTATAGAGTGCCTTTCGAACTTCATGTCTTTGAAAGTTACTATTTTTTTGAGAGGGCTGGTACCAGATACATGCATGCCAATAGAAACTCAAATGATTTGTCCCAAACTGAAGTTTAAAGCTAAAGAAAAGTTGAACTAAAAGGAAAGAAGCAGACTATTGATATACTGAAATTTCCGTCTCGAGCCGAGAGCCATGAAAGACAGGCAAGAAACGGCGCGCGGCGCGGCGACGTCGTGGCGGAGAGGCCGGGCAGAAAGCGACTTGCCTGAGATCAATTGGCGCCGGCAGCGGCTGGACAGCGCCGGAGCAACGGTCAGACAGGTACTTGAGTCCCAGGCATCTGAGGCCCTGGGAGCTGGTGGCAGCGGCCGTGGCGGAGAGCTGAGAGAGACTGTGGGACGAGCTGGCGGAGAGACGAGGTGGAGTTGAGCCCTGCGGGTGGCGGCGGCGACAAGAGGACAGCAATAGGAACGTTGGATGTCTTGAGGGGAGAAGTTGGGGCGAATCTGGCTGGTGCCCGGCGGAGAGGGGAGCAGAATGGTGGAAAATGGCGGTGAGTGAGTGCTATAAGTAAAGAAAGTGAGCTAGTTTTAAAAAGACTAGTGACTGGGAAGTTGTCTGAAAGCGGTTGAAAAGTTGTTGAACAGAACTGATAGATCGATAGAAAGAGAGGAGAAGTGGAAAGACAGACGAAAGTAGTGAGAAAGAAGAGAGAAGAGAGAAGAGAAGGGAGAAAAGAGGGGCTAAAGTTGGAATGCGGGAGTAAAGTGAAGATGGGAGCGGAATGGCGGCGTAGACAAGGACTGAAAGAGTGAACAATTGAAAACTGGCAAGTTAAAGTGTGGTCTCTTTCCTGGATTACAATTTCAAGGTTTGGGAAGCGGATAGAGTTAAGTAAAGAGAGAGAGAGACGGTTCTTAGCAGCGGACTCTGTGGCTGGCTCTCTCTTGAAGAAAGGGGAACACAAGAGACACAAGAGACAGAGACCACATATAGAAACTTCCCTGGAATAGACTGTAAATTGTTAAATAAAAGGGAAAGAAGGGGAAGAAGAAGAAAGAAGAAAGAAAGCAGAAGAAAGAATGCAGAAGAAAGAAGAAGGAAGGAGAGGAAAGTTAAATTAACTGAGTTTGAGTTTAAAATTAATAGCTTGTATTAATTGCATTGATTGTATTGAATATAATGAATTTAGGGCAAGTCTAATGATGGTAAATGAATTGTTGAGATGATATGATGAGATATTAATGTGATGAAATATTGATGTCTTGATTGTTGCTGAGTTAAGGTGGAATTGATTGATTGATTTTTTGATTGGTTGTTTTATTGACTCCCTAAGGATCTCATAGAATATAAGGTATAGAAGGTAAACCTCCCTGGGAGGATAAGAGTTAAAGAAACAGTATTTAAAGTTGAAGTATAGACCTTGATATTAGTGTGGGTTACTAATATCTGCTAATATAATTGATATCATGAACTAACTGGCTTAGACTGTGATTAGTGATATAAGCAGAAACAATACAAGAAAATTTGGGGGGCCTAATTTATACTGAAGTGGTAATAAGAGTTATCAAAAATATGGGAGATAAAGAGAGAAAAGAGAGACAGATGGAGACTAAAATCAAAAAATTAGGCCAGGGTACCTCACCGGGAGGTCCAAAACCTATGCCACCAATGGACAACCAGGATGCCTTAGAGAAATTGCAGGCGATAATGGTGGCAGGTTTTAAGCAGAACCAGGAAGCTCTGGCAGGGATGAAAATGGAACTGATGGGAGAGATTAAAAAAACTAATGATAAAATGGAAGACTTCCAAAAGCAACTCTTGGCAAACACGCAGCAAGTACATGGTCTTGTAGCAAAAGTTGAAAGGTTAGAAGATCAGAATAAAATCACTGTAGCGACGGTACGAGAGAACAAAACTGATTTGGCGGATCTGGAAGATAAAGTAGCAAGGCTGGAAATGGAAAAATGTACTACGGTTTCAGAATGTCCCTGAAGTAAGGGGAGAGAATTTAGAGAACAAAATCCTGGAAATATTAAATACTGAGGAGGAGAAATTGTTGGAGGGAGAAAAGAGCGAGATTGACTGGGTTAAAAGAATATCTTCCTCCTACTCCAAAAGACATAACCTCCCAAGAGAAATTTTAGTAAAGTTTGCCAGAGTTGCGACTTGTGAAAAGATTCAAAAAAAGGCAAGAGAAGAAGGCTTGGTCTGGGAAGGTAACACCATTAAAGTTTTGAAAGACGTCCCTTGGACAATCCGTCAAAGAAGGTTAGGATATAAGAGACTGACTAATTGGTTATTAAAGCACTCAATACAATTTAAATGGCTGGTCCCAGAGGGAATTTTTTTCACTTACCAGGCTAAAAGATACAATATCACGACATTGGCAAAAATGGAGGACTTTTGGGATAGCCTTGTAGTACTGAGTAACCAGGGGTCAGACACAGGAGAAGACCGAGAGGAAGAAGCAGATCGGTCTGGAAGAGACGAAGAATCTACCCAAAAACCTAAAAGAGAAGGAGTTAGAACAAGACAACACACTAAAAGAGACCCAAGAACCACAGAAGATAGTAGAATGTTGATAGGATGAATAACAAGACAGGATTGCAGATTATTTCAGTGAACGTAAATGGCTTAAATGAGCCTAAGAAGAGAAGGTAGACTTTTCTACAACTCCAAAAGGTTAAAGCCCAAATAACCTGTCTCCAAGAAACGCATATAAAGAAAAGTGATACTAAAGTCTTACAGAACAAGAAACTGGGACAGCTATATTATTCTTGCGATGAAGGGAAGAGAAGAGGAGTAGCTACATATGTCAATCCAAATATAGATTCCAAGCTGATCTTCAGAGATGAATTGGGAAGAATTTTAATAGTAGAAACTACAATTAACAGAAGAAAGATCCTTGTTGTAAATATATATGCTCCAAATGATAAACAAGAAAGCTTTTATAAAAACTTACATGAGAAATTAGCGGAATTGCAGACAGAGTGTTGTTGCATTATAGGAGACTATAATGCAGTGTTTGATGTTAAAAAAGATAAAAAATTTGAAAAGCCAAAGAAAAACCCATCACGTAGCGTCTTGCCTAAGACCTTTGATAGAATGGCAGAAGAATTCAACTTAGTTGATGCTTGGAGGGTCAAAAATTTACAAGCGGAAGATTTTACACACTATTCTCAAGTTCACAAGTGCTGGTCCAGGATTGACATGTGCTGGGTGTCGATAGGTTTAATCCCGCAAATCAACCAAGTTAACATTCTGCCAAAAACGTTTGCAGACTATAATCCAGTACAAGTGACCTTACAATATCCCCCAAGAAATAGTCGTTGGACCTTGAATCTTCAAATTTTAAAAGAAACAGCTTTCTTGGAAAGAGCTAAAAAGGAAATAAAGGAATTTTTTCAGCGAAACGTAGAAGAAGATACAAGTGTCCAGAATATCTGGGACACCTTTAAAGCCTTTTTCAGGGGTATGGCTATTAGTTATACAGCGAAGAGAAATAGAGAACGCATGAAGCTATACAATGACTTGGTAAAAGAACTAAAGGGACATGAGAAGCAACAAAGAATCAACAATACTAAAGATATAAAACTTAAAATTCAAGCTACACAGCACGGAATTAATCTATGGTTAACAGAAGAACTAGAAAGAAAATTGAAATGGTCCAAACAAAATCATTTTGAAAGTGCAAACAGAACAAGCAGGTGGCTAGCGTATAAACTTAAAAAAGAGAGAGAAAAAAATCATAAAACTACTTAAAAACCAAGAAGGGGAAGAGATCACTCAAGAAGATCAAATGGGGCAAATTGTTAAAAAAATTTATCAAAATCTTTATAAAAGACAGGAAATTGCAGAACAACGACAAGAAGAATATATAAAAAACGTTAATATGAAGCAACTAACGAAAGAGCAGCAAGATTTATTAGAGAGCCCCATTACAATCCATGAGATAACTGAGGCAATTAAGCAACAGAAACCTAATAAAACACCTGGCTTGGATGGCATACCGGTGGAAGTATATAAATCCTTTGAAGATTTGCTTTTAATTCCTTATAAAAAGCTGTTAGAAAGAGTTCAGGAATCGGCCTTAATCCCAGCATCTTGGAGGGAGGCACTGATATCACTAATACACAAAGAAGGAACGGATCCGACAGAAATCAAAAACTACAGACCAATTTCTCTCCTAAATGCAGACTACAAAATCTTTGCAACGATATTGACTAATAGATTCAAGAAAGTTATTACAAACATAATACAGGAAGATCAAACTGGATTCATACCGGGAAGAATGATGCGGCAAAATTTAAGATATTTCTTGAGTGTCCTAGAATATTATAAAGACCATCCCGATAAACAATTCGCAGGTATTTCATTAGACGCTGAAAAAGCGTTTGATAACGTGAATTGGAATTTTATGGGCAAAGCATTGGAAGCAATTGGTTGTGGCAAGAACTTTAAGAAGCTTATAGAGGTCATATATACCAAACAAAGTGCAAAAATTAATATAAATGGAAATAATTCGGAATTTGTAGAAATAGAACAGGGGACTAGACAAGGATGCCCTCTGTCTCCCCTTCTTTTTGTAACTGTAATAGAATTTTTGATCCAAAAGATAAGAGACGATACTGAAATTAGAGGTTTAAAGATAAAGAATGAAGAATTTAAAATTCAGGCATTTGCGGATGATCTTCTGTTTATTCTAGAGGACCTCATCTCATCAATTGATAAATTGAAAACAAGGCTGCAACAATTTGGAGAAGTCTCTGGATTTAAAGTTAATATACAAAAACCCAAATTTTTAACTAAAAATATAAATAGAGAACAAATCAAACAACTGGAGGATAAATCTGGATTTAAACACGAGAAGAGAATCAGATACCTAGGAGTTCAGTTAACAAATGATGTGAAATCTCTTTATCAAGATAATTATGAGAAGATTCGTAAGGAAATTGAAGCGGATTTGGAGAAGTGGAGAGATTTGCAAATCTCCCTTTTGGGGAGAATAGCTACAACTAAGATGAATGTCCTTCCTAGAATCTTATTTTTATTCCAGATGATTCCAGTTGAAATACCTAAGTCTTTCTTCCAAAAACTTAATAAAACGATTATGGCTTTTATTTGGCAAAACAAGAAACCTAGGATTAAGCTAAAAGTCCTTCAAGAGAACAAATTAAGAGGGGGCATGGCCCTACCGAATTGGTACCTATATTACAAGGCATCTTGTTTAGCTTGGGCCAGAGACTGGTTCTTGCTGGAAAATAAAAGATTACTGGTACTAGAGGGTGCAGGACTGACCAAAGGTTGGCATGCATGTATCTGACTGTCTGCTTCTACAGGTCAGTCACCTTGGCCTCAAGGGTACAAACTCGTTCCCTGAGGACCAGGAGCTCCTTGCATCAAGCACACACCCAAGACTTCTGTCCTGTGGGCAGATAGTCATACATGTGACACTCAGTGCAAAACACTGGAAAGCCCCCACCCCCCTGCTGGCATTCTACCTTCATGATAGTTTTTTTTTTAAATGCAGTTCCCTTTAAATCCTGTTTGTTTATGTGCCTCCCCATCTGGAGGGTCAACTTACCTTATTAGGAACACAAGGAAAATAGGGATCTGTATTTCTGGTCCTTACACAGCCCCCAGGCTAAGAGCCAGAGGCCAAGAGCTTCTGGCAAGGTGCAGCTTAATGATGCAAAGAGGGTGGGGAACACAGCCACTCCTAATCGATCAGCAACAATCACCTTCAATCATTTTCACCTTTAGCCCACTCAACCAAACAAACAGCAGTTCCCCAGCAAACCACAAACTCAGATTTTCAGCAGTCACACGAACTCAGAAATTCTCAGCAACTTCCCCAGCTGCTCACCCTTATATCAGTTATTCTCTGCTCTATCTCAGAGCTTCTCTGCTCTCAGAAACTCAGCAACTTCCCCAGCTGCTCACCCCTATATCAGTTATTCTCTGCTCTATCTCAGAGCTTCTCTGCTCTCTCTTAGAGCTCTCTGAAATGTGCTCTCAACCTCTTGCAAGGCGCAGCTTAACAATGCAAAGAGGGTGGGGAACACAGCCACTCCTAATCAATCAGCAACAATCACCTTCACCTTTAGCCCACTCAACCAAACAAACAGCAGTTCCCCAGCAACCACAAACTCAGAATTTTCAGCAGTCACACAAATTCAGAAATTCTCAGCAACTTCTCCAGCTGCTCACCCTTATATCATTTATTCTCTGCTCTATCTCAGAGCTTCTCTGCTCTCTCTCAGAGCTCTCTGAAATGGCTTCAAGCTATGGCTTAGAGAATGCATTTACAGTTTTATTTCCCCCTCTCCCTCCCTCCTCATCTATTTTCTTCCTTCCTTGCAGCTCTCAATCATCTGATGCACATGTCTTGTGGTTCTCAAACATCTGGTGTTTATTCTATGTGGCTCTTATGGTAAGCAAGTTTGGCCACCCGTGACATGGGATTCTTTACTTTTTACAGGGTCCAATCATCTCTTGCTGACTTGGTTAAGGGTGATTCTAGATCTAACCTTTTTATTGCTTGAGAAGCAACTGATGCATCTAAAAAAAAGTGTTCCATCAGCTCCACTTAGCTCAGAACATGAGAGCCAGTTTGGTGTAGTGGTTAATTGTGTGGACTCTTATCTAGGAGAACCAGGTTTGATACCCCATTCCTCCACATGCAACTGCTGGAGTGACCTTGGGTCAGTCATAACTCTCAGAGGTTATTATGGAAGGAGCAGTTTCTGGGAGAGCTCTCTCAGACCCACGTAGCTCACAGGGTATCTGTTGTGGGGAAGGGAAGGGAAAGGAGATTGTAAGCTGCTATGAGACTTCTTCAGGTAGTGAAGAACAGGGTATAAATCCAGTCTCTTCTCCCTCTTCTTCTTACTTTCTATCTTGAAGTGCCTGACTTGGCCATGTGGACCTGCGTTATGATCACCTGAAGACTAGGCATTGTAATGCACTCCACACATGAGTTTGCCCTTAAACACAAGTCTGAAACTCCGGTTGGTACAGAGTGCTGCAGTCTGGCTACTATTGAGTGTTAAGCAGAATCTGCATATCATTTCCTCCCCGCAGACACTACAGTGGTTACCAGTCAGGTGCTGTGTTCAATTCTAGATTCTAACTATAATGTGCACAGCCATTAATGGCATTGGACCCACATACCTGCAGGACCACCTCTCCTCCCACATTATGGAATGATCTGCTGGAAGCTTTTAGGAAGCCCCCAAGCTTTTATCATTTCACAAAATATGCAAACCAGAATTGTTCTGGGGGGCATTCTTATAAATAAAGCTGTGGTGTAATGAATCAGCTTGGGAACTTTTCTTTTCCTTTCAGTTCTTTAGGCCAATTCTTCATTGTGTTGTTTTATTAAAAAATCTTTGCTGTTGGACTCAAATATTATCATATTTTGTTCTTCATAACAATACAATATCAGGCAACCAAAGGATCAACAGATAAACCATGTTTGAGAGCAAGCATCAACACATTTAAAAGCTCGTAACTAATCTATATTTAGGGTTTGTAGAATCTTTCGGGATCAAGTGCTGTGTTCTACTGGAGAAAGTTTTCCTTCCAGACGTTTCGTTCTCAGCTGCGGAGAACATCCTCAGTGGCGTTGCAGCCGGAGCAGGCGCTCAGACCTTCTTGGCTGCTGTGCATTGAGTGGGGCCAGGGCTGCTGGAGAGCTGCTATTTCTAGGCTGGAGGGGGTGTGATGAAAGGGCAATTAGTTTGTGGATGTGCCCATTGTTTGGTGGGGCTTCCTGGAAGGGTAGTGATAAGGAAACTGGCTGTTGAATGTGACCATTGTACCGTGTTAATTGCTGGGAGGGTTGGAAGGGGTTTGAAGATAAGGAAGATGGTTGTTGACTGTGCTGATTGTTCTGTGGAATTTGCTGGTTGTTCTGAGACTTTCTGCAATTTATAGTCTGTAGAGTGTTTTGCAGAGCTGGGTACCCCAAGATTGGTGGATGAAAATGCCTTCTTCCTTTCTGTTAAAATTGTGCTGGTGTTTGTAAATCTCAATAGCTTCTCTGTTCAGGCAGGTATGATAATGTGAGACCGTAGAAGGGACTTCAGTTCTTTCAAAGTGGATGACGTGGTCTTTCATCACACCCCCTCCAGCCTAGAAATAGCAGTTCTCCAGCAGCCCTGGCCCCACTCAATGCACAGCAGCCAAGAAGGTCTGAGCGCCTGCTCCGTCTGCAACGCCACTGAGGATGTTCTCCACAGCTGAGAATGAAACGTCTGGAAGGAAAACTTTCTCCAGTAGAACACGGCACTTGATCCCGAAAGATTCTACAAACCCTAATGATGTTACCAGCCGTGAAAACCTGAAATCTTTGATAATCTATATTTTTCATATATTTTATATTTATTCCCATGCAGTCATTCCAGTGAATGATTGTTAGAAGAAATAAATCTCATATTATAAAGAGATCCTACAGCCTTACCTGGTGATTTGGATAAAGAAATGCAGAGCTGGGTATCATCAGTATATTGATGGTAACATATTCAGAAACCACAAATGATTTCTCTCAGGCGCTTCTCATACAGATTAATAGCATGGGTGATAAGACTGAACCATCTGAAACCCCACAAAGCTGTCCCTTACATCAACCTTCTGAATCTTGACCACAGGAAATTATTGAAACCAATCCAAAGCGCATCCTTAATCCCTACTTCTACCTCCAAACATCTCAACAGAATAGCATAGTACTCTATCAAAGGTTGCTAATAAGTTAAGAAAAATCAGCAAAGAGTATCAATACTCTTTGTCTGCACTTAGGCAGAGCTAATCTTCACCAGCACCATCTTCATCCCATAGCCCAGCCTGAAAGGGGTCTAGGATACATGATTTATGCAAGAAGGTCTAGGGATGCTCTGCAGCTACGCTTTCTATCATTTTGCCCAGAAAGGGCAAATTAAAGATGCAGCAATAGCTGGCCACATTATTTTCCTCTACTGTAACAGACAGTAGAGTTTTAGTGCACAAGGAGAGATGCCCTGGATCTGTGATTGATTCAAAATGGGTATTAGAGACTCTTTATATGCATTCTGGATCAGCAAGATCCTACCACGTAAGTGGTAGCTTTTACTGATCCTGATGCCATCCATCATAGTAACTAGTTCAAAGTGATGAATAAAGGGGCTAGATGCTGTGCTGGGGATTTCTAAATTGGATTCCACAATCGAGAGATGCATGCATTCCCCCTCCTCATTCAGCCTCCCAACCTGCATGGCTATCCCATGACCTTTGGAATAAACTTTCCTGGGGCTGAGGGCACCTTCTGGTGATGGACCACATGATTCAATTCATTATTTATCTACATACATAACTGTTTCACAAGATCACATGTTCAAAATTGACACTTCTAAGGTAAAAAACTCAACCTGGCTTTGTGAAATGAGTTTCCATGATTCCTGCTATCAATACCAGTTATAGCGTTAGCCAGTTTGGAGGGGAGGAGACTGATACACATGAAACAGTGACCAGCACAATTGTCACAGTAGTAGCTTCCTTGGTATTTTTAACAATTTAGTTGGTCCTAATATATTTTTTTAAAAATAATAATTTTATGTAATAGTCTTCAAGGCTAACCAAAACAATTGTGCTACCTATGATAGGTTTTTTTTAAAAATAATGTATATTAAGAAGATGATAACGGCAAGCAGAGGAAACCAACAGTGCTGAACATTTAAAAGGGCACACTGAAACATGGGATAAACTTTCCAATGTAATCTAGGCTAGACAAAGCCTATACCATTTGTAACAAATCTACAGAAGTAATGAAATTGCTTTTCAACTAAGACATCCAATGATTATTCATCTTTAAAACAAGAGCTTATATTAATCAGACCCATGAAAAGGCAGTAGCCATGTTAATTAAACAAATCACAAGGTTCCTCTTATATCGCACACAGACTTCTGGATGGCTGAAACCAATTTCATCAAGCAAGAGCTGGACATGTAGCTTTGCACTTGGTGGTGAAAAAGAAGGACTAAAGATCACAGAAGTGTGCACATAGCCATTTCAATGCAGGATTTGCCTTGCTCATATCGGTTGCAGTGAGAATGGAGAGAAACTACCCCCCTACCACAAGTGCAGCTTTAACAGTATTAATGCACATGGTTCCCACAACCCCAGGAATCATCTTTCCATGGTAAGAAAGTGCTGGCTAATATGAACTTGGAGGAGGGAAATAGCAAAAAATTGCATCAGCTGACAGATCACTGGATCCAACCCAATGTGTCTGAAGAACTGGCATTTTCTTTGGAGAAGAATACAAAGTTAAACCAGTCAACTGTCCAATTAAAAACCAGTTATAGTTTGCAGTTCTAGCATCCTGGATTTCTTAACTGTCTTCTCTTTTAATATTTGATGTGAGAGAGTGTTTAAAAACCACTCCACATCTTGGTCATCTGCAGGCCACCTCAAGTAGTGACCCCTTTGCATATAGACTCTAATTGGCTGGTATTTCAGTAGCTGATACTGAGAAAGTGATCCCGCTACCACCATAATGAGGACGTCTTTCAGATCACAAAAATATTGACTCTGAGCAAAATTAAAGGCTTCTACACACCAGCCATCTTTGAGGAACTGCTTTGTCACAACACAGATAGTCTTTTTACTATTCCAAATGGCATCACGAATGTTGTCTATATGATCCTCCCCTGGTAGGAAATCTCTGTGTTCAAAACAGAGAGTAAATCTGTTTTTGTCAGAGTACTGGATATCAAGGTGCTGTATCAAAGATTTTTGGACCCACTCAAAGTCTGTGCTGCAGTAACATAAGTAGGCATCGTATCTATGTACCTTTCCATCCAACTGTGGCTGGGGATTCTTTAAGAATGCTCTTGTCACAATCTTATACCACATAAAACAAGTCCCTCTAAAGCGCGTAAAGATCACCCCCACCCCCAAGAGCACTGTCACAGTAACACAGGTAAAGATAAAGAGCGCAAACTGTAGCTTCTCCAGCATCTTGTCTTCATCACAGTCATCTACAGAAAGTGCATAAAGAGAAACACCAGCTAGAACAGGGGGTCCAAAACAAAACATTTCATTTTGTGATCCAGCTATAGAGACATTGGTTTGGTTTAGCCACACAATCAAACTGCTTAAAGGGCAGTCACAGTAATATCTGTTAAAGGTGAGATTCAAATAGTCAAGAGTGGTAAAGAGGTCAGGATTAGGGTAAAGCAGCTGGTTTGATGATAAGTCAAGACTCCTCAAGGTCTTAGGGAAGGTGCCATGTGAAATGTAAGTCAACAGGTTAGATGACAAGTTAAGTCTCTCCAGTGATACTAGGCCACTAAAGATGTCCTCTGGAAGGAAACTAAGGTAGTTATTATTGAGATGGAGGACTTGAAGCTTGGAAAGTGCTTTGAAGACATCCAAACATAACTTGCTCTCCCATACAAGCCTTAACATATTGTTGCCCAGATCCAAGTAGATTAATTTATTGTTTTCAGGTATAGTATTATTATATTTAAAGCAATTAGATAACCGATTATATCTTAAAACTGCATACTGCAAATCTGAATATTGGAGAAGTTTGTAGAGGTAACCCAGATTTTCCAATCTATTTTCACTCAAGTCAAGGAAGATAACATCTATAGCATTTATTTCAGACCCCATCCGGTTGCTGCTTAGCAGAGCGTACAAGAGATTTGGTGGGAGTGAGTCTATTTGTTTTAGGGCATTATCTCGGAGATCCAGTGTCTGAAGTTTTAGCAAATCTTTGAATGGGCCTTGAAAAATCACCCCAATATGATTATTTTTCAAATCTATATAAATTATGTTATCAAGTCCTTCAAAAACATTATCCAGGAGTTCACCTAGTAGATTATAAGACAGGTTTAGATATTTCAGGCTCCTGAGACCAAAAAATGCTGATTTTTTAATCTGGTTTACTTTATTATTGTTAAGATCAAGCCACTCCAGAGCAGGAAGATACTGGAACACATAGGACTTAAGTGAAAAAATAAAGCCATTCGAAATATCAAGTAAGCGAAGGCCTCTTGTAGCAAGACTAGCAAACGTATCACTGTCTGGATCCTTGAGGTTACCAAAGCCATATGAAGCTCCCATTGTGTGATGAGAGAGCTTCAAAAACTGAACTGGCACTCCCTGAATAGCCTTCAAGAATTGCTGTGTTATAGCTACATCCCAGCCATTGCTACTGATGTCCAATGTTTCAATGCTAATATTCTTGAAAGGATTCCCACAGATTGGCCAGTCTACTGGTTTTCGGCTATACAGTCTATTAGAATCAAGTTTTAACAGTGTAAAATCTTTTCCTTGAAAGCTATCAAGATCTCCTTCACATATGGTTTCAATATGGTTTAATTTAAAGTCCAGAATCTTCAAAGATGTCATGTTGTAAAATAAAGGGTGAGGATGAAGTCGAGTGATGCCATTGAGAGAAAGATCCAGATATTCCAAAGAGACCAAATCTTGAAAGTAATATCCTTCCAGAATGGACTCTGTCAATTTATTATAATACAGCCTAAGTGTACTCAAGTTCAACAGGCCCACAAAAGCATCTGGGTCCAGATGAATCTCCCAATTGCCACCTAAGTCCAGTAACTGAAGGTTTGGCAAGTTTTTAAAAGCCTCTTTTCCTATGGTTACAGGAGAAACTGACTGGGATCCAAGGAACAAGTTCTGCAATTTTTCCAACAATGGGAAAGAGTTGACATTTACTTCTGTGATGCAATTGAAGTTTAAGGAGAATGTTACAACATCTTCAGGCACAGATGGAACTTGAGTGAGGTTGCACATGTCATAGTATGCAATGCTTCTTTCCACTGAACACCTGGGAATTGCAAGTATCTCTCGGCATACAAGCAACATGCCAGTGAGAAATATCAGGTGATGCAGCATTGTGGTTTTGTCCTGGAGAAAAGGGAAAAAATGGTTAGAAATGGCTGTCACAAACTCCATACTTTATCCCCACTGGAAAGTTCAAGTGCAAAGTATGTTAGAGCGGGTGTTTTGACCTCTGCTTTTCCCAGTTCCGCCTTTCATTGGTTAAGCAATAACAGAGATAATCAAAACTGAACTTCATGATTTGCCATCAGTCTGGAAATTCTCTTAATCAGGATTTTCCAAGCAGAAGGATAAACTACAGGCAAAATAGGCAATAAAGCCATTTTTAAAAAATGAAAAGTGGACTTTTATTGTGAGTGGAGACTGAGTGAGCCAAAGTCCTCCCTACATGGTGCCTTCTCCTGCAGTTACAGATGATGGGTCAAGCAGGTTCTCTGAACCCCCAAATTTCATTTTTAAAAAGTGTCTAGTTCCCTCCCTTGCAGATACGCCTATTTCCTTATATCTCCACAAGATAAGACACTAGAGATTTACGTTTTTAAATGAAAGCTGGGAATTTAAATAATGTAGTTGGTCTATCATTACAACAGTGTGTGCATATTTTAGTGCTGTTGCTTTAAAAAAATGAAACTACTTTTCATCGAAGCAGGAGGGAGGAGAGAGAGTAGTTGGACAATAACTACAATCCAGTCATCAAAAAGTGTGTCTGGAGAGGGGTGGGAGTGGGTGGTACAAAGAAAGCTGACAGAAACATTACACATGAGGGGAAAGGCTATTTAAAATTGGCCTCCAAAAAAACTCAGAGAAAGAGTGGTATATTTGCATCAGGGCTTTTATTTTTCTTTGTACCACCTTTTATTGCTTTTACCTATTTCACTATCACACTAAAAATTTTACAACCCACTTGTTTGTTCTTGAGCACTTACAATAAACTTATTGTTATACTGCCTGGGTCCACATGTCTTTTCCGTCACAAATAAAAGGGACTTGCTGAGAAGGAAGGGCCCTCCCAGACAGCCCAGTACCAGAGTGAAGGCAGCCTGTAGAGGTCCTCCCTTGTCTCCTGCCTGTGACAAGGCCCTACAGCCCCATAAACTGAACCAAGGGAGCAATGACTCAGGAAAGCTCATACCCCGCCACAAATTTTGTTAGTCTTTAAGGTGTTACTGGATTCTTTTTCTTTTCTACTGTTACAGATGAACTAACACGTCTTGATCAAATAAATCCAGTTTACTTTAACATACGCTTTTTAAATAAACCTAAATTTCCCTTTTTTATGTAACAACCAGTGTCTAAAGTCCATTTCTTTCCAGATGGTAGTGAGCAATTGTTAAAACAGAGGAGAGAACTTTGCTTTGTAAGTGGAAAAGTGAAACTAGGTGAAATCAAATCAAACAACAAAGCAGTGTAGTTTTATGGGAACCTTTACCCTACTGTGAGACAAGAACAGAAACTACAGATGGAACAAAATTGAAAGAAACTGGGGCACTGAAAGAGGAGCAAAATGCATACATCCAATAAAATTTAGAGGATACTGGAAGAAAATGAACATGGTGACTTACAAGGAAATACTCTTGAAACACTTAACATTGAATGGAAATTGAAGGGGAAAGTATTCTAGATATCAAGACTCCAGCACCAATACTTTCAAAGCCAGTATTAAGTGTCTGTACACTGCCACAGTGGATAACAGTTGGAAACTATTTTGAATATTACAGTGCCAATGCCAAACATAACCCAGGCAGTTTCCTTAATGACCACCCCCCAGAGGCACTGAAGAAAAGGGGTTGAAAAGCACTAAGCATTGCGTAAGAATGTGATTTAACAGCAGCAATATGCCATTTTTTTAAAGGAACAAGAGGATTTAGAGTAGAGATGAACAGGGGGCAACTGGATTCCCTTCCTCCACTTATTTATTTATTTATAAATTTGGCTTATAGACTACCCTCCCCTGTGAAACAAGGTTTAGGGTAGTGTACAACAGTTGTACAAGTACATCCAGATCAAATTAAAAACAGTAAACAATATAACAGTATCAGATGGCCCTAAAATGAATTCGTTTTATCATGACCCCATGGGGGAGAGAAAAAAGGGAGCCAGGCAAGATGGAAACCACTGTGTCCTCAAGCACAGGTCTTGTGGAACATCATTCAGGAAGCTTTCTTCTTCAGATCACTCCTCATACCAAAAATCACCAGCATTGATTGTGTAGGCCTGCTGTGGGATGCTGAAGAGAGTTTGGCTATCTGGCTGGTGTACCAGATGCCTAGCACACCAGCAGATACCCTGTCACACCTACAGGAGGCAGTATCAGGATTGGCTTTGGAGTTTCTCAGGCTTTCAGTTCCAGGGGACTTCAACATCCATGCCGATGAGGCCACCTCCTCACAGGCTTCAGATCTAGTGTCATCCATAGCAACACTGTGACCCTCTCAATTTGTATCAGGCCCTATGTGTCAAGCATCGGTATTTTGAATAATCAAGCTATTGTTTAAATCAAAGACTTGCTTTACCGATAATCCAATACTTGCCCAAGGAACGATACCTTGGAAGTGATACAGTAAATTACATAGCATGGCATTTTAAAGGCTACTTCAAAGACAAAGTTCAGATAGCTTCAAAGCATAACATACAGATGTTAATTGCATAGACGGTTCAAAGCATACTATCAACTAGCCATTTGGAAACTACAACATCTCTTGCAGATATGTATGGGAACTTGGGGGAGGTACTTCTACTTTACAGTATGGAGATTACTTGCATATCCTGCATCCTTGAGAGTCCACAGGTGGGGGAAGCTTTGAAGAGAAATCTTTATTCAGAAAAGGGGAATAGTTAAGGGGGGGGGGAAAGAAGTATGAACAGGGCTTGCAAAACTACCCTCTTCCAACAAACTTATAGGGAACTCTGAATGTGACATCTAGCCATCTGGATAGACATCCCACTGAATGTAGCACCTTTAATTTACTATGGTTTTATAATTTTTATGTAACTTTTAAATTGTATTTTAACTGTATCTTTTATGAATTGTATATAACTGATCATGGTATATACCATGTCCTGTTAGCCGCCCTGAGCCTGCTCCGGCGGGGAGGGCGGGATATAAATAAAACTTCTTCTTCTTCTTCTTCTTATTATTATTATTATTATTATTACCAAATACATACTAAATCAATACTAGAAATATCACACTTGACACTATGCACTAAGTAGACCATACCTTGGATTTGATCTTTAGGGTGGGGATAAATGTGGCTCTAGATGCTATTGATGCAATGCTATGGTTTGACCACTTTGCTCTGAAGACCTGACTAAGCATCCCAACCCTTCCCTGCTTAGGCAGCAAACTGATTTATGCTTGTCAGCAGAGACTGATGGATCCAAGTGGTTTCCAGAATGCTCTGCAGGATCTGATTGGATGTGCTGATAAAGGACTGGTATAACTGTCTCCCTGAAGCCATTGACAAAATCACTCCCTGATGCCCTCTTCACTCCCTCACCAAACTAACTCCGTGATATATTTTAGAGCTATGAAGAATGAAATGGGTGCTGACCCAGTTAGAGAGAGTGTGGAGGTAAACTCGTGATGAAGCTACAAGAACATGTTTATGAAATCTGTTGAGATGGCAGTGAAGGTCATAAAGAAGGAATGACACATTCAACTCTAACATTCTCGCCACAGGTGCAGTATGTTCTAGACAATTCTTGAAAGCCAAGTAGAAGACATACCTATCTGGCAAAATGGAAAAGGTTCTCTGAATTTGTGAGTAACAAAGGACGTGATCCTGAATCTATTCCCTTACAGTTTGTGTTTTCTTATTTAGTATTGTAAGAGTGTTCGGGTCTTAGTTTTTTTTTATTAAAAGTGCAGCAATTTCAGCTTTCCATAACCAAGTAAATGGAAGCTCCCTGTTTTCCCATAGACTGTCAAAGCAGTTTCTAAAAGGCCTCCTTCATCTTCATCCTCCAGTTAAACCAACAGTGGCACTCTGGAGTCTCTCACTAGTCCTGTCCCAGTTGATAGAGAAAACATTTGAACCTCTGGCTGCAACACCACCCCATCTCTTATCATGGAAGACAGCCTTCCTTGTGGCCATAACATCTGCAAAATGGTTGAGTGATCCTGTTGCATTTTGCTCTGATCCTCCGTACACTGCATTCCACATGGATAAAGTTGTTATGCGTCCAGATCCATCGTTTCTTCCGAAAGTTGTTTCTGTTTTTCATCTGTCACAACCAACAGTTCTTCCAACATTCTTCCCAAACCCAGTTGATGAAGCCCAATGTTTGTTGTATACCCTAGATGTACGTAGAGCCCTTTTATTCTATCTTGATTGTACTAAAGTTTTCAGGAAAGACACAGCTTTATTTGTTATTTATGGTGAACCCCACAAAGGATACAAGGTTTCATCTCAACCCTTGGCCAAATGGATTGTATCAACCATCTCACTCCGCTACAAGCTGGCCAAGCAGCGTTTGCCTACTCACCTGCATGCTCACTCTACCAGGGCTGTGTCTATGTCAATTGCTTTCATGGGTGGCTCATCTGTTGAAGACATCTGTGCAGCTGCCACCTGATCTTCTAAGACTACCTTTGTTTCACACTATGCTCTGGACATAAGAGCTCGACGAGATGCATCATTTGGGCAATCGGTTCTACATTCCATTTTTGCTTAACTTCGTTAAGAACATAAGAGAAGCCATGGTAGATCAGGCCAATGGCCCATCCAGTCCAACACTCTGTGTCACACGGTGGCAAAAAATGTTATATATACACACACACTGTGGCTAATAGCCACTGATGGACCTCTGCTCCATATTTTTATCTAACCCCCTCTTGAAGGTGGCTATGCTTGTGGCTGCCACCAGCTCCTGTGGCAGTGAATTCCACAGGTTAATCACCCTTTGGGTGAAGAAGTACTTCCTTTTATCCGTTTTAACCTGTCTGCTCAGCAATTTCATGGAATGCCCACGAGTTCTTGTACTGTGAGAAAGGGAGAAAAGTATTTCTTTCTCTACTTTCTCCATCCCATGCATTATCTTGTAAACCTCTATCATGTCACCCCGCAGTCGACGTTTCTCCAAGCTAAAGAGTCCCAAGCGTTTCAACCTTTCTTCATAGGGAAAGTGTTCCAGTCCTTTAATCATTCTAGTTGCCCTTTTCTGGACTTTCTCCAAGGCTATAATATCCTTTTTGAGGTGCGGCGACCAGAACTGCACACAGTACTCCAAATGAGACCGCACCATCGGTTTATACAGGGGCATTATGATAATTTGTTTTCAATTCCCTTCCTAATAATTCCCAGCATGGTGTTGGCCTTTTTTTTATTGCAAACGCACACTGTCTTGACATTTTCAGTGAGTTATCTACCATGACCCCAAGATCTCTCTCATGGTCAGTCTCTGCCAGTTCACACCCCATCAACTTGTATTTGAAGTTGGGATTCTTGGCCCCAATGTGCATTACTTTGCACTTGGCCACATTGAATCGCATCTGCCACGTTGACGCCCACTCACCCAGCCTCAACAGATCCCTTTGGAGTTCCTCACAATCCTCTCTGGTTCACACCACCCTGAACAATTTAGTGTCATCCGCAAATTTGGCCACTTTACTGCTCACTCCCAACTCTAAATCATTTATGAACAAGTTAAAGAGCATGGGACCCAGTACCGAGCTCTGCAGCACCCCACTGCTTACCGTCCTCCACTGCAAAGACTGCCCATTTATACTCACTCTCTGCTTCCTATTACTCAGCCAGTTTTTGATCCACAAGAGGACCTGTCCTTTTACTCCATGACTCTCGAGCTTTCTAAGGAGCCTTTGATGAGGAACTTTATAAAAAGCTTTCTGGAAGTCAAGGTAAACAACATCTATCGGATCTCCTTTGTCCACATGTTTGTTCACCCCCTCATCAAAACGTAGCAGGTTAGTGAGGCAAGATCTTCCCCTACAGAACCCATGCTGAGTCTTCCTCAATAACCCGTATAATAATAATAACTCAATAACTTATACATGAGCAGTTAGCCATGGAATAATTGACTGAATCCATCAATTGTTATTGCTGTTATTTAGGAAGGAAGGAAGGAAGGAAGGAAGGAAGGAAGGAAGGAAGGAAGGAAGGAAGGAAGGAAGGAAGGAAGGGAGGGAGGGAGGGAGGGAAAAGACTTACTGACAGAGGGGGGGGGAGTGGGAAATAAAGATTCCCTCTAGCCAGTGCCTTTTCCCCTTTATTACCCCACACCTCTGTCCCATGTGCCTTCTCCCTTCTCCATTCACCCCTCTGCCTGTCTCTCAGCCCTCCCTCCACCCCATTGCTGCATCCCTCTCCCCCTCGGCCTTTGCCCCACCCCCGGGCCAGCCCTCCTCCTGCTATCCTTCCGCTTCGCTCCGGCTGGGCGCAGCTGCTGGGGATATCAGGGCTGCTGCTGCTTCAGCTACTTGGGCCTGGGTGTCACTAATTCTGCTCCCCCCGCCATTGCAGAGACCATCGGGGCTGACTGCAGCTCTCATCAGGCACTGCCAAGCCCAGCCAGGGAGGCTGCACCAGGAGGACGTGTTGGGCAGGACTGCCCCCACTGCTGCTCCTTGCTGCTGCATTGGGGCCCCACTGGGCTTGCCGCCAACTGTGAGGAATGGGGATGGTGTGCACCCAATGGGACCCCAACACAGCAACAAGGAGCAGCAGCAGGGGTGGTCCCACCCTACACATCCTCCCGGCGCAGCCTCTCTGGCCAGGCTCAGCAGCGCCTGATGAGAGTTGCAGCCAGCCCCGATGGTCTTTGTGATAGCATGGGGGAGAGGAGCAACACCCAGACCCGAGTGACTGAAGCAGCAGAAGCCCCAACGTCCCCAACAGCCTGTGCCCGGCCAGAGCGAAGCGGAAGGATAGCAGGAGGAGGGCCGGTCTGGGGTGGAGCAAAAGCCGAGGGGGAGAGGGAGAGGGATGTAGCAATGGGATGGAGGGAGGGCATGGGCAGTGTGGCTTTCTCTATGGGAGGCATCCATGGCCCGGTATAGATGCGGCCATGGCCCGGTACTGGGTCGGGACCCGGTAAATGGGAAACGCTGGCTTAGAAGATACACTTGAGCTGGCAATGCCTGCTGATATCTCAGAGGCCAGAAGATGGCATTCAGTACTTAGGTGAAGGGATTGTCTAAAGCAGGGGTGTCAAACTCATTTGTTATGAGGGTCGAATCTGACATAAATGAGACCTTGTTGGGCCAGGCCATGTCAGGCTGGGCCGTGTGTGCTCCTATTTAAGATCAGATAGCAGAGAAACTTTATAAAGGACACTCAAACACAATTAAAGATTTTTTTCTTTTAAACATAAACTAAAACATGCTTAAAACATTAGCACTAACAGAAGCAATTGACATTCAAAAGGGTACAAGACAAGGTTTCCCATTGTTACCATTTCGTTTTATTTTATGTTTAGAGAGACTGAATAACCAGATAAGAGAAGATACAAGTATCAAGGGAGCAGTGGTAAAAGGTGAACAATACAAATTGAGAGCTTTCGCAGATGACCTGGTTTTTATATTAGAACAACCAATAGACTCAATTGACTGTCTTATAAACAAAATCACTCAATTTGGTTGCAGGCAGGACTGGAGATTAACTACCATAAAACAAAATTTCTGACAAAGAATATGAAGATAGAACAAACTCAATCTATTCAACAAAAATCAGGGTTTTTGTATGAGAAAAGAATCAAATGTCTAGATGTACTTATCTCAAACAAATGCAGTAGTTTAAAAATAGACAATTATGATAAATTACTCTAAGAAATTAAAAAAGACTTGGAAAAATGGCATGATCTGAATCTATCCTTAATGGGAAGGATAGCCTCAATAAAGATGAATATCCTGCCAAGACTATTATTTCTATTTCAAACTATCCCAGTACTTTTAAATAGTGGGTTTTTTCAAGATTTGAATAAGATGGTCTCTAAATATATTTGGCAAGGCAAAAAAACAAGAATTAAACTAAAGATACTGCAAGATTCTAAACTGAGAGCAAGTATGGGTCTTCCAGATTGGCAATTGTATTATAAAGCTTCTGTGCTCTTGTGAATAAGAGACTGGATACTATTGAATTATAAGAGACAATTGCTGTTAGAGGGACATGATCTTAATTTGGGCTGGCATGCGTACCTATGGTATCAAAGACTTGAAGGACATTCCTATTTTAAAAATCATTGGTTCCAGAAATCTTTTTATTACACATGGTCAGGATTAAAAACGAGAATTTACCAGAAAATTCCAAGATGGGTATCCCTAGTGTAAGCATTCACCCATCCAAATCTTTTAAAACCTAATCAGAGTTATAGATACAATGACTTGTTGGTAAAAGATAATCAACTGAAAACCAGAGAAGAGTTAGAAAGCATGGACATTAAAATGAGTTGGTGGTTGAGAATGCAAGTTGAATCTAGGTATGCCAAAGACAAGACGACAGGCTTTAATACAGAACAATACCCATTTGATAAAATCTTTCTAGGCCCTTAAGAAAAGCTAATCTTCAAATTATATGCATACCTACTATAGATGAAGATGCAAGATGAGGTAGTAAAAGATTGTATGGTCCAATGGGCGAAAAACTTTGGTCATAATATTATGTTAGAAGAATGGGAGAGATTGTGGAAATTCAATATTAAATTAACCAGATCAGTAACCTTTAAAGAAAATTTGTATAAGATGTTTTACAGATGGTACATGACTCCACAGAAGTTGTGTAAGATGTATACTAATATGTCTAACAAATGTTGGAAATGTGCTAAACAGGTGGGTTCTTTTTATCATATGTGGTGGACATGTGAGATGGTGAAGGACTATTGGAAAATGGTCCACGAATTATTACAGAAGATCATGAAGACACAGATTCAATTCAAACCAGAACTATTTTTATTGAATATATTTCCTGAGGACTATTCCAAAGAGATGAGACATTTGTTGGCGCATATCAACACAGCAGCCAGGATTTTGTTGGCACAGAGAAGGAAACTTCAGGGAACTCCCACAAGAATGGACTTGGTGGGAAAAATTCTGGAAACAGTGGAGTTGGTCTACTTATCCCAGCTGTTGGCTGGGAAATCTAAGGAAGATGCAAGAAAATGTTGGTTGAAATTCTATACTTGGAGGACTTCCAGGGTTGGAAAATGGCGAGCTGAGTTGCTTTCCCTAACGAGGACAGGCTGGCACTTCTGTTCAGGGTAGAAAAAGGCAAATTAATGCCTTCTGCCTACATTTCTCAGCTAGAGAATTGTCCAAGATATGCACAGATACTTTGAGGAGACTTACCTTAGCTGAAAGGGAGTCCCGGGGGGGGGGGGGCTCCTTTGAGGCTTTGAGGGATCGCCAGAGAGAAGTTGCATATTCATCGTCTGCAGAAGTTTCCAGAGTCATCAATTTGGAATAAGCTCGACAGGATCCAAACCTTCTTTTACAATTTTAAACATCTAATCTACAAAGGACTGGTGTTGATTTGGATAAACTACGGAAAAAAGGTACTGATTGCTATCTCTTCATTCTGGGACTAATTAAAGTTAAACAAAACAAAAGTAAAAGGTGGGAGTTGGAAATACTGAAAGCCTGAAAGGCAAAGAAGATAAGGGGCTAAATTTACAAGTTACTTTTAAAATGGTCTACGGAAGATGAAGTAGTGAAATCTCAAATGATTAAGTGGGCAATTAATGTAAATAAAGAAATACAGATGGAATATTTGTGGAAGAACTCTATGAAACTCTCAACATGTCAGAGTATTAAAGAAAATTGTTTTAAGATGATGTACAGATAGAACTTTAATCTGCGGTTTAAACAATTTTATTAATGGTAAGCAAGAAAAAATACCAGAGAAATGGGATTAGATTGTAAAAGTTATGACATGGAATGAAATGGACAAGTTAACAAGAACCTTAAGAGACTATGATTTAGAAATATTTAAGATGGAGTGGGAAAAGTTCAGAAGATACATAAAAAAAGACTGGAAAATAAAAGGACATTGGACAATTTTTGATAATGACTAAGTATAAGAGGGAGGAGGATATTAATTTTGGTTCTTATTAATTAAGGGTACCTTTAATATTAAGATTTTAAGTATACAACACCAGCGGGGGTCAAGTAACGGGGGGAGGGGTGGGGAGAAAGTAATATATGGGTTAGATAAAAAAAGTAATTATTAATGATGTAAGAAATTGAAATTTATTACCATATGTTACTAATAAAATTGTTTGAAACAGAAATTCTATACTTGGTTAGCTACTCAAGACTCTTAAGATTCTCTGGTAATAACTTATATCTCCTTTTTCCTGTATTTTATACTATAAGATTGCTTTTGTTGGAAATGTCAAATTGAACAGGTATTTTAACAAGAAGATTTACAATACAAAATTTCAAAATGTTGATGATGTAAACCTAAAAGATAATATGTGACAACTTATGTATTTTAGAAAGTATAGTTGATGCAGATTTGTATTTCATGAAAGTACTTTATATGCAGACTAAGACTGATGTATACTTTAATTTCTTATTCCCCCTTACCTTCAACTTCTAGAAAATTAATAAAATCCTTTAAAACCAAAACATTAGCACTCATTGGTCTTAAAGGTGCTTTCTTTGTATTTCTCTGATGGGATCCAGGGAACTGGGCAGAGAAAGCTCTGGCTCTTTCCTTCCTTTTGCAGGGGACCAGGAGGGGGAGAAGCCTCATTTAATAGAGAGGCTTGACTGAGTAGCTCTGCTGTGTGATTGAGAGAGCCTGGCAAAGCAATCTCTGCCTCTCCCCCCTTCCTCCCCAAGGGAGGAGCCTCAGACAATGGAGAAAACAGGGGTTTTGCTCTGTAGCTCCTGTGCAATTGAGCAAGCCTTGCAAAGCAAGCTGTGATGCAGAAGGAAGCAAGAGAGAGGGAGAAGGAATCAGATGACAGCCAGCTGCTTAGGGGCCTGATAGGAGCCCTCCGGGGGGCTCATTTGGCCTCCAGGCCACATGTATGACATCCCAGTCTAAAGCTTGGCCCTTCACATCCCTAGTGCCAAAAGCAGAATTATGTAAACTAATTTATACAAATACTTCTGTACTGGTTGCAGAACTGAGCTTTCTTTAATTCAGAATTTAATTACACAGATGCAGAAATTCATTTTTCTCTCCAAGTACACACAGTCCAGATCAAATCATATACCATTAATTGGGCTGAATTCAACACACACAACAATGTAATTCACAAAGCACCTTATTTTAAAAGGTGAAAGTTCTCTGGAAATCTGCCTCAAATTTTGAAAATTACAAGGATCAGCATTAACCCATTCTGAACCACAAATGAGTTCTGGGTGGGGAAGGTAGCACTTTCAAAGATACCTTTTCTGAATAAGTTAAAGGGATATACAATTTGTTTTGTTGCTGTTTCTAAGATACAGACTGTTCATGAAAACTGCTTTTTATGTATAAACACGTTTAACAATACTAGGAAGTTCCTTGTTAAGTGCACCATATGGCAACACCCAAAAGAAACAAAGTTGTACTTCCCCCCTCCCAATTACAAGGATGTTACCTCTCAGTAGTATGTTGAAAAACCAGTTAAGACCACTCTCCATTTTAATTAAACATGAATGGAATCCAGGGTTTTCCTTTATGTTTTAAAGTAAATAGACCTCCCAACAGCTGCCCTTTTCTAAATACCACCTTAAACTTTCATGTGTTTAATGAATTTAGCCTTAAGACAGCCAATTAGGCCACTTTAAACATCAAACAATGTGTGGTGATACAAGATTAAGCAATGATTGTCCTCAAGAACTACTGCAATATAGAAGAAAAGATGGGTCTGCAGCCAATCCTATTTTTAAAAATCATGTTTTTGAAGTTTTCAATTTCTTTTTTATTTCATACTAAAATTCGACTACTTTATTTCAGCTCAGTTCAGTGTGTTTACCTTATTTTCACTATTTCTGATTTTGTTGGGCAGGTTCTCCTTTTAAAATTTAATTCCTTTGTCCACCTAATGCTGTAGCACAAAGGTAACATAACTACTAACTATTGGAAGCAGGAATCAAGTGATTTTGTATTTCTTTTGCTTTTGTCATTACATACAACTGGACACACGTTCTTCCTTCTATCAAGTATTTTTCTTATTGCCCACAAGAAAACTGACATTATGGTGAAGGTAGGAAACAGTAACTACATCATACAATCACGTGAACCTTCAAATGAAGTCAAAAGACTCAGATACAGAAGTTGATGTTTCTACAAACCTACAAGAATTCCAGGTTTGATGGGGGGGGGGGGGGGCGGGATCTGACAATTTTAAAAAAATCATGTCTGACTGAAGCCTCATATTTATCCAGGTATGGCCCCCTGGTATGTATCCAGGTATGGCCTCACATTTATCCAGGTATGGTATTGTAAAATGAATGTGCATGGGCTCTTTATTACAAAGAGATGTAAGCACTTTCATGGAGGATGTATGTGAGTTCTCTGCAACTTGTAAAATAGGTGGGGTGGACACATTGTGATGCACCCAAGATTCAAGATGTTGTCTCAGGTCTTAGTCTGACACACTAATCACTACACTGTGCCAGCTCACATGGAAGCAAACTTCCATCCTTAAATTGAGGCATCTGGCAGACACTGGGGAGTTTTGATATTGTGTTATGATAAATATTACTGAAATGCAATGTGTAGCTTGACATGACTAATTCCATTTTGAGCATTTGCTACTAAACCTGAAACAGAGGCCTTGCATATCAAAGTAGAGGCAGAAATGTTACTAACCCCTGCTGTGAATTCCACTTCATAGTACTAACAAAAGCAACAATCCTTTGAAGATAGCATGCCTCAAGGAGAGCCAGCAAGGCTCCTCCATGAGAAAGGGAACCACAAGAGATAAGGGGAAGAGAAGGTGTTACATGTATCCTAGAAGTGTGAGAATGTAGTATTGTTTAGAAATCCTTTGATGTACACTGTTTAAAGCATTGCTTTTCCCACCAACTGGCATCAGTTCCAATGCTCCTTTGTCCAGAACCTTGAGATATCAAATAAACGTCTTAACATTGTAACAAATGGAAGTCCGTTTACTTTGAGCCTCCATTGTCTGACAGCATCTCCTTTCCCAGTCCTGCACAGACCTGTCAAATCCCTACTTGAGAGAGGGATAAGAGGGTCTGACACTGACCGTCAATTACTCGACATGCCATACCTGCACAGTTGAAACAGCTGCTACCACCATAGGACAATGACTGGAAAAGAAGAGAGGGGATTTACTCTTTTGCTTTGGTTTCAGTTTCCAAAGACAGGAGAGTTTGCTCCCTGCATGGCCACATGGAAAGCCAAGTAGCCCAGAGTTAAGTCTGTGTCCATAGCCAAGCTGAGGGAATGAGCTCCATGTTTTGCTAATTCGTCAGCTGTGTGGTCTGGATCCCTATCAACCCCTAGGCTTGGACCCTGTGACAACCTTACTTCTCTCCAGCCAGTGCAAAGGCTTTAATTCCCTATGGCACTCACTTCCTCTCCTCCTAGCACTTCCACATCCACAACATCAACATTTTTCAAGGAACCCTCACACAAACAGAAATGCAGCAGATGTGAGCATAACAGAGGAAAGCCTCCACCCACAACAGCCAGAGACAACTGCAACAAAAATGGTCATATGATCCAGTTTGAGAGCCAAGTTTTGTGTAGTGGTTAAGTGGTTCTCCTTTGGGAGAACCAGGTTTCATAGAACAGAATAACAGAATCACAGAGTTGGAAGGGACCTCCAGGGTCATCTAGTTCAACCCCCTGCACAATGCAGGAAATTCACAACCTCCCCCCCCCAATTCACAGGATCTGCAATGCTGTCAGGTTTGATTCCCCACTTCTCCACATGCAGCTACTAGTGTGATCTTGGGTCAGCCACAGTTCTCACAATGCTGTTCTCTAAAGCAGCTCTTGAAAGAGTTCTCTCAGCCCCACCTACCTCACAGAGTGTCTGTTGTGAGGAGAGAAAGGAAAGAAGCCACTCTGAGACTATTTAAGACTATCACAACTTGTAAAATGGATCCACAAAGTTACTAGCTCTTAAAATGTTAATAGTCCACCTGTGTATACACAATAATATGATGTGGCAGTTTATTGACCTAAATGAGCTCCATGGGAAAAGAACCAACTTCCTTCAACATATAAACATTTTCAAAACAGAAAAGCCATGATGGATCAGACCAAAGGTCAATGTAGTCTAGCACCCTGCTTTCCCTTGTGGCCAACCAAATTGTACTTGGATGTTTACAAGTAGAGATATGAAGGCCTAGGGGAGAGGAAAGATTGGGGGAGTTTCATTTTTTCCAAAGTCAGAAATTTGCTGGGAAATTTGGGAGAGCACTGGGGTGAGGAGAGTCTTATACTTTATATATATACTATATTTTCAAGGTTTTTTGTTTAGATAATTTTGGCAAAATGATGTATTTTAATTATATTATTAAATAGTTCCATGTTTTCAATATAAGCACAACGTATAAGCAAGCAGAACTCCAGCTATCCTCTCCCTCAGAATCTGGTAGTTCCCTTTACACATCCTAGTCAACAGACATTCTCCACAAATGTATTTATTTACATTACTTATAGTCCATCTTTCTCACTTGGATTCAAAACAGATTACACAAAAGGAGTCAATACAATCCACAGGATGGGATCTCCAATAAACATTGCAATAGGATTAAGACTGTAGAACCTACTAGACGTCTCTAAAAACAGAACTGAAGCAAAACATAACTATTAACATGACACATACAACGATGTCAACAGTACATAGTTTAGGATCCTAGTTTAGCAAGCTACACACACAATACAATAAATCATAGTCCTTAATAATTTATCCAAATAACCTGGTGAATCATTAGTACAGTGCAGTCCTATTGCCTGCATAGAAAAGCCCTTTTGAATAATTCTGTCTTGCACAGTTTGTGGAAAGCCAGGAGAGTGGAAGCCTTCCTGACCTCCTTGGGGAGGCCATTCCACAAGGTGGGGCCACAATGAAGAAGACATGTGTACATGCAGCTTTGTCTGGTTCCCTGATAAAGGTCTATGAACTAGTGGCCAAGCCATCACCATATTAATGGCAGTGAATCCAATAATTATGTGGTATATAAATAAATATTTATTTTTGGCTGTCATGGATCATCTGCCTATCAATTTCATTCATTGATCCCAAGTACTTTAAGCCTTAACTTGTACAGAGGGTGCTCCAAGCCCTTGACAATTTTTTTCTGCACCTCTCTTCTACAATAACCTTCCTCCCTCCAAATGAGGTGACTAGAAATGTGCATAATATTCTGAATGCCAGCACAGATCTACATAAGGGTGCATGAGATTTTATTTTCAATGCCGTGCATAATAATTCGGTAGTGCAGAATGTGCCTTTTTGCACTACCACTCCAGACTGAATTGATGTTTTCATCAATTATACACACAACTGCAAGATCTTTTTTCTGGTTAGTCACCTTTCAGCATATAATCAGGTAATTTCCTTCATGCCTGGTCAACTGCAGCAGGTCGTGATTTGTCACGGTCAGCCAAGGTAGGCAGACAGAATGAAAACTTAAAAGATGAGAATACCACGTGCTCTTGCATTATTCATTCTGCTCTTACCGATTAACCTAACTTGTTCGTCATAAGGAAAACTTGTAATTTTTTCAAAGATGGCAGGAAACCATGTTAGCCCATAGAATGCTCAGCTGCGAACACGACAGGATGCCCTACAAAGGTAGCTCATAGCCACGCGCCTCGCACCCATCCTGCGCCTCAGCCTGCTAGACCGTGACCCCGATTTGACCCAAAACACACACCTCTTCCCCCACCCCGGGCAAGGTTACTGACCAGCTCCGAGCAGGAGTAAGCGCCTTCCGGCTAGGTGTGCTAGGGCCCATCCACGCCTACATTTCCATCCTAGCACATGCAGTCGCGGAACAATCACACTTCCCGGAGGCGCCGTGTGTTTCGTCCCAGTCCAGGCAGAAGTCTCCACCCCTCTCTTCCTTCCCTGCGCCTTTCCCTGGGGCGAAAATCGCGGCGGAAGAAAAACGGCCTTTAGGGGACCTAAAAACCAAACCGGGCCCTGCCCTTCAGAATCCTCCCACCCTTCAGGGAGGCGAGCGTCTAAAAAGCTGCACGTTTGTCGTGGAGAGAAGCGAAAAGTCCCTCCGAAAAGCTCCTGTGGGGGGAGAGAGTCTCTTTTACCTTAGTTCCGCGGTAGTTTAGTCAGACGATCGGAACTGCCCCAACTCCCCGCTCCCCATTACCCAAATCTACAGCAGTAGTCCTGACCAGGACGCTGAGCCTGAGAAGAAAGGCGAGCTACTCGTTACAGAAGCAAAGGAGGACCTTGGACTACTCTCGTTAAACAGCGACCACTTGAGCGACGTTCTCAGATAAAGGTGTTCGGTGAATGCGCTGTTTCCTTTTGGCGGCAGCTGGTAATCCAGGCGTCAGGCTCTTAGATTTACACAATCCACAATCATAGGTAGGGTTGCCAAAATGCAGGCATGATTTCCAGACTACTGAGATAGTGTAAGGAGAATACAAGGGAAATTGAGCTGCCTCCCCACAAATCCTTGAGGATTAGGGTTGCCAATCCCCAGGTGGGGGCAGGGGATCCCGAAATGTCTGTTGGGAACTCTGTTATTCCCTATGGAGATTTATTCCCATAGAAAATCATGGAGAATTGATCCGCGGGTATCTGGGGCTCTGGGGGGGGGCTGTTTTTGGGGGTAGAGGCACCATACTTTCAGTATTGTATCTATTGCCTCTCCCCAAAATAACCCCCAAGTTTCAAAAAGTTTAGACCAGGGGGTCCAATTCTATGAGCCCCAAAAGAAGGTGCCCTTATCCTTCATTATTTCCTATGGAAGGAAGGAATTGAAAAGATGTGCCGTCCCTTTAAATGTGATGGCCAGAACTCCCTTTGGAGTTCAATTATGCTTGTCACAGCCTTGATCTTGGTTCCACCCCTAATGTCTCCTGGCTCCACCCCCAAAGTCCCCAGATATTTCTTGAATTGGACTTGGCAACCCTATTGAGGATTCCACATGATGCAATGCAACTATGCCCGGTACAGCCTGACAGCCAGAAACACACACTTTTCCTAGGGAGGGGTTCCTGGGGAAAGGGTGCCAGATAAAGGCCCTTTGGCTGATGAGTGGGAAAGAGACAGAAGCAGGAAGAGATTTATGGGTTCTTTCAGGAAAGGGAAAACTAGTGTGGGAGGGGAAATGAGATGGCCCTCCTGCAAGTCTTTCTGGGTGCCCTGCTTGTCTATTTACTTGAGAACCATTATTAATCTTTACACATTGGGAACAGACAGTGTACCAACCAGTAACCTGGATGTTCATGAAATGGGGAAAGGTGAAAGTTTACTTGGAAAAAGTCAACTTGTAGGAAAAGATATATCCACAAAAGGGATTACATGTATAGTTCACTAAATATAATTCATGACAGAACCTTTTTGACAAAAAATGCTTAAGTGTAAAACCTGTATTACTGAGATATGACTGAAAGGACAAAAAACACTGCAAAACATACAAGGAGAATATTATGCTGAGTAAGTAGGCTGATACATCCTTATGTGTCTACCTTAATTACCCTGCCCTGTCTGCAATGGAGCCATCTGCCCCCTACCCCCGCCACCCCACTTGAGGGCCAGAACGGCCTCTTCTTGCAGGCACCCTCTAGCCCAACGTAAGCCCAACATGGAGCTTAACTTTCAGTCCTGGGCGTTGAAAGTGCCCCGTTGTATCTGCTTGCTGGGGGGTCAGAGATTTCTTCCAGCCCCTAAGCAAGCAGAAGCAACAGAGAACTTAACTTTCAGTCCTGGGCATGGAAAGTGCTCCCTTGTTCTGCTTGCTGAGGGGTCAGAGATTTCTTCTGTCCCCTAAGCAAGCAGAAGCAACAGTGTATGACAACGGCAGAAGGATGCAGCCGAGGAGCTGGAGGCTGGTTAGGGGCCCCAAGCCAGGGGGCCCTGCTTAGCAGTCAGGGGGCTGTGCTCCCACAGACCCCCTCATAGCTACGGGCATGCCCTTAGAAGCATTATGAAGGTAAGACTAGGCAGGTCTCTTTCATAACTACTTAGATATGCAGTAATAGGCAGAACACCAAGATAAAAAATAACAGGAAGGAAAGAAGAAATATTAATCCATCTTCACATCTACCTCCGTCTCAGAATGGGATGGGAGGCTCATGAGCCTTAAATGACATGCTGAAATTTCCAGCCATTAATAACAGTGGCACTGAAAGGCTATTTCAGATTATAGGCCCCTATTTTGTCTCTTTGCTTGGGTTCAGTTTTCATGCTGAGTTAAGCTGCTTAAACCACCAGTTGCCAAAGATTGTTCAGGAGACACAGAGTTCAAGGCACCTGACACAATGCCAGGACTGGATCTGCATGTTTTTTGAGGGGGGGGGGCAAAATTAAAAAATGGTGCCCCCTTTTGGGCCATTCTATCTTATGGTCCCATAGAATACAATGGACTCCATACCCAATTTGGCACCCCCCTCCTTCAGCGCCCGGGGCAAGCACTCCCCTCTGGTCCCCCCCCCCCTAGATCTGCCCTGCACAATGCATCTTTGGCATCTGAGCCACTTGTGGGAAGGGCGAGATATAAATTCTAAATAAATAAATAAATTACTGTATTCAGTACTAGTCTTAAATGTTGCCTGAGTACAGAGATCTGCTTGTTACTTCTGCATATCACTCGATGATGAAAAGTGAGCAACCTTAAGAATAAAATAAATTGGCATTTTCATTCTTTATTCTAGAAACATATTGAGGCTCAGTCTAGCAAAAGGGTTGGGGAGGGGGAAAATCCGAAGGTGATCAGGTCTGAGGTAACTGCCATAGGCCTTTATTAGTCAAAGATATTGAATCAAATAACCAGATCACATGCTATGTGAAGGTTACAGCATCAAGATATATATTAAAACTGTCTAATGGAGATGATGACTTATGAATGAAAAGCTCTTTGATTCTAGGATTCTCGTGACGATATCAACTAATGTTTGAATACATGTGTAGGCTATGTGAGGAGGACTGGGTTGACAACTAAGCTCTTAAGCCATGTGGTCAAGGTCTGTACAAGAAGTATCATAGTTGACTGGAATAGTTACTTGAGACAGATATGAACATAAAAGCCCAGCTTGCTGGATCAGACCATTGTCTATTTGGCCCAGCATTCTATTTTCAATGACAGCTCCACAAAGACTTCTGAAAGTTCACAAAGAAGGCAATAGCCACTCCCTGTTATTTCTCTGTTAAAGCCATTCCTTCATGTGATAATGAATTCAATACATTGATTATACCTTCGGTGGGGGAATGTTCTGGTTTGATTTGTAGTTAAGTGGAGATCACTGTATTGACTAGCCCCTATTCCTAGCATCAGGAGAGGAAGGAAAAACCTCTACCAACTCTATAGCCATTGGTTATAGTACTGTAGAATTGCAATGCTTTCCCTTATTTTTTTTTCTGGATTAAAAGTCTTCCAAACTGTTTTAGACTTTATGCACAAGTGTGATGCTCCAGCCCTTTCCACAACCTTCTGATATTCTGTTTTCCCTTATATTCAGCCAAAGAACAGACATCTACAGTTCCCAGAAATATTCTCCAGAACAGTGTGGAATGCAGCATCAGGGGCTGCGTAAAGAAAGGGAAGTCATGCTTGCCAGTGAGAGAGAGAATGTTGATATGTGAGAGTTTTGATTGTTTTTCCTTCTGTATTCATCCCAGCATATCCTGCTGTGCTGCCTCTGGAATCTTAGAAGTAACTTTGGGGAGAAGGATGATGTGTGTGTGCTCTGGGGTGTACAGAGAGCTAAGCTCCATTCCTTGAGATTTGTTCCATTAGCAAGGCAGTTGGATCCAATATAATGACTATGGTAGTGTTTTCTATTGAGCATGTGTAGGAAGGGCCATATGTCATTATTGCTTTCCTCAGAATCTACTAAAAAGAGATACCTCTCTACAACCTTGCCAATGGAAGCCCCAGAGAGTCTTTTGTGTAAGTGATCAAATTCCCATATTGATCCTAGAGAATAGTTATTTCTATATATTGGATTCTGTACTGTTGGACGGATGGGACTTCTATGGAAAACTTGTGAAATGAACTCTATTCTTCTCATTCACTTAAAGACATATTCTGCTACTATTTTTTCCCCTGGAGAAAACCTTTGTTGCTAGTGCAATTTTGGGATTCTATGCTACCTCTTTGCCAACTGTTTTCATCCTCTGGTTAGAACTGTTCAGATACTGGTGGGGGAGGGTGCAGACTGCGAAGCTAAAGGGGCAGCTGATTCTTGGGTACCATCTGTGGTATACGCATAACTGTGGCAGCCTATAAAGACAGAGACAGGCACAAGAAAACATAAGAACTGAGCTCTGGTTTTAGCAACAGCCCCTGCTGGTCTCATCATCCTGTAATATTCTTTCTCTGAAAATCTGCAAGCATGGGAAAATGAATGTTGAAGTTTTGAAATATATACTTCTCCTTAAACTAACACTCAGCACTGATGTTGCTGTTATTTTTACTACATTTCACGTTGGGGAAATTATTACTTAATCACACGTACCACTCTCTTGATTTCTTCATTTGCTCCATGTAGAAATTGTCACCAAAGTGTCAAACTTGCAAGAATAGCAAGGTTCTCTCTTATGAATGCAAACAATATACAGCTAGCTGTGCATTTTGAAGTACACATATAATATTGCTTGATTTTATAGTTATTTTAACCCAAGGTTCTCAAGCTGCATTATTGAGAGAGAGAAGATTAATGAGAAAAATGTGCCTCCCTTTTTTTTCTACTGAAGGAGGCAAACCATGTTAATTTGAGCAACATGTAGGTAAATGAAGGAAGTCAGTTGCAAAGCTCATACCAGTAGTTTGCTGCTGTTGCAAGAAATGGCCAACCCCCCCCCCCTTTTAGATAGAAAAAAGTGCTGATGCTATAAAAAGAAAAGACAAGATTGCTTCACATCTTCCTGAAAACATAAAGTCCATGGCCCACAGACTTCTCCTTTCTAATTTTACCACGGCATTCTTGTATCAACCCCACACCATCCTCCCAATTGTTTTGTCTTTTTGTTTGGATTTTTGTTACTGACATATTTTAGTCAGGCAGCCAGTTCCAAAGGTGACACTGTTTTTCTACTTCCAAGCTATCTCTCAGTATTGAAAATGAGCTAGAAGAAGAAGATATTGGATTTATATCCCGCCCTCCACTCCAAAGAGTCTCAGAGTGGCTCACAATCTCCTTTACCTTCCTCCCCCACAACAAACACCCTGTGAGGTGGGTGGGGCTGAGAGGGCTCTCACAGCAGCTGCCCTTTCAAGGACAACCTCTGCCAAAGCTATGGCTGACCCAAGGCCATTCCAGCAGGTGCAAGTGGAGGAGTGGGGAATCAAACCCGGTTCTCCCAGATAAGAGTCCGCACACTTAACCACTACACCAAACTGGCTCTCCGCTAGGCAGCACAAGTTACATGACTTTTCACTTCAGATGTGAAAACACTGTAAGACCAGCATTACAAATCCGTTGTAAGTGGCAGAAATATCCGTGATAGGAATTGATTGAAGTCAGAAGCACATCACTCTCTCTTGGATTCTGCTGCTACCCTGAGGATAAATACATTGTTTTCTTGTTAGGTCAGCATGCCGGCTATTACTTTGAACTGGGCCTGGAAGCAGTTAGGGAACCAGTGTAGCTGATGCAGCACAAGCTTTGTATGTTCTAAATGGCTGACCGCAGACAGTTATCTAGCCAACATATTTTGTATCAATTATATTTTCTGAGCTGTCTTAAAAGGCAGCACCACAGAGCAGGGGTGTCAAACATGCAGCCCGTGGGCTGCATCCAGCCTATGCAGGGCTCAAATCTGACCCCTGAGCACCTTCCTTCTTCCACTTCCTTTTCCAAGGCTGCTACTGCAGCTGCACCATATCTTGCTTTTTACCAGCTCCATCAATGGTTCTTTGCTTCCTGCCTCTTGCCTCCCTCCGTCTCTCTTTCTCACATATACACAGAGGCACAAAGAGAGCTCTGCGGCTGCTTCATGCAGGAGGGATACAAAGACAAGTCTCTCTCTCTCACACACACACACAAACACACACAGCTTCTGCTTCCTTCTCTGGGACTGTTCCTCTTGGGGAGGAAGGGAAGGGGAGGAAAGAGAGAGAAAATAGCTTAAAGAACAACAACATCTTATTCCAGGTATAGCTTTGGTGTGCAAGCACTCTTTCTTCTTCTTTGGAGGGAAGAAGGGAGGGTGAATGGATTCTTCTGACAAACACAGTGTACATTCTGAAAAGTTTTTTTTAAAAAAATAGGATTTCTCTGTTCCTATTAGGATTTCTTTTTCTTTCAAAAAGACCCTGATTAGGAATTAGAACACTTGGATTGGTTCATATATCTTGGAGAGTGGAGTGATTTCAGATGCCAAATGATAATAGCACACATTGCTAATGCGACAGAAAAACTAGTTCTCAAGTCCAAGAGAATGCATTATCTTGTGCTTCATTATCAATTGCAAATCAGCAGTCTCTTTTTCTATTCTCTTTTTGAAATTCCTTTGTAAGAGCCCTGCTACTCTTAGGTCAGCAACTAGATGTTGTGGTTTCTAATGTCAGCCTTATGTTTATTTATTCTTTGAATCCTCCAGGATGGAATTGAGATCTAGGTTTCCTGTCTCATTACCAACGCTGGTTATCTCCATGCCTACTACCTCTCTGCATATCACACCTGATCCAATCAAACCTGCACTTATCATTCATCTACTACTACCATTTGACATCTGAAATCACCTTTATCAAATTTATATCTCTGGTACCTCATGTTATGTTTTATGGCATGCATGGCCCAGCCCAATAAAGTGACATTTATGTCAGTTCTGGCCTTCATAACAAATGAGTTCAACACCTCTGACATAGATCATATTACTGTAGTCCCATCTGGAGGTTATGGTAGCATAGGTCAGTGTAAATGGGAGTTTGAGAACATTGTCTCTACAGGAGAGACCTGCAGAGACATGTGTCTCCATGGAAGGCAGGTGGAGAGAGAGAGGACAAAGGGAGAGAGGGGAGGGGTCAGAGGGCAGCTCCCAGGTTAAGACAAAGAGAGGCATCCCATTCAAGGAGATAACATCAAGACACAGAGTGATGTAGCACCTCTCCCCCCACCCCCTGCATATCCAGGCATGCTGAGTCACTCACTCCAACACCAGGCTCTCAAAATTCCCCAAGGCTGATTGAAAGCTGAATGAAATCAGACCATCTTAACTGAACTCCCTCCCTTGAGGTACAGAGGGGATGATTTGTTGATACACTTTTGGATTGATGCTGCTTTATTTTGGTCTACAAAATAGGAACCCAAATTTATCTCTCATAGTGCATTACAACAAATACAGTAAATGGGTTGAATCCTCAACTGTCATTCCATCAACATAGCAGCAGTTATGTTGACATTTTCAACACAGCAGCAGAATGGGATTTCCATTGACAGAAAAAGAGAGGGAACAAAGTTGGAGTCCAGGGGCACCTTTAAGACCAACAAACAAAGAAGGCTGTGTAAGAGGAGAGAGGTGGTCATCTTTTTCTGGCTGGACTCTACTTGCACCATTTACTATCAAAGTCTATGTTTTCAGATTCTAAATAGGTTTGTATTTACAGTGTCCTTTAAAAAGATTAGTGAAATAAAGCATGCATTCAAACAATAAGGCTTTCCCTCCTCTTTTGCCAGAAATTTGGACTATTAGGAGAGTATCAATATACCTTCTCCCCCCCCCCCACCATTTTCATATGTTGTCATTGTGAGCCTTTCATTGGCCATTTTTGTTGCTAGCGCTGATTCATTTGTTTATTTTTGCCATTATTGCACCATTTATACACAACTGATACAAAAAAATCCTGGCATCCATTTTAATGACAACAGTTGTTAGTAGGCTCCAGGAATAAAGATGGCTGGGGTTTTGGAGAATCCATTTCAGAAACGGGGATAGAAATATCCCTGTTGAAACATTGAAAATTTGGTGCCACAGTCTCATATAATGAGAGAATAATAATAATAAATAATAAAAAGGTAAAGGTAGTCCCCTGTGCAAGCACCAGTCGTTTCGGACTCTGGGGTGACGCCACAGCATGTTTTTGTGGCAGACTTTTTTTTTAATGGGGTGGTTTGCCATTGCCTTCCCCAGTCATCTTCACTTTCCCCCCAGCAAGTTGGGTACTCATTTTACCAACCTCGGAAAGATGGAAGACTGAGTCAACCTTGAGCCGGCTACCTGAACCCAGCTTCTGCTGGGATCAAACTCAGGTCGTGAGCAGAGCTTAGGACTGCAGTACTGCAGCTTTACCATTCTGCGCCACCAGGCTGCATGAGAGAATACACTACCCCAAATCCTCCCAAATATATGCACCTGCTATATTGTATGGGTTGGGCAAAGCATGTATTTTCCAGCTTCAGTATCCACAAACGCATACCCTTAAAAATTTGGGTGTCCAGGTGTATGCATTAAAGCTGGGAAGTACGGTATGTGCATCACCCTATTCAAAATGCAATTGTGTGTATTGAGAGACTCATGCCTAATATTTGATCCACCAGAGTTTACAAGCTGGCCTTGAACAAAGCAAAATCAGTAGATTTGGACAAATACAATCTAAACAGGCATTTTCTATTGCTTTCCCTATTCCTTCTTCATTCCTGATGTATTAAATTGATCTCCCCAAAATGCTGTTCCTGAGGAACAGGGGGCCTTCAGGAATGACACAAGGGGTAAATTGAGGAATGAAAAGGAGAAGGAATAAGCAGAAATTACTTGCCCTTTAATTAGCAAAACATTTAGTCTGGATCCAACCTATTTTCTTACAATAGAAAACATTGGAGCATCTTTGGTCTAAAACATTGGAGCGTTTTTCAGGCCAAGGTTTCATCTAGGCAGGTTTTGTCAGCAAACATATTTTTGTTTTTATTTACAGAATTTACACACTACCTTTCCAGCTTATCAAAGTCATCATGGCAGCTAACAATTAAAAGCATAGCATGATAAAACAATCCACAAATTCAATTAAAGCCAAGAATAAATTATGTATATAAAAAGCACAGACCTGGGAATTATAAACATAGGGCAGGGGAAGGGGTCATAGAGGGAATGGCAGAAGAAATAAATCTTCACTTGCTGGCAGAAAATAATGATAGAGGCAAACAGACAAATATCTTTGGGGAGAGAACACCACAGTTTCAGTGCCATAACCAAGAAGTCTGTCTGTTGGGTTCCCACATGTCTAACCTCAGAAGGTGGGACCACCTGAAGCAGGCCCTCAGAAGATAAACTGGTGACCATGTGCAAAGTTTGAATTACATTTCTATTTCAGCATCCCTACATGTGTGTGATTTCAGAATTAGAACAGCTTATCTTGGTTTCAGGCAAAGGTCTTTCACTGACCTTACTACATAAATCCTGCAACTAGATATGTGAAAGTTTGCACCCGAGGCCTCATGCATGCAAACCATATTCTCATAAGTCATCTGCTGCTCTTCCACCCCACATTCCATCCAACATAATTTAATACATATTCCAGAGATTATAAGGGCAGCCCTGCTGAAACTGGCAGTGGTCCATCTCCTCAGTTTCACACTGCAGTCAGTCACATGCTCAGGAGAGGTCTACCACAGCATCCCCAAGTTTTAAAGCACAACATTTACTGTTGCAATCTCCCTGTCATAACAGCATTCATAGTCTTAAATAATACATCTGGTGTGATGAAATATTTAATTAATGCCATAAAACACGTGTTTCGCTTTCAAATCCAGTATGCTTGAGCACTAACTCAAACCAACATTTCACAAATTTCACTTAAGTCAGTTTTTTCCCCCTAGAAGAACAACCTTGTTCGATTGCATTACAAATCAAACTGCTTGTCAGAACAGATGAGTAACTACATCTACTAGTTGTCTGTCCCCTCCAAAATGTCCCATTTTCCAAATTGTATGTGATCTGCAGTTTTAAAGGGGAGATATAAAAAGTCTCCCATGAAGGAGAGAATCTGTCTATGTGGCAACAAAGAGGTGGAATCAGTTGAGCATGTACTCTTTCACTGTTGCTTTTATCAGGAAGCTTGATCAAATATAATTTCCATTCTGTTTAATAATTGCCCAGGATGTTCTGATGTTGATGTTTTAAAGAAGCGGTTACTATAAGCAGCACTACATTTTTTCCAGCAGCTTGCAGAATTCATTGTGGAATTTTATGTATAGATTAGGAATAAGGTCTGTTGTTGGAATAAATACAATGGGCTCTAGAAAGAGACTCTTGGCGAGTTGTAAGCCAAAATGCCCTCTAAACGAGGCTGGGAAATTGTCAGATGGGCAGCTGGCTTAATCAGAATCTTTTACCTGTGTATACAGGATTCCACATCAAAAAATTAATGCTTAAAAATATTAGGGACTCTAATTAAGTAAAACAATTAAAATTTATTCCAGAAAAATATAGGCTTACATACAAGATAAAATACTCATAAAATCACACATTCAGTTTCCTGTATAATACTGAGTACTTCCTCAGGGACCTCCCGGACCCTTTGTTCTGTTTCTGCATGTATAAGCACGTCAACCACGTAGCTTAACATGTGATCCTTTGAATCTGGTTGCAAGTGGTCCCACATTTGCACTACATGTGCATGGCAAATGCTCGGACTTGAGTGAAAGCCTTGGGGCGTCTGCTTAAAGACGTACTGTTGACCGTGAAAAGTGAACACGAATTTGTACCAACCGGACTCTTGTAAGCGGATCGAGTGGAACGCATTAGCCAGGTCCAAAATGCTGTAATATTTGGACCCTGCAGAAATGGCGGCCACGATCTCATTGTACTTGGCGACCACTGGGGCAATGGGGGGAGTTACTGCATTCAGGGCTCTAAAGTCGACTGTCATCCTCCAAGTGATTCCGTCTGCTTTCAAAACTGGCCACAAGGGGACATTGCAGATAGATTGCATTGGGAGAATGACGTCCCACCTTAAAAGTCCTTCTATGGTCTTTCCAATGCCTACTTCTGCTTTGGCGGGATATTTGTACTGACGCTGTGGAGGGGGATCCTTGCCTTCTATCAGAACGTAAGCCTTCTTTACCGCCTTGTCAGTGATCCATACCCCTGGAAATTTTTGAACCCATACATCGCTAGTGAGAGGTGCCAGTGGAAGAGGAGCCTTTAGTGCTTCACACCAGTGTACTGCGTTGATGAATTCTGGCCCTCCTGGGATTTGCCACAGAAGGCAGTTGGCCATATCAATGGTTATCTTATTCTTGGTTAGGAAGGGAGCCCCTATCATGCCGTCGTCTTCTCCCTGATTACTGCAGGACTTCATGACTGATGTGAGTTTTCCCATGGTGACTGGGATCTTTTCCCAGATATGCGAGGCATGACTACCGCCTGCATACCCAGCCAGTTCCATGGTCTTTTCTGTTTGAGTGCCTTAAGTCACTAACCTAGGATGGAGCAGGTTGATGGAGGCTCCTGTGTCTACTAGTAAGTTGGTAGTTTTACTTTTCCCTGGAGCCCCAATGCCTGCCTTTACCATTGGTCTCCCCCACACATCTGGCTTTAATCTAGCTATGATTCCATTGAAGAGATCAGTGGGCTCCGGGCATCCCTAGCACAAATCTGTGTCCTGGGAGAAGATGTCATACATTTCCTCCTGCCTTTGTATGGCAGCCATGGGATTTTGGGGAGCTTGGGGCGGAGGGGGAAGTGGCGGTGCTGAAGGCCATACCCCTCCCCTCTCTTGAATGATTTGCTGTTGCCTCCACAGTAGCACGGCCGTATGTGCTTTATCATACTGAGCCATGTTTCCCCCTGCTCTAATCAAGAACATCCAAGCTTCATTCCTAGCATCCCATTCCTCTTGTGTCATTTGGCGGACTCCTCTCAAGTCTGGGTACAGTTTCTGTGGCTGCGCAGACTGCTGACTATTATCAGGGGCCATTTGTGGGATTTCCTGGCTAACGGCTTGGAGTGCAGTGCCATAATCCACAAAGGGATTATTACGCTGCACTGAGGCTGTTTGCTTTCATCTCCCTGATTTCCCATTTGGTTTTGCTTGACTTCCCCCGCTCTGATGCTGGGGAGGCTCTCCATTGTTTGGCTTGGGATTTTGAGGATGGGCTTTTCTCTTTTGGTACTGGGAATGAGGGCCATTGTTGGCATAGGTCACAACATTAATGGCTTCCTGTCCCTTCTCCTTTTTCCCAGTTCTTCTGCATCTTTTTAGTTTACTCATAAATTTGCTAACATGAGCTATGCTAGCCTCCAGCTCTTCCCACCTGGGGTTTCTAACTTTTTCAAGTCCTAGCAACTCCTGACCTGTTAAACTTCCCGCCGCTGCTGGTGATTGGCGGGGGATTTCGCGCCCCGCGCTGGAGGCGCCTGGGACAGCCCAGTCACCTCTGCGCATGGCGCGTATGGCTGCCGATACACTACACCCCTCCCCCCCTGGTTAATGAACATAGTCCTTAAGGTACGCGGGAGGTCGGCGCTCCCTGGTGGACCTTCTGGGGAGGTCCGGTGGAGGCGGCGCGGCTTCCGCTGCTGGTGCGTCGGGGGGGCCGTGATGTGGCCGGAGGCTGCGGGTCTGGTTCCGTCGGTCCCTCGGGGTCTGACGGTCCCGGCGCTTCGTGCGGCGGTGTAGCCGGTGTTGGGGCCGTGTCCTCAGGTCGGCCCTCGGTTGGCTCCTCCCCGGGTCTCGCCTCTTCGGTGTCCGCAGGTTCCTCCGGTAGCATGCGGCGGCGTAACTGGTCTATGTGCCGCCGTAATACCTGGCCCCCCTCGGTTGATATATCGTAGTGGTGGGACCCTGTTACTCGTAGCACCCGGCCCGCCACCCATTCGGGCCCCCTGGCATAGTTCCGGGCGTAAACCGGGTCGCCTGCGAAGAAACCCCTGGCTGCGTCCCGGACCTCGGGACTTCTGCGGGTGTCTGGGGCCCTGTCGGGGTGTAGTCTGTCTAGGCGGGTTATGAGCTTGCGCCCCATGAGGAGCTCTGCGGGACTGACCCCTGTGACCGGGTTGGGGGTGACCCTATTATCGAAAAGGAATGCGGCTAACCTGTGGTCCCAGTCGCCCTGCACGATTCGGCTCAGGGCTTCTTTGGTTATGCGGACCATCCGCTCTGCCTGGCCGTTGGTGGCCGGGTGGAAGGGGGCAGACCTTATGTGCCTTATCCGATATCTCTGGAGGAATGCCTGGAAGTCTGCCGAGGTGAACGCGGCCCCGTTTTCCGAGACTATGGTGTCCGGGATAACATGTGTGCATAAGACCCTGCGCAGCGCTCGGATTGCAGCGGCGGACGAGGTGGACCCTACAGGAATGACCTCCAGCCATTTGGTGTAGGCGTCCACGATTATCATGAAGATCTGCCCCTGGAATGGCCCTGCGAAGTTGAGGTGGAGGCGCGACCATGGCCTCCTGGGGGACTCCCACCGTGTGGCGGGGGCGCTGGGAGGCTCGGGCCGCGTCTCCTGACATGTCTGGCACCTACAGACCCAGCTCTCAATCTCCCCGTCCATCCCCGGCCACCAGACGTAGCTCCTGGCTAACGCCTTCATTCGGACTATGCCAGGATGGGTCTCATGTAGGAATTCCAGAACACGCTTTTGCAGCGGGGGCGGGATCACCACCCTGCTTCCCCATAATATGCACCCTTTGTGGGCTGCTAGTTCCTCCCTCCTGGTCTTATACGGCTTGAATTCTTCCCCCATGTTCCCTTCTGGCCAGCCCCTCACCACCCAGTCGAGCACCCATGCCAGCGTTTTGTGTTTTTGGGTGGCGTTGGCGACCTCCCCAGCGTGGAGGGGCTGCTCCGGGAGGCCCTCCATTAGCATTACCTGGTGTGCAGGGGCCGGGTCTGGGCCTACTTCAGGAAGTGGCAGTCGGCTGAGTGCGTCCGCGTGACCCATAGCTTTGCCGGCTCGGTGGACCAGTGTGTAAGTGTATGAGTTGTGGAATTGGTTCCACCTCAACACACGCTGTGATAGAATTTGGGGGCTTTGCCGGTCTGGGGCCAACAGACCTAGGAGGGGCTTGTGGTCCGTAGCAATAGTGAATCTCCGGCCGTACAGGTATTCATGGAACTTGCGGACCCCCGCCACGATTGCCAGAGCCTCCTTATCTATCTGCGCGTAATTGCGCTCGGCCGGAGTCAGTGTGCGGGAATAATACGCTACCGGTACCTCCCTCCCGTCCGGGAGTTGGTGCCCCAGGACTGCTCCCACCCCATAAGGCGATGCGTCACAGGCCAGGATGACGGGGAGGCCCTCGTCAAAATGGTGGAGCACCGCATTGGACACCAGGACGTCCTTGACCACCTGAAACGCGGCGGCTTGTCATTTGCCCCAAACCCAAGGGGCTTTTTTGTCCAACAGCCAGTGAAGGGGCTCTGCAAGGGCTGCCTTGTGGGGGAGGAATGAATGGTAGAAGTTAAGCACCCCCAAGAAGCTTTGTAGCTCCGCTTTGCAGGTGGGGGCTGGGGCTTGCACGATGGCTCGGGTCTTTTCTTCCGTTGGGTGGATTCCTGCTGCATCTACGGCGAACCCCAGGAACTCCACCCGTGGGACCGCCAGCAAGCATTTCTCCCTCTTAACCTTGAGCCCCGCTGCCTGGAACCGGCGGAGCACCTCACGTAAGCGGTTGCCGAACTCTTCGGGGTCCAGGGCGGCGACTAAAATGTCATCGAAGAACGGCTGGACTCCGGGGATCCCTTTAAGGAGAGCGTCCATTATACTCTGGAAGATCACCGGAGCGACGCTTACCCCGAACTGTAGCCTCCTCACCCGGAAGGCCCCCCTGTGTGTCACAATCATCTGGGACTCGGCCGTCTTATTGTCTACCGGGAGCTGTTGGTAGGCCTGTGCCAGATCCAGCTTCCCGAAGATTTTAGACCCCGCGAGGGCAGCCAGGACGTGGCTCACCACTGGCACTGGGTAGGGGTTATCCTGCAGTGCCCTGTTTATCGTGCATTTATAGTCTGCACAGATCCGCACCTCCCCGTTTGGCTTGATTGGGGTTACGATGGGGGTCTCCCAGGTGGCGTAGTCCACTGGCTCCAGGACTCCCTGGGCCGTGAGGCGGTCTAGTTCGGCCTCTATTTTTGGCTTCAAGGCGAACGGGACCCTCCTTGCCTTGAGCCGAATCGGCCTGACCGTGGGGTCTAGTGGTAGGGAGATGGCCGGCCCTTTGTAGCTCCCTAGGGACCCATCGAATACATCAGGGAACTCTTGGCATATCTCCCCGAACCCTCTGGGCGTTAGGGTTTGCCCCACCCCCTCCAAGCGGATCCCCAAGGGTTTGAACCACGCCAGTCCTAGCAGGGTGGTAAGCTGGCGCTTTACCATCAGGATGTCCAGCGGGCTGTAGAAGGACCCCCGCTCGACTTGCACCCGCGCCCACCCCACGATTTGCACCGGGTTCTTCTGAAAGTCCTGGAGTATGAAGTCCGCCGGCCTTAGTTGAAGCCGCTGGCGGGGGCACAGTTTCCTCAGGGTTTCCTCCGCTATAATGGGCCTTGGGAAAGGTCATGGAGGTCCTCTCGAACGCCACTGCTTCGTTGAAAGCGCTCTGGAGGGTGAGCTCTTCCTTGGCGAAGAGCTTCTGCTGGAGCCTCTCGTCGCGGAGGCCCCACGTGAAGCGATCGGCCAGGGTGTCTTCCAGCTGGGGGAAGTTGCAGTTCCCGGCGATCCTGCGGAGAGCCGCTAAGTAGTCGGTGGCCGATTCTCCGGCAGCCTGGTCCCTTCTGTGGAACAGGAACCAGTGGGTCACCCGTGAAGGCTGAGGTAAGAAGTGGCCGGTGAGGAGTCTGCTGACTTCGGCGAAGGACTTCTCCGTGAGGCGGGCAGGGGCCGAGAGACCCTTGGCGATCTCGAATGTGGCCGCCCCGCAGATGCTCAGGAGAATGTCCCTCTTCATGCTGTCCTCCGTGACCTTGTTGGCCCTCAGGTAGCATTCAACCCTTTCCAAGTAGGGCTCCCAGGCCTCTGGATTCGCTGGGTCGAACGGCTCAACGTGACCGGTGGTTCCGCCCTGGTTGGCCATGGTGGCTGCGGCGGCGGCCGTGGTCGGTGGTGCCCTTGGTCTCCGACGTAGCCGGTGAGGCTAGTATCCCATCCTCGTCGCCAGTGTAACGTACTCAGTCTGGAGACGCGAGTAGGGCAACATTCTTTATTGGGAGCACGTTGCAAGCGAGAGACAGGCGGGCCAGGTCCCGCTTATGTACAATCCCCGGTACAGCCTACTGGACAGGTCAGGCCAATCCTGACCTGTTAAACTTCCCGCCGCTGCTGGTGATTGGCGGGGGATTTCGCGCCCCGCGCTGGAGGCACCTGGGACAGCCCAGTCACCTCTGCGCATGGCGCGTATGGCTGCCGATACACTACAGTGAGAACACCAGCACCTCTGTATTCTATGGCCTGGATTACCTTTTTTTGATCAGGGCCAGAGGCAGCCACCTTTAGGACCTGATTTAATTCATTAATTGATATCCCTGGATATTCCTTCTAGGTTTGGGCCATCCACATAATGGAGGTATCTCGAGTATGTGGCCCAAGGAACTGGTGTGCCAATTTAATATCCTCCAATCACCATTCTCTGGCTTCCCTCACTATTTTGACTGTCTCTGATCCATCCTGTTTCCTAGTGGTGGTCTTTTTAGTGATTAAGGGATGGACTGGGGCTGAGTTTTTTCCACTTTGATTCTCAACTTCTTCTTCCTCACTCTCCTCATCTGACGAGAAGTCATAGAGGGCAGGAGGCGAAACAGTTGCAGTCAGAGCTGTTTTAACATCTAACTTCTTTTTGAGCATGGCTATCTCCCTTTGGCAAAATTTGTGACTAACCGCGTCACGTACCTTCCTGTTCTTCTCAGCCATGTACTCGGCAGCATATTGCAATTTGCTAACATGTGCCTGACTTCCTTCTAGTTCTTGTTCCAGTGCGGCTACCCGAGTTTGGGCCTGTCTTAAGGCTGGCAGTGTATTTTGTTGTGCCAAAGTTAAGGTGCGCTTGTCAGTTTTAAGCTTGTCCACCTTTTCCCTTAGGGCTTGGACCTCATACTCCAGGTTATTATTCTCCTCCATAATTTCCTGGACATACACTTCATTTCCTCTATGCAGTTGCTCTTTTTCTTCCTCATGAGTCTTGAGTATTTGTTCTAGTTTTGCCTCATGACTCTTGAGGGTTTGCTCTTTCTCTGCTTCCTGGACCTTGAGCGCTTGCTCTTTTTCTGCCGCATGGCGCTTAAGAGTTTGCTCTAATTCTGCCACATGAATCTGGAGCATCTGCTCTTTTTCTGCCGCATGGCATTTAAGAGTTTGCTCTAATTCTTGCTCTTTTTGCTCTAACTGTTGCTCTTTTTGCTCTAATTGTTCCCTTAGCTGCTTAGTCATAGCCAAGCTGGCCTGCAGGGCTGTGAACAACGCCCCCCCCCCCCCGATGCAAAGAGACCTCTCTTTCCTGGGCTAATCTGTTTTGTTGCACAGTGGTCCTGGAACGTGTCCCGAAAGAATTGGAGGGGGTTGGGATTTGTGAAAGATCCCATTTCCCAAGGGTTATCCCCCTTCTTCACAAGCCACTTCTCTAGTTTGGGAAGCTCCTGTTCCTTCTCAGCACAGAACGTCATGGTGACACGTGGGTTGGCCGCTTTTTTTTTATTTCTTGCTTTTTCTTCAGGGGATGCCTAGTGGAGGGCTGATGCCTATCAGTGGTTTCCATTCTAGGACTTTTTTTGCGCCTGATACTAAGGTCACTTGCGGTAGCTAATTGTGGATCCCAGGACTTTTGGTGCCTAGGAAGCTAACAGCAACTAGCCTAGGACTTTGCTTGGCGCCTGGGGAGCCAATGTCGATTGGGTCTCCTGTTTCCAGGACTTTCCTCACTGCCCTATGCTGAGGACGCTTGCAGCATGCAGAGCGGACCCTCGGGACTTAAATGAGTGCCTCAAAACTGAACCTTTTTCCTACACAGTTTTTAAGGACTTGATTTATGTGCTGCCTAGAGCTGATCCGTTACCGTCTCAGCTCTACAGACTTCTACATGTGTGGATGCGTGTAAAGTGTATGTGCGTGTGTGCACGGTGCTCCAAGTAAAAAGAAAATGCGGGAAGATAGCCCTATCCATTTAGAAGCAGTCCTAACCTATCCTGACATTCCCTCCCCAGACAAACACGTTTAGGAAGGCCTCAGGATGGAGGCCGAACTTCACAAGATTTTCCCCTTGCTTTCCAGGCAGGCTCAGTCCTTTTACAAAGGTTCTGGCCCTCTGGGTGCGGCTGGAGAATCTGGGCTGAATGATAGAGGGGGAGCAGCCCAACCCACAATATAGAGATGCTCTCTAGAGCCTTTCACACAAGGCAAGAATCACTCATTCATTCGCACAACAGCCTAGCTAGCAAGACTTTCTGGATGGTGTAATCCCACGTCTGGCTGTTTGAAGACACGCGTGTTGACTCGCGTGTATTCACACAGTCAGGGTTGCCCAATGCTTTCTCCACCAATATCTGTAAGCCAAAATGCCCTCAAAACGAGGCTGGGGAATTGTCAGGTGGGCACCTGGCTTAATCAGGATCTTTTACCTGTGTATACAGGATTCCACGTCCAGAAATTAATGCTTAAAAATATTAGGGACTCTACTTAAGTAAAACAATTAAAATTTATTCTAGAAAATATAGGCATACATACAAGACAATGTGCTCATGAAACATACATACAGTCCTAGGAAAAATAGAGAGAGATATAGAGACAACACATGGGTAGACAAACAGGGTGATAATTACCTATCGTAGTCTTCAAGGAAGGCTCCAATGGTGACGAAACAGGACGGGGGAAATGGGACCCTCAACTGGCCAAGAATCGGGGATGGATATAGACAGCGGAGAAAGGGTACTGCTAGATTCACACCTGAGTGGAGTTGGGACAGAGGTTAAATAGACTACCTTAGACCCTCAGGGGATGGGAGGTACAGGGGAGGAAAAAGGGGAGGCTCTGCAGTGACCATAAGGGCTGGACTTCTGCAGTAGCCAATAGCAGGTTAATTGGTGGCACCTACTTGGGTGCCCATAACTGACCAATGAACAAGCTTGGGCCCGGATTACCTGATTGGCTGTACAGATAACCATGGGTCAAGGGGGAGGCTCCAGACTGACAGTTGGGGAGAAGAATGGGAGAAATTACTGGGTGGAGGGGTGCTTAAGATTATTATACTTATCTAAAAAGGTGACAATAGGTGGCCAAATTACTACCTAGGTAACACCCAGTTTGTACAAAGGAACTTGGCTCTGGCTGAAGATGGTTTTCCTCTTCTTCTGTGTTCTTCTTGCCACCAGTCTTTATCCTGGGTTCCGTTGGACAATGCTTGGGTGGTTCAGCAGGGTCCACGCCTGGATGAGCTTGAGGGCTCCATGGGTGGGTAACATCTGTTGCGTACGTGTGCTTCCCGCTGTGCTGAAATGGAGTCTGGGCACTGCTGGAAGATAGCTGGTATTAGCCTCCCAAAGTGGATTCTATGGTCAAGGCTGAAAACCACATGGCCTGGATAGCTCCTAACGGCGCACTTTCTTCCACTCCAAGATAGAGATGGCATTCACCTGAAGTGACTGGAAACCATCTGTTCTCCTTGCTGGTGCTCTTCCAGGGACACGGAGCACTGCCTTAGCGTTGTGGCTGTTAGTATTTATAAGTCCTTTCCAGTCTGGTAGGCAAACCCACGTCCTTCTGGCAGATGTGTGAGAGCTCTGTCTCCAGGCACTCTGGCAACCAGACAGGTGACTACAATGTTCTAGAAATTAGGGGCATTTCCTAACAGAGTGCCCCAGCCTTGGTCACTCAGTGTCAATTTGATGTAGCATCATAGCATGACAATGATCATGCAAATGCAGAAGCTCAGCATTCATTCGTCTGCAGTGCAATCTTACCATCTTTTCCTGTTGTATTCGGCCTTGCAGCATTTAGCATCGTGTTTGTAGCATGATTTTTGTTTTTTTTGGGCCTGGAATTGTTGTGTTATGGTATACCATAGAGAATGCCCCTCAAGGCATCCATTTTTTGTAGGGGAACTGATCTGACTTCAGCTTTCCATCTCCTTCCCCCTCCCTTCAGCCTCTACCTAGGAAAAGTACAGTCTGTCTCCATAGTGTGGACCAAAGCAGGAGGGATGTGAACTTAGCAGCGTATAAAGACACAGAGTCCACCCTGCAAAGCAGCCATTTTCTCCAAGAGAAGTGATCTCTACCATCTGAAAAGCAGTTGTAATTCTGAGTGATCTCCAGCCCTCACCTGGAGACTGGCAACAATTATTCCCCAGAAGGAAAAGGGCTGGTTTGGAGGGTGGAGTCTATGGCATTGTACCTTTCTGAGGTCCCACCCCTCCTCAAACCCCACCCTCTCCAAGCTCCACCCCTCAAATGTCCAGGAATTTCCCAACCTAGAGTTAGCAACCCTATCTCCTTCCCAGCCAACCATCAACTTACCATTATCTGACCCTCTGATTTCAGCTTTCCATCTCTCCCTCTTCCCTGCAGCCTCTACCTAGGAAAAGTACAGTCTGTGGACTAAAGCAGGAAAGAAACAACCTCAGCAGGGCATAATGACACAGCGTCCCCCCTGCAAAGCAGCTATTTTTTCCAGTAGAAGTGATCTCTGCCATCTGGAGAGCAGTTGTAATTCTGAGTGATCTCCAGCCCTTACCTAGAGACTGGCAATAGTTATTCACCAGAAGGAAACAGCAGGTTTGGAGTGTGGAATCCATGGCATTGTATCTGTCTGAGGTCCAACCCTTCCTCAAACCCTACCCTCTCCATCTCTCCCACAAATCTCCAAGAATATCCCAACCTGGAGTTGGCAACCCTATCTCCTTCCCAGCAAACCATCAACCTGTCTTTATCTGTTATTCTGATTTCAGCTTTCCATCTCCTCCCTCCTCCCTGCAGCCTCTACCTAGGAAAAGGACAATCTCTCAGCAGTGAGGACAAAAGCAGGTGACATCATTCTTCTCTCTCCCTTTTGATCTGCACAACAACCCTATGAGGTAGATTAGGCTGAAAGTTTGTGACTGGTTCAAAATCACCCAGTCAGCTTTGTGAGCAAGAATCTTGCTCAGACCTTGCTCTGAAGCACTAACTGCTACGTCACACTGGCTGTCATAGAGGGAACTGCTGCTGAACAGGAGCAAGAAGCCAGATCTAGTTAAGTCATGCCATTCAAATGTTACCAGGCCTAGGGCAGCCAACCTCCAGGTGGACCCTAAAGATCTCCTGGTATCCCAACTGTACTACAGACAACAGATTTCTCTCTCCCTGGAGAAAACAACTGCTTTGGAGGGTAGACTCTATGGCATTATATTCAACTAAGGCCGCTCTCCTCCCCAAACTCTGGCTTCCTTAGACTCTACCACAAAATCTCAAGGAATTTCCCACCAACCTGGAGCTGGCAACCCTAGTCAGGACTGGCCCCAGTGAGTTCTCCCTCAATGGCCAAAATAGGCCTGGAAAGGGCCTTCTCCCACCTTTTACTAACTAAGCTTGGAATACTATGGTTGCCTAGCAACAGCCACTGAGGGAAAGTGAGCCATTGACAAAGACAGCTTCCCCAATGGCCCAATCCTTGTCTGTCCTGGGGCTGGAGGATGGAGTTGCTCTCTGTTGAGATTGAGTGACATGTGGAAGGTGAGGTGAGTCACTGGCAACATGGTTTGCCTTTTATATAGAGAGATTTCAAATTTTAGAATCTTCTAAATGTTGGCAATAGGATGGATCTATTTTATTTCTTAATGATTTTTCTGTATAGCTTTTGCTTTTGACTCATACCGGTCATTGGCCCAATAGATTGACTGATTGTATAGAATATATTTTCTAAATCCCAGTGTTATTACGGTATAAGCAGGGCCAGCCCTAGACTATCTGGCATCCTAAGCAAGGTTAACTTCTGGCACACACACCCTCCGCTGATAACCAATTTTCAAAAACAGATGAATTGTGGTGAAAATGAAAAGCACAAAACTTGAAATTGGAGAGAGAGGAGGGGAAAAGGAGGGAAAGACACCATCCTTGTCTCTGCCTCTGTGGGGGTGGCTGGTGGAGCCCCAGGGAAGGAGAGGGAGAAGGAAGGAAGGAAATCTCATCTCTGTCCCCGCTGCTGCTGGAGCCCCAGGGAGGAAGAGAGCAAAGGAAGGAAGGAAGGAAACCTCATCTCTATTCCCGCTGCTGGAGCCCCAGGAAGGAAGGAAGGAAGGAAGGGAGGGAGGGTACTATACTCGTCTCTGTTGCCGCTGCTGCTGGAGCCCTAGGATGGGAGAAAGGAAAGGAAAGAAGGACACCATACTCATCCACCCTGCTACAGCCTCCACTGCTGCCCAGGGGGGAGGGGCACCCTTAGGCCGTTGCCGCCCTAGGCAATTGCCTAATTTGCCTAGTGGCAGGGCTGGCTGTGGATATAAGCACAATATTTTAAATAAACCTACTGTTCTGAATTCTTTTACGTAACAGGGAAATATGTATGTATAGATATTTTTTTAGCAGTCAGCCATGGCACATGCTGACTTGCTCATCATGGAAAGCTGTCAAATGTAGAAATGTGGGTTTAGTGGATCTTTGGATCAACTGCATCAAAACTCAGCCATTTTTAGCAAGAAAACTGGCCAGCATTTCTTTCCAGGCAAATATTGTGCCAGTTAAGCTACTGAGCTTCACACAGTACTTTGGGTTTATTATCTTTATCTCTCTGCATAGTATTCCCACTCCATTGGAAAAGAAGTGACTTCCTAATCTCTTTCTGGTAAAACTCTGGATTACATGTTAGGGAAAAAGCACCACTGTTACTTTTTCTTGCTACTGTAAAATCTCTAGGATATTTTTAAAAGTATAACCACTATCTCTAGTGTATCTCTGTGATACTGAATACAGGGGTAACTTTGACTCCAGGCCTGCATGACACCATTGTGGGTTTGATTTCTGATTGCTGTGAATAGGGCCTAAAGTAGGGGCTGGAAATCCATTTTTTGCAGGTGGTGTTCTGATAAATGTGATAAAAGCCAAGCAGAGGTGGTGACCCCTCACAGCTAAAGAGAGGGGAAAGATAGGGGAGGGGAGAGAGAGAGAATATGGCAGATAAAGTATGGAAGTGACAGAAAAAGAAGCTGTGAGTTGGCTAAGGACCTCTGACTATGCATAATACCTTTTATTTATATCATAACATGACTACACAAATTCATAGTGCAAATTATGTTTTTTTAATTTTAGTTTGGGACGTTATATAACATTTTCTTTGTTTTCTTTGGGACTTTATGTAACATTTTGTTTGTTTTTCATCAATACCACAGGCCTTTCTGCAGAGTTAACTGTAGAGCTTCAGAAAAGGATTTTTAAACAGTTACAAATAAACACAGTATGATACATTATATGAAGTACTGAAGTTCTGATTGGGTGATAAGTAGACAATATTTCCTCTTGGAAATGACTCTGCCCCATGTAGACTTATCTGAAAGTAACCCCTACTGTTCTCAGTGTATCTTCCTTCAGAGCCAAAGGTGGGCATGACTGTGCCACAAGTGCTGTAACTGACAGTTCTACATTAATGTGGCTTTTGTTTAATGGTTTGTTACAATATACTACAGCCATAGTAATTGTTCATACCCACTTGAAAGAGCAGCTTTGAACAGGAAAGCAGTCAGATGTCAGTTCTTCAAAACCTCATTAAGCTGATTTTCTTCAGAGTTTGGTTTTTGAGAAGCTGTTTTATCAGCATAGCATAGAACACCTGCTCTCTGTCAATAGAAGCTGAATGTTATCAACAGTTTACCACCAGGACTAAGAAGGAGAAAAAAAATGATATAATTGTGATCCTGATACTTGTTAAACTAAAGGCACAACAGAAAAATAGACTATACAAACAGAGGGTGAGGACAGAAGTAACCTCTGTTAGTGTAGCAGGGCCAATTTGGAAGTTCCCTAATTGAATCCAGCCAGGAATCTAGAGTCTTTTCTAGGGTTGAGCTCTGAAAACAGAAGCAAGCTTTTTGATTGGGGTAGATATAATGAATATTTTGATTGGGGTAGATATAGTGAATACCTCTTGTTGTATTTTATATCTTTGGGTGTTTATAAGTAGAGGGGTGTGATCTTGTATTGTTAATGCCAACCTTGCTCTCTGTGTTTGGGCTAAGACCTGGGTTGTGTATATTTGTGGTATTTACTGTGGTGAAGGTTTTTATCTGACATGTGGTTATACTGTTGTTAGAAAAAAAGAACACTGTCTCTAAGCAATTGGGAGAATAACTAAAATATTAATTGGGAAGGCCAGCCTTTAGCAGTGCCAGTTCTACTGGAAATTCAGATGTGAGTCTATTGTTCTGAATTTTATATATATATAAAAACTAAAAGAACATATAAAAGAGCCACCACCCCATCCCCTAGCATGTCCTCAGGACCTGTTAAATTTGGAGCATCTGGAATACAAGAATATTTAAAAGAAATGCAAAACACTCTTATAACTGCTATTGCACAATTGACTGACAAGGTAGTAAGCTTGGGAGATCAACTAGCTGAAATAAAAAATAAACTGGCAGAGAGCAGAAAACAGGCTTCAGAGACCAACAAAACAGTTAATGCTTTAGACTCCAAAGTGACAGCCACTAACTATAAGGTGGGTGAAATAGAGATAAATCAGAAAACTTCAGAGAACAGGGTTCTACAGCTGGAAATGGATAGAGCTGCTTATATGCTAAGATTTCAGAATGTCCCAGAAGATAAGTCAGAAGACCTACCTAAGGTAATAAGCGAAGCTCTTGCTTAAACTTTACAAGTTGATCCCTTGAAAATGGAAGAAGAAATGGCCTATTAGGTTTCCTCTGCTTTTGCATACAAGAATGCCCTTCCAGATACGTAGAAAAAGAGTGGAAAATAAAAGGACATTGGACAATTTTTGATAATGATTAAGTTTTTTTATTTTTTTAAAAACAAAAGTATAATTTTAATAGTTAAAGTTACCTTTAATATTTGTTTTTTTTAAGTAAATAACACTGGCGGGGGTCAAGTAACGGGGGGAGGGGTGGGGAAAAAATAAGATATGGGGTAGAAGAATTTTTCTTTTTTAAGTCTTTATAAGATGTAGATATAGTTTTGCTACCATATGTTACTAATAAAAATTGTTTATTCACAAAAAAAAGAATGCCCTTCCAAGGGAGATACGTGTCAAGTTTGTGAAGTGGAAAATGAGAGATTTAATTCTCAAGCAGACAAGAGACCATCCAATATCAATAGGAGGAGAAAGTGTGAGAATTCTTAAAGAGGTTCCATGGCCAATGTGACAAAAGAGAAGAAAATATTATGACAGTTGAGCAGACTTTCATTTTGCCAGTATGCATGAGGAATCTGGGTCATTTCTATTGCTGAAGATCTGTCTGTTCTATATTAAGAAGAGATTGGATTTATACCCCATCCTTCACTTGGAGTTTTAAAGTGGCTTACAATCTCCTTTCTCTTTCTCTCCCCACAACAGACACCTTGTGAGGCAGGTGGGGTTGACATCTCTCCCAGAGCTGCTCTTGAGCAGAACAGCTCAGAGACAGTTATGACTAACCCAAGGTCACTCCAACAGCTGCATGTGGAGCAGTGGGGAATCAAACACAGTTCTCTCAGATATAGGCTGTGCCAGTGGGTTGGGGGCCCCAAAACCAGGGGAACCTCCACCCTCAGTGAGAGGCTGGGAACCCTACCCAGATAAGAGTCCACACACTTAACCACTGTAGTAAACTGGCTCTCCAGTTACTTTTGCCTTCACCCATAGTTTCATTGCCCTGTATGCTGTACTCTTTCCCCAGCAGCCTGCTGCATGCTCCCAAAGCCTTAGTTGATGAGGGACCCTTTTGGACTAAATGCTGCATGGCTTTCAAGGCTGCAGTGAGAAAGGAGACTCAGAGGAAATTGCCTAATTCCCTATATTCACTGCAGCAGACCTTAATCCCATATTGCACTGTGTCCACGGGGGGAATATTTTGTTATGCATGTGAGTGCCTTCTACTCCTGAAACCATAGGATCCAACCCATTGTCTTTACTAGGGATTTTATTTATTTATTTATTTCTCAGATTTATATCCCGCCCTCCCCACCAAAGCAGGTTCAGGGCAGCTCACAACAGTCAAACTAAAACAATAAAACAGTAAATAAACAATTAAAATTTTAACAATTAATACCAATTAAATAATTTTAAAACAGTTTTAAACCATTTAAAACAATTTTTAAAACAATTTTGGTGCTAGTGTTGATTTAAGTTCAGCGATGTTGGGCATCTACTTATACTATAACTCAGCTAAAGGCAAGTCGAAATAGGGCTGTTTACAGGCCTTGCAGAACTGAGCAAGGTCCCACAAGGCCGTTACTTCTTCTGGAAGTTGGTTCCACCAGTGGGGGGGCTGCAATTGAGAAGGCTCTTTCTCTGGTAGCCTTCAGTCTCGCCTCCCTCGGCCTGGGGATTGACAATAAGATCTGCGTTCCAGATCTGAGTACCCTCTGGGGAACATGTGGGGAGACAGTCCCTAAGGTAGACAGATCCTCGGCCATATAGGACTTTAAAGGTGATAACCAGCACCTTGTAGTGAATCCGGAATACTATTGGCAGCCAGTGCAGTTCCTGCAGCCTTGGCTGTATGTGCTCCCGTATAAAGAGACCCAGTAACAGCCTGGCTGCTGCATTCTGCATCAACTGCAGTTTCGGGATATGAGACAAGGGCAGCCCCATGTAGAGGGCATTGCAGTAGTCTAGTCTCGAGGTGACCGTTGCATGGATCACAGTTGCTAGGTCGCTGTGCTCCAGGAAGGGGACCAACTGTCATCCCCGCCTCAGGTGAAAGAAGGTGGATTTCGCAGTGGCTGCTATCTGGGCCTCCATTGCCAATGTGGGCTCCAGCAGCACCCCCAAGCTTCTCATTTTGGGCGCCGATATCAGTGGTGCCCCATCAAAAGCTGGTAGAGGGATTTCTCTTCCCAGACCGCCATGACTCAGGCAAAGGACCTCTGTCTTCGTTGGATTCAGCTTCAGACGACTCAGCCTAAGCCACCCTGCTTAGACTGAGGTTGTTAGATATATACAGAGCCTGTTCATGGCTCATATAGTAAAGCCCCATCTTAAGTGAGATTTGGTGCCAGGAAGAATGATATCCTATTTCCATAGGAATGCTAAGAGTATCTTACCATGCTGGAAGATCTCATATATCACCATAAGCAGTTAACTATCAGAAATATCAGCAGTGTGTCTTTCAAGTTCTGATGTTTTCCAGGAGTTAACAGCTCAGACCTTTGGGGAGAATTAATGTAACCTCAAGGTGGCTTTTTTCAATCACTACCTGGCAGGGATCCCACAGGTTCAGCTTTTCATTTGACAAAACAACCCAATTTCAGAGATCAAAGATTTCTCATCCCAGCTCAACCATGAACTCATACATATTTTTGTGAAGGTTTTTTACTTAACTCTTTCAGCCTCATTCTCAGTCAAAAGAAAGTTCAAGTATGTCTAACTGCATTTGCACGCATTCATCCTGTTACCCTTATCTCTTTTTCCTCCTCTGTCCTATCCCCACCCTACTGAAATTTCTCTGTGAACTTATCTGGAAAGGTCCTGTTTTTCTACCTTACATTACTCTGTGAGTCACTATGTTCATTGGGACTATTATTATTGCCAATAATTTCTGTTGGTTTGCACAAGACCTCCATAGAACTTTGGAATAGTAGTGGCAGCTGTCCACTACAACGCAAAATGTTACCAAATGATAAGGAAGTGGATGATGTGCTCAAAATGTGTGTCTCTATAATAGAACTATATTGCTATTAAGTCCTAAGATGCCTATTCCCTTTTCCCAGTAAACATACAACAGATTTTTCTGGAGCTACTCTGCATGAAGTCAAATATACTACAGCCAATGGCTGCATTGGAGTGTGACAATGGTTTATCCTAAGGGTATTATCAGGGTAGATCACAGATGTGTTCTTGAACCATTTTTTTAGTATAAAGTCAGTGGGTTGGAGGCAGTGATCTGTTTGTAGAATGTGCTGATGGCCATAGATCATTTCCACATTCCTGTCCTTCTGGCAGTCTCCATGAAAGTTTATTCCCAGCTTTGAAGAACCCATGTGCACCAAGTATCACATGGGTTGGGAAGCTGCACTGGGTAGAAGGAAATCACGATTTCTATTTCTCCTGCCTGTGGAGCTCAGCTGACAGAAGAAAAAGAAGAGGGAGTTTTCACCCCCTTTCAAGGCTGTACCAGCCACTAGGCAAATGTAGACAATCATATAAGGCACCAGTTTTGAGGGGTACCAAAAAGGAAAGAGGAGCCTCCTCTTTCCTGTGTGCCTCTTCTGGAGGCCAAAGGGAAACTGCTGTCCACCTGCCATTCCTCTTTCTTTTCCTCTTCGTCACCCTGTCTCTGCCAGCACTGCTACCACCCAATAGGCTGTCTGGAAAAGTGGCACACGTTGAGGCTGGATCTGAAGCCAACAAGGGGAAGCTACTATGGCATAAAATTAACCTTGAGGCAAGCAGGGCATGTGGTGGAACTGCAGCACCCAGTTCAGTCTCACCTCACCTCAGGCCCCCACAAGAGCATGTAGAGGAGTGCTTATGAATGGTTCCTCATCCTCCTGGAGAGGAGTGACAAGTGGAGTGTCTCAAGGATCTGTTCTGGGACCTGTTTTATTTAATATCTTTGTAAATGATTTGGATGAAGGAATAGAGGGAATGCTTATTAAATTTGCAGATGATACTAAATTGGAAGGGGTCACAAATACAGTAGAAGACAGAGACAGGATACAGAATGATCATGACAGGCTGGAAAACTGGATTAAAACAAGTAAAATGAATTTTAATAGGGATAAATGTAAAATTCTGCATTTAGGTAGGAAAAATCAATTGCATTATTATAGGATGGGAGAGACTTATCTTGGCAGTAGTATGTGCAAAAAGGATCTAAGGGTTTTGGTGGACCTCTGAACATGAGTCAGCAGTGTGATGTGGTAGCTATAAAGACAAATGTGATTTTGGGTTGTATCAACAGAAGTATAGTATCCAGATCACACAATGTCATGTTATTGCTTTACTCTGCTCTGGTTAGACCTCACCTGGTTAGACCTCACCTTCAGTCACCACAATTTAAGAAGGATATAGACAAGCTGGGATGTGTCTAGAGGAGGGCAACAAAGATAGTGAGGGGTATGAAGACCAAGTCCTATGAGGAAAGGCTGAAGGAGCTGGGTATGTTTAGCCTGGAGAGGAGATGACTGAGAGGTGATATGATCACCATCTTTAAGTACTTGAAGTGCTCATATAGAGGATGGTGCAAAATTGTTTTCTGTTGCGTCAGAAGTTTGGACCAGAACCAATGGGTTGAAATGAAATCAAAATAATTTTTGACTAAATTTCCTGACAGAGCGGTTCCTTGGTGGAATAGGAGGTGGTGGGCTCTCCTTCTTTGGAGGCTTTTAAACAGAGGCTAGATGGCCATCTGACAGCAAAGATGATTCTGTGAATTAGGCAGGTCACAAGAAGGAGGGCAGGAAAAGTTGCATCAGTTCTTAGTTCTTGTGGCCTTACATGCCCAGAGAAATGCTGAGTGCCACTTTGGGATCAGGATGCAATTTTTCTCCAGGCCAGTTTGGCAAGGGATCATGGAAGGTTTTTTTCTTTTTTAATCTTCTGGGCATGGAGCAGGGGTCACTGGGGATGTATGTGTGTGGGGGAGGTAATTGTGAAGTTCCTGCATTGTGCACAGGGGTTGTACTAGATGACCCTGGAGGTACCTATGATTCTAATGCACTCTACATGGGGCTGCCCATGAAGACTGTCTGGAAGCTACAGTCGGTACAAAATGCAGCAATCAGAGTGGGGCTGAAGGGCCATATCACTCCAATCTTGCTGCATCTACACTTGCTCCCAGTTTGCTTCTGGACTCAACTCAAGGTGCCGTCACTAAAGCCCTGTACAGTTTGGGGACAGCAGACCTCAATGACTATCTTCTTCAATATTAACCTACCCATCCACTTTGGTCATTCTCAGAGGCTCTAGGTGCTCTCTGAGGCTAGATGGGTGGCTACCCAAGAAATGAACTTCTTGGCTGTGGCACTGAAACTCTGGAACTACCTCCCCAGAGAGATTCACCTGTCTCTATCATTATCTTCTACAAAATAGGTGAAGTCTTCTTCTTTTTTATATTGTTTCATTTGACATACCCCCAATAACTGTCATCAGCCTCCTCTCAGGTTTATATGTTTTTATAGAAGTACTGTATATATCCTTTATTTTAAATCTTGTAATGTGGACATGTTTTAATTGGTTGCCACCTTGGGACTCTGTTTGGGTGGAAAGGCAGCATAGAAACATTTTAAATAAATTGGTTGGCATAAGGGGGTCTTGGAACACACTAGTGCAGATTTCCTCTGTTTCATTTTCCCAACTATCCAAAAGCTGCATCTTTCAATTTGTTTCTCCATTCCCATGTTAAACATACACTTTTTAAAAAAGGTAGTCTTGAGGTATTGAAACATACGATTGGATCACAGTTCATTTATGTGACAAAGATGCATTTCCCCCCTCAGTGTGAATGTGCACATCATTAATGAACTAAAAACCAGCAGGTTGCGCATGCATAGTCCTTTATATATGTCTGGGAAATTTCTAAAAGATGAAAGAATGTCAGATACCTAATGCACTGGCTCCACTTCAAGTCCAGGTAATTCAGAACTTTTAAACATACTTTTATAACATACTGATGCGAAATGACGAAGACAGAACCTACTCTTAAAACATAGCATTTAATCTCCAGGCCATCTACATATGCCTGTTGATTAAAATGTGTTTGAGAGCAGATTCAACTGACACCTAAGTGGCTTGGCAGTGCAGAGATTCTCAAGTATAAACAGCTTCTATATCACAGTCTCAATCTAGGCATGATTTATGAAAGCACTCCCAACATGGGAAACAATCTACACAACATCCACCGATTCTCAGTTGCTGAGAAAAAAATTTCTCTAGCATATGCCATGTGCTTTCAGTTGTTCAGCATCAGATGGAGACAAGTGTATCCAGTCAGTCTCCAGCTATCACCTAGCTCAATCCATGAAAGCCAGATTATGAAATTTAGAGGAAAGCAACACTAAAGGAAGATAATTGCATTAGCAGGTTTGGGCTGCAGAAGATACACTACTACTGTTTAAAAGATGCTCAGTCAGTGAATAGGCCTCTCTTCTAAGTTGGAAATATTTAAGAGAGATGCTGGCTGTCACCCATGGGGTTCACATGTGAAACTACTTTCATATTCCCTGTACAGGCTACTTTCATGTGTCCCACAAATTACTAAATGATAGCACGTCCGTTAAAGATACCTTTCTTTGACAGTGATGACTGACCTCCTTACAGAAACAGTAATGGATGTGGTAAAATCTCATAGTGTAATGAAATCAAGACCAAAGAGAGGTGTGGTGCTGCCTTATCAGAATTATACACATCAAGGAACAGACCAAAACATGGAAACATCTTTCAGAAACAATAACAGGACAGCAGTAGGAATCTTGCACCTAAGCAAAGTGCATTTATATACTTGGAAGCAGGGTTACCTCTAGGTTGCAGGAACGCTGCTCTTACTTATCCAAGATGGGCAACACAGATTGCATTTCAAAATGAATTCTGACAGAGGGTGATATGTAACTTCACATACCTGACCCCCAAGGAAAAGCATGAGGGTCAGGAGCAATCAGAAGTCTATAACATTAACCATTTAGTGCACTGATAGGACACAGCCAGAAAGACAACACAAGATGGAAGTGTTTATGTTACTCAGTTAAAACTACTACATGCAAACTCTAGTTTCTTAATAATTGGTAATGGACCAGCAAATTACTTAGTAAGAGTAATTTACTGGGGGTGGGGGACTCTCAAAGGTTTTCTTAGTCTGAAAGAAGACCAATGACTTTGTTCAGGCACAAGACAGCTTCAGATGAACCTCATACAACTGTGGTCATTTCTTAGGGTTGCCAAGTCCAATTTAAGAAATATCTGGGGACTTTGGGGGTGGAGCCAGGAGACTTTGGGGGTGGAGCCAGGAGCAAGGAAGTGACATCACTTCCAAGTCAAAGGTCAAGTGATGTCACTTCCTGAGCTTCACTCCTCTATATCAGTTCCAGCACACTGCATCAAACCCCACCTCTAAAACCCTTCACGGGGGTTTAGGAATCCTAATTTCTACATCACTTAAATTGAATGTGTCCATCTAAAAAATTCAAACCCATGGGCAATGGCTATCCTCCTACACTTCAAAATGGGGTCTCTTCTAATACTAAATGTATATATCCCTCCCCAGCAAAAATGATCAGATATAGCAAGGTGCTGTAATTAATCTGAATTTTTATTGAAGAACTTTTATTAGATACTCCAGCACACCTGATTCTAAAGGGGGGGGGGAGAGAGAGACTTTAGTGCTAGACTCAATTCAAATGATAAGATTCTAATTGACAAATTTGGATGAAAGCTTGCTAAATAATGTCACTTAATTCAAAACAGATATGGGCTTCCCCCTTAAACAGTGGACGCCATTCCCAACCTAGTAAGACTTAGTTACTGCTGTCTTCTCAGGTCAAACACAATTACAAGGCTAAGTAGCTCTATCATACCTCTGGTAATTCTGTGGTCAGGTATTTCTCAGTTGCATTCCCTTTGCCACAAAAAAGAATTTGTAGCTCTTTATGCTTCAGGAACTTGGCAATTTGGAAGCTTAAGATAATTCACACCAGAGAAAATTCTTATATGCACACTAGAGCATATTATGTCCTCCTCTATGTCTAGCAATTGGGAGTGGAGGTTTGCATATATCACCCCTACCAAAAATCCTAATAAGCAGCTCTGGTTACCATCATGTAATAGAATAGCTCTAGGGTTGCCAGGACCTGTCACTGACCAGAGGCAGGAGTAGGGTTGCCAGCTCCAGGTTGGGGTATTCCTGGAGACTTGGAGGTGGAGCCTGGGGAGGACACAGAACTCAGGGGATTACAATGCTCCCAAAGGCCACCCTCCAAAGCATCCATTTTCTCCAGTAGAAATTGACTTTGTAATCTGGAGATATGCCATAATTCCAGGAAATACTTTCAAGTATCAGTTATTCGTCTTTCCATTTAGTGGGATTAGAAAAGAACACAATATCAAAGCAATATATGCAGTATACTGCATTTAGAACACCTGAGACTCAGAAGCAAAGTTCCCTCTAAGCTGTGGGGTCATGTGAGCAAAAAATCTACTTTGTGAGCTACTGGCATTGAAGTCATGAGCTCCTGCATAAATTAGTTTCATGTGGGGCCATTTTTCCTGAGCTAAGACAAAAATGTGTGAGCTGGAGACTAAAAACTGAACTAGCTCACACTAACTCAGCTTAGAGGAAACATTGCTCAAAAATATGTTTAAATGTCATCTAGAACCAACATATTCATAATGCAATAAACTATATTGCTTCTTTTTCACAAAAAATACAATTCCTGTCAAACTATCTGATCTTTACCTGGAAAATCCCTTCCCCCAGTTGTTATAGGATTGGTTTGTTTGGTGTGTTTGTTGTGATTAAAAAAAAACCTGCTATATCTTAAGGGGGGGGAAGGAGAGCAAGATAATTAACTCAGCTAAACAATGCTAGCAAATAAAAATAGGTTAGTTTAACACCCATTTTCTCAAGTGAAAATGACTTCTGTAATCTGGAAATGAGTTGAATAAGTATGCTTGCACATGAAAAAATATACCTTGAATTAAACGTTGTTGGTCTTAAAGGTGCCACTGGGTTCAAAGTTTTAGCAAGGTTTTAAAAATTAAGACAAATTTCTTCAGAATGTTCCAGACACCCGGGCCAGCATATACTAAAGTTAAGCTGAACATGGGGTAGCCAAAGGCAATAAAAGCAGAGGAGGCAATAAATCAGATAAGACAATGAAAAAATAAACAGTCTCCACAAGAACACAAGGCTGGGACTGCGCTTAGCCCAGCCCGGCTGAAAAGCACATAAAACGAAAACTTAAGCACTCTAAACCAATACCTTAAATCATTGTAGAAAGCACCTTAGTAGCAGAGCAAAACAGCGTCAGAAGATTACTCCTTGCCTGTACACCCACCCACTGCAATTCCTGTTCTGGAAGAGAGGCTTTTCGTCTTAAAAGCAAAGCAACCCCAAAAGTTCTCAATAAGTATTCTACTGCAAAGTTCTGCAGAAGTTGCTGCTGACAGGTTGAGGGCAAGGCAGTTTATCAGTTCATGCATCATTCAAAATCTCATCAAGAACACCTCATGCCTTTCTGTTCTGTAGTGAAGGCACAGGGCAGGTTTGTGTGAGGAGAAAATGTTTGCTAGATCTCCCCTCTCTCGGTGCCTGGAAGGAATGTTTATTTACACACCAACCACCGTTTGAGCAATGAGATCTACAAATCGCGCAGGCTCTACAAATCTTCCTTACTAACAGGACAGGACAGACACCCCCCCCTCCCTTCTTTTTAGGCTCTTTCTTAGCATGCCTGGGTGATGACTGGACTCCAGTGCTGAGCCTTCGGTGGGTGCAGGGAATCAGGCAGGCTCTCTCCAGGAGAGTGGCATGAAATTGGAGCCGTTCCCCTCCCCCCCTCCCGCTTCTGGACTTTTGAAGAGCGGGGGAGGAGGCTATAAATTCTGGAGTCCCCCGCCAGGGCGGGGGGGTTGGGAAGCCTATCATTTCTTTTGATACTTGCTAAAAGCTAATCATATTTCTGATAACAGGATTAAGACAATGGAAACAGGCCTTTTCATAACTGCATGATGCTGCATACTAGAAATTCTAATATCTAGTACTCAGTGAAGAAAGAATGTTGACAAGAACCATGTTATAGTGGGCCTTTATAGAAGCAATAGTATAGCCGATAGTATAGTCTATACCAGTCTACCACTTGTAGGTAGAGGATTATAAATTTATTGTGTAAATGTCCTAGAATATCAGAGATGAATATTCCAACCTGGTTAGTTTTCTGTATCCAGGAGGCTTCTTTTAAAATGGGAATGAGCACTGAAACACTGCAACCTAAATTCACAGAGCCCTGATACATGATTGTTTTGAATCAGAATCCATCTGAAGTTTTCTATCAATGTTTATGGACAAAAACTGAAAATGTAAGATTTTTTGACAGATGTTTAGTAGTCCTTGGGCAGATTTCTTCACTCTGCACTGTTCCTGAACCATTCCACTGTGATATTATGCCTGTGTCCTTCTACCTTTACATTCTGTACTTATGACATATTCTATGAATTTTAGACTGCCCTATCATGGTCCAAATCACCACAACCAAAAACTGCAGCAACAGCATCTATGCAGACCTTTCAAAGGAAGGCTAATAAAATTGGCTTAAATTTCTACCCAACATCAAATTTGTACATTTATGGTCACATAATTTAGGGTTTTAGCGTTGAACTCCTCCTCAAGTTCAGATTAATGGGAGACCACATGAAGGCTAATTTCAGTTATATAGCATGAGCCGGTCAAATGGCAACACAGACTGGCAACCAAAAAAAGTCCTATTGGGAGCAATGCTCACTAATAAGCATATGAAATGGACACAGGAGAGTTGTTTGCCTTCAGAACTCAGACATGTTCAATATAAATGTAACATTTGGATGCTGCAGCAAACACTGGAACTTTTTGAAACAGATGCAGATAGAAACCACATTGTTACCACTCCACAATGCATCAGCTTTCTTAGCATGGCTGTATAGGTTGTTTAGTGCCTGGCTATGAAGCAGAAGTTGTTTTCAGACAACTATAATTAGCCTAAATATCCCTGAATTGCAAATACATTTCTGGGGTCTTTGGGGATGTTTATTATCAGAATTATGAGCCATTAAAGTGAATATATGAGCACAATTGCACCACTGACACCTACACACACACGCTCTTCTATGTGTCTGCAGTATTCATTTGTTGTATCACTGCATAATTCACTATGGGCTCTAAGAAGCAAGGATAATCTTTTCAGTGCATATGGAGATAGGTGGGTGGATGTTTATATACAGAAAGCTTCGACTAAGTATTGGATGAGAGACTTCAAGAGCTATTGTAACAGCAACATTATAGAGAAAAAAAATCATACACGCATTTGAAGAAATGCAGTTGGTAACCCTTTCTTCTCTTTAAAAACCCCCAAGCTTTAACACCTGCAAACAATCTGGTTGTATTTTCTCCAACATTATTATCAATATGTAGGGCCAGATTAACAATTAGGCAAAGTAGGCACTGGCCTATGGGCCCCCACGCCTTTAGGAGCCCTAAACTGGCTCCCCCCCCCATTTTCCCCCTACTTGCAGCCCTCGCAGCCTGCACACGCAGCCAGCAACTGAGCCGCTCTTTGCCCGACTTGCCTGGGGTGGTTGCTGCTGACAGTTGCCAAGTTTGCCTCTCCCCTGCAGCTTTGTCAAAGGGGCTTTTGAGAAGGTGCCTGCATGCTGAGGTTGCAGCAGGGGCCACGGGTGGTGGTGGTAGGGCTCCGACTCTTGAGATAATTTGTGTGGGGCCCCTGAGGCTTTGACTGCCTAGGAACCTTCACAGGGTTTAATCCAGCACTGACAATATGCACGAGTGTAATTTACAACTGGACAATGGAGCAATGATGTAAAGCATTCAAGTGTTTCTCCAGTGTACTTATAGTAACACTAGAAATGTCGTGAGTGTCACTCATCTATCAGCAGTTTCTCTTAAATATGTTATGAAATTAGTTGAAGGAAAACAACTCTTTTTTCATTAAAAAGCATACAGAACATCCACGTAACATAACAATAGTGTGAGCCTCCCTAAGTCCCCTATGGGAAGAAGGTGCAGGATATAAATTAAATAAATATCTGTGCAAGAGCTCTATTAAAAAAAAAAAAAAAATAGCCGCCTCCTCTAGTGTTGTAATCCTGAGCATACTTCCTAGGGAGTAAATCCCTTTGAATTCAGTGGAATTTACTTCTGAAAAAACATGTTTAGGATTGTACTGTAACTATAGACTGGAAGAGACTTCTCATTGAACTCAGCACAACCACATGGGAAACCCCTTCACAGAAACACAAGATTTACCAGTTTCAACTGCGCAAGTGGACCGCTGCTTCAGAAACTCAAGGCAATACTTTTATTTTATCAGGTTGGTTCAAACAACTCTTCCTTGTATGTTCTGAGTGGGACACAATAATGCATACTGTCTGGGATGACCTCAGGATTTGCCTAAGGTGTCTGTACCATGTTCTCCTATAATTTGGTGACATTCATAAAATAAGAGGAGGGGGAGATTGGATTTATACCCCGCCTTTTACTCGGAGTCTCAGAGCGGCTTACAATCTTTTTTCCCTCCCGACAACAGACACCCTGAGAGGTAGGTGGGGCTGAGAGAGCTCTCAAATAATTGCTCTTGAGGAGAACAGTGCTGAGAGAATTATGACTGACCCGAGGTCAGTCCAGTAGGTGCATGGCGTGGAGTGGGGAATCAAACCCGGTTCTCCCTGATAAGAGTCCACACATTTAATCACTACACCAAACCGGCTCTCATAACCATGTCATATGCAGTGCAGCCATAGAAATATTTAACAAATAATAAAATATATTTATACTTTACTCCAAACATACCTCATCCTTTATGTAATGATTGGACCTTCTACTTCACTTTTATAGTTAACCCTTCTCTTTGGCCTTATATTTTTGTTGCTGTGGCCACTTCCTTAAGTGGGATCACCATAAGCTAGACAAACATTTTCCCCATATGCAAAGGACAGATAGCTACAGTAATGGGGAGAACATGGAACCTCCCATTTGAAACCTCCTTTGCCACAGCAGCAAGGAGGAAACCACAGATCAGTGCAGTTGTCTGGAAAACATTTCCAAAAGCTTGGTTTATGCAGAACATTCAAAGAACCCTCTCGTTTATTTTAATTTCAACACTTTTATTTTTTTTTCTGAATAAGTTAGGATTCCTTTTAAATTGTAGTCCCTCATAAATATGAAGCAGCTTTGATAAAGTAAAATTTACATAAACTGACATATTTTCTTTAGGCAGTTTGTACCACAAATCACTCTCACTGGGTGTTTCTAAAGAGCTGTTAAAACTTCCTACGATGCAGATACCCACTCGTCACTATTCCATGAAGCTAGAGTTCTTTTGCCGTGACTAGTCTCATCAAATCCTCAGGATTCATTTTGTAAAGCTGCTGTTGAATAGCTGATGCTCTCAACCCCCAAAGTTGATTAAGATGTGTGCACAAAATCTGGTGATGTTATCATGTGGAAGATTTATAAAAACAAAAAATACCCTTCCCCACCCAATTTTTAAGCAGTCTTTATATAGAGATTTATATAGATATATAGGTATGTATATATATGTGCATGATTCTTTCTCCCCTCCCCCCCAAGCTGTGAGCAAGTAATGAGCAAGATTTGTGCAGATTAAAGGTCTTCATCCATCAATGGGATTTCTAGAAAATAAAAGAAAGAGTTAATTGGGTTTTAATTGTGAATTCTCTGAAGATGGCCCCTGAAATTTTAGTTAACTATAATATACCATTAACAGGGCCATTGTTGCTAAAAGGTTAAGGCACTTAAGTGTACATGGATTCAGGCAATCCTTTTTTCCATTACATGAAAACCTCTGTTACCGTAGAGAAGGGGTTTCATACAAATCAGCCTGATAAAAGCACCTTATAACTGGCAGTGTCTTCAAGCAATCCTTTGACTACCCCATGTTATGCCCAATCAGTGTTCACCAATGTACTTAAGATCCCTCATGTGCTTCAAATTTTCCATACAGTTAAGGAAAATTTGGGGTCAAGTATATTAGCATGCTGAAAGCAGTAAGCATTTAAATAAATCAAATGTTTAAGGCTGTCAAGGTGAGAAGCCCAACAAGAGTGGTCTAAGAGCTGTCACCAGCTCTGAGCTGGTTTTGGGAATGGGAAATAAATAAATATGTAAATAAATCAATCAATCTGCTGCTCTTGATTTTCCTATGAGCAAAACTGCACAAACATTTCCAAGGCTTTAACTTAGCTAGGGTGTATCATATTTAGGGTGTATCATGTTTAATGATCTCACTCAAAACGGAGCTGACACCAGCTGATTATGACTTCAGTTAAACCCATTTAGTTGAGAAATTCAGAGCTAGTCTGATATCGAGTGTGTATTTTCTATCACTTTTTTCCATACCAAAGTGTAGCCAAAGTGTATATAATGGGTTAATTAGGGCAATTAACTTTCTTCTTCTCACCTCTACTGATAGGAGAGCTGATGCAGTGCTGAGACACCAGCTTCTCTTTTTACTGATGTAACACATAAAGTAGATTCTGATGGGCATAAAATACACTACAATCATACCACCTAAAATTCAAGGTCTATGGGAAAATCAATGATGGGAAAATCAATGATGACAAGATAAGTATGTTTTTTTTGGTGTGTTCTTGACAGAATTCTGGAAAATAGGCAGATATTATGTGATTTTTTTGATGATTCCATTCATGTGTTCCTCTTTTTTATTTTTTAAGTAGGATGAAGAAATTGGGCATGTATATTTCCACAGATGCTTTCATACTCCTTGCACAGGATGCAGCTTGGATTCTCCACACATTTTAACAAATGTGTGATTCCCTGTTATATCTGAGAAAATGAACCTAGGAGACCTCAAGGAAATGTTCAGTCATTTCCTTCATTACAATTATAACACTATTTAATTAAATGTGGTTGATTGTAAAGGTTGTTGATTAATCTCAAGGTGTTTTTTGCACCAAGAAGAAAGCTTGCCCCCACTGAGATTAGTCATAGTTAGACCTTGAGCTGCATTGCATGCCTTGTGCGTCAGAAGACAGAAGTCAATATGTAAGCATTAAGTTTGGTAGCGGTTTTGACCTTGGAGGATGTCACAATGATCAGGTGCACAAGAGGCTGTTGTCCAGTGGCTCTGTGAACACTCTGTGGCTGTAACACCATATCCTTCGTGGAGAGGGGGGCCATAGCACATGCTTTGCACGTAAAAGGTCCTAGGTTCAGTCCATGGCATCCTGTTAAAAGGAGCAGGCAGCATCTGATGGGCAGAGAAGAGTCTCTCTGCCTGAAGAGTTCCATAATTCAGGAACAGACAATACTGGGCTAGATGAACCTTGATATAAAGCTGCTTCATATGCTCATACCCAGCCCTCTATTTTTGATAAGGAATTCTTACATATAACCTCTTGGTATAACTTGATGTGAGGTGGTATGAAAGTTAGTGCAGCTGAAGCATCAACATCAGAAGCATTAACATCAGAAGCAAAACATACAAAAAGCCAGGACAAAAAAAAGGCCAACTGTGAGACTAAGTTGCTTCTCCAGTCTCATGATTTCTTCACACAGAGAAAGACTGACTAAAATAAGCCCATGTAATGTTCAAAAATCAAAATTACCATCTGCAATGTCAATGCTTGGGCTGGTGGATGCTACTTCCCCGGTGGTGCTGTTGATAGCATCAGTTCTCTCTGAGACAGGATGTGCTCCCACTTGACACACTGAAGATGTGTACAAACTTTGAAGGAGTTCAGAAGAGCCTGAAATGCTGTCGCAGGTATCAAATTCAGCTGGCAATCTGTCCAGGTCTTCTGGACCAGGATAAGCTGGAGGGTTCTGATCATCTGCTTGTGAAATATACCCCTGGCCTGCAGGGGACATGCATGCAGGTGCCAAGCCATTCAAGCCACTGCTCACAGCTTCATCATAGGAAGGAAGCATGACAGGAACACCATCCACCACCACAAAGTCAGGATCACTGCTGCAGCTCTCCTGAGCACCTCTACATGGAGACAGAACAGAGAGGTTGGATAACTAAATACCATATTCTAGCAACAGACAAGCTTTTGACTATAGTGGTTTTTAATCACCTGAAACAGAGCTAATGCATCATTAATATTTACTTCAGAGATATGCAGGAGTCTGCTCAGACTGATAGTTATGTGCAATTTATCACATCTCCAACAAACCAAAGAACACTTTAGAGAAGGAAAGCAAGCAGCTGGGTAGTACAGATAAGGAATTTTCTGTATTCCTCACTCTGAACATCAGCCTATGAAAAGATTTCCAGAATCCTGGGCACAAAAAAACCACGATGGGAAACCTTAGGGAAAGCAGTAATGGCACCACAGGTTATGTTCATTATACTCTGGTATCTGGACTGAGTACTGTCAGGCGACTCTGCACTGAAGGCAAGCAGTGGAACTTGCAGTTTAAGTTAGAAATGAGCGTGACTGTCTCATCACATGAGAAAAAGAGTCTTGCATTCATTCTGGGGTCTCAAAAACAGCAACAAGAATCAGCTACCAACACCACCCAGGGGCAACAGCAGGATTGTGTGGCTTTCCAAGGGAATACCTTCCAAAAGAAGAAAATTGTAAAACAAGCATATTTTTATTTATTTATTTATTTATTTATTTGGGATTTATATCCCGCCCTTCCCACAAGTGGCTCAGGGCGGCTTCCAGTGATAGATCCAACAAAATTACAGTATTTAAACATATAAAGGGATCAGCATTTAAAACAAATAAAAACAGATAAAACCATGGTTATCAATAAATATTAATAAATTATTAGATTAGATTTGAAGGATCTGAAGATTAAAGGCACAATACAACCTTTAATTTGACTGAATACAACAGTACAGGTCAGCATACAGTACACTGTGTAGTCCTATGGACCATCTTAACTACAGTCATCCCTTAAACTGGAATGTTTTGGGATCTTATTCCATGCTCCTCCACAGTTGCAATTTTTGGCAAAGCCCATTATCCTCTCTTAGAACTCAAAAGTTCCAGAGGTGCACAAAGGTTCAACAGGTTAACGTTACATGGTAAATCATACAACAGAGACATACAGTCGTGAAACAAGTGATGTTTTTATTCAACAGCAGTAGCAGAAAGAGAGCAAGTTTGGTGTAGTGGTTAAGTGCGTGGACTCTTATCTGGGAGAAACAGGTTTGATTCCCCACTCCTCCACTTGGCACTTGCTGGAATGGCCTTAGGTCAGCCATAGCTTTCACAGGAGTTGTCTTTGAAAGGACAGCTACTGTAACAGCTCTCTCAGCCCCACCTACCTCACAGGGTGTCTGTTGTGGAGGAGGGGGAGGTAAAGGAGATTGTGACCACTCTGAGACTCTGAGATTCAGAGTGTAGGGCGAGAAATAAATCCAATATCATCATCATCTTCTTCTGAAAAAAAAATAATGAGAAAGGTTGCCAACTTTCTGCTCCAGCTGGGCTCCTGTATAGTCGAAAATTGCATGACAGCAGAACAGCATGAGGGTGTTCCTATCATAACTCACATCAGGCATTTTTAAATCTTATAAAATATCAAATATGCTTCAAGAGCATATGCATCCAGCTAGGCTGGAGAGTTGGCAAAAGAATGAAGTGATGTAGACTGATCCTGGTAGTTTTTTGTCTTGTAGAAATATGAGGAGTTCAACACCAAGATAGGAATGCATGCCAAACATTATTATGGGAAGAATCATTCTGGATTTTTAAATTGACTCTGTGGCCCCTCCGTGGTCTAAATGCAAGTTTGGGTTTTGCCTGTTTCTTATGAACATACAATGTGCTGGCAATACTGTTTAGTTATGAAGGTTTGATGTGTATGCACCTTTTACATACTGGTAGACATGTCACAGCTGATGCTGATTTAGTGTTTTTAGATTGTGATATCTCCAGACACTCATCCTGAGCGTTCTGGAGACGCCAGCCTATCCTTTACTGTTTGACTCGATGTGTATGAGGATTTATATGAATGCGTAAGCTCTATTATTTTAAAACTTTTTAATCTTCTATTAGAACGGTAATTTAATATGCATACACTCTGGTGTTTATAGAAGTTGGTAGTTCTTCGTGTCCCTGATCCATTTGCCTGATGAAGCTACTGTGAAATGGCTCAGCACAGCTAGCGGTCCATTGCCAAGCCAAAATTTGTGGGGACACCAGAGATCATCATTTGACACCCATAGGAGCCTTTAGAAATGAGTGGATCTCTACTGTATAAACTTAAGCTCTGCTGTGGTCCTTTTAGACTTTGTATTTAAAACTGGATTCAAGAACATTGTATGTATTCACCCTTAGTGCTGGGGTTTCAGCCTTCAAGTCAGCACACATGGAGATGTTGAGCTGCATATTGTCCAGCCTTTATAAGTATTATAATTGATATTTTTGAAAAATAATTGTATACAAATTTTCATACATATTTATACTTTATTGTCACATTGGTAATACACAACTATTCCTAATAACCTTGGTCATGAGCTTTTTGCTTTTCTCCCTGATTTCTTGCATGGCTTCTTCCCACTGTGCTGGTAGCATTGCCAAAGCATTCCATATAGAGCCTGAGCCAAATGCATGTCTACTAAGATATGTTCCACATTATTTAATAGGCTTTCTTCTATGTAAATCTGTATGGTATTACAACCTGGGTATGTCTGGCCAGTCTTGAAAGTGGTTTATGTGCACTGCCAAGTGCTCACCCCCCCCCCCCCCCCACTGTATGTTGGGTTTCAAGGGCCACAACTCTGCCCCCTCCCCACTATGTACTGTTAAAGCCAATAAAACAGTTGCAACATATTGTTGTGGGGAGAGGGAGAGACCTGAGAGACATTTGTAGAAGTTAGACACTAGATCTGCTGAGTATGGGTGCCTCGAATTCTGAGATGGAGTATCTGAGAGGATTCTAGCATGACACTGGCTAGCGATATGCCCTAACAATATTCACCTGCCTTGGCTGCTGGTTTAGTACTCTGTTTTGGTTCAAAGTCCCCTCTTCCTTAAGCATTTCATGTGTTCATAGCATGAGAAATGCAGCCACACACCATGCAACCAGTCATCCAAAGGAATCGGCACCTTGACAGGAATTTATTTCCAGCTGTTGGTATGCTGTGATTGGAATCATATGCTCTGCTGAAATTGTGTAAGCGTATGAAGAGAGGAGAGGGGAGCAGTCATTTTTGTTTCTCTAGTGACTTGAGTGGAAGTGTAGTAACTTACCTCTGATAGCACACTTCCTGGGACACAGACATGCTGTACTGAGGTATATCAGTACCATGGCTGGTGTATGTGTGTTATGACAATATATTATTGCAGAAGAAGGCAACATGGATTTTTATACTATAAAATATTATTTTTATTCTTGAGCTATCAAGAGACGGTCATCTTCTGAGATAAGAAGCCCTGAGGTTTGGGTGGGGTAAAAATACCCTTCTTTTTGTGGTTCAATGCAAAATAAGGGTATTTATTTTTATTTCTATCTCACTTTTCTCCCTGAATCGAACCCAAAGCTATCACATTATTTTTTCCTCCTCTTCCTTATCCTGAGAACAATAACCTTGTGAAGCAGGTGAAGCTGAGAGATCATGATGGGGCCACAGAAGAGCAGTTTAATCTGTACCTAAGCAGGTTTACTTTCTCAAGTTAAAAAGTTTTTTTTAAAAAAAAAATTGGTATCTTGGTCATGGTATTAATTTTTGCTATTAAATATACAGTACTTTAACTGGTTGGTATGACTGGTATGACTATTCCATAATTGCCAATCTATTGATTACAGAAGATGTTAGACGAGGCTTTATATAGGAATATGAAGATTACTAGAGGCCAGTAATATTTGTGTAATCACTGTATACGATTTTGTTTTTGTAACTGACACTTCTTGATAATTACTAACACTTATTGGCATTATGTAGGTTATTCTCATCTAAATGATTGTTTATTATTATACACAACATATCTGGAATTTTGGTCCTCTGTATTTTAAAAAAACTTCAAGAGTTGCATATGAAAAGATAGTTATACATATTTTTATCTAAGTGTATTGGTTGCAGTTGTGCAATTTAAGTATTTGTTTTCCCCTAGACCAGTGTTCCCTCTAAGCTTAGTTAGTGTGAACTAGCTCAATTTTTTAGCCTCTGTCTGGTACATTTTGGTCTTAGCTCAGAAAGGATGGCTCCAGAGAAAACTAATTTATGCTGTAGCCAAATTGCTTGCTCGCAACTTTTAATGCCAGTAGCTCATGAAGCAGAATTTTTGTTCACAAGACCCCACAGCTTACAGGGAGCATTGCCCTAGGCCTAAATAAATCTCAAGTGTCATAACTTGGAGTTCTAACACCATTAAATAACTCTAGGGCTGCCAAGTTTCCAGGTCGGGCGGGCTTTCCCCCACCTCGGAGGTTCCCAACCCACCGGCCCCCATTGGGCCAGTGGGGGGATCCTCCCCTGATGTTGATGGTGCAATGACATCACTTGCAGTGACATCATCACACTGGCAACATTGCATGCCGGCCGCTCTAGAAGCTTTCAGGAAAACTCTATGGTTTTCCTGTATGCTCTAGCAATTTGGGAGGGAAAACTCTATGATATCAATTTGGGAGGGAAATCTCTATGGTACCATAGAGTTTTCCCTCCCAAATTGCTAGAGCATCTGGGGAAACTATAGAGTTTCCCCAGAAGCTCCTAGAGTGGCCAGTGCACGACATTGCTGGTGCAATGACACAACTTGCAAGTGATGTCATCGCATCATGGGCGTTCTGCGCACATAAAAACAGTCCCCCACTGGAGGCTTTGGGGGATTTGGCAACCCTATACAATTCCCTAACTTGGAATTTCAATTCCAGTGCCACAACTGTTTAAGTTCTGATGCTATCTTCTTTTGGCAGGCACAACTGTTAGGATAGGATTGCACCATAGTCTGTCAGCTGTTGAAATCAATAGGATTTTAAAATGTTTAATTTAAACTGGATTGTGCCCTATGGGGTATGTTTAATACAAATTTAGATTCCTATCAATTTAACTGTCATCCCTTTCTGCAAAGAGTCCTGGAAACTAGTGATGGTACTGAGAATTCTGTTCTGCAGATTCTGAGGCCTCCTTCACAGAACTAGAATACAATGGATATGTTCCAAGTATGTAAATGAAAGTATCTTAGACATTTTCTAATTGGGACATATAATTTCTCACTTTGTTAAAACATACATGCCATATGGTTGGTAGACACACACACACAAACTAACCTTTAAAAAATGATCACTGGTACTTAGCAAAAATGCCTAGTATAAGGGATATAATTTTAAAACCATTTTGACTCAGACTTTGATTTAGCTTCTCCTAATAGTCTTGGTTGTAGGAGCCCCGTGGCGCAGAGTGGAAAGCTATAGTATTGCAGTCCAAGCTTTGCTCATGACCTGAGTTCGATCCTGGTGGAAGCTGGGTTCAGGTAGCTGGCTCAAGGTTGATTCAGCCTTCCATCCTTCTGAGGTTGGTAAAATGAGTACCCAGCTTGCTAGGGGTAAAGTATAGATGACTGGGGAAGGCAATGGCAAACAACCCCATAAAAGTATGCCATGAAAACACCCTGATGTGATGTCACCCCATGGGTCAGTAATGACTTGGTGCTTGCACAGGGGACTACCTTTACCACCTTTAATGGTCTTGGTATTATATTTTTTTGCAATTTAATTAATCTTCCCCAATTTTCTCATACATAAAGACACCAATATTTAGGATACTCATCACCTTCCTGCTTCAAAGAAAAGTCTATAACATGGCAGCATGCTAAAATGGCTTAAAAATGGACTGTCCTTTAGTGTACACAAGAGGAAGGAACACTGGTAGCGGTAAATGCCACAAATTTCTATCTGATCCAAAGATTTTCTTCTGTTTTTGGACAGGTTATGAGGTTGGCCACTCAATTACAAACATGGGGAGAAAGATGGTTTGTAACTGAAAATGGCAGTCTTATGTTAAGTCTCCCCTTTCCCTTGTAAAGCATATTAGAAGTTATAACATGATTGATGGTTTTTTCCCACTCTTGAGATTTCTGGCTCCACATAATTTGCTGTTGCCTCTAGGGAAAACATTCAACACACTGACATTGGAACGTGAGTTAAGTTATTCTATATTCTACCAAAAGAGAGGGATCATAATCTCCCCCAGTCATGTCAGGTTTCCACATACAAGATCCTACTACTCTATTTGAAAATTCCAGAAAGAAAAGGCAGAACTAACCTTGGAAGGAAGTGTGCTTTAAATTTGGTCTGGAACATCCTGGCAAGAATAACTAACAGAAGCACCAGAAGAACACTGGTAGCAGTAAATGCTACAATCTTCCACGTTGTCAGGAGAGTTTCTTGTGTGTTTGGCCAGGTTTGCTCTGTGGCACAAAAGTACAATGAAAGACAGCTACATGTATTATGTAGTTTATGTAATAATTGTTTTATATTTAGAATCAACACAAAAACAGTTTCATTGGATAACAAATTTAAAATTCTTATATTTTATTAGGCCCAGGCTGAATTGTTCCACAATCTCCATAGCTCCCATACCTATCCTTTATATGTTATGTGTTTTCAAGACAATGCACAAAATCTCTCACATTAAAACAAACACAGACACACAAAGGCAAAATACAGTTTAACAATAAATAAGGTATTGTAAAAATACCAGACAAATTCAAAAAGGATCTAGGACTATACAATCATATTTGGCTTAAATGCCTATCTTTCACATCAACCTTGGATTCCTGGATCTTTTACCTGTTTTGACACAATATACTTGATATGAAGGAAACCATTCTCCATACTGGCAGGTGATATACTTGTAATCATTGGTGAGAGTATAGCCAGGATCACAATAGAACTCAACCACAGTTCCATGGTTGTAACGCTCGCAAGGCCGCGGATGGCATATATAATCTCCATGAGTCACCATTGGAGGTAGTGGACAAACTTAGACAATAAAAATAAGAAAAATGAATTAGAGAGAATGACTTCAGATGTTTTTATCCCATTTTCTCTGACAGGAGGCTTCTAAGGTGGCCTCTTCCAACAACCCAACATTAACAGAAATAAATGGAAAGTGACACTGTATATAGCATCATGTCATCACAATACACAAACACATACCTGCATATTAAGAACCAATATACCATCAAACAATGGCCTGTTACTCCTGTACAAGGGCAATCTTTACTATTAAAATTATCTTTTACTGATTTTTTTTTAATCATCTTATATTATACTGCCTTGAAGATGCTTTCTGCTGTTTTACCATTAAGGGTATTTTTACTGAAATGTTGCGATGTTAACATTATTTTGATTTGTTCATGTTAATTACCCACCTTAGAAGTCAACTGGGCTAACAGCATGGCACCATAAATATTTGTATACTGAAGTAATAAAATAAAACTAGTATGACACAAAACAGATAATCATTGTATATAACAAAACTGTTGCAATCGTGACTCTGTCTTTGTCAAGGTTAATTTCTAATAAATGACAAAGAAAAAGACTATGGAAACATCTATTTCTGTTCTGCCCTTTATATTTTGAAATATAAAGATTACCTATGCTTGAAAAGATCTACATTGATGGCTTACACATACATCCAAACAACAGAATACGGACATTGCCTCTAACTAAAGTTCCAATAGTTTCCTAAAGATCTACTGAACCAAATAAATTTCCCAATAAATATTTCTGTACCTAGTGAAATTTATGTACTATTATCAGGGGTCATTTTGTAGAAAAATAGGTGGTGGAGCTCATCCAGGGATTGTTATGCAACTGCACCTACTATTCAGTGGACAAGGAGGTGGAACTCTCAGAAAGGTTCACGAGGTGAGCTCCTGTGAGCTCCCACTGAATCTGAGGCCTGACTATTATTCTGCTGAATACCAATATCTAATGGATTGATATCTTTTGTGAAGTCTTACAACAGTGCTTCTTAATAGTACTGCCCACTCCCCCCCCCCAATTTCTCTTTACTAAATGTGACAGTTAAAGGGCCAAGTCAATAGGACATGATATGGCAGATCAGCGAACAGATATCCCAATTTAAAAACAAAAACAACAAACTAACAGATGCGAACACAACCCACATTATATTTGGTTTTGATTTCAGATTTACAGTATAGCTACAGTATAGCACCTTGCTATACTGTAATCCCAATCTGAACGTACCAAGCAACTTGCTATAGAGATCCCAGGTTTCCTTTAGAATTGTGGAGGGTGATTCCAGTATTTGGAAAAGTCACAGTACCACATAATGAAATGCAACATATAGTGTTCTATACAACCTGGGTGAAGAAGAAGGGATCTCATAGTATGGATTGGGAAGCGTTCTCTCCCACAGTATGGGTGCGTATCACTCTCAGAGCACATCACAGAGAATTAGTGTATCTTCTTCCTTTCCACTCAGAATATGTTCACAGTTTTTCAGATTACAACTAGCTAGAAGGTACATGATACAGCAGGTCCTGTTCTGGTCAATTCCTAGATAGTAACCTCCATGCTGTCTTGAGTCCCATTTTTTTACCAGTGCTGTGGCTATCTTGACTTCCATTTCCCATACTGAACAAAACTATTAAACATAAACCAAGCTACTTATTTTTTTATCTATCTATGATAACATTACTGAAACCATATGATACACATTATACCAGGGGTGTCAAACTCATTTGTTATGAGGGCCAGATCTGACATAAATGAGACCTTGTCATGCCAGGTCATGTGTATCATAAAATGTAATGCCAGGTGGTGCATATACAAACTTTATAAAGGACACAAACAAAATTACGTATTTCTTTAAAAAAGATCTTAAAACATGCTTAAAACATTAGCACTCCTGCAATATTTTGTTTATTTAACAGTCTCTGATAACTGACACTTCTTGCTTTGAGTGCTGTAGCAATCTTAAATATGCTGTTCAGGTTTTGTTCGGGTGTGTATCTGTAAGCTGCAAACCTACTTTTGATTTATTGATATTCATTAAAGAAATCTCACGCTTTGAGCCTAAGGCCCAGAGGAAAATATGAAATGGCTGGGCATTGCAAGGTTTTGTACATAAGTTGCATCTTGTGCTGGTCAAGAACATATGAAGGCACCATGTCACAGACTGAGGGCTATGTGTTTCTCTACAAAACTGTAGTCTTCCCCTGAGAAATAACTACAGCTCCTATGAGGCAGTGCAAGAATACATAGACAGCAATGTAAGGTGATCAGTATCAGCCTACTTATCTTGGAAGCCTAGGTTAAAAATCCCTAGTCTGCAAAGGAAATGTGTTGAGTGAACTTGGTCTGTACATACTCTCAGCCTAATCCACTTCATTGGCTTGTTGTTATTCTTCATCTAAATAGTTTATATTGCTCCCCTACTGAGAAAGGCGGGATCATGAAGGAATGAAAACAGTGAAAAGGGGGAGGCAAGCCCACTTGCACCCAGGAGAGCCCTGGCATAATGAGCCAACAAAACTAACTCTGTGTGTGTGTGTAGCAAGGCAAAAAGCTCATACCTTGAATAAAACTCCATTGGTCTTACAGTGCTTTCTTTACATCTCTCCTGTACAATTCAGAGAACTGGGCAAAAGAAGTGTTATGTATGTCGAATTATGTCTAGTATCTGGGTATTCCTATTTAGCTTATTGAAGCCAGAAGAACGGAGCTTGGGGAACTAGGAACAATGGGCAGCAGGATCCTGATACCTGCTGCCCTGCACCAATCATAGGGCCCTGGGCAGTCTGAATGGCCCAATAACCTGCTAGCGTGGGAACCCAGAGTTGTATATAGCTATGGCCCCATCAGCCGCTTCTGGAGTCTTGTTAGTGCAGCCTTCTACCATGCTGCTTCTAATAAAGAGCTGTTATCACTGTTACCTCATATCTCCTCAATGATTTGAACCCACTATATTATAGGAAACTCTTGCTCTTATCTGGAAGAACCGGGTTTGATTCCCCACTCCTCCACTTAAAGCTGCTGGAATGGCCTTGGGTCAGCCATAGCTCTTGCAGGAGTTGTCATTGAAAGGGCAGCTTCTGGGAGAGCTCTCTCAACCCTATCTACCTCACAGGGTGTCTGTTGTAGGGGAGGAAGATTGTAAGCCACTCTGAGACTCTGATTCAGAGAGAAGGACGGGCTATAAATCTGCAGTCTTCTTCTTTCCATCCCCCCCTTCCTTCCCAGGGGATGAGAAGGGGCAGGACCTTCAGCCAATAGAAGGAAGAAAGACTTGGCTCAGTAGCTCTGCTGTATGATTGGGAGAGCCTGTAAAAGCAAGCTCTCCTTCCTTCCCCCCCTTCCTCCCCAAGAGAGGAGCCTCAGCCAATGGAGAAAATAGAAGCTTTGCTCTGTAGCTCCTGTGTGATTGAGCAAGCTTGGCAAAGTAAGCTGTGATGCAGAAGGAAGCAAGAGAGAGGGAGAAGGAAGCAGACAACAACCACTTGCTTGGGGGCCTCATGGAAACCCTCGGGGGGGGGGTCTGGTTTGGCCCTTGGGCCACATGTTTGACACCCCTGCATTAGACTCTTAATATGTCTACTTTCTTCAAAGTACCACACTAACAGCTTTCAAAAACTGACATACCCAGGAAGAAAGTGAAGATACTACATAATCTGTATTGTTTGTTTACTCATGAAGCTGCCTTATACTGAGTCAAAACAAAGTCAGTTTTACCAACTGCTAAGGGGCTCTCTGGCATTGTAGGATGAAGCATATGCTATTCAGGGCTTTTTTGTAGCAGGAACTCCTTTGCATATTAGACCACACTCCCCTGATGTTGCCAATCCTCCAAGAGCTTACAGGGCTCTTAGTACAAGGCCTACTATAAGCTCCAGGAGGATTGGCTATATCAGGGGATGTGTGGCCAGGGCCAGCATGTGGAAGTCGGCAAACTAGGCGACAGTCTGGGGCGCCAGCTCCCACAGGGGTGCGGGTGGAGCGGGTGCCCCCTCCCTGTCCCTGCTTGCATCTTCACTGAGCTCTTCCACTACTGCCTCACTCCCTTCTGGCGTGATTGGCTGCACCTCGGCCCCTTCTGCTCCTGCCTCCACCCCACCTGGCACGATCACAGCATGCCGTGCCCCCACCAGCTGCAACGAGGCGTGCTTTTAACCTTTTTCTTCTAAGAATGCGCTGGAGAAGGCTTGGCTCCCCCTCCCTTCCGGTTCCAGAAAGGAGGGGGGAGAGGCATCCTCCAGCACATTCTTAGAAGGGTAAGAAGCACACCGCATCACAGCTGATGGGGGTGCGGCATGCTGTGATCATGCCGGGAGGCAGGTGGGAGCGGAAGGGCCCAGGTGCAGCCGATCATGCAGGGTGGGGTGGGGGAGGTGGGAGCAGAAGGGGCCAAGGCCTAGCTGGTTGTGCTGGGGGGGGGGGGGAGGCGGGAACAGAAGGGCTCAGGCACAGCCGATCATGTCGGGTGGGGGGGAGGTGGGAGTGGAGGGGTCAAGGCGCAGCTGATCATGCTGGGTAGGGGGGAGGCAGGACAGGGCTGATGGGCAGGGGACACACCATGATGACATCACTTCTAGGTGATGTCATCGCGGTGCGCTCACTTTGCGCACGTGCGATTTAAGACTGGGGGGCGCTGCCACTGGTTCCTGCCTTGGGTGGCAAAAAACCTACCACCAGGCCTGTGTGTGGCCTAATATGCAAAGGAGTTCCTGCTACAATAAAGTCCTGAACTGCTATCTGATTCTCTAAAATATATATAGATACCAGAGAGGGAACCCAAGACCATTTGCATGCAAAGCAGATGCTCTACCATTGAGCTATGGCCCCACTCCCAATGATAAAACAACTGTATAGTTGTGTAATAACTGTTTATAAGATGTCTTACATGCCTGCCTGTCAAATGACACTCAAACTAATGTGCAATTAAATAATTTGAATGTATGGCAAGAAGATTTTCAACTACAGATGACCCTGGGTGTCCCTTCCAACTCTATGATTCTATGATTCTACAGTGAACACTCATTTCACAGGAATATTAAATGTGCCCACCAAATCACTCAGTTTTAGTAAGGGCTATTAATTCTGTGTTTAAAATGGCAGCTTCTATAATTTAATCTGATCATATGCATGAATTCTAGTAGGACTAATACAATTCCGGGGACCACTAGCGCTTTAGCCCTAAAACATATTTTGCTTTGCCAAAACACAGCTCTGTGAGGGGGGAAAATAACAACAGATCTAGAATATCAGCAGATGCCTCTTCTTCATCACCAAGCAATCACAGCCAAAACTCTTGGCTTATGAATGAAAGGCCTCCCAACAAAGGGAAAATTAAGTCCTGGCACCCCCTGCTAGAAATTAAATACTGGTAGTTTCCAATATTACACATTAGATCAATTACAAATACAGTTTCAAAACTGAAACCAAAATATTAAAGATGGTCTAGCACATCTCTTGTTCAAGTGGCTGAAGCAAGTTAAAGAGTTTGCTGCAACCAAGCCAAAATAATCCATTTAACTAGACTTCCGTGTTGATTCTCTATTGCTAGAGTTTTAATTTTAATAGATGAACTTGCAAATAATGTACATGTATTATTTAACATCTTGAGATGCCTGAGTACAGTGGAGGTATAAAGATCTGGGTTAAATAAAAGGGTCAGTCTCTTTCCCTCGTGTGAAAGGAGCAAAGAAGTTCACTGCTCCCCTCTATGGATTGCAGTGTCTATTTCATGCTTCTATTATGCAGTGAAGACTATCACCCAGATATAAATAATGCACGCACAAATGCACAACACCAGATTTGCCACAGAAATCACAATTCAGTAACTTCTCCCCATGCATCTAGTAACATGAATAATGTATTTCAAAATTATTATTTTTTTTGCTGGAAAAAAGCACAAGACATTAAATGAAGCTTCAAGAGAAACTGATTATAATGTGCAACTCTGTCTATTCCACATGCCCTAGAGAGATGGCTTTGTTTGCATTTTCAGTAGGCAAGGCTTTATAAATTATAATAATTTGAAACTAGGGCACGTAATTCACACAGAAAGCAATATTCTGCATCTTTTCCAAGCTGGACCAGACTCAGGGGAAAGCCAAATGCTTCATTAGGAAGTCAGCAAAAGGTCTGAAATGCTTGCCTTGTTTGGCTTTAAAAACACACACTCCTCTAAATGGGATGGAATCAGGGGAAGGAAACTGGCTACACACACTAAAGCAATCTCTCTTAATGAGCAAATCTCTGACAAGAACAATCTTAACTGATAAGGGGACAGCAGGGCTTTTTTTGAGCAGGAATTCACAGGAACACAGTTCCGGCTGGCTTGGCGTCAGGAAATGTGACCTAATATGCAAATCAGTTCCTGCTGGGCTTTTTTGTAGAAAAAAAGAAAAATCCCAGCAAGAACTCATTTGCATATTAGGCCACACCCCTGATATCACCATTGTTTCTCTTAGTTCCAAAGTTTTGATCCCAAATATTATTAATACACTGGAGTTTCTGAATAACAATGGAACTAAGAGAAACAATGGTGATATCAGGGGTGTGGCCTAATATGCAAATGAGTTCTTGCTGGGCTTTTTCTTAAAAGAATATCTTTGGGGGACAGTATTACTTGTTGTTTACAGCCATTCCTTTGCTTTTCTATCTAAACATCTTTGTACTTTTAGATTCATACCAGCAAGTCAGGTATTGAATGGATTGTCAGAAAATATGTCAATACAGAGTACTCATCCAACAGAAAGAAATGCAAAAAGATTTCCACCAGAGAAAGAACAGCTGCTTTAAGAAGCAAAATTTCAAATCTAATGTGAACACCTGCCACTGCTTCTATTATTCAGAAACTCCAGTGTATTAATAATATCTGGGATCAAAACTTTGGAACTAAGAGACACCACAACCAGGCATCTAGAAAATCTAGCAATTAAAAACACCATGCAAAAGATGGAAGTTCAGATCCACTGTATTTTGTTGACAGAGAACCATTTCTGTCTGTATAAAGCATGCTTTCTTATCCCCCCCCTCCCATTGCTGTGCAAAATGCCCCAAATGCTCCTGCCCAATCCCGAAATGCCCCTGATCCAAACCCAAAACCCAATAGAATGCAATCAGGGAAAATGTTTTCTCTGAACAATAACTAAATTTACTCCATATGCTGTCAATATACTCTGAATTTTTAAAATGTATGCTACTAACAAGGAAAGGAAAGGTCCCCTGTGCAAGCACCAGTCGTTTCCGACTTTGGGGTGATGTCACAATGTTTTCATGGCAGACTTTTTATGGGGTGGTTTGCCATTGCCTTCCCCAGTCTTTTATACTTCCACCCCAGCAAGCTGGGTACTCATTTTACCGACCTCGGAAGGATGGAAGACTGAGTCAACCTTGGGCCGGCTACCTGAATCCAGCTTCCGTCGGAATTGAACTCAGGTCGTGAGCAGAGAGTTCAGACCACAGTACTGCAGTACTGCTGCTTTACCACTCTGCACCACGGGGCCACTGGCTACTAACAAAGGGGTTGTCATATTGTGACTAAAATACTCTAAGGAATCTAAAATTGTATATCAAAGAAAAACATGTGGGACAAAGAATTGAGGCAAAAAACACATATGGGCATTTTATAATATTGGGGGGGATGTTGTACTTGGAATAGACTGACAAATGTTAACAGCAGTATTCAGTTTTTATAGCTGTTTTTACATAAGGGTTGCCAAGTCTCCTGTGGCCTCCAGTGGCCCCATGCGTGCGTAGCATGCGCGGTGCAATGATGTCACCCGCAAGTGACGTCATCATGCAGATGTCACTCACAAGTGACATAATCACGCTGGTGACATTGCACGCTGGATGCTCTAGGAGCTTCTGGGAAAACTCTATGGTTTTCCTGGACACTTTAGAGATTTGGAAGGGAAACGTTATGGTACCACAGAGTTTCCCTCCCAAATTGCTAGAGCGTCTGGGAAAACCATAAAGTTTTTCCGGAAGCTCCTAGAGCATCCAGCGTGCAATATTGCCAGCATGATGACGTCACTTTCAAGTGACGTCATCATGCCAGCAACATCGGGAGGGGATCCTCCCACCAGCCCAATGCAAGCCAGCAGGTTGGGGACCTACGGAGCAGGAGAACCCCCACTTCGCCCTGGAGCTTGGCACCTCTATTTTACATAGAAACATTATTCCAGTTCCCATGGTCAAGAGTTCATCAAATACAGACAACCTGTTACAATTGCAGATCTTTGCCTGTGTTTAAAATGCTTCCTCTGGAGCTGGAAGAGACATTAGTTTTGCTCTGTTCCCAAACCATGCCTCTACATTTCCAACAGAGGGGGAAGAAAAATCATTGCTTCCTCTCCATGCCCTCTCTCAGGAGCCTGGAGCAAAGGAGTGGGGGAGTGGGCAGATTTTTTTTTCTTTTTCACACCAGCCTCTGCTTCCCAGCTGAAGTTGCCTTTTGCTGACAAAGGCTTGCTTTTAAAGCCATCCCAAGCACAGAAGACTCACTGTCAGGAACAAAAAAAAGAGGGGGGAGGAGTCATTGTTTTGTTTTTAAACAGAGGGCTGTTTTTTTCTATATGCTTTTTTTAAACCTCTCTCTCCTGGGACTAGGGTTGCCAAGTCCAATCACAGAAATATCTGGGGACTTTGGGGGTGGATCCAGTAGACTTTGGGGGTGGAGCCAGGAGACACTGGGGTGGAGCTAGGGGGAGGGGGGGAAACGGTGCTGGGGAGCGTGGCGAGCCGCCCCATCTCGGAGCGGGCGACGCTGCTGCGCGGCTGCAGCCTCTTCTCTGCTCGCCGTGGCTGCTCCTCCGAGATGGGCTCAGCCTGAGCCCATCTCGGAGGAGCAGCTGCGGTGGGGCGGCAGCGGCGCAGCGGCCTCGCCCGCTCCGCCTCTGGGGTGGGATCGGGGTAGTGGTGGAGGCGGGCCAGGGGCATGGTGAGCCGCGAGTCCGGGTCCTAGAAGGGCCCGGATTCGCGGCTTGCCATGCTCCTGGCCTGCCTCGCCCTCCCCTTCTCTGGTTTTGCCTCGCTGGTTTTGCCTGCGCTGCTGCCGCCTCTTGGCTGCTCCTCCGAGATGGACTCAGCCTGGGCCCATCTCGGAGGAGCAGCTGTGGTGGGCGGGGAGGGGGCGGCAGTGGTGCGGCGGCCTTGCCCGCTCCAGGATCGGGCGGTTCGCCATGCTCCCAGGCGCTGTTTCCCCCCTCCCCCCGCTTCCGTTTTTTTGGGGAGCGGGGGAAGAGGGTGGAAATCCTGGGGTCCCCCACCAGGGCGGGAGGATTGGGAAGCCTACCTGGGACTTCTGGAAAAAAATGCTGTGTCTGTGTGTCTCTTTTCCAATCCCTGCTACAGATAAGGGTAAGGGGATTCTGGAACTCCCACAGTGAAGAGAGGGAGGAGGAATGCAATGGAATCCACCTGAGGCAGTGAAGTGTCTCCATTTTGGGACAGCAAGCCCAGCTCCACCTTGCTGCAAAGTCAATCAGCATGTCCCTCGGCAGTCAGCCGGTTACTGCGGTCCCGGCTCCGGCTGGGAATCTTGTGGGCAGCTGCTGAAGTGTTGCTGCTACCGCTGGCCCAGCCATGATTGACCTGCTGCTGTTGTTGCTGGTGTTGGGCAGCGCGACTGGGAGGCACGAGGAGGGCTACTTTGTTGCACTTTGGAGACACAGCAGCACTTTATTTGTTTTAACTATCTACCTCCACCTGCCTCCAAGCTGCTAATCTTATAATAGAACTAAGACTGGATTCTAAACGGCTAAACTGATTGATTGGTTGGTTAACTAATAATGATGACATTACCTATTAACTAATTGGCTATTTGATGTAATATAATATATTATTGGCAAAATTTGGGGAGTTGATTAGTTGGAAGGGTTTTTATAATTAATAGCCATCTGAATTAATTTATTATTATTAACTAATTAATTTAGAGGAGATTGTGGGACTTAGGGCTTAGCTTGGTTAACTATTAGAATTGGCAGATATGGACAAAATTAAGAGGAAATAGATTGATAAGGGCAGAGAGGGTTGGGAAATTAACTGTAGGGTAGTGAGCTGTGTGATAACTGGTCTGAGGCTGAGGCAGAGACCAGTGGGAGGATGACTGGCCTGGGGATTCCAGTACTCCTGGGGAGGGGAAGATATGACGGTGGGAGCAGACAGTGTTATAAGGAAAGGAGACAGAGACATGGAGATGCTCGGCCCCCTTCCAATCTGTGTCCCATCCCGACAGTGGCAGGTAGTGGGCTTAGGTTGAACTACTCACCTCCATCATTGGTGTTATTCAGTGTCAGGTCCATAAATAATAAGACCTCAGTCCTCTGAGAGTTTCTACTCGAGCAAGATGTGGACCTGGCTTGCGTGACTGAGACCTGGGTGCGAGACGGAGAGATGGTAGCTCTCTCCCAAATGGCTCCCCCAAGGTACTCAGTCTTTCACCAATCACGGACTAGCAGGCGGGGGGGAGGGGTGGCCCTATTCATACGAGAGGCTTACTCCTTTCGGGCTCTCCCGCCCCCAGAGATCAATGATATTGAATGTGCTGGTCTGGCATGGGACGTTGGGGAGGGATTGGCAATATGGCTGGTGTACCATCCGCCTAACGCACCAGCCAATGCCTTACCATCCCTGATGGAGGACGTAGCAGGCTGGGCATTGGAGTACCCAAGGCCTGAGATCCTGGGTGACTTCAATGTTCATGCTGATGACGCGACCTCCAGTCAGGCAATGGACCTAGTGTCATCCATGATGACACTGGGACTCTCCCAACTTGTTACAGTGCCCACTCACCAGGCGGGGCACATGGTTGATCTGATCTTTGTGGCAGGGGTCTTGGTGGATTATATTACTGCAGAAGCAGTGCCATGGTCGGACCACCTTGCCCTTAAGGCTTGTGTGGATTTCCCACCTCAAATCCGTTTAGGCGGCAAGCATATTTTGGCTCGCCTGCGGAGCCTGATGGACCCAGAGCGGTTTCAAACAGCTCTATGGGATCCCTGGCCCCCTGGCGACTCTCTCAATGACCTGGTTGAATCATGGCATAGCCAACTCACCAGAGCCATTGATGAGATTGCACCTCGGTGCCCTCTACACCCTTGTGCTAAGCTGGCACCGTGGTATACCCTGGAATTGTGGCAGCTGAAACGAGGGCTCAGACGACTAGAGAGGCAATGGCGGCGTACTCAAGACGAAGCGACTAGAACATCCTACAGAGAATTTATGAGATCCTATGAGATGGCGGTCAAAGTCACAAAGAAAGCTTACTTTGTGGCCAAGATTGCATCTGCAAACTCGCGCCTGGCACAATTGTTTAGGACAATTTGGACTCTTACAGCACTGCCACAAGGTAGGCCAAACGCTAGGGAATTGGAGATTGGCTGTGAGGCTTTAGCGGAATTTTTTGCAGATAAAATCTTGTCGCTCTGTTGTGACCTCCCTGCCACATTGGAGACAGTATATGAACTCGAGGCCCCGTGCCTGTCTTCTGGACCAGTTCTAGATTGCTTTGACATACTCAGCCTGGAGGAAGTCGACAGAATTCTCTCTACTGTATGACCAACAACTTGTGATATGGACCCCTGTCCCTCCTGGCTAATTAAAGCTTGCCAGAGGGAGCTTAGATGTCCTATATGGGACATTGTAAATAGATCCCTCTCGAAGGGGCTTTTTCCAGCATCCGTCCCCTCCTGAAAAAAGTTACATCAGACCCGGCCAAATTGGCAAATTAATGGTTAGTCTCGAATTTACCCTTTTTGAGTAAAATTATTGAGAGGGCAGTAGCATTACAGTTACAGAGTTTTCTGGATGACGCTTCCATTTTAGACACCCACCAATCTGGCTTCTGCCCAGGTCACAGGACGGAGACAATGCTGGTCAGCCTGGTGGATGACCCCAAGCAGCATCTGGATCGAGGCGGCTCGGTGGTGCTGATGCTGTTAGACCTATTGGCTGTGTTCAATATGGTCAACCATTGGCTACTGACCTGCTGCCTCGCAATGGCTTTCCTCTTTCCCTGATGGTCGGGGACAAAGGTGATAATTGGGGGAGAACTGTCCTGGAGGTACTCGCTTAACTGTGGGGTGCCACAGGGGGCAGTGCTCTCCCTGATGTTGTTTAACATCTATATGTGCCCCCTTGCCCAGATTGCTCAGAGGTATGGGTTGGATTGTCATCAATATACTGATGACACCCAGCTCTATCTACTGATGGATGGCCAGCCTGACTGTGTCCCAGAAAATCTGGATTTGGTGTTGCAGGCTGTGGTGGGATGGCTACGGCTGAGTAGGTTGAAGCTAAATTCAATGAAGACAGAGGTCCTTTGCCTAAGTCGGGGCGGTCTGGGTAGGGAAAGCCCCCTCCCAGCAATTGACGGTGCACCACTGAAAACGGCGCACAAGGTGAAAAGCTTGGAGGTGTTGCTGGAGCCTGCCTTAACAATGGAGGCCCAGATAGCAACCACTGCTAAATCCGCTTTTTTCCAGCTTAGGCGGGTGAAGCAGTTGGTCCCCTTCCTGGAGCGCGACGACCTCGGAACAGTGATTCATGCAAGGGTCACCTCGAGGTTGGGTTACTGTAACACCCTCTACATGGGACTGCCCCTGTGCCAAACCTGGAAACTGCAGCTGGTGCAGAACACGGCGGCCAGGTTGTTATTGGAGCTCCCTAAGTGGGAGCACATACAGCCGGGGCTGCAGGAACTGCACTGGCTGCCAATAGTGTACCGGATTCGTTACAAGGCGCTGGTTATTACCTTTAAAGCCCTATATGGCCGAGGACCTGCCTACCTTAGGGACCTTCTCTTCCCATATACTCCCCAGAGGGTGCTTCGATCTGGTTCACAAAATCTACTGGTAATCCCAAGGCCGAAGGAGACCAAACTGAAGGTCACCATGGAAAGGGCCTTTTTGATCGCTGCCCCCCACTGGTGGAACCAAATCCCAGAGGAAATGAGGGCCTTGCGGAATCTTGGTCAGTTCCGCAGGGGCTGCAAAACTATCCTCTTCCAGCTGGCCTTTAATTGATACAGAGCCTAAATCATAGATGGAAAACTGTCGCACTGTAAAATCTAACAAGATAATATCTAGATCTGAGCACTAAATGATATGTTGTTTTAATTTCTAAATATATAATTTTATAGAATGTACTATTTTATAATATGTATTCTTTTAATTTTGTGAGGTTTTATGCTGTGAGCCGCCCTGAGCCTGCTTCGGCAGGGAGGGCGGGATACAAATAAAATAAAATAAAATAAAATAAAAAAGAAATGCAAAATAAACAGAAGGACTCTGCTCACTTCTCTTCCTTTCTCACATGGTTCACACACTGACCAGGAAGAGCCACATAACTCTGGCTTGCTTGTCCTACCCATACAGCTTTCCTCCAGTTGAGATTTAAAGGCACACACACAGTCCAAAACACAAGCAGTTTGCAAGGTTCTTTTATGCCTGCCAAGATTTAAAGGCACATTGTGACTGGCTGGTGGTGAGGAGGAGCTTGCAAAACCGGGGGATTCCGCACCAGGACCTGCAGGCTGGCAAACCTACACTGGGGGGAAAGGCAGAAGACAAATGAACCATATACCACATTTTTATCCTACCCTTCCTTCAAGGAGGCCAGGGCTTTATCTATGCCTTCCAATGCATCTTTATAACCATCCTCTGAGGTAGGGTAGGCTTTACAGTATAGGCTTTTACCTGAACATAGATTTCTTCAGTACTAGTATGACACCCTAACCATACTAGTACATGTGTGACATTCTGAAGCTAGGACTATTGTGATGAAACTGCCCCCCCCCCCCTGAAATTACATTGCAACTGCACCTCTCCCTCCCCCCCTCCTCCAATATAGCTTCTTGCATAGTCAGCTCAAATTTCAGGCTGATTAAAGTATACTTTGAGCTACAGAGTACTACTCAGTACAGCCCTTGCATAATCTATCACCCTGAGTAAAGAGACTGCTGCCTTCTTGAGACATGCATCCAAGAAACAATGGACCTCATTCATTTATTTACTACTGCTTTTTAACTGGCAATATATGTCCAAAAATAGTTTACAATATAATATAAAAACACTATAAACAGCATTTCAGAAAAATATTAAAACAAAATATCCAAGAGTAAGATTATATTCCCAGCTATGCTACCTTAAATAGAAAGCTAAGTCTTTAAATTCATCCTAAAGGCCATTAGGGATTTGGCTACCCTTGCTTCTGGGAGAGGACATTCCACAGACTGGGGAGGGGGGGATAGTAGCAGAAAAGGCCCTTACTTGAACCTTGTCTAAGTATAGTTTGTTAAGGAAGGCTCCCTGTGTATTTCTCAAGTTCCAGAGCAGACAACATGAATGGAGATGGTTCTTTAGGTACTCGGGGAACAAACTTTAGGCTTAAATGCATTCAGTCAGGAAGCAAATTAGAAGCCTATATACTGTAAGCTAAAAGCCTTCTCTGGCTACAGTGCAAAGGAAGCAGAATGCAATGTAAATTCATAATAGATCAGTTTGCATTGGTTTGGAAGAAACAGATAATCTCTTCATTTTATCAATAGTGAAAATGTATAAAAGCCCTTGCCCCTCAAAACATATGTATCTTTTCCTTTCTCAAGGTTTATTATCCCAGAGAAAGGCTTTAGAAGCTTTGAATAAAAAAGGCATTATATTTCTCTCAAATAGAGATTAGTTGCTGTATTACAATGCACTGGAAAAGCTACTATTCAAAATACTCTGGAAACTAGAGTGTTATTCAGTACAGACCCTGCCTAATCTATCAAAGGGAATTTTCTCTTCTCAAAACAAGTACCCAGAAGATAATGGGCCATTCCTGTTCCTCATTCTGGCTTTCAAAGTTTAGCCTACTGATCTATTCCTGTCTTTCTTTCTCCAAGATTACACAGCAAGCACCATATATATATATATATATAACAACTAACTGCTGCCTATTTCCACAGTTATATTCTGTGTTACTATAGTGTTGTAAATGCTCTGATATATTTTAAGAACTCTGGAGAAAGCAATCAACAATGGAATGCTGACAAAAAGTACATTTAAATTCCCTCGCCAATGTTTTCAATTACAAAAACACGAACAACAACCTCCATCAGGAGTTTGGGCATGGCCCCAGATGCCTCTTTATCTATGGAAGCCCAGATCATGAATACTGCCAGGGTGGCATTATTCCATCTATTCCAAGCTTGACAATTAGCCCCTCTCTTGTTGCACCCCAACATAGCTAATGTAATCCAGGCAACGATCACCTCCAGGCTAGACTACTGTAACTCACTCTGTGCTGGATTGCCCTTGAGTCTAACCTGGTCCAGAATGCAGCAGCACGAGTTCTGACAAGCCGACAGCACATATACAACCTGTGCTGTGCCAGCCACACTGGCTCCCTGTGGAATACTGAGTCAGGTAATGCATTATGCTCTCCTGGGAACAATCTACTGGTGGTCCCTGGCCCTAAAGATATCCGACTGTCCTCAACCAGAGCCAGGGGTTTTTTTGGCACTAGCTCTGATCTGGTGGAACTCTCTACCAAATACCACCAGGGCCCTTGCAGGAATGAATGCAATTCCACAGAGCCTGCAAGGCAGAGATGTTCAACCAGACTTTTGGTTGAGGACAGCAACAGTTCCATTATAGCCAGCACTCTCCTTCTCTCTTTTCCCCTCTATCTTTGCTTCAGCCCTCTTCTCATCTGCCTGCAAGTCAGCAAGACAATCCAGAGCAGGGTAACAAAGTAATGTCTGACACTATCTGAAATAATGAAACCGCCTTTTTTGTTTTTTGCTTTTAATTTTGTTTTTAACAGCTGTACATTGTCCAGAGCCTTACACCAGTAGAGAATAGGTGATTCATAAATCAAATAAATAAATAGCCTTTTTTTGTTTTAAAAAAGTACACAATACTTATCAGAGTTTCAGAGAGACAGTTCTAGAGACACTTTGGTAGCTTGATTGGACAGAAAAGTGGGGTATAAATACTGTAACTCAATAAAATAAATAGAAATAAGAAGTCTCACAAGACTCTTTGAAAAACCAGGTTGCTTCTGCAAGTGAGACCCTCAACACAAGGTCTAATTATTTGAGAGAATAGGAGAGTTGTATGCAGACAAGGCACAAAGCAAGCAAACAAAAATCTTATGGCTGGAAGTGAGAAGAGGCTAGGAGGAAGAAAAGCTAGTTCATGAAGGCTTATCACATTCTTATCCTGTCTTTCCTCAAAAGGGAATGCAAAGTAGTTTCTCTTGTCCTCACAATATATTGTAAAGCAGCTAAGATTGTAAATGTAAATTGTAAAGTAGGTTAGCTAGGGAGCTTCATGAATAAATGGGATTTGAAACAATGTCTCCTGATTCCTAGTCCAAAATTTAATCAGCACCCCATTTTGGTCCTCAGGGTTAGAGCTGGGGTGAATGAAGAACAGAGGCAAAAGTAGATAGGGACACAAGGGAAGAGTATGCAGTAGAAGTAAGAATGAAAAAAGTTTAAGGAAGGCAAGGTCAAGATAATGGGGCAACTTCTGGAAAAACTGCACTCAAGATCTAGGAAAATAAGGTTTGTGTACTATTAGGGAGGGAGGAGACAGGAAAGGGGAGGGATGGTGGCTCAGTGGTAGAGCATCTGCTTGGGAAGCAGAAGGTCCCAGGTTCATTCCCTGGCATCTCCAAAAAAGGGTCCAGGCAAATAGGTGTGAAAAACCTCAGCTTGAGACCCTGGAGAGCCGCTGCCAGTCTGAGAAGACAATACTGACTTTGATGGACCAAGGGTCTGATTCAGTATAAGGCAGCTTCATATGTTCATATGTAAATGTATTATGGTTTTATATGTTTTATGGAATGATTGTTTTTATGATACTGTAAGCCGCCCTGAGTCCGCTTGCGGAGAGGGCGGGATATAAATGCAAAGTAATAAATAAATAAATAAATAAATATGATGCACAGTTCTTTAATCAACAAAGACTTTTCTCTTAGGTAGATGTGTGATCCATCCTGTACAACAAACCAGCTACTTCCTGGATTTACAGCATGGACCAGGAAAGGGGACTTTTAAAAATTAAGAATAAAGATACAAGTAAATTGATACCTTATGTATAAGGCTTGTTCCATGCATTGATCTGAAATTGCCCTGATTTCTTCACTCTGTTTCTGCAGATAAGCTAGATGATATCTTAGCCAACCTGTATAACATACATAGTCATACGCTGTAAGGAACTTTAAAGTGAATAAAATTGGCCTTAGAAATGGAAGATTAAAAACTCACAGCATTTTAAAAAAATCTAAGTTCATAAAGTCTGTGGCAGAATTTATTTTGTGTTGGCCCTCTTTATGGTCTTAAACATACTCTTAAACATACTATTTATGAAATTGGCTACAAGAACTCTTTCTGAAACTAGCCATGCTGTCACGAAATGAGCACTAAGCTCTTCAAACACCTTAGAAGCCTCTATATTTCTCTATGATTTTTGACTGCAGTTATAGCATTTGGTCACCAGAGGTTTCAGTCTCTCAGCATCATGGAGCCTCTATTGAGGGCCAGATGGGGTTACTGGGTACAAGTTCAGCCACTATGGCAGCCATTGGCATAAACCTAGCATTAGGTTTAGGGAAATGGTTGCCTGAGGCATTCCCAGCCATTATTGTTTATTGTTAAGTTGGCTGCAAAATTATTTACTGCTGAATGACACAAGTCGCTGTGTGTATGAGGTCACTGCAGCCTTTATAAGCCCTCCACTTTTGAGCAAAAGCTATAGACTGTATCAGAGGCAGGGACCTCTTTGTCAGTCTAGCCCAGAAATTAACAATCCTTGTTAATTTCTGTTTGAGGCCTCAAACATTGAACACAGAGAATAGCTCTGATAGAATGGGATTTGGGACAGATTTTAAATGGGAAAATGTAGACTAATAAGGCTAAGTCCTATTATTTTTCATTATTGCTTTATTTTATTTTATGCTTTATGCTCTAACTGTGTAAACTGTTTTCTGTTCTGCCTTTCTATCCATATATCTGAAGCCTTCTGTCTAAAGAAGAAACTGAAATGTACTACTGGTATCTAAACTGTTTGCCTTCTGTCTAAAGAGAAACTTGGAGTCTAATAAACTATTTTTGCTTTGAGAAGCCTGATAAAGTTTATCTACGAGGTCTTAAAACTTATTAGTGAGTATGTATTAGCCTTCTGATAACTGCAGATTGTTTTGGGTTCCTGCAACAACCATGGAAGTATTCAGGGAAAATCTATTTACTTATTTATTTGATTTTTATCTTGCCCTTCCTGTGAACAGGCTCAGGGCGGGTTATAATATTAATTATAAGGCATAAAATCAGCTTAAAACTATAACAACTACTACTGTGAATACTACAAAAAGTGGGATGTATGGGAGCAGAGTGGAAAGGAAACCTCAGGTGGCAGATCCCAGAAAGTGGAGGCAGGGGGATGGGTGTTAGTGATGCACAGGAATGGGGAAACCCCAAGGCAATATTGTAGAACAGTTCAGGCAGGAACCCCAGGAGGTAGCAGGGGGCGCTGTTGGAGGGGAGCAGAAAGGAAACCCCAGGCAGCAACTCTGAAACAATGAAGGCAGCAGAATCCCAGATGCTGGTAGAGATGCAGAGGAGGGAGGCAACCTCAATGCAATGCCTGTGGAACAACTGAGGGAGAAACCCAGGGGAAAGTGGGGTGTATTGGAGAAGGGCAGAAAGAGAGCCCCAAGCAGCAGAACCCCAGAAATCGGTGAGGTGGGTGTTAGCAATGCGGAGGAAGGAGGCAATCCCAATGTAATGACCGTAGAAGCATGCAGAAGAAAGTGGGGTGTATGGAAGTAGGGTGGAAAGGGAACCCCAGGAAGCAGAACCCCCAAAAGCAGTGGGCTGAGGTGGGTGATAGAAAGAAGGGAACCCAAGGCAACCACTGTGGATCAATTCAGACAGGAATCCCAGGAGGGTGTATTGGAGGAGAGAAGAAAGGAAGTCCCAGCCAGCAACTGCCAGGAATATCAACTCACTTGCATGGGCTCCACTGAAATATATTACAACACAATAATAGTTGAAAAGAAAATGCAGAATGAATTTTCCATTAAGATTTCTGGTCCAGATAGACTACTCTGGGATTGGAAAGTCCCCGGGAGTAGCAGAAGTGTTCTAGTACTGGAATAATAGCCCCTGAGAGCAGAAGAAGTGTTCTGGGACTGGAATGACAACCTCAGAGTGGAAGGACAGTCTCTAGGAACAAAATCAGTATTCTGGGACTTAGATGACTGCCCCCCAGAGTGGAACGGTAGGTCTTGGGAGTAGAGTCAGTGCTCTGCAACTGGGATCACAAACTGTAGACTGCAAATACTATGCAACAGAGAAACAAATGGGGGTGGGGTGGGGGTGGGGGTTTACAGCATGGAAAATCGTGGAAGGCAATTCCCTCAGGCCCCTGACCGACTAATGTTGATGAGAAATCTTGAGTGGTTTTGTGTATTATAGCCAGGAAATCCAGCAATCCCCCCAAGGCCCACCAGCAATGCTATTTTGTGAACATAAGGACACCCAGAACTCCCAAAGACCAGACACAAACAAAGACAACATGCGATCCAGGTGGGTAGCCATGTTAGTCTGAAGAAACAGAACAAAGTTAGAGTTCTAGTTAGGGCTGCCAAGCCCCCGATCCGGGCAGGGGTTCCTATGCCCGGGATGTTCCCAACCTGGAAGTGACATCATTGTGCTGGCGATGTCACGCTGTGGCCACGCTAGGCATTTCCGGGAAAACTCTATAGTTTTCCCAGACGCTCTAGCCATTTGGGAGGGAAAACTCTATGATACAATAGGTACCATAGAGTTTTCCCCTTCCAAATAGCTACAGCAGCCAGGAAAACCATAGAGTTTTCCTGGAAATGCCTAGAGCGGCCCTGAGTGATGTCACTGGCGCGATGATGTCACTTCTGGGTGATGTCATTGCGTCACACATGCACAAAAGTCTCCCACTGGGGACTTGCCAACCCTAGTTCCAGTAGCACCTTTAAGACCAACAAAATTTTATTCATGTGTTACACACACACACTTCTTCAGATAAGACCAACTCAAGCTTGGGAAGGTTCATATTGCAGTTTCCAGGGCTGCAGAAGACCATCCCCACAAGCTTTTTTGCACAAAAGTTTCTGGATAGGTTTTCTTCTCTAAGTGCTTCTAAGCTTCACCAAAAAGCTTGGATAGGTTCAGGCTAAGCATGTGATTCCCAGTCTACAGTTCATGAACCTTGAACCAAGCAAAGTCTGGCCCAGACTTCAGAGTCTGAACCAATTTGTGTCATGAAAAGGGAGACACTGACAGAGAGCACATTCAATCAGTGCTGAAAGAGCTGGGCAGTGCTGGCTGCCTGTTGCTTTCTGAATCTGTTTCAAGATGCTGGTACTGACCTTTAAAGACTTATATGGTCAAGGGCCTATCTATCTATGGGACTGGCCTTTCCACATATGTCCCCCAGAGAGCACTGTGTTTGGGATAGGCTTGCCAATCCCCAGGTCCCAGTGGGGGTTCTTCCGCTTTCCCAGGCTCCTTCCTGGCCCCAGTCAGCTGGCCAGAGGGGGGGAAGCCTTGCCCCCAGAGGACCATGTGCGTTTCCACCTCTGGAGGCTTCAGTCTCTGATTGAAAGGTTTCCTCTTGGGATGGTGTGGCTGTGTTACTTTGAAGAAGTTGTTAGCAACTCGTGAGTAGAGAGGCCACTCCCTTGCTTCAGAGCCACCAAAAACGGGGGTGGGTGGGGAGGGAAACATCTGCTGAGCACTTCATTATTCCCTTTGTGGACATTGATTCCCATAGGGTATAATGGGGAATTGATCTGGAAGTTTCGGGGGCTCTGGGGGAGCTGTTTTTGAGGTAGAGGCACCAATTTTTCAGTATAGTATCTAGTGCCTCTCCCCAAAATACCCCCCCAAGTTTCAAACAATTGGACCAGGGGTCCAATTCTATGAGCCCCAAAAGAAGGTGCCCCTATCCTTCATTATTTCCTATGGAAGGAAGATATTTAAAAAGGTGTGCTGTCGCTTTAAATGTGATGGCCAGAACTCCCTTGGAGTTCAATTATGCTTGTCACACCCTTGTTCCTGGCTCCGCCCCAATGTCTTCTGGCTCCACCCCCAAAGTCCCCAGATATTTCATGAATTGGACTTGGCAACCCTAGTTTGGGAGCACAAAATCTGCTCTCTATGACTGGACCAAGGAAGGCCAGACTGAGTTCTACAAGGGCCAGGCCTTCTCAATAGCTGCACCAATGATGTGGAATGCCCTCCCAGAGGCTATGAAGGCCTCTGTGGGATCTTTCCCAATTCTACGGAGCCTGCAAAACAGAAATATTCCAACTGGCTTACAATATCTAAATGGGAGAGGACTGCCACTTTAATATAGACTGAGCAACACCAGACCATCATAAGGACCACTGTCAGATAAAAAAGAAATTATAACATCAATATTAATTAGACTGCCTGCTGAAGAAAGTTGTGATCCTGCCTATTTAATTTTTTTTCTGAGTAGCACCATAATGTAATTAATTGATTTTAATTGTTTATTGTTTTAATACTATAACTCAATATTGTTATTTTTAAATGACTGTTAGCCACCCTGCTTATGGAGAGGGCAGGATATGAACCCAAAGTAAGTAAGTAAATAAATAAATATATATACTTTTCTGAGCATCCTGGATGCTAACAGCATTCCAATTTGCATTTGAATGCTCATTTTCAATTACAATTTTCAATATATTTCTGTTTTATATGAATATACAACAGGATAAACAGAAGCATTCTGGCTCATGTTCTGATTGGCAGAGTGGTAAAACCATTATTTTTCTTTACCAAAACAGATCAGGTTCAAACTAAGCATCAACTATAATCAGGCTGGCTTCACAATAAGGCAACACAACAGTTACTCAGGGCTGCCTAGCTTCACAGAATATCACTGCATACTTTCACACACAAGAAATATCTCGAAGTTTGAATTCAGTGGCATCTTTAAGATCAATAAAATGTAATTCAATTTTGTTGGTTTTAAAGATGCCAATGGACTCAAACTTTGTTCTGCTGCCTCAGACCAACACAGCTGCTCACGAAGAAATATCAGAGAGAACCAATGGGAACAGTGCCATCTTATCTGTGGCCAATACTCTCACACTACTATATTTGGAGTATTGAGATCTAAATTGCGGATGTGAACCTCAACTGCTGGTACCTATCACAATCCTGTTCTAGGTTCCTCTTCCCCTCTTCTGTCACTTGCTTCCAGATAGAGAGCAGTCAAGAGAGTGGAGTTGCCCAGGAGCATGCATGGGGGGGGGGGAGGAAGAGGAAGGAGGAAGAGGTTTTATACCCTACTTTTCTCTCCCTTGGAGTCTCAAAGTGGCTTACAATCGCTTTCCCTTCCTCTTCCGAAAGTTTTGAAACTCTGTTCTGCTGTACATGGCTTGCTATATGATGCTCAGCAAATGAAAAGTATAGATCAGGGGTGACCAAACTTGCTTAATGTAAGAGCCACATAGAATAAATGTCAGATATTTGAGAGTCACATGACATGAATGTCAGATGTTTGAGGGTTGCAAGACAGGGAGGGAGGGAGGGAGGCAGACAAATAAATGAGGGATGGAGAGAGGGGTGAGAAGAAAGCAACTTTAATTTTAAATGCATTCTCCAAACCACCAGCTGGCTTGACTTGGAGAAATGATTTAAAGAGAGAAATTCTTTCTCCAAGCTGCCCAATGGGGTAGTGGGGGCTTCAAGAGCCACACAATATGCGTGAAAAGAGCCGCAGTTTGGCCACCCCTGGTATAGATACTCAGGCTGGATTCTCCTTGCCTAGAATACCTTCAGGTGCCTGGAAGACATTTCAAACAGACAAGGATTCAAAATGACAATGTGATCTTCCTTATCTTTCTGACAACAGCAGCAATTATGTGGCTTTAATGAGTATTTATAGCTGAAAATGTTTATAAAGTCAGAGCACATAACAGGGCAAGCTGTTTACTGAAAGTAATCAACCATGCCTCCGTTTTAGTTTGAAAGAAATACTGGTTATTTTTCAAATTTCAAAAGGCACACAAAAACTGAAGAGAAGTTCTGTAAGATTCCTAATAACCCATTCCTATGAACCCAAGTATCAGTATAGCCTCCTAGTGAGACCTAGGGAATATTTCTGGGAGTTCTGCTGTTGCTAAACTGATGTAAACTGTTAGCAATCAAGTACCTCTACACTTATTCTAGGGGATAACAGTAGTTCCTGTGGACTGTTTTAGAAGTCCTGATTACAATTTTATTTGGGTGGAAAATCCTCTGAGAATTTTCCTCACAGAACTCCAAGCATTACACTTAGATCTGTTCCCTTGACAACAAGATGGTACCTGTAAAGATCTTGTGGGAAGGGAGATATCATGTGAAGGGAAAATGATTACAAGTGATTATTGGTAATTAGGACTACCGGAGTACCTGATGTAGGAGAAGCAGGAGAATATTAGGCCAGCACTTCATGAGAGTTTTGACTCTTGAAGATAATTTTTCAATGTGATGGATGATTGTGACATGAGTTCCAGTGAGAAAGGTGAATAATAATGCAAATAAATAAATAAAATACCAAATTTATTTTTTCTATATCAGCCCAGCTTGAAACACACTTATAAGTGCCTGTGTATTTTCTGCTACATAGTAAACAGTTCAAGGAATTCAAAACAAAGAAGTTCTCTCCCACTTTTTGTTCAGTCTAGGAGTAAGAATAAATATGGCACAAGATGATTATTTATTTGCCATCTAGTCATAGCCAACTTATGGTGATCTTGTATGGTTTCCAAGGCAAGAGATGTTCACAGGTGATTAGCCACTGTCTGCCTCTGCATAACAACCCTGATATTTCTTACTGGTCTCCCATCCAAATGCTAACCAGGACTGAGCCTGCTTAGGTTCCAAGAAAAATCTGATATTGGGCTGGCCTGGCCTATCTAGGTCAGGGCATAGCACAAGATACATAGGACTTTTTGTGTAGAAAAAGCCCAGTAGGAACTCATTTGCATATTAGGCCACACCCTCTGATGTCACCATTGTTTTGCACAGGGCTTTTCTGTAGAAAAAGCCTAGCAGGAGCTCATTTGCATTGTAGGCCACACCCTCTGAAGCCAAGCTAGTTGGAACTGCGTTCCTGTACATTCCTGCTCAAAAAAAGCCCTGCATAGAAGTAATATAGCTCCCCCTTTCATGATACAGAGTAGCACATTTCCCCTTTTAAAAGTATATTTCAAATAATATTTATGTTGAGTATTATATGGCAGGTCTCAATTAAAAACTGGATCTTCTCCTTGACTTATTCTTTAGCACCTTTAGACAGTCTGGGGATGGAGGAAAATGTAATACACTTTTTTTGAAAAAATGCAAAACTTTAGCAGGAAAATGGAGTTTGACAAAAAGGAGCATGGAGATTTGATTAACTGGAAGCTATATTAAGGGCTCCTTCAGGGAACACATGGCTGACAGTGAGCCTAAAATGGTGATTTATTTTGACAAGCCTATTATCAAACTGAAACAAAAGGCATAAAATTAGATATATTACAAGTCATTTTTTGCTCTTAGCAATGTATTGTGAATTGGCTTCACTCACTTTAAAGAGTTCATCAATAAAGAGCAACTGATGTTTTGATATGTAATGCACAATTCTACAGTTGCTACTCCTGCCTTGGTTACACAATGGACCCAAATATTTATCACTAAATTCTGCTCACTAAAATAGCCCCAACCCCATCAACACATGTTCCTCTATACTGAAGCTTTCCTTCCTTGTTTGTTTAGTTTACCATGACAAATATAAATACAGGTCTATTGTTCTTTTAGTATTATGTTTTCTATGTTGGAGTGAGAAAAAAGTCCAGCATCAGTGGACCCAACAGCCCTCAGAAAATAGTAATGAAATTTCACTGTTTTATATGTGCAAATATCATCTCTAGTCCAATATCTTTCATTCTATACATAAAGTTTTACATTTTTCTGAAATGCTTTATATCTGCATAAGGTAATAAATTGGATATGTTATTTGTTTTATTTATTTAAAATATTTCTCTACTGCCTCTTCAGAGTCCCTGCTCAAGGCAGCTTGCAGTATAAAAAGCACAACTAAAATGTATAATTTGCACTAATTGTACAGATTCAGAAAAACTGACACACATACAAACCCGATTTTCCCTGGCCTTCAGCAGATTAATTTCCAGTTAATCAAATTCAGTTTCCAGTTAATCAAATCTCTATGCTCCTTTTTGTTAAACTCCATTTTCTTGCTAAAGTTTTGCATTTTTTCAAAAGAAGCGTATTACATACTCTCAGCAGTATGGTTAAATCATTCCTGAAAGATTACCTATTTTAGAAGCCTTCAGTGCTAGATATCCAAATGTGCAGATGAAAATTGTCAAAACCTTCCCCTTGATAGATGGTTCCTCCTGGCTATTACACCCAAACTGATCCATCTTTCAGTTTAAGACTGTTGCCCCTTACCTTTGTTCCTACCAGTGACCACAGGGAATAACCTTTCCACCATCTGTCTTTACTAAAGAACATAACAAGGAGTGCAAAAATAGTTTTAGGAGATGCAAGACAGAACATTAACTGTCCACACCAATCTTGACAGATAAACTATAATTTTAAAAGAAAAGTAAAGCCCTGCAAACAAATTTGCTAATGTATGTGGCAATTTTTTAAAAAAAAACCTCTACCCCATCTTTTACATGTCACATTTCAATTGCAGGTTTACAGGTTAACAGAAAACTGATTAACCCATGTCCCTTCATTTGTACAGCATGGGTAACTGGATTTTGTGTATAAATGGGATTCTCTACACAAGATGAGAGGAAGATGAGGGGCAAGCAAAGTTTTTGCATGTGTTGGTTAAAAGTTGTTTACAATTTTTAGTAACTGTACATCTTACTTTTTTAACAACAGTTAATTCAAACAGCTTTAAATTGAATATTGCTTATTTGCTGTTTGGTAGCAGAGTTTGCCAGCTTCCCTCCTTCCTTCCAGAGTACTTTAAAAGAACTCTCAGCTTTTACTCCTCCATCCAGGAATGCAGTTGGAAATTTTTGTGTTTGTTAAAAATGTTATAATGAACAAATAGTGTTTTAAGTATTTTTAATTTGTATTCAAGCTGCTTGCCTGGCACCCATTACAGGAAGCATTGCTCATAATACAATTAAGGTGGGCAAGGCAGTTGGCCCCCTTCCTGGAACGTGACGATCTAGCAACAGTGATCCATGCCACAGTCACCTCTAGGTTGGACTACTGCAATGCTCACTACATGGGGCTGCCTTTGTGCCGAACCCAAAAGCTGCAGCTAGTGCAGAATGCCGCGGCCCGGCTGTTGTTAGGGCTCCCAAGAAGGGAGCACATTCGGCCAGGGCTCCGGGACCTGCACTGGCTGCCGATAGCTTACCGTGTCCGGTACAAGGTGCTGGTTATCACCTTTAAAGCCCTATATGGCCTAGGACCTGCCTACCTGAAGGACCGTCTCTCCCCGCATGTTCCCCAGAGAGTACTGAGATCGGGAACTCAAAATCTCCTAGATATCCCCGGGCCAAAGGAAGCCCGCTTAAAATCGACAAGGGACCGGGCCTTCTCTATTATGGCCCCCTCCTGGTGGAACCAGCTGCCGGAAGAGGTGAGGGCCCTGCGGGACCTCGCCCAGTTCCGCAGGGCCTGTAAGACAACCCTCTTCCGGTTGGCCTATGACTAGCTGGTACAAGAAACTGAGCGTAGTTATACTGGATGTTGCTGCCCCCAATGTTTTAAATGTTTAAATGTTTCTATGTTTTAAATGGTTTAATGTTTAATTTAAATGCTCTATGTTTAACGTCTATTTATGTTCGATTTCTGTGATTGTAAGCCGCCCTGAGCCACTTGTTGGGAAGGGCGGGATAGAAGTCATAAAATAAATAAATAAATAAATAAAATTAACTAGGTTTATTTTTCTTCTAACATCCAGACGTTCATTCTCTCCATTTTTCAATGTTGTCTGATGGTGGAAAGTACCATCAAGTCACAGAAAACTTACGGTGACCCTACAGGATTTTCAAGGCAAGAACATAAGAGAAGCCATGTTGGATCAGGCCAATGCCCCATCCAGTCCAACACTCTATGTCACACAGTGGCCAAAAAAATTATATTTATATATATATATGTACATATATATATATATATATATACACACACACACACACACACACACACACATACATACATACACGTACACATAAATATATATACACACTGTGGCTAATAGCCACTGATGGACCTCTGCTCCATATTTTTATCTAATCCCTTCTTGAAGCTGGCTATGTTTGTAGACGCCACCACCTCCTGTGGCAGTGAATTCCACATGTTTTAACCCGACTGCTCAGCAATTTCATCGAATGCCCACAAGTTCTTGTATTGTGAGAAAGGGAGAAAAGTACTTCTTTCTCTACTTTCTCCATCCCATGCATAATCTTGTAAACCTCTATCATGTCACCCCGCAGTCAACGTTTCTCCAAGCTAAAGAGCCCCAAGCGTTTCAACTTTTCTTCATAGGGAAAGTGTTCCAACCCTTTAATCATTCCAGTTGCCCTTTTCTGGACTTTTTCCAATGCTATAATATCCTTTTTGAGGTGCGGTGACCAGAATTGTACACAGTATTCCAAATGAGACTGCACCATCGATTTATACAGGGGCATTATGATACTGGCTGATTTGTTTTCACTTCCTTTCCTAATAATTCCCAGCATGGCGTTGGCCTTTTTTTATTGCAATCGCACACTGTCTTGACATTTTCAGTGAGTTATCCACCACAACCCCAAGATCTCTCTCTTGGTCAGTCGCTGCCAGTTCACACTCCATCAACTTGTATTTGTAGCTGGGATCTTTGGCGCCAATTTGCATTACTTTGCACTTGGCCACATAGAACCTCATCTGCCACATTGACGCCCACTCACCCAGCCTCGACAGATCCCTTTGGAGTGCCTCACAATCCTCTAGTTGTCACCACCCTGAACAATTTAGTGTCATCTGCAAACTTGGCCACTTCACTGCTTACTCCCAACTCCAAATCATGTATGAACAAGTTAAAGAGCATGGGACCCAGTACTGAGCCCTGCAGCACTCCACTGCTTACTATCCTCCACTGCTAAGACTGCCCATTTATACTCACTCTCTGCTTCCTATTAATTAGCCAATTTTTGATCCACAAGAGGACCAGTCCTTTTACTCCATGACTTTCGAGCTTTCTAATGAGCCTTTGATGAGGAACTTTATCAAAACCTTTCTGGAAGTCAAGGTAAACAACATCTGTTGGGTCTCCTTTGTCCACATGTTTGTTCACTCCCTCAAAGAAATGTAACAGGTTAGTGAGGCAAGATCTTCCCTTACAGAACCCATGCTGAGTCTTCCTCAATAACTCGTGTTCATCAATTTGCCTACTCATTCTGTCCTTGATAATGATTTCTACCAATTTTCCTGGTATTGAAGTCAGACTGACCGACCTGTAGTTTCCCAGATCTTCTCTGGAACCCTTTTTAAAGATGGGGGTGACATTTGGTACCTTCCAGTCCTCAGGAACGGAGGCAAATTTCAATGAAAGATTACATATTTTTGTCAGAAGATCCACAAGTTCAACTTTGAGTTCTTTCAGAACTCTTGGATATATGCCATCCGGACCTGTTGACTTATTAGTTTTTAATTCGTCTATCAGTTGTAGGACCTCCTCTCTCGTCACCCCAATCTGACTCAGGTCTTTCAACACCCCTTCCAATATAAGTGGTTCTGGAGCAGGCAAACACTTCTCATCTTCCACAGTGAAGACGGAGGCAAAAACTGCATTCAGCTTCTCAGCCATTTCCCTATCCTCCTTCAGCAATGCTTTTACCCCTTGGTCTTCCAAGGGTCCCACTGCCTCCCTGGCTGGTTTCCTGCTTCTAATATATTTGGAGAAATGTTTATTGTTGTCTTTATGTTTTTTGTAATACGCTCCTCATGGTCCCATTTTGCCTGCCTGATCACAGTCTTGCATTTGATTTGCCACAATCTGTGTTCCCTTTTATTAATCTCACTTGGACTAGCTTTCCACCGCTTAAAGGAGTCCTTCTTACCTTTTACAGCTTCCATTAATTTGTTTGTTAACCATGCAGGCCTTTTCTTATACCTGTTTGTGCCTTTCCTGACTTGTGGTATATATTTTATCTGAGCTATTAGGATTGTAGTTTTAAATAGCCTCCAAGCTTCCCCAAGGGTTTTGACTGTATTTATCTTTCCTTTCAGTTTCCTCTTCACATGCCTCCTCATCTCAGAGAATTTACCCCTTTTAAAGTTAAACGTGGTTGTGCTGGTCTTTTGGGGCAACTCTCTATTTATACAAATGGTGAAATCAATAACGTTATGGTCACCGCTCCCAAGCTGGTACGATCACTTTTACATCCCTCTCCAAGTCTTGGGCATTACTTAGGACCAAATCCAGGATCGCCCCACCCCTGGCAGGTTCTGTGACCCTCTGCTCCATAGCACAGTCATTGAGAGCATCTAGAAACTCAATCTCTTTCTCTCGACCTGAACACATATTGACCCAATCAATCTGCGGGTAGTTAAAAACACCTATTACAACACAGTTTTTACGTTTAGCCGCTATCTTTAATCCTTCCATCATATTATAATCGTCTTCTATCTTTTGATTTGGAGGGTGATAACAAACTCCCATAGTTAAATTTCCTTTTGGGCCCTCTATTTCGAATCAAAGCATTTCTAGAAGGGAATCTAATTCTTTGACCTCAATCTTACTGGACTGTATACCCTCTCTGACATACAGCGCCACCCCACCTCCAACCCTTCCCTCCCTATCTTTCTGATATAACTTATATCCAAGAATCACCGTGTCCCACTGATTCTCCTCATTCCACCAAGTTTCTGAAACAATGTCCACCAAGTTTCCCATAATGTCTATGTTTTCCCCCAACACTAAACATTCCAACTCACCAATTTTACTTCCAACACTTCTAGCATTTGTATACAAACATCTATAATTTCCCAGGCAAGTTAGGCCTGCAACCTTCTTCCTGCCGCCTCGCGACTTTGGCAGATGCTCCATACTGTTTGTCACCATCTCAGTGGACAACTCTGATCCATTACCCGGTAGAAAAGTAACAGCTAACCTTTCATCTCTTTGCGATGAGTCCTCCTGAACCAGAGACACTTCATCTCCTGTCGGTTTTCCCCCAAGATTTAGTTTTAAAACTGCTCTGCCACCTTTTTGATTTTAAGTGCCAGCAGCCTGGTTCCATCTGGGGACAAGTGGAGACCGTCTCTTTTGTACAGTTCTCGCTTGTTCCAGAAAGCATCCCAGTGCCTAACAAACTTAAACCCTTCCTCCTTACACCATCGTCTCATCCACACATTGAGACTTCTAATCTGTGCCTGTCTCTCCAGCCCTGTATGTGGAACAGGTAGCACTTCTGAGAAGGCTACCTTGGAGGTCCTGGCCTTAAGTCTCCCACCTAGCAGCCTAAATTTTTCCTCCAGGACCTCATGACTGCATTTCTCCACATCGTTGGTGCCAACATGCACCACGACCACTAGCTCCTCCCCAGCACTGTCTATCAGCCTATCTACAACATGCGCAATGTCAGCTATCTTCGCACCAGGCAGGCAAGTCACCATACGGTCAGTACGCGGTTTTGCTACCCAGCTGCCTATTTGCCTAAGTATCGAATCACCAACTACCAAGACCCCCCCCCCCCTCTCCCTGCCCAGGGATGGATCCTTGGCACGCAAGGATTCCCGCTCACCAACTGAAGAAGAGGTCCCTTCTGAGGGCGCGTTCCCCTTATCTTCAGCACGGTGTCGTGTTCTCTCTCAACACTCATGCTACCTGGCAGCAATGGGCTGCCATGATCGGTGTGGGGCACTTCTCCAAGTGCCTAACTGACTGTCTCTGCTTCTCCAAGTCAGTTACCTCGGCCTCAAGGGCACGAACTCATTCTCTGAGGACCAGGAGCTCCTTGCATCGAGCACACACCCAAGACTTCTGTCCTGTGGGCAGATAGTCATACATGTGACACTCAGTGCAAAACACTGGAAAGCCCCCACCCCCCTGCTGGCATTCTACCTTCATGATAGCTTTTTTCAAAAATATACAGTCCCCTTTCAAATCCTGTTTATGTGGCTTCCCTTCTGGAGGGTCAACTTACCTTATTGGGAGCACAAGAAAATTAGGGATCTGGCAGCTTAATAGTGCAAAGAGGGTGGGGAACACAGCCACTCCTAATCAATCAGCAACAATCACCTTCACCTTCAGCCCACTGAAACCAAACAGACAGCAGTTCCCCAGCAACCACAAACTCAGAATTTTCAGCAGTCACACAAACTCAGAAATTCTCAGCAACTTCCCCAGCTTATATCACTTATTCTCTGCTCTCTCTCAGAGCTTCTCTGCTCTCTCTCAGACCTCTCTGAAATGTGCTCAGCCTCTGGCAAGGCTCAGCTTAACAATGCAAAGAGGGTGGGGAACACAGCCACTCCTAATCGATCAGGAACAATCACCTTCACCTTCAGCCCACTCAAACCAAACAGACAGCAATTCCCCAGCAACCACAAACTCAGAATTTTCAGCAGTCACACAAACTCAGAAATTCTCAGCAACTTTCCCAGCTTATATCACTTATTCTCTGCTGTCTCTCAGAGCTTCTCTGCTCTCTCTCAGACCTCTCTGAAATGTGAGGTGGTTCAGAGGTGGTTAAGAACATAATAGAAGCCATGTTGGATCAGGCCAATGGCCCATCCAGTCCAACACAGTGGCCAACCCCCCCCCCCCCCATTCAAGTGCCATCAGGCGGTCCATCAGTGGGGCCTCCCACTGTCCCCCCACCCCGAAGCATCAAGAATACAGAGAGCATCATTTGCCATTGCCTGCTTCTGTGTAGGAACCCTGATATTCCTCAGTGGTCTCCTAGCCAAGCATTAATCAGGGCCAACCTTGCTTAACTTCCAAGATCTGATGGAGATCTGGAAGGCTCAGGCTATCCCAATCAGAGCTTTAGGTTGTCTACTACCCTTCAAAATTACTTAAGTGATCAGAAAATGATAGCTATTTGCACCACAGCTTGAATAGCCCTTTGTTCCTAGGACTAGCTGATGAGGAAAATTTGACATTTTCACTTTCTGCTTAGCCTGTCCCTTTCCCTTACATGCTTTTGTTCCCTCTCACTGCATCTGTCATTCTCCTTATGAGCCAACGTTCAGTCCCTGGAATCTGTGAAGCGTGTATTTGTGCATAAGGCTTTTTCTTGTGTTACAGTTTTAGGGAGATTTATTACTTTCTAAAAATATTTTTTCTGCTTACCTAGTGGGAATCTCTACTAACTATATAGGCCCACTATCATTCTCCCTAGAATCAAAGAATCATAGAGTTGGAAGGGACCTCCAGGGTCATCTAGTCCAACCCCCTGAACAATGCAGGAAACTCACAAATACCTCCCCCTAAATTCACAGGATCTTCATTACTGTCAGGTGGCCATCTAGACTCTGTTTATAATCCTCCAAGGAAGGAGAACCCACCACCTCCCAAGGAAGCCTGTTCCACTGAGGAACTGCTCTGTCAGGAAATTCTTCTTAATGTTGAGTGGGAAACTCTTTTGATTTAATTTCAACCCATTGGTTCTGGTCCTACCTTCTGGGGCCACAAGAAACAATTCCACACCATCCTCTACATGACAGCCCTTCAAGTACTTGAAGATGGTGATCATATCACCTCTCAGCCATCTCCTCTCCAGGCTAAACATCCGCAGCTCCTTCAACCTTTCTTCATAGGACTTGGTCTCCAGACCCCTCACAATCTTCGTTGCCCTCCTCTGGCCCCATTCCAGCTTGTCTATATTCTTCTTAAAATGTGGTGCCCAAAACTGAACACAATACTCCAGGTGAGGTCTTACCAGAGCAGAGTATAAAGTGATACCATCACTTCATGTGATCTGGACACTATACTTCTGTTGATACAGCCCAAAATTGCATTTGCCTTTTTAGCCACCACATCACACTGTTGACTCATGTTCAGCGTATGATCCACTAAGACCCCTAGATCTTTTTCGCACATACTACTACTATGACAAGTCTCCCCCATCCTATAACCATGCATTGGATTTTTCCTACCTAAGTGCAGAACTTTACATTTATCCCTGTTAAAATTCATTTCATTGATTTTAGCCCAGTTTTCCAGCCTGTCAAGGTCATCCTGTATCCTGTTTCTGTCTTCTACTGAATTTGCAACCCCTCCCAATTTAGTATCATCTGCAAATTTAATAAGCATTCCCTCTATTCCTTCAAATCATTTATAAAGATGTTGAACAAAACAGGTCCCAAAACAGATTGTTGAGGCACTCCACTTGTCACTCCTCTCCAAGAGGAACCATTCATAAGCACTCTTTGGGTGCAATCTGTCAACCAGTTACAGATCCACCTAACGGTAACAGGATCCAAATCACATTTTACCAACTTGTCAACAAGGATAGTATGTGGAACCTTATCAAAAGCCTTATGGAAATCAAGATAAATGATGTCTACAGCATTCCCCCAATCCAGCAAAGTAGTCACTTTCTCAAAAAAGAGAGATCAGGTTAGTCTGGCATGACTTGTTCTTGAGAAACCCATACTGGCTTTTAATAATCACATCCATTCTTTCTAAATGTTCCAGGACTGACTGTTTGATGATTTGTTCTAAAACTTGTTCCAGGTATAGATGTCAAGCTGATGGGTCGGTAATTACCCAGATCCTCCTTTTTCCTGTTCTTGAAGATGGGGAAAACATTTGGCCACCCACAATCTTCCAGCACCTCTCCTGTTCTCCAAGAATTCTCAAAAATAAGAACATAAGAACATAAGAGAAGCCATGTTGGATCAGGCCAATGGCCCATCCAGTCCAACACTCTGTGTCACACAGTGGCAAAATTTTTTATATATATACACACACTGTGGCTAATAGCCACTGATGGACCTCTGCTCCATATTTTTATCTAAACCCTTCTTGAAGGTGGCTATGCTTGTGGCCGCCACCACCTCCTGTGGCAGTGAATTCCACATGTTAATCACCCTTTGGGTGAAGAAGTACTTCCTTTTATCCATTTTAACCTGTCTGCTCAGCAATTTCATCAAATGACCGCACGTTCTTGTATTGTGAGAAAGGGAGAAAAGTACTTCTTTCTCTACTTTCTCCATACCATGCATTATCTTGTAAACCTCTATCATGTCACCCCGCAGTCGACGTTTCTCCAAGCTAAAGAGTCCCAAGCGTTTCAACCTTTCTTCATAGGGAAAGTGTTCCAGCCCTTTAATCATTCTAGTTGCCCTTTTCTGGACTTTCTCCAATGCTATAATATCCTTTTTGAGGTGCGGCGACCAGAACTGCACACAGTACTCCAAATGAGTCCGCACCATCGATTTATACAGGGGCATTATGATACTGGCTGATTTGTTTTCAATTCCCTTCCTAATAATTCCCAGCATGGCGTTGGCCTTTTTTATTGCAAACGCACACTGTCTTGACATTTTCAGTGAGTTATCTACCACGACCCCAAGATCTCTCTCTTGGTCAGTCTCTGCCAGAGGCTCAGAAATTACATCCACAAGCTCTTTTAGAACCCTTGAATGCAGTTCATCTGGCCCTGAGGACTTAGTTTCATTTAAAGAAACTAGGTGTTTATATACTACCCCTATGCTGATCCTAGGTTGGAACTTCATACCCTCCTTATATGTTCTGTTTTTGCCATGTTGAGCACTGTTTCCCTCAGAAGAGAAGACTGAGAAAAGTAGGAATTGAGCAGTTCCACCCTCTCTTCATTACCTGTTACAATTTCACTTTCTTGCCCTCGCAATGGGCCTACCATGTCCTTGCTCTTTTTTTTTTTTTACTCTGAACATAAGAAAAGAACCCTTTTTTGTTGTTTTTAGCACCTTTGGCCAGCCTAAGCTCATTCTGAGTTTTACCTTTCCTAACCTTTTCTCCCTGTTTTGCACCTGCCACATACACTGAAGTTATAATCACATTACTGATATTGAGTGCTATGAAATAAGTTGGATCAGGAAAAGATGTCAGAGAACCAGTAGCAGCTTTGGACAATTGAAAGGCAGTCTACTAAAGAGAAGGAGCGGGTTGTAACTCAGTGCTAGAACATCTGGCTTGCATAAAGAAAATCCTAAATTCAATCAATGACATCTCTAATTAAAAGGATCAGATAGCAGGTAATAGAAAGACCTCCACCTAAGATCCTGGAGAGCCACTGCTAGTCAGAATAGACAAGGAAGCTGCATGTGAGAGTGGGTGTGCTCAAGATCTTCTGATTCACAGAAAGAGATTGCCAAAGTATTATCATAAGATTATAGAGCTATACAGGACTAAAATTCCACAATGCCATGGCATTTAAGCACATCCTCACGCAAAGGAAATGTTACAGAAAGAGTTTTGTCTGAGCAATTATTACCAGGTGGTCAGTTATTGTGGACACTCTCTCAAATATAAAGAGCCTACAGATGATGCTTAAGACCAAGATTACAGGTTTAATTGTAATGTGACTAGAACCAGACAGAATTAATCCAAGTTTTTTCTGAAAGAATTCAGATTCATGAAATTGCTGAATTATTGAATATTATATGCAATTTATATCTAAAATAGCCCACTACACTAGGTTGTTGAACAGGCTTGATATTTTGGAACTGCATTTCTTCAGAATGCAGATGAGAAATCATGAAATTAAGTGTTCTGTGTTGCTGAATTTGGTTCCCTATATTCCAACATCATCATCATTTTTAATTTTCTATCCCGCCCTCTTTGCAAGCGGACTCATGGTGGCTGACAGTCAGTTTAAAACAATTCAAAAATACAATTTGAAGCAATAAAGCAACAATTAAATACATAAAATACATATCATGGTGCTGTTAACAACTTCAATAGGTGGGATTGTAACTTTCTTTCTTAATGACAAATGCTGATGTTATTTAAACAGTGTTGCATCTCAAAATCAGCAGAACGTTGATTAATGGATTGCTAGCATACTTTTAATGGAGTAACTGGGGCTGAAGTAACTGCAGTGCCTTTACTACAGCCCTGGATGAAGCCTATCACCAGGGAATTAGCCACAGGATGGTGGGAAAGGAAAAAGCAAATTTCATGTTGAGTTCTATTATAAATTCTTCAAGCTGAAGTGGAGACAGAGACAAGTCATAGTCGGGGCCCAGTTGTCACCTTCAACAGCTCATCCACATAGGAAAAGCAACAAGTCCAGTAGAGCCAGGATCCACTACTTTAAAGATGGGGTGAGTGGCCCATGGGAAGGCACCATCTCTAATGATTTACCCATACAAATAAACTGTTTGCCACAAAGATGGAAAGTCCTCACTTGGCAAGTAGGTAGTAGGCTCTCTGCCACAATGTCCTCTGGAGATGGTTCTGAGAACAGTTACAGTCTGGTTCAGTATAAAAGAGTTGTTCATAATCTCATTGGGGATTATACAGACAAGGGTCTGGTTCTAGATCCAGTAACAAGTCACAGTCTTGTCCAAAGAAAGCAGATGGAGGATGCCTGGCAGTTGGGCTGCATGCAGAATGAGTTGGATTGAGCAAGGAGGGGGGATATAGAATCCTGGCTTTATAATTTATTTATTTACTTAATTCCATTTATATCTTGCCCTCCCTGCCAAAGTGGGCTCAGGGCAGCATATGCATGAGTATAAAACATATAAAAGACATAAAAACCATAGAACAGTTTAAAAACATAAAAAGTTAACATTTTGGTGCTATGGTCTTAAATTCAAATTTATGTTCTCTGTAGGCAGGTCTTAGATGGTCCTTTCCGCTGCTGCTACAGGGCAGCTTGCAAGAAGTGGTCCAGATGTTTCCTGAGGACTGTAGTGGCCATCAATCTAGTTTGCAAATGCCTGGTGGAAGAGTGCCATCTTACAGACCCTACGGAACTGTATGAGCTCTTGTAGGGCCCTTCTTCTGGCAACTCGTTCCACCAGCGTGGGGCCACTACAGAGAAGGCCCTGGCTCTAGTTGTCATGAGCCTGGCCTCCTTAGGGCCGGGGACCAAAAGCAGATTTTTTGATCCAAACCAATGTGCTCTCCGGGGAACATGTGGGGAAAGGTGGTCCCTAAGGTATGCAGGTCCCTGGCCATATAAGGCCTTAAAGGTAAGAACCAGCACCTTGAAACGAACCTGGTATGCAATAGGCAACCAGTGTAGTGCTTTCAGCCCAGGTTGAATATGCTCCCATAAGGGAAGACCCAATAGCAACCTGGCTGCTGCCTTCTGCACTAGTTGAAGCTTCCGGGTTTGAGACAAGGCAGCCCCATATAGAGGGCATTGCAGTAATCCAATCTTGAGGTGACTGTAGCGTGGATCACTGTCGCTAAGTCGTTGCATTCAAGGTAGGGGACCAACTGTCTTATCAGCCAAAGGTGATAAAAGGTGGATCTGGCAGTGGCCGCCACCTTAGCCTCCATATTTAAGGAGGGATCCAGGAGCACCCCTAACTTCGGGCATCGGTGTAAGTAGTGACCCGTCAAAGGTCCGTAATGAAACCTCAGTTCCTAGACTGTGACGACTTAGGTACAGGTTCTCCATCTTTGTTGGATTCAATTTCAGTTGACTCAGTCTGAGCCACCCTGATACAGCTTGAAGCGCCATGGCCAGGTCTTCTGGGGAGGAGTCGGATTGGCTGCCCATCAACAGATAGAGCTGGGTGTCATCTGCATGTTGCATAACGGTAATTTTTGCGAGGACCATAAGGATACAGCCAGAATACTGGTAAGGATTTTGATACAGAGACCTCAGCTCATATTCAAACAGATCTGAGTGTGCTGTAACATTTTTTTTAAATAATTTCAATTTTATTTGCATCCTTCATATCATTCAGATGGAACAAATTTTATCCAAACAGAAGAAAGAAAATAAAAGAAAAAAAATAGGATTAACATCATCCTATACCACTTATTTACATACAGAATGAGATGAATTGTGGTATTAAAACCCAAGTGTGCTGTAACATTGACGGATGTTAGGGCAGGCAGCAGATGACAAAATTGGAACCAATGTTACTGGCTTGGGTTTGAGGAGTTCACCCTCTGTCATGGAACGCATAGGCACAGGGGAGTGTTCTGATGGCAAGGATGCCTGTGGGATCAGCACTACCTCTTTTATGTTGTCCAGCTGGGTTTGATCCAGAGTTATGTCCTGGGTCCAAGGTACTTTTGAAACTGAAGGCATCTGGGTTAAGATAGAGGTCCTCTGTCTTGTCATAGTGCTTGTGTTTGTAGTGCACTTTATTAAGAGACATCTCGGAAATGGTGTAACTTGAAGCAGTATGCACTGAAACTGAGGTATTGTCTTAGGTGGCTCTAAGGATGAACCTGAAAACATCGGAACCAGTCTCAGAGTGCCTTTTAGGAACCTGAAGAGCTGCCAGACTTGGACAGTTTTCAGAAATGGAAAGAGAAGCACGGCTGAGACTTACCTCCACCATGGTTTGCAGGACAAGAGACAGAGGGAGGCTGGAGGGAAGCGGCCAGGTCCAAGCAGGCCCAGGTGGGGGGCTGCCAGCTCCCTTTCACCCCAGATAGCAAGGTCACTGCAGATGCCAGTGCCTACATACATCCCAGTACTCTGCCACTTAAAGGTCAACCACTGAGCAAGCGAGCTGGAGGATGGGTGCATTAGGCAGCGGGCAGGTTGCCCAATACTAGGGCTCGTCTTTATGCTGTGTCATTTCTCCTTTGTCTGTTGTAAAATAAATAAGCTGTGGCCATGCTTTTTCCAAGATGGTTTCATGTATGATCACACCCTCATTAAACCTGCAAAGATCTTTCTCCCTTAAAGCTACCTTAAGTTAGGAGATGCAATCATGCTTTGCCTTTGGTGTGAACTGCTTACAGACAGAGCATCTGGAGAAACTGTGCTCCTCACTAAGCCTGAGAAATGTGTAGTCATCAGAATAGGGAAATTTCGCCCCACAGGACATACATTTTTAAAACAGAGCTTTGGAAGCCATTTTCACAGGCTCTCTCACTTTTAAAACTCCTGTACATCCTTTGAGAAATACTGGGGAAAAAGAAATTGTCCTGTTTTCCTCATAGGGGAGAAAAATTAAGTACAATCTTTTCCTCAGAGAAGAAGCTTTGATAAAAGACCATCCCTCTCAGCTATGGAAGATATGAAGGACAGGTGGCTCTTCCTCCTCTTTTTCATGGTGTAAAAGGCAGGAAATTGGCATGGGGGAGAGGGAAGGAAGGGGGAAGGTTTTATTAGCTTCTATAGGGGTGTCAAACTAATTTGTTAGGAGGGTGGATCTGACATAAATGGGACTTTGTGGGGTTGAGCCATGTGTGTCCGAAAATGTAATGCCAGATAGAGGAGATGTTGTAAAAGACACAGACAAACACAATAAAAGCTATTATTTTTTAACTTAAAATACAAACATGCTTAAAACTCTTGCAATATTTTGTTTAAAACAGAAAGGTATGGGAATAGTGGGATTTTGCAATGCAATTTTAAAAATAAAACATCAAGGAAAACCACAAGGATCTCACAGCAGAAAACTAAAAAAGATAAAATACTCTCAGCTTGGGAAAACATGAAATGGCAAGGTATTGCAAGCTTTTCCTCCCTGCCCCGGGTCTACTCAGATTAGCAGTGGCCCGTGAGCCTGTGTAATATTCCCCATTGGCTGTGGGTTCCCAAGTCAAAGTACTCACTAGAAACTAGTCCTTATGTCCATTAAGAGACAAAGCTGACTCAGAGCATCAATGTTTGAGGTACAAGGACATAACTCCAGAAAACTTCAGTTGGCCATAGGAATGCTGGGAAGCTAAACCTCTCCATTAAAACAAAGTTGCAAGGAAAATATGGATTAGATTTCCCATTCCGGTCTGCTCTGTCCATAGGCCTGAGTGGGAAATCCATTCTGCATTTTCTCCGCAGCTTCGCTTCTGCTTTAGCAGAGAAGGCAGAAGGAGCTATGAACGTCCACAGCCTTGGAGCTTCGCAGGGTGAGGCAGGAGGGGGAGAAGAGAGCCCCGCAAGCCTGATTGAAGCCCTCTGGGGGGGCAGTTTGACCCACAAACCACATGTTTAACACCCGTTCTAGAAACTTCTCTATGGTTGTCCTGTGCATAATCCATGTAGGACTGCAGAAATAGCACAATGATAAACTGGAGGGCTCCACAGATTGAAATAAACTTCTCAGTATCTTCTCAAGATATTGACCTTGGAATAGTTATGAATACTTCCCTTAAAATATCAGCACAATGCATTGAATGTTCTTTACTCTAAGAAATATGGTAATGGTTTGAATGCTCTCTTTCCCCACTCTCTTCCTTCAACTCAATAGCCCCATGGCGCAGAGTGGTAAAGTTGCAGAACGGAAGTCCTAAGCTCTGCTCACGACCTGAATTCGATCCCCGGCAGTAGCTGAGTTTTCAGGTAGCCGGCTCGAGGTTGACTCATCCTTCCATCCTTCCAAGGTCGGTGAAATGAGTACCCAGCTTGCTGGGGGGTGGGTGGGGAGTGTAGATGACTGGGGAAGGCAATGGCAAACTACCCCATAAAAAGTTTGCTGTGAAAACGTTGTGAAAGCAACATCACCCCAGTCGGAAACGACTGGTGCTTGCACAGGGGACCTTTCCCTTTCCCTTCCTTCAACTCAGCTCATACATATCAAATAACTCTACTATAGCTCAGTGACTGCAAATGCCAAATCTACCACAATCACTTCTTCATATTTAACCTGCCATAAAATTCCCATGAATCCATTTCACCAACCAACATATTTTGATCTTTTCCAGATTATTTGACTGAGGCCCTAGATTTTCATAAAGAAAGAACAAGTGTCCAGGACTTGCAGGAATCTTGAATGTAGGTATCAGTGCTACAATTTAGGTACCTTTGGGCAAATCTCATAATGACATGACTTAATAAAACATAAGTATCTTTTCCCATTCATTATGAAATCCATCTTCAGACTGAAAAGTTTCCAGGCCATAATTAGTGACTATAAAGCCAACAAAGGAAGAGAGAAGAACTCACACTGAAGAGCTGAGAGGGTGGGAAAATAAAGCACATGTTTGCAAGCCTGCCTCTCAATTTGCAAACTAATGTTTGCAGGCTTTATTTCTGGCCTAGTCAGAATAGCAGATACTAATATTCCCATAACCAGGGCGAGCTAAATTGAGGGGTAACTGTCTGGCCATCCTCAAGAAAAAAAAAAAATCAGACCTGAATAAGTGAGTAGAAATTCTGCTTCTAGCCTGGGCATCTCAATATTAAGGTAACAGTTTTCATAATATATGCAAGCACTGTAGTAAGCAATGTTACCGAACAGATTGAAAACAATTTTAATAATTAAGTTAAATACTATCATAACACTGTATTCAAACAATGAGCAAGAAAACAAATGCTGCTTACACATTTTGAGGAAAAAAAATAAGATGGACAAAGTGGGAAAACAATGGCCCAAGTAAAAATATACTGATTGTTAACTGATAATGAAATTTTAAAAAAGATGTTTTACCTTCCACATCAAGGCACCTAGGTGGGCTATCTGACCAGATAAGGTTATACATGCACTCAAGGAACTCTGTCCCCTCTAGTTTATATCCAGGAAAGCACTGATAATATATCATTGTTCCTACTGGGAAGGAGGACTCGAACTCAGATATATTAATGTAACTATGAGGAAGAGCCAACGGCCTCAGGCAACCTGCAAATTAAGAAGAAGGAGGTATCTTTTATTATAAAGTGCTGCTTATTTTTAAAGCATCGTAATTACAGCTATCAAGCTAAAAATATATATATTCCCTTCTCTCCCCCACAGTGAACACCACTCCTCCTTGCCTGACTCACTCTCATATTCACTACCCATCGTGCCTGATCACTTTCTCTCAACGCTCAGCATATCACTGTGGCAAATGCATTCTTGTGAACTCAGCATAGACTAATGAAAAGTCAGTCTTAATTTCTTACAGGCCTCACTCTCCTCTTTACATATTATCCTTTGTAACTGGAAATTAGACTGTATGTTAATTGAACAATCAGCTTGATTCCTTGCCCGTCAAGTGTGTTGTCCCACATCATACATATTGTCATCAATCCTGTTAAAGATTCACACAAATATTAAAGAAAAATTGACCAATTTAACAAGTTAACAGTTCCAAAACTGGAGAAAATGTTGAAAAGCAAGGCCCTTAGTTGGGAATAATTCCCCAAGAAGTTCTCCCTGAAATAAATGGAGCTCCACAGAACAGCCCCGTGGCGCAGAGTGTTAAAGCTACAGTACTGCAGTCCTAAGCTCTGCTCATGACCTGAGTTCGATCCCCAGTGGAAGCTGGGTTCAGGTAGTCGGCTCAGGTTGACTCAGCCTTCCATCCATCTGAGGTCGGTGAAATGAGTACCCAGCTTGCTGGGGGGAAAGTGTAGATGACTGGGGAAGGCAATGGCAAACCACCCCGTAAAAAGTCTGCCATGAAAACGTGAAAGCAACGTCACCCCAGTGTCGGAAATGACTGGTGCTTGCACAGGGGATTCCACAGAAGAACTTATGGACAGGGCCTTTTGTAGGCTTCCCAACCCTCCCGCCCTGGTGGGGGACCCCCGAATTTTCAGCCTCTTCCCCCGCTCTTAAAAAATCTGGTGGCGGGGGGAGAGAGAACATACCTGTAGGCATCATGTTGTTTTACAGCTTGGGATCCATTTTTAAGGCTGCACAGGAAATAGGAACGGCCCTTTAAGGCTGCACAGGAAACAGGAACGGCCCCTCCCTTTCTTTTCCTGTGCAGCCTTACTTTCGTTTTCCCAGCAAGCACATTCTGCTGGAAGAAGACCAAGTACGGTAAGTGTTTGTGTGTGTGAGAGAGAGAGGGAGGGGGCAGGGAGGGGGGATTCCCTGGTATGGAGGCCCCCCCTTTAGAAAGTGTGTGTGGGGGGGAGGGAAATGTCTACTAGGCACTCTATTATTCCCTATGGAGAACGATTCCCATAGAGAATAATAGGGAATTGATCCATGGGTATTGGAGGCTCTGGGGGGGGCTATTTTTTGAGGTAGAGGCACCAGATTTTTAGTATAGCAGCTAGTGCCTCTCCCCAAAATACCCCCCAAGTTTCAAAAATATTGGACCAGAGAGTCCAATTCTATGAGCCCCAAAAGATGGTGCCCCTATCCTTAATTATTTCCTATGGAGGAAAGGCATTTAAAAAGGCGTGCTGTCCCTTTAAATGTGATGGCCAGAACTCCCTTGGAGTTCAATTATGCTTGTCACATCCTTGTTCCTGGCTCCACCCCCAAAGTCCCCAGATTTTTCTTTAATTGGACTTGGCAACCCTAGCCTTTTGTTTCAGCTGCATCATAGGTGGTCTTTGGGCCTCCTCACTGAGCTTGATTGTGCCCACACAGGAAGGGAACAAACTCCTCCTGTTAGGTGTCAGAGAGACTTTTCATCTCACAATGCTGTTTAGCAGTAGATTCACTCTCAGAAACGGATTTCATGTTTTTGCCCTTTTGTGTAGGATGGTGTGTTATCTGTTTTGAGGCACACTAAACATATCTGCGATTTAAGCTTTTTTAGAGCATAAAGACCAGGTAACAGTTCCATTGGCCACCACAGTCTTGTCTGGTAGCCGGGCGAGTGGGCACCCCTCAGCCTAGTGTGTCCCCTTGCTTGTAATTTCAATGTCTTTCTAAAAACCTCAGCTGTGACAGAACATTGGGCCTTCCCCTCCTAATATGGGTGAGAAACTCAGTGCTTGAGCACCTACACCATCTCAGTTGTTTTACTGGAACAATAAAAGCTGCATGTTTGTCCAACAGACAGAATAAACTTGGTAGCTGCTCTATCAAAATGAATGTTGCTTCTACTGGAAACATGTTAAAGCGATCTAAGAATATTTGAAAGCATTTTGTTATTTGAAATCTGGGTTAGCATTTAGTCTCTGGAGATAAGTCAATTGGCTTGTGTTTACTATATTTTTAGGCTATTTTAATTTCACTAAACTCAGAAAATATAGCAATGCAAAGCAGTTTAGCTGTTTTATAAATCTATACTGTGCATCTATTTTAAGAAGAAACTGCTGAAACTTTCCACTTCTTGTTACATTTTGCTTCTGAATGTATATTGGGGCCCTCTGTCTTCTCTTTGAAATGCACCTAAATTTATTTTATCCCACTAATTTACATTTATTCCACCTAATTTTAAGTGACAGGTGAAGTTTGTATTCTTCCAGATGAAAACCCTCAATCATAAAAATATAGGTGCTTTGTAAATATCCAAGCGAGATAACTAGGCCTATGTTGATATTAAAGGTGTTAAATGGGTACTGACCAATAATGTCCACTTCTCTCTCATAATGCCTTGCAGGGCGTTTTTTTTTAGCAGAAATTTCTTTTCATATTAGGCTACACCCCCCCTGATGTAGCTAATCCTCCAAGACCTTACAAGGTTCTTAATACAGGGTCTACTGTAAGCTCCAGGAGGATTGGCTATATCAGGGGTGTGTGGCCTAATATGCAAAGGAGTTCCTGCTAAAAAAAAAGCCCTGATTTATTTTTATTTTTTATTTTGTAAATTTATATTCCACCCTTTCTCATAATGGGCTCAGGGCAGATTATAGGCATAATAAAATAGTTAAAATCAACATTAATAAAGTATTATGCCTAGTAAAAATAATATATGATAAGACATCCTCACATTCAACATTTCCTGTCTCCTGCAGGAGTCAGTATAATTGTTTGGAACAAGGTATCACAGACTACCCTGGGTTAGCATGAGAAGAGGAGTCCTCAGAGAAGGACAACCTGCCCTTAAGTTCCACCTTGACAGACCCTCCCAGTGAGATACTTTCCAATGAATGTCTCATAAAAAGAACCCTGAACCAGTACTGCCACTTGAGCCTGCAGAGCTCTCAGGCCTGAAGGTAGTGGCTGCTAGGTCCAATTCAATAAATATCTGGAGACTTTGGAGGTGGAGCCAAGAACCAGGTTATGACAAGCATAATTTAACTCCAAAGGGAGTTCTGGCCATCACATTTAAAGGGACCACACATCATTTAAATGCCTTCCCTCCATTGGAAATGAAGGATAGGGGCACCTTTTGGGGCTCATAGAATTGGATCCCCTGGTTTAATCCTTTTGAAACTTGAAGGGAATTTTGGGGAGAGGCACTGGATACTATGCTGAAAATGTAGTGCCTCTAACTCAAAAAACAGCCCCTCCAGAGCCCAGATACCCTTGGATCAATTTTCCATTATACCCTATGGGAATCAGTCTCCATAGGGAATAATAGAGTGCCCAGCAGACATTTCCCTCCCCACCCAGTTTTCTGATGATCCTGAAGTGGGGGGAGGCCCTCCAGAGCAAGGGATCCCCTGCGCCCTCCTGGGGATTGGCAACCCTTCCTGAAGGTCCCAGCAGGATCTGCCCACAATCACGCCCCCACCCCTCACCAAGCATCCCAGAAGTGGAGGAGGTTGATGGCTAGGACTGAGGCATGGGGCAGCCACAGGAAGGCACACTTGGTGGCCCGAGGCCTCCTCTCTGCTAAAGAAATGCTAGGAGAGAGACATATCACCACAGGATCTGGGTCCCAGCACTCCTCATGAGTAGGGGAACTGACTTGGATTGTGGGGAGAAGCTGAATGTGGAACACAGCTAGAACTGTAGTGGTGCTTACGATATATATCTGCAGCCAGTGTGGGATCAGTTTGAACACTGAACATGGATTTGTCAAATAATGCATTTATTTTATTAGAAGCTACCTGAAAACACATGGGGTACATCTAAGTCAGCAGAAACCATGCATGCCCATAAAGTCTAGTTAGGCAGATTTATTTATTTTGTTCCACTTATATCCCGCCCTCCCCACCGAGGCAGGCTCAGGGCAGCTCACACAGATATGTGCATGCATGAATAAACATAATAGTATAACATTAAAACCATAAAACACAGAATAAAATAAACATAAATACATAAAAATTTTAGTGCTATGATCTTAATCATTTCCAAATTTGTAATTCTCTGTACAAAAGATCTTAGTTGTCCTCTCTGCAGCTGCTGTACAGTAGATTGTTGGTGGTGGTTCATATGTTGCATTAAGCTGTAGTGGCCAGCAACCTAGTTCACAAATGCCTGGTGGAAGAGTGCCGTCTTACAGGCCCTGTGGAACTGTATGAGCTCCCGCAGGGCCCTGACCTCTTCCGGCAACTCATTCCACCAGCATGGGGCCACTACAGAGAAGGCTCTGGCTCTAGGTGTCATGAGCCTGGTCTCTTAGGGCTGGGGATTATAAGTAGATTTTGCGAACCAGACCGAAGTGCTCTCCAGGGAACATGTGGCGAAAGGCAGTCCCTCAGGTATGCAGGCCCGTGGCCATATAGGGCCTTAAAGGTGAGAACCAACACCTTGAAACGGACCCGGTATGCTTTAGGCAACCAGTGCAGCGCTTTCAGCACAGGTTGAATGTGTTCCTGTATAGGAAGGCCCATTAACAACTTGGCTGCTGCATTCTGTACTAACTGGAGCTTCGGGGTTTGAGACAAGGGCAGCCCCATGTAGAGGGCATTGCAGTAATCCAATCTTGAGGTGACTGTGGCATGGATCACTGTAGCCAGGTTGCTGCGTTCGAGGTAGGGGACCAACTACCTTATCAGCCATAGATGATAGAAGGTTGACCTGGCGGTGGCTGCCACCTGGGCTTCCATATTTAAAGAGGGTTCCAGGAGCACCCCTGAACTTTTGACCTTGGGTGCTATGAACAGGTTTTCATCAAACATCAGACTGAGTAGGAGGCAAAGGAAGCCTCCTTTGGCAGTGAACTTCTAAACGTTGGGGCAACTACTGAAAATACAATGGCATGAATTGAACTGCATTCCATAAATACATTTAGAATTTACTAAGAATTCTATCAAATGAGCAATCCTAGAATAGAGCAATCCTAGCTTCTTAATACAATGGGTTCTGCAAGACCATACAAAATAAACAACAGTGAAAATGCAATGGTCATTCACTGAAGTAAGTGGTATGTAAACTAAATGGTCTCAACTAAATGCCCAGCTTTATAGGAAAAAGTCTTTCTGTTGAGATGTTTTTTCACTTGATAGCTGTTATCTCCTTTGACTATTAGGCAACAAAAATGTATTACACTATGACAAAGTGCGATTAAAATAGGATGTTCTGGTGTACTAAACCTTGGCAAATGGGTAGGTTATCCCACGTTCCATCATCTTGACATACTGAAACCATGTTGTCTAAATCAGGGTAACGGATCTGGAATCCTTCATGACAGCTGATTATTAACTTATCTCCAGTCCTGTATGTCTTGTTATGAACATCTGCATCTTCAACATGTGGAGCAAGGCAATCTGCGACTTCATAAAGAAATTACATATTAACAACTTGGCCAACTAAATCAGTGGCAAAACTCATAAAAACTTATCCTCCAATACTACTTACTATTATAAAATCTGAACGCTTTTATATCCATATCAATTAACATCACATTTTCCTGGTCATCAGCATTAAGACATTTACAAGATGTCTTTAGGTTCTCATTATTTAAAGTTTTATAAAAGTTTATAAGCTTTCAGAAGGAGAATGTTCAAGTCAAACTAGTTAGCAACAAATTTCTCCTTCTTTCCACATCATATTAGATGAATATTTAAAATTATATTTCCAGTACAGGGAAGAGTGCTACCTCTTCCATCAGTGATAATGCTATAAAGGGGAAAAAATAAAACTGAAGACACAGTATAAAGGAAGCTTTGAAACTATCTAATCAGAACTATGCTACAGATTTTAACTCATTGCAGTTTCACAGTGTTCATACAGTCATTTTCATCCAGTTGACAAAATTTACTTAGTGATTTTTATTCTGATGTTCCTGTAATGCAGTATGCATGATTCTCATGTTCTCTGCTTTATCTTCATAACCTTCCTATGAGGGAGGTTGAGTTTAAAGTGAATGATTGGTCTAAGGCAACTCAGTAAATTTTATGGCAAATCTGAATTGAACCCTTTTCTAGTCTCAGTCCAGCACTATAAGCACTATATCACACTGGTTTAACAGCATGACTTTGATAACATGGGCAAGAATCCAACACAGTGTATGTTTGCATAATCACAGAACTATCTATTTTATGCAAATGACTTAAAGTAAGATACCTTCCAAGGACTCTCAAATTCTTTTGAACTTTTCCAATTTAAAATACAGTTTGGAAATGAGTTGCAAGAGCTTTATAAAGGAAAAATCAGCAGGCTTTCTGGGGGGAGCAAATTTACACACTTCTTTGGAAAGATCACACAACTAAATCATCAAACTGCCTTTTGTATATAGGGAAGTTCAGCGAACTAAATTAATTCTTAGATGGTGGGTGGATTGGACCTAGAAAATAAGCTTTTCAAGAGTAATGCAGGAAAAAAAATGCATCTGTATATCTCCTGCTTCCAGTGACTTCTGTTCTCAGAGCTGTCATCTTGCTCGCTATACTCATACTTCCTTATCTCCTTATTTGGGAGGCCTTCTGTCACAAAAGCTCACAATAGGCACACCTCCTCCCTGCTTCAAACCTTCCCCATGCACCAATTGGAAAGTTTAATTTTAAATGTAATTTAATTTTTTTATTTATACCCTGCCCTATCCCACAAGTGGGCTCTGGGCGGCCTACAACATTAAAAACCTTACAGAAACATTAAACAAACCACATCCAGACTAGACAATATCTTAATTACAAAATCTGCAAAATTACAGAATTATCAAAATAGTATCCAATGTAACTTAAGCACCTAGATGGTAAGATGCTGATAAGGCCGGGGGAAGCGATGACTTCAGGGGACACAAGCTGGATCAAAAGCCTGGTGGAAGAGCTCTGTCTTACAGGCCCTGTGAAACTTGGATAAGTCCCGCAGGGTCTGGATCTCCAGTGGGAGCTCATTCCACCAGGTGGGGGCCCGGACTAAAAAGGCCCTGGATCTTGTTGAAGTCAGTCGGGCATCCTTAGGACCAGGGATCACAAGGAGATGTGACCTCAGGGCCTGGCTCATATGGGGAGAGGTGGTTCCAGAGATATGGAGGCCCCAGGTCGTAAAGGGCCTTAAAAGTAAGGACCAACATCTTGAAACAGATCTGGTAATCCAGGGGTAGCCACTGCAGTTCACATAGCATTGGATGCATCTGCACCAGTATAGGCCTCGTTGCTAATAACTGGGCTGCAGCGTTCTGCGCCTGCTGGAATTTCCGGAACAGGATCAAGGGTAGCCCCACGTAGAGAGTCTTATAATAGTCCAATCTGGAGGTGACCATTGCATGAATCACTGTGGCTTGATCATGGGGGGGTGAGGTAGGGGGGCCAACTGTCAGGCCCGCCTCAGATGGAAAAAGGCAGCCCTTGCAGTGCAGGCAACCTGGGCCTCCATAGATAAAGAGGTATCTAGGAATACCCCCAAGCTGGCCTGTGCCTCAGAAAATTTGGACCGGGTGTTACAGGCCGTGGCTGGGTGGCTCAGGCTGAGCGGGCTGAGGCTAAATCCGGCGAAGACAGAGGTCCTTTGCTTGGGTCGTCAGGGTCTGGGAGGGGAAATCCCTTTGCCAGTTTTGACGGTGCGCCGTTGACAGCGACGCACAGGGTCAAGAGCTTGGGGGTACTATTGGAGCCTTCCTTAATGATGGAGGCTCAGATAGCAGCCACTACCAAGACCGCATTCTTTCACCTTAGGCGGGCGAGGCAGTTGGCCCCTTTCCTGGAGCGTGACGATCTAGCAACGGTGATCCATGCAACGGTCACCTCAAGGTTGGACTACTGCAATGCTCTCTACATGGGGCTGCCCTTGTGCCGAACCTGGAAGTTGCAGTTAGTGCAGAATGCCGCCGCCCAGTTGTTATTGGGGCTCCCAAGATGGGAGCACATTCGGCCGGGGCTCTGGGTTCTGCACTGGTTGCCAATAATATACCGAGTTCGGTACAAGGTGCTGGTCATTACCTTTAAAGCCCTATATGGCCTAGGACCTGCCTACCTGAGGGACCGTCTCTCCCCACATGTTCCCCAGAGAGTACTGAGATCAGGAACTCAAAATCTGCTCGTTGTCCCCGGGCCATAGGAAGCCCGCGTGAAATCTACTAGGGACAAGGCTTTCTCTGTAACGGCCCCTTCCTGGTGGAACCAGCTACCAGAAGAGGTGAGGGCCCTGTGGGACTTTGCCCAGTTCCGCAGGGCCTGTAAGACAGCCCACTTCCGGCTGGCTTATAACTAACCGGCATTGGAAACTGAGTGTAGCTTTAATAGACTGCTGTTATGTTTTTTTAATGTTTTAACTGTGTAAAATGTTTACATTTAATATTTTTATGTTAGATTTTATGTGCTGTGAGCTGCCCTGAGCCACTTCGGTGGGAAGGGCGGGATATAAATCGAAACTAAACTAAACTAAACATCACACACATGGTTGATGAAACGCTCAATTTTTTGACAGGAGGCTTCTGCGACTTGTGGATGGGGCACCATGGCAGTCTAGTCTGCCCTCCCAACCCAACCCTGTAACTATGACACAGTCATTAAAAAACTAAGCAATGACCAACTGGCATTACATCAAAGAAGCCTCTCTCTATCTCCATAGTAGTAAAGCCTCTTCAAAGAAACTTCCTTATTCTTTCATGTCATTCCAGAAGCCATTAAATGTTTCCTGAATTGCCTGGAGCCAGGCAATTGCCTGAATTGCTGGCTGCCTGCTTCATTAATTACTTCATGTTTCTCATGCTCTGACCTTACTTCCCACGGAGCTGACTGAGATAAACAGCTGCTGCTTCAAATACTACTCTAATCTCTGTACTGCTGATGTTAAGTAATGATTTAAAAATTAAAGAAATTGCAAAGGTGGCTTTTCCCCAACTATTCATGTGAGGGTAGAGTTCCCAAGTCTGACTCAAATATCTGGAGATTTTGGGGATAGAGCCAGGAAACCTTGAGGTGGAGCCAGGAGCAAGGTTTGTGACAAGCACAATTGAACTCTGAAGGGAGTTCTGGCAATCACATTTAAAGTGATTGCACATTGTTTAAATGCCTTCCTTCCATTTGAAACAATGAAGGATAGGGGCTCCTTCTTAGGGTCCTCATAGAAAAGGACCCCCTGGTCTGACTGTTTTGAAACTTGGTGTTTTGAGAAGCGGCACTGGATGCTATGCTGAACATTTGGTGCCTCTACCTCAAAACCAGCCCTCCCAGAGCCCCAGATACCCATGAATCAATTCTCCATTATATCCTATTTTTATTTTAATATTATCCTTTGTTATCTTAATTTTCTATGTGTATATCTTTCAAGTTGGAGACTTCAGGGCTGCCAGTTTGTTGGAACTTAATCTATTTGAAAGAGAAGTAGATGAGCAAGGCTGAAAAACAGGACTTAACTGACCACGTTTTGCAAGCCAGAACTAATTGGTGAATTGAACTCAGACTGCCTGTTGCTTTTTCTTTTTACTGCTACATGCATATTTTATCTCCATTGGTTTTGTTGCATTGTTCTGTATGATGGATGTGATGCATTGTATACTATATTTCAGTTGTTGTTGCTTGTCCTGAGCCCACTTGCAAGGAGGGTGGGATAATAATTATAAAGAAATGTCAAAAATCCTCTGTGTATGCAAGTGCTGATTTTATGGTTGATTTTACTATGGTTGATTTTATAAAATAATTTTAGAATTTCAAGCTTCAAAATGTCTTGTTTACAACATCCCTGTGTACAAATATGTCACCGCATCTTTTAGTCCTCTTCTTGAAGGTCAATTTCCAGGGGGGAGGGGGGTGCTGAGTAATTTTTTTTCTGAAAAGGGGGCATTAGGCCAAATAAGTTTGGGAACCTCTGGTCTAAACCAAGTCCTGTACTCTTATGCTGACTGTTTTGGTAGGGAAAGGCCATCTGCACTAAGTCTATCATTTTCTAGCATTTTCCCCTTCTAGGACCAGCAGTGAAAAAGAATCTGGCTAAGACTAAAATGCTCAGTTTTGATAGTGAAAAATCAACTGGTCAATAGCATTTCCCTGCCTTAGATTCACCCAGCTGCAAACTCACAACCAACATTCTCTTTTATGCATGATACATTTGATCAGATAAATAATTTATAAGCAACTTGAAAGGCTGTAGTCATACCCCCATTTCCTTCCAAACCTCAGCACTCCTAGTGTTTTCACTTTACATGAAGATTGGGATTCAAGACAGTTTGCATATTTATAGCCTTGTTTCTTCATAGCTGCCATTTGCAGTCTACTCCACATTACCATAGATCAGTTTGCTAATTCCTCTGTTTTTAACTTTCTTATGATTTACATTAGAGTCAATAATGCAAAAAGACATTTGAGGCTAAGAGCTCAAAACATACCCACATCTACATTTGTAATTAACATTACACAAGAATCCTTCCAATTTGCAGTACAATGAATAGTAGATTGGGAGGGGGGGGGGTTGGAATGTGATCCATATGCCAAAATGGCGGTGAAGATATTCACAAATGCCTAGCCATTCTAAAAATCATTAATGTTTCAATTGGGTAACCATGAAGGGAATTGATGGAGTCAAGAGAACAGTACCCTTCCACATGCACACAAATATCTCAATAACAATACAAGATCCAGAATACGTTACATGGTTATTTACATAAAGATTATAGTCTGCTTTTAATAAGGAACTTCTTTAAATCACAGAAGGCTTTCAAATAAAGATGTTATATGGTTATTTGTTGGTCCCCTCACAAACCGTTCCAGAAGATGATGTGGGATTATGGAGCCCAGGACTATTCCAGGGACTCCCAGTTCCCCTGAGTTCTTTTATTGGTTGGCTAGAGACTGGAAAGGGGCTGAATGTAGTAAAAAGAGAGATAATGGTTCTAAAACAAAACTAGTTTATCCCATTATAAATTTTTAGGACAGAAGTAATTTCATCATTTATAAATTTTTAAGACAGAAAACATAACATTTCACTATTCAGCATATCATCATAATTTCATATTAAATCAGGGCCTTTTTCCTGCCAGAGCGTACTGGAGCTCCACTCTGCTCGGGTTGGCCAGGGCTCCAACTGGCCCAATCTGGCATGTAGCTGTTCCAAGCTGCCTGCCTCCCCCCCTTCCCTGGTCTCCTCCGCTTGGTATATCTCCTTTCGGTATATGTGTCTCACACACTCCCATATGTGCAAAAGCATGCTGAGGTAACTGCACCACTTGATATTCCCCTCACACTGTCCATGAGCTGTAGCTGCTGCTGAAGCAACTGTGTGCTCAGCTTGCTCACAGCTGCTGCTGCCAAACCACCCTTGAGGCTGAATTCTTACACACTTGCACAGCTACACTCTTCCCTCACCCCGACTCAGCAAACGTGGCATGGGCCTGCCCCCTCCTGCACAGCAGCCACTGAGAGAAGCTCTGCATCTCAATTCGAACCATCCTGTGCTGATAACACCTCCCGTTCACCTCCAGAGCCAATTAGACACCAGACTCCCTGCTGATAGACATGCCTGTCTGGGAAGGAGGAAGCTGCAGAGTAGGACGGAGAGGAAAAAGAAGAGAGAGGAAAAGAAAGAATGTGCAGGGCTGCTTTCCTTGTAGGAAAGCAAATTCTTTTCATATTGAGGCAGCTTCCATGAGAGGAATGCCCCTGAGCAGGAAGGCAGTAGGGGAGACAAGGCAGAGCAGGGCCAGCCCTAGAGACTTTTGCGCCCTAGGCAAAACCAGGAAGAAAGCTCCAGCCTCCATGCCTCTTGGGAGAGTGTTTAAGAACTGTGTATGACATGGGATGTTCCTTCTGTTCTTTTTGTCCCTGGGACGGGGAGGGGCGTGGTGGTGGTTGTGCATCTACTGAGATTACTGAGCCCTAGCAACACTCAGTTTGCAAAAAAAGTGACTGTTTGGGTAGATGGGTGCTGAAGAGAGCATGTGCGTGGATGGCAGGAAATCTGTACCTTATAGCTTGTTTTCCCAAATCATGTATGTTGGTATCCTAATGAGTTATGTGGTAATTTTGAACAAGTCTTCTAGAAGCAGAATGAACTAGTATTTTTTTTTCTTTAAAAGAGACTGCTAAACCTGAAGGAGAGTGCATGATGGTGGCTTAGAGTGCTGCTGGACTCACCTACCTTATATAATTAAAGCATGCATCTATTGTGGTGGGGAATTATTTAAGATACAGATCTTTATAGATCACTTTCCCACATTGCTCAAAATGATTGTCTACAAGGACTTTGAATACTCCCTTGTGAGATTTAGCCATTTCTTAGAACACAAGTTTTAGTGGCACCTGAAACTTTTAGGAAAGATTTGTGAAGCATATATCAGAAATCAGAATCCTGCTTTGAGACTCTAAAGGTGGCAAATGCCTTGAGGTTGGGCAAATGGGACACTGGCAAACTCCCTTTTGACTTGTGTGGGATTTTATTGTGGCACAGGATTCAGATCAAAGAATGTTGTTCTTAAATAACATGTTTGTGTGCATATATAGGGAATAAGGCATTCCTTGGAGAGGGGGAATGCATTCCTGTAACTGGCTGCTAAAATGAAAACAATGGGCACTTTTGCATGTGCTAAATAATGTACTTTCAATCCACTTTCAGTGCACTTTCCAATTGGATTTTGCCAGTTCACACAGTAAAATCCAGTTGCAAAGTACATTGAAAGTCAATTGAAAGTGCATTATTTAGGGTGTATGGAAGCACCCAATAATGCACACAGCAGTTATGGAGGAAAATGTAACACTTCCTTTAAGGGGGGGGGCAGTGAATTCCACATGTTAATCACCCTTTGGGTGAAGAAGTACTTCCTTTTATCAGTTCTAACCCGACTGCTCAGCAATTTCATTGAATGCCCACGAGTTCTTGTATTGTGAGAAAGGGAGAAGAGTACTTTTTTCTCTACTTTCTCCATCCCATGCATTATCTTGTAAACCTCTATCATGTCACCCATGGCGTTGGCCTTTTTTATTGCAATTGCACATTGTCTTAACATTTTCAGTGAGTTATCTACCATGACACCAAGATCTCTCTCTTGGTCAGTCTCTGCCAGTTCACACCCCATCAACTTGTATTTGTAGCTGGGATTTTTGGCCCCAGTGTGCATTACTTTGCACTTGGCCACATTGAACCTCATCTGCCATGTTGACGCCCACTCACCCAGCCTCAACAGATCCCTTTGGAGTGCCTCACAATCCTCTCTGGTTCTTACCACCCTGAACAATTTAGTGTCATCTGCAAACCTAGCCACTTCACTGCTTACTCTCAACTCCAAATAATTTATGAACAAGTCTGCTCAAATTCATGTTTGTTACATCACTAACGCTGTCCAGCCATCTCATCTTTTGCCGTCCCCTTCTTCAGTTGCCTCCTGTCTTTCCCAGCATCAGGGTCTTCTCCAGTTAGTGCTCCCTTCTCATTTGGTGGCCAAAGTATTTGAGCTTCAGCTTCAGCATCTGACCTTCCAGGGAACAGTCAGGTTTGATTTCCCTTAGGACTGACTGACTGGATCTTCTTGCAGTCCAAGGAACTCTCAAGATTCTTCTCCAGCACCACAGCTCAAAAGCATCTATTCTGCGCTCGGCCTTCCTTATGGTCCAACTCTTACAGCCATACATTACTACTGGGAATACCATCGCTTTGACTATATGGACTTTTGTTGGACTTTTGTTGTCTCTACTTTTTATTATACTGCCTAGATTCGCCATAGTTGTCCTCCTAAGAAGCAAACATCTTTTAATTTCATGACTATAGTCACCATCTGCAGTGATCTTGGATCCCAGAAATGTGAAGTCTGTCACAACTTCCATGTCTTCCCCTTCTATTTGTTAAGGTGTGATGGAGCCGGATGCCATGACCTTAGTTTTTTTGATGTTGAGTTTCAAGCCTACTTTTGTGCACTCTTCTTTCACCCTCAACAAGAGGTTCTTTAGGTCCTCCTCACTTTCTGCCATTAGAGTGGTATCATCTGCATATCTGAGGTTGCTGATGTTTTTCCCAGTGATCTTAATTCCGGCTTGTGCTTCATTCAAGCCAGCATTCCGCATGATGTATTCTGTATATAAATTAAATAAGCAGGGTGACAATATACATCCTTGTCGAACCCCCCTTCCTATTCTAAACCAATTCCTATTCTGACCATTGCTTCTTGACCCTTATATAGGTTTCTCAGGAGACATGTGAGGTGGGCTGGTACTCCCATCTCTTTAAGAACTTGTCACAGTTTGTTGTGATCCACACAATCAAAGGCTTTAGTGTAGTCAATGAAGCAGAAAAAGACTTTTCCTGATACTCCTGTGCTTTCTCCGTAATCCAGTGAATGTTGGCAATTTGATCTCTAGTTCTTCTACCTCTCCAAAATCCAACTTGAACCTCTGGTAGTTCCCGATCTATGTACTGCTGAAGCCTAGCTTGTAGGATCTTTAACATGACCTTGCTGGCATGTGAAATGAGTGCAATGGTGAGATAGTTTGAACATTCCTTGGCATTACCCTTCTTTGATATTGGAATATAAACTGATGTTTTCCAATCCTGTGGCCATTGTTGCATTTTCCAAATTTGTTGACATAATGTGTGCATCACTTTAACAGCATCATCTTTTAGGACTTTGAATAGCTCAACTGGGATACCATCCTCTCCGCTCACTTTGTTGTTAGTAATGCTTTCTAAGGCCCATTTGACTTCACAATCCAGAATGTCTGGTTCGAGGTCAGCGATTTCACTGTCATGGTTGTCAAGGACATTGAGATCCCTCTTGTATAATTCTTCTGTGTATTCTTGCCACCTCTTCCTGATCTCTTCTGCTTCTGTTAGGTCCCTACTGTTTTTGTCCTTTATCATGGCCATCTTTGCACAAAACGTTCCCCTGATGTCCCCAATTTTCTTGAATAGATCTCTTGTCCTTCCAATTCTATTATTTTCCTCTATAGCTTTGCATTGTTCCTTTAGGAAGGCCTCCTTATCTCTTCTTGCTGTTCTCTGGAAATCTGCATTGTTGGGTGAATCTTTCCTTTTCACCTTTGCCTTTCGCTTTCCTTATTTCCTCAGCTATTTGTAAAGCCTCATCAGACAGCCACTTTGTTTTCTTGCATTTATTTTTCTTTGGGATGGTGCTGATTGCTGCCTTCTGTACAATGTCACGACCCTCTGTCCATAGTTCTTCAGGCACTCTATCAACTCTAGCTCCTTAAACCTATTCTTCACCTCCACTTTATATTCATGTGATCAAGGTCAAACCTGAATCGCCTAATGGTTTCCCCAGTTTTCTTTCATTTAAGCCTGAATTTTGCAATGAGTAGCTCATGATCTGAGCCACAGTCAGCTCCAGGTCTTTTTTTTTTTTGCTTACTGTAAGGAGATTCTCCATCTCTGACTGTAGCGTATATAATCAGTCTGATTTCTGTGTTGCCCATCAGGTGATGTCCATGTGTAGAGTCGCCTTTTAGGTTGTTGGAAGAGGGTATTTGCTATGACCAGCTTGTTCTCTTGACAAAACTCTATTAGCCTTTGCCTGGCTTCATTTTGTTCTCCAAGGCCAAACTTGTCAGTTGTTCTGGTTACCTTTTGACTTCCTACTTTGGCATTCCAGTCCCCTATGATGAGGACATTTTTTGTGTGTGTTAATTCTAGAAGGTGTTGTAGATCTTCATAGAAATGGTCCACTTCTACCTCTTCTGTGTCAGTGGTTGGGGCATTGACTTGGATTACTGTGATATTGAATGGTTTGCCTAAGATATGGACCAAGATCATTCTGTCATTTTTGAGATTGTATCCCATTACTGCCTTTTTCACTCTCTTGTTAACTATAAAGACCACACCATTTCTTCTAAGGGACTCTTGCCCACAATAATAGATGTAGTGATTCTCTGAGTTCAATTCACCCATTCCTGTCCATTTTAGTTCACTGATTCCCGAGATGTTGATGCTCAGTCTTGCCATCTCTTGTTTGACCACATCCAGCTTAGCTTGATTCATAGATCTTACATTCCACGTTCCGATATAGTATTGTTCTTTGCAGCATAGGACTGTTCTTTCACCATCAGACACATCCACAGCTGAGCGCCCTTTCGGCTTTGGCCCAATCACTTCATTCTTTCTGTGGTTACTTGTATCTGCCCTCTGCTCTTCCCCAGTAGCATATTGGGCACCTTCCGACCTAAGGGGCTCATCTTCCAGTGCCATATCTTTTAGTCTTTTGTTACTGTCCATATCTTGGCAAGGATACTGGAATGGTTTGCCATTTCCTTCTTCAGTGGATCGCATTTTGTCTGGGCTCCCAGCTGTGGTCTGTCCATCTTGGGTGGCCCTGCATGGCATAGCCCACAGCCTCACTGAACCACGCAAGCCCTCTCACCATGTCAAGGCAGCAATCCATGAGGGGCCCACAGGACATACATTTTTTAAATAGAGCTTTGAGGACCAATGTTCCCTTTAAGCTACAGAACCTTATGAGCAAAAATTCTACTTTGTGAGCTACAGCTATTAAAGTTGTGAGCTACTGGAATTAAAGTTGTGAGCTATTGGCATTAAAGTTGTGAGCTACTGTATAAATTATTGTGCTCTGGGGCTGTTTTTTCTGAGCTAAGGTAAAAATATGTGAGCTGGAGGCTAAAAATCTGTGAGCTAGTTCATGCTAACGCAGCTTAGAGGGAACACTGTTGGGGACTATATTTGGAGGTTATTTGCTCTCTTCCTTTTAAATGGCTATAATTCCTAAAAAAATTACCAGGCTAAAAGGAAACAGTCTTATTTTCCTCAGATGGACTGGAAAAAATGAAGTTCAGATTTAAAAATAACTCCTCAGAGGGAGAATAAACAACTTTAAATTTCCCCCAGAGAAGGAGCTTTGGAGAAAGATGATCTCTCTCAGCAGTGACAAAGAGAAGATGAAGAAGATGAAGATATTGGATTTATATCCCGCCCTCTACTCTGAAGAGTCTCAGAGCGGCTCACAATCTCCTTTACCTTCCTCCCCCACAACGGACACACTGTGAGGTGGGTTGGGCTGGAGAGGGCTCTCACAGCAGCTGCCCTTTCAAGGACAACCTCTGCCAGAGCTATGGCTGACCCAAGGCCATGCTAGCAGGTGCAAGTGGAGGAGTGGGGAATCAAACCTGGTTCTACCCAGATAAGAGTCCGCACACTTAGCCACTACTCCAAACTGGCTCTCCAAAGAGATAACTGGAGAGTGTCCCCTTCCTCTGCCTTTTCATACTGAAAAGGTGGAAAAGATAAAGGAGATCCCCCTTGCTTTCTAGGAGCTTAAAAAACCTCCAAGCAGTTGGTCTGCGCAAACACAGATACCATGTGAGATTGCACAGGTACCATGACAATAAACCCACATCCATATCCAGTATTGCACGACCTACTTCACATCTTCATGGATATGTTAGGCTTTGTAAGGAGAGAGCAACAACAAAGGATTAAAGAAGAGGTTTCACACACATAGGAAGATATGGAATTTCATGCAAAAAGAAACATATTGCGAACAGCCAAAACAGGAAACAGGATGGAAAGCATGATAAGAATAAGCACAAAAACAGATGAAGCAAAATGGAAAATACTATTCCCCCCCCACTTCCTCCAGCCTCATTTTCAGGCACAAAACAGATTTCCTGGTCTCCAGACTGACTTATGTGGACTGACACAGCATGCAAAATACTGCATTGACTTTGGACCTGCTGTTGTCTTGGATTCTTGCTGTTCTACAAATAGACACTGAGAACTGATATGAAATACGAGATTTGCATTTTCAAACACAGGAAACATTGATCTAGTTACAATGATCTATTTCAATTACTTCATTCTCATTTTTCTCAGAATATAGATGGAGATTGAACCATTTTAATTGTATGGCTTCTAGCCAAATACTCTGTTGCTCTCTGAGCTATTACTGTGACTGACATATTATAAGCCCCATTTCCAAACTTCAGTCAGTGCAGCCATATGAATATTGATTTATACAAGAAATTCTGCTGAACCTCTTGACCTCCCTATCTACTGGTTTAAAAAATGATTCTTAAAATCCTAAACAAAATAAATATCTTTTAAATGAACCAAAATATCTCAAAATAGACACAACAAGGTACATCCTACTTCTGTCCTCCCTTCTCACTGAGCAAATCTGGAAGCCTTCTTTCGGTCAAATGAGCCTTCAATTTAATTGGCTCTTCCTCCAATACAAGCGCCATGTAAACTGAAGGAAGGCTAGGTCCACAGCAATATGTATAAAAGTCTCCTTATTCACAGACATAAGTCACAAGATCAGACAAATTTTTGACACCAAAGCTTTCATTATCTATCAACCTAACATTAATGGTGTTAATAACACAATGTAAACCTTTTCCTTATAATAACAGAAAAAGTGTTTAAACAATTTATAGGGGTCATGTCAGTTTAGTAGATAATCCACATAGTTCAACATACCAGAAAATATTGGGAATTATCATGACCAAATTGGAATCCATTATCAACTTGTTTGCAGTAATTAAATTAATCATTCTGATTGATCATCAGGACTTCTGCATCTTCTCCTTTCTGCTGCAGCCTGCAAAGCGCATGGGGAATGGGGGGGGGGGACTCTGAGGAGTGGTGTGAAGGGGGACTTGGAGGACTGTCATAATGAGGGGTGATCAGTATTGCCCCTTCTTTTGTATGCTGGAATCTTGAGGTCCAACCATTTAGCTGTCAGTCTTTCCATAAAATATTTTCAAATATTTTCTGTGAAATTTTCCGTGAAATATCCCGCAAAATATTTTCAGTTAGTCTTTCTGTGAAATATTTTCCAATAAATACCTTTTATTATGAACTGATTTTCAATCCCGCAAAATATTTTCAGTTAGTCTTTCTGTGAAATATTTTCCAATAAATACCTTATCGGTATTTTGGGGGTTTTATTCAGCTGAACACATATTAGATAATCTGATTTGGCTACTAAAATAGCTGTGTCTGAATAAAAGCTGAACTGAACTCAGTGCAAAGGAAACTTTTTAAAAAAATAAGCAATTCTCTGGTTCCCTGAATTTCTGACTTTCTTTTCAAAAAAACCTCTCTAGCCCATTCCATTGTGGAGATCTTCAGGGGAAAAGCATACCTGCTGCAACAGAAAGGGCTAGAGACTTCCTTTTGAAAAAGGCTGTCATAATGGTATAACAACATTAAGTGTCAGATTTTTATTTTTAATGGAAACAAACCCAGTTACCTAGGTGCAGGGATAGTCACTGCTACAGAACTGGGGCACGGAAACAGGGGAATCTTCCATGTGGAAGCCCTTTTGTCTCTGTATACCTGCAGCTGCACCAGCTGCACCAGCAACATGGAAATTACAACATGGAAATTAGCATGACAGTGTTTTATTATGAACTGATTTTCAATTCTGAAGCTGATGGGAATTTATGAAAGCACAGAGTATAATTTTATTTCTACACACACACAGTTGTTTAATAAGGTTGTGCATACCAAAATTCCTGAGCTGAAAATATACATGAAAATTGCTGGTTTTGATTGTTACTGTGATTTTTCCAGAACTGTTACACAAATCCAGGCATTACAAACCTAACCCCAACACCAGAAGAATCCATGTAGTTTTTTGTGCACACATCTTGTTTTTCTTTGATCTCTAAATTTCCTGGGCAAGATTGGGGAAGGTAGTTCCCTGCTGGTGTAAGCCAAGAGCAGGGCCTGGCAGAGCTACAAGTCTTGCTGGCTCTTTCTCTTTACCTCCCTCCTTGTGGGGGCAGGGATCTTTTTCTTTTACAAGTAGGATGGCTGGGGGCACCCTGTTGGGGAACATAGGAGGAGGAGATCGGGTTTATACCCTGCCCTTTACTCAGAGTCTCAGAGCAGTTTATAATCTCCATTCTCTTCCTCTCCCTGCAACAGACACCCTGTGAGGTAGGTAGGGCTCAGCTCTTTCAAGGACTGCTTTTGAGAGAGCAGCTCTTTCAAGAACTGTGACTGACCCAAGGTCACTCAGCAGGTGCATGTGGGGAGTGAGGAATCAAACCCAGTTCTCCCAGATTAGAGTCTGCACATTCAGGGGTCGTTTTGTAGAAAAATAGGTGGTGGAACTCATTAGCATAACTCATTAACATATGCTGCCCCACCAGCCAAAAGCAACCCAATGCAAGAAAGGAGAACCCCGAGCGAGCGAGGCCTGCTTGGGCTGGCTAGAGATCCAGCCAGCCCAAACAGGCCTCACTCTCCTGGGCCACCCCACTCCAGTCCAAAGGCCAGCAAGCCACACGCCACCCAAAATCACATAAGAAGTGGAGAAAGGGTAGTGTGGGCTTCTCCAGGGGTTAATGAGGGTTGCTGGGGGCATGGCAAAGCCCCTGGTGGCTGGCTGCCTGTTCTCCTAATCCAGGGATTGTTATGCAGCTACACCTACTATTCAATGGACAAGGTAGGTGGGGAGGAAGAGGGGGAACCGTCAGAAATGTTCAGGAACTGTGCTCTTTTGAGCTCCTGCTGAATCTGAGGCCTGTGTGCACTTAACCACTACATCAAAATGGCTCTCCCTTGATCCAATTTGCTTTTAGTTGACAGGTGGCACTAGCTTCCATGCAGTGCTGTTATTTCCTGGAAAAATAGCTACTCCAGCCTTTCTGAAAAAGTTCACACAGGAAATAATGGTTGAGCTGTAGTTATTTCTAGCTTCTTCTTCCCTCTCTTCTTTTGCCTTATATAAATGGGATGGCTGGGAGCACCTTGTTCTGGGCCCACCCATTGGTCCAATTCACTCAAAACTTTTTTGGGGGAAGTTGTTTTGTGAAAAATTGCTGTTATTTTCTTTATAAACAGCTGCCCCAGATCCTCAAATTGGTTTCCCCTTGAAAATAACAGTCATGAAAATCCAGAATACCCCCCCCCCACACACAAATCAATTTGAAACTCAAACCAGTAATGTCCTATTCTATCAAAAATCAGCAATCATGGTAACACATCCCCCCATGGTAACACATTCCCTTATAATTCACTCTGATATTGTTCCAGTTAAGTGAAGTAAAAAACCAAGCACTCTTCATTTTAAGTGCAATGACAATAATCTAGTTATGAAAGTTAATAGTTTTGAACATTCTTAGGCTTGTCATTTATTTAAGTAATGATGTTTTTTGAATTGTGCTACCACTACTGAAAGGGGAAAAAACCTTGAAAACTACCCTTTATTACAAATGCTGATTGTAGAACATTTAAAATGATTTTGGAGACACATGTGGTGAGATAATTCTTAAAGAAGGACCACAGTTTTATTGATTACATGTGACTGAAACAACTGGAAGGATACTCTCTCTTTTTTTTGTAGAGGTTGAATAGATTTTCACATTGGATATTTTATCTCCAAAATGTTTAAATTCAAAATTGGATTTGGATAATTGTGGTTAAATTCTTCAGAAAGAAAAGAGGACTTATCTTTTATTGGTCTTTGTTCTGCAACACAGAAGAGATAATCTTGTATAAAATACTAAGATATTGGATTTATATCCTGCGCTATACTCTGAATCTCAGAGTCTCAGAGCAGTCACAATCTCCTTTACCTCTCCCCCCTCCTGCACACACAACAGACATCCTGTAAGGTAGGTGGGGCTGAGAGAGCTCTTACAGCAGCTGCCCTTTCAAAGACAATTCTTACAAGAACTATGGCTGACCCAAGGCCATTCCAGCAGCTGCAAGTGGAGGAATGGGGAATCAAACCCAGTTGTCCCAGATAAGAATCTGCACACTTAACCACTACGCTAAACTGACTCTAGTGAGTTTAATGAGTTCCTTGTAAATATATCTCCTTATTATAGAGAAGAGTTTCTGTACCTAAGGAGACAGAAATGAATTTTATGAAATGAAAACTATCTTCCATCAGTTACTGTCTCATTAAAGCACTAGATTTCCAGGCAATGACAAACAGAAAGTAACTTTTTTGACTGGCTGTAGTTAGTATATCGATATATCATGCCTCTATAGATAAATCCAGAGATTGGAGCAGACAAGACAGATCTTTCCACAAAGCAGATTAAAAAAAAAAAGATTTGCAGAAAAATCTGACTTTTTAAAAACAAAAAATGGGGGCTAGCCCTTCTAAAATAATAGCAGTAGTGATAGGCAACCCCAACAATATTGCCAGCCTTCAAATCTTGGTTTTTGTCTGTAAAAACCAGGATTATATTGCCCCTCCCCCAGGTGTGGCAGAAGCTATGACTAAATGCCACAGATGCCCAGCTTGGTACTGCACAACTTTTCCCAGGGAGTGGCTGCAGGGCCCTGCAAAGGGAGATAGCCTCAGACTGAGGCAGGGAGTCCTGCGGCCCCTTTCCCTACCTGGCAGCCAGGCAGAGAAAATGCGGCGTCACTCTGAAGCTGCCTCACCTGCAAAGGGAGGCAGCCTCAGAGCAAGGCAGGCAGTCACATGGCCCTTTCCCCCCACGCAGCAGCTGGGTGGAGGAAGGAGGAGGCACGGAGTCGCTCAGACCCCCCCTCCCATGGGGGGCGCAGCCATGTGAGTGGGCTGGGGCAGCAAAAATCCCAGTGCTGCCCCTGAGTGGCTGCCAGGGGAAAGGTGAAAGTCAATGTGGTGTAGTGGTCACTGTGTCAGACTAGGATCTGAGAGACTGAAAAGTAGTGGGTAAAATGCTATGATGATTCCAGCATAGCTCTTTTGTTAGCAAAAAGCCAACTGAAAACACATGCAGCTAGCTGCAACTATATACACAGAAACCCCACCCAAAACACACCTCCAACAATAAACAACCTAATAGAAAAACAGGCACTCAGAACCCTCATTTGCATGGGCTTCATTCAAATAGATATTATCTAATTGGCTGGCTCAGCAAGGGCGGCCACTCTGAGTTGTAGCTGCAAGGAGCCTCTCAAACAATGGGCTTCATTCAAATGGATATTACTTGATTGGCTAGCTCAGCAAGGGCAGCTAATCTCAATGCAGCTGAAAGGGAGCCTCTCCAACAAAGGGTCTTTGTTTGAAGCTCCCAGTACACTACAGAGACCCAGCTTCAAATCCCCACTCTGACACAGAATACTGTTAGGTGACCTTGAGCCAATCACTCTTTCTGAGCCTATTCTCCCACAAAAAGTAGTTGAGAGGATAAATGTAGGAGAGGAGAATGATGTAAGCACTTTCAGTTCCAAAGGTGGAGTATAAATGAAGTAAATAAATAATGCAGCTGAAGACTGGAGCGGGGAATAAAAGAAAGGTTGGTGAGTGGGAAGGATAGAAGCAGTGAAAGGGAAAAGGATATGTAGAATTCCAGGAGGAGAAACAGAAGAAATAGTGTGGGAAAAGAAATACAGTAGAAAATTAAGTAACCCCACAAGTCTTTGCAGGTTCACTGATGATTTTGTTCTATATGTTGTCTTTGATGTGGATTATATAGTTGCTGAGTGCCTTTTTATTTATAAAGAATGGGTATTTTCAACTTTTATATAAAACAAAAGAAGCAATATCCCAAATTAATTATTTGTTTGCATACTACTACCACTACTACTACTACTACTAATAATAATAATAATTCATTCTTTTATAGTAACACTAGGAATAAGGCCTATTGTGGAGAAAAATACAATAGGCTCTAGAAAGAGGCTCTGGGCAAGTGCCCTCCACCCTTGTTGTTAATCGGCCAATCACTGATAGAGTGCACATCACAACCAATGGGAACACTGGATTTGGCCAATTCCATTAGGGAATTATCATCTATGATGATTCCAAAAGCCAAGTGCATGATTCATCAGGAAGACTGAGTCTAACGCTCTTCTTTTTATTATGACTGCATAGTATCTGAATATCTCTCAGTTACTGGACTATATTAAGAGCAGGCATTCAACTACTTTCACCCCTTCAACAACCTGACAATGAGCCAATCTACGCAAGAAATTCATTTTCTGACACTACTGTACAAATACATGATGGAAGCAAAGAACCACCTTATAATAATAATAATAATAATAATAATAATAATAATAATAATAATAATAAATTTTTATTTATACCCCGCCCTCCCCGCCGAAGCAGGCATATACCAGAAACCTACTGACCGACAAACATATCTATATGCCTCCAGCTATCATCCAAAACATACCAAACAATCTATTGCAAGGGTGTCAAACATCCATCCCGTGGGCCAGAACTGGCCCGCTGAGGGCTTTGATCATGCCCACAGGTCTCTGTTCTCCCATATCCTCCCCCTCCCATTCTTACCCGTTGAAGCTCTGAGGCTGAGTCTCTTTCAGTTCTTTCAGTTTCAGCCTGGGAGCTTCAAAGGCTCTTTGAAGCACCCTTTGAAGCTTTGAGGCTGAGCCTCAGTTCCCCGGCTCTTCCTACCTTTCTTTGCTGGCTGCTGCAAGGAAAACGTGGGGTGGTTTTTAAGATCCATTCCATGTTTTTCTTGCAGCTTTGTCTGTGCTCGGCAATGGTTCCAAATGGAGTGGAGATGGTTACATTTTCAGCATTCCTATAGCCAGATGAAACTTATGCTTCCTGGAGTTGTGTCCTTGCAAACAAAGGGTTCATGCTTTCAGTCAGCTTATCTCTGCTGAATGGGGAATAATCTGAGTAGACTGGGAGGTAGGGGAAAGTTTACAATGCCATTTAATTGTTTCCACAGAGTCAGAGCCTTGTGCTTTTTCTTGATGTTTTATTTTAAAAACTGCACTGCCAAATCCCACTATTCTCCGATTTTTCCAACTTAAACTATTGGAAGAATTTTAAGCATGCTTATATTTTAAGTTAAAAAATAGTATCTTTGTGTTTGTCTGTGTCCATTATAAAGTTTATATCTCCACTACCTGGCATATTTTTTGACAGCCATGGCCCGGCCCCACAAAACCCCATTTGTGTCAGATCCGGCCCTCCTAACAAATGACTTTGACACCCCTGATCTATTGTATAAAGCCAGGCTCTATGCTACAACCACATCTACTCCAATCCTACAGAAAGAGATTCTCACCTGAGGGATCTACAACAACAAAAATTGGAAATAAAATATTCACTTGAAGTCAAGAAAAAGTTGGAGGAAACGAAACTACGTCCAACAGACCCTTATATTTTCTCCCAAGCCTCTTTAGGTCTTTACGCTTTCTGCAGCTAAATGCCCCATTATCTATCAGACTTAACCATTCCAAGTCATCGCAGGGCATTTATGTTGGCTAGACTAAATGTGTTTCCCTCCAAAGTTTTACAAGGGAGATATCATCGAGTCCCTTTAGGCGACAGACTCTGTTCCTGTGGAGCGAATATTCCCAACTCAATTCAGCATATATTGCTTGACTGTTCCTTTTATCATAATCTCCATAAAGATTTATTTTGCAAGCTTTCTTTCTCCCCAGATTTGTCTATTCTGCCACCCTGTTTAACATGTAGAATTCACTGCCACAGGAGGTGGTGGCAGCTACAAGCATAGCCAGCTTCAAGAGGGGGTTAGATAAAAATATGGAACAGAGGTCCATCAGTGGCTATTAGCCACAGTGTGTGTGTGTGTATTTGGCCAATGTGTGACACAGAGTGTTGGACTGGATGGGCCATTGGCCTGATCCAACATGGCTTCTCTTATGTTCTTATGTTATTATTTATTGAACGATTCTGAGGGGAAGGTTAGTGAGGCTGTGGCAAAATTTTTGGCTGACATCCTTAAATTTAAACCTGACCATGTATGAATGCATCTGTAAGCTCGGTTTCATTTTGATTTTATCTCCAATGTTTAAATTTTTACATTCTGTGTATTTTTATTTGCAGCTGTTATGCCATTAAAGTTTTGGTATGGTATGGTCAAGAAACAGATTAACAAAGCCAGATGATACATAGGGAAAACCTGTTACAAGACAGGCCCCGAAGAGACAATAACGGAACACCACTAGTAGACACATACAGCTCAAAACAGTTCAACACAACATCAGTGACTTACAACCTCCACTGGATAATGACAGTTCTCTTTCACAAGTATCTGCATTCATATGTCAGGAGGAACCACAGTTCATTTCAAACCATAAATCCTTCATGCCACAAGAGAACATCATAGGAATGAGAAGCAAGCATAGCAACAAGTCATGTTCATATACATGTCAGATTAACTGAAGTTGAATTCAGCCAACAACCACCTGTCTCTTAACTCTGTGTTTTGTCCTAATGACTGAGGAAGATGTATCCATGAACATACATGCACTTGGTCTTATGGAAGATCCTGAAAGGAGAGTCTACCTGCTAAATGCTGGGAACTTTGGTACTGGGGGGCAAATCTTTTCTTGCCCTAATTTTAAACAACTCCTCACCCACAATAATACAGCATCTTACTGGAACATGAACACTGGCACTAAAGCTTACAATAAACCCAGATGCCAACTTTGCTGCCAGACACATCCAGACAACACAATCGCTGGACCTAACAACATCACCTACACCATCTCAGGCTCATTCACTTGCTCATCTTCTGACATTGTATATGTTATTAAATGCCAACAATGCCCTCCAGTTCTCTACATAGGGCAGGGGTATCAAACTCATTTGTTATGAGGGCTGGATCTGACATAAATGAGACCTTGTTGGGCCAGGCTGTGTTTGTCATAAAATGTAGTGCCAGGTAACAGAGATATCAGGGCTTGGTGGGGTTTTTTGCAGAAAAAGCTCAGCATGAACTCATTTATATATTAGGCCACCATCATCATTGTTTCACAAGGGCTTTTTTTCCGCAGAAAAAGCCCAACAAGAACTCATCTGCATATGAGGCCATACCCCCAATGCCAACCCAACCAGAACTGTGTTCCTGTGCATTCCTGCTCAAAAAACACCCTGAGAGACATAAACTTTAAAAAGGGCATAGATAAACACAATTATCTGAAAACACGCTTAAAACAGTAGCACTTGTTTCTTTGTATCTCCCCCATGCAATCAAAGAGACTGGGCAAAGGAAGCTCTTGCTGTTTCCTTCCTTCCCCAGAAGACCTGAAGGAAGAGGAGCCTCAGACAATAGAAGGAAGAAAGGCTTAGCTCAGTAGCTCAGCAATGTGATTGAGAGAGCCTGGCAAAGCAAGCTCTCCCTTCCCCATTCCTTTCCAAGGGAGGAGCCTCAGCTAATGGGGAAAATAGCCTTTGCTCTGTAGCTCCTGTGTGATTGAGCAAGCCTGGCAAAGCAAGCTGTGATGCAGAAGGAAGTAAAAGAGAGGGGAAAAGAAGCAGACGACAGCCAGTTGCTTGGGGACCTGATCAGAGTCCTCTGGGGGCCTAATTTGGCTCCCGGGCCGCATGTTTGACATCCCTGACATACAGGTCAAATTTTACGCCAAAGGATAAATGGACACAGATCTGACATCAAGAATCACAAAACTGAGAAACCTGTAGAAGAATACTTTCAACCTTTTAGGACATTCAATGGGGGACATTCAAAGCAGCTGTTTTATTGAAAAGGAACTTTGGAAACAGACTCAAATGTGAGACTGCTGAGTTACAAGTTATTACAACATTCAGGACAATGAAACCCCCAGGGCTTAACAGACACATATGCTAACATCATTCTGCTTGTATATTTTTTTATTATGCTGTATGCTAATTTGGTTCTATTCACAGGTCTTACCAATTGCCTTCATCCACTCTTAGTTATATTTACTGCACATCTTTATATTTATGCATCTTGAGTCTAATTGGCTCTTCCTGGAAACATCCTCCTCACCTGCTGCCTATATGTAAAAGCTGGTGACTTCTGTTTCAATGTATCTGAAGAAGTGCATATGCACATAAAAGCTTACACTCAGAAAAAAAAAACTTTGTTGGTCTTAAAGGTGTCACTGCACTCAAACTTTGCTTTGCTGCTTCAGACCAACATGGATTGTATTAAGTATTAAAACTGTTTGGATATATCTTCCAGATTTTTTCATTAAATATTGTTTTCAAAACGTTACTTTAGAATTTCCAGACATTCTATTACGGTACTGTCGTTTCAGAAATTACTTCTGTTCAATTTGTAATGATGGCTCAGAAATATCATTTGAAAGACAACCAAAATATTTATTTACACATATGGAACCCCAGGTGCCTTCTACATAGAACATCTTCCCCTCTTGATTGACCCAAGTTCCTTTTAAGCCTCCACGTGACACTATGCTGATTCCAAGCATTCAGGGCTTTCCCCTCTAAACCAAAGCAAAACACAAACAAAATGCAGGAGAAATGGTGGGGCAGCTACTGGCAAGAATCCATGTGGATGCTCAGTTTGCAGCCAATCCACAGAACTAATGCCTGAGTTTCATTTCTCTCTCTGCCTTTCAGCCCTTCAAAGGCTTTTTTTATTTATAAGACATAATTGCTGAGCCATGGGGTGGGGGGCAAGAGTCCCAACAAGTAATCACTCATGTGCCATGCAAAAAAGGTGAAGAGGTCAGGGTGGTAACAGTAGAGAATGGCATGAGGACAGGGTGTGCACATGCCATCCCCATGCACCGCCACCAAATTTCTTTTGCTTCCACAGGGGGGCACTAATTTTCCTGCCCCTGTATGGAAGCTGCCAAAGAAAAAGTTTGCCTTGAACTTCTTTGCAAAACTGCTGCATGATTCATCATTGTCTTGCATGATTATATGAATGTAAGAGTAAATGTCACTACTGATAGCCTGTCATTCAATTTTTAACCATCAGCATTGAAAAACTCTTTGAAAAGATATTTTATTGCCTTGTTCAGTGAAGATGACATAAGAAATAACTCTACTCTTCCTAAGAAACATGTTTGTTGCAACTGTAGCATAAGGAAGATTTGGCCATAAATTTTGACGGCACCTGAGGAATCAGGGGGAAAAACAGGTTCAATTTCCCTTCCCACAATTATGAAGGGCCATGTATAATTTGGCACAATCCCATTCCAACAGCCTGTCCAATACTATTAAAGTTTATATGAAAGCAATTCTCCCAACAAAATGTACCTGAACATCTTTGAATGCATGTGCATGCATTCATACACATCCTAAATACAGTTTGCACTTTCATGTGTAATCAAAGAACAATGCTGAATAAACATGAAGTGAAACAACAAAGACTTGTAATTTGAGAGCACTTTGTTTACTAAATTATGAAAGCTTTCTGGACACAGATTTACCTAAAACCAATGTAAATAATTTATCCATCTCTAACCTTTCTTCTATTAAACATCCCAGAAAAACACACACACACACACACACACACACACACTAGAAACCTAAACTAATTACATAGGAAACAAGTTGTTTTAAGCGAATGAATGTTTTTCTAATGAAGAGTTCTAGACATCGCTACCTTTATCTTTTGTTTGCCATTTTTAAATCCTCAATTAATATTGTACACCATTTGCCCTGACTTAGATAGCCCAGGGAAACCTGATATCAGATCTTGGAAACTAAGCAGCACTGACCCTGGCAAGTACTTGGATGGGAGATGTCCAAGGAATACCAGGGACAGGAGACAGGGTCAGGCAATAGCGAGCCTCCTCTCCGAACATCCAGACCCCACTAGGGTTGCTGCACAGTTTTAATCTAAAGATTTGGTTTTAAGTATGATATTTCTGAATGTAAATTTTTATATTGTGATTTTATATTGTAGTGACCAATGGCCACATACAATAAAACCATTCATTCACCAGGGTTGCCAGAAGTAAACCATGACTTGCAGGCATGCAGATACACAAACCCTGCCCCCCCCATATACATACATACATACATAGAGGGAGAGAAAAATTCCAGATAAAAACTGATTTAACTCATTCTACTTGTCAAATAAAACAGAGCACTACAGTTCTATAAAGAATAGTTGACATAGCATAATCAAATACAGTCTATATCAAAACTGTCTGAGAATAGTTGCTGATCTGCATGAGAATCCTTGAAAAAAATTTGTGACAACCTCCTTCACCCTCCACCCTGCATAAAATATATATTAAATTGACAGGCAGACAATGCTTTTTAGAAGCACTGTATAACTTCAGCAAGGCCTTGCAAACAGTGCTTGGGGACCAAAAACCAGTATGTAACTAGTCAAAAATTTTAAAATTTATTGCTAACATTCAGCCATCTTTCCTGTTCCTGCCCATAAGATACAATTTTATGCATGTATTAACATGCACACACTCTCCCTCTATTGAAAATACTAACACAGATGAGCATATAAACGGGAAACATACTCATGATACAAGTCTGCGGCTATTGCACAGAAAGTTTATCAATAAAATTAACTTACCTTCTTCTAGGCACACAGGTTTATCACTTGGCTTCCAGCTCAGAGAGCCATTAGAATGTCTCACACAAAGTTTTTTAGGTGGACCCTTAAGCCTGTATCCTTCTTGGCAATGGAACCGGACTACTGAACTTTCAAAGAAAACACCTGCACCATACACCTTATATCCATGTTCTGGAAATCCAGGATCAGCACAAGCATGGAGGACATCAAAACCTACAATGAAGACATTTAAAAATATATGTTTATTCACATGAATCAGAACAAATTAAAGTGTTATGTTGGTTTCAGAAAAGGAAACACAACACGAACAAGTTTAGGTCACATTTTCTCGGACAATGAACATACTCATGATAAGATTCCCATGAAGGCTAAAACAGATGTGATGCTGGGCATTCAATATCAAACAATAGCAAAAATACTTTAAAACATTGAATTAATTTATATTATTTTAATTGTCTGTGAGCCACCTTGAGCACTTTTGGTGGAAAGAGTGGATTAGAAATGATTAAAATGAATGTCTGGAGCTTTCAGGCTTTTAAAACATAAGTAATAGATGAGTGGAAACTCAGTGCAGAATGGCACCGCAGAGTAGACTTTGTGTCTAGCACCATTCCCTCCAGTGTGAAACAGGCAGCCATATGCTCTGCTACAGCAAACCTATATATGCACTTTGTATGTTGCCTGTATGTTTGATCCTAAAGGGCAAGTAGCAGCTCCTGTTTCAGGGCTAGTTCAGCAACGAATACTTCCCTCCACCTCTTTGCCACAAACTCTGTGTGCACACACAATCTCTGCTTTTGAGCTCTAGAGGAAGAGTTCTTACTGTTACAAACCAACGGCACCTTAGGTAGAAGGCCAGGACACATTTTAGAGGATGGCAAATTCCACAAATTTGGTATCCTGGAGGGTAAATGAAAATAAATTAAAGAAATAAAGGAAAATACCCATGCATAACATGCTTCCCATCTGATCCTCTGCTAGCAGAGACAGAGTGGGTAATGGTGCCTTCAAAATGAGATTTTTTAGAGCACCTGATCCTAATTAACAAGAGATTTTATAATTACAATCAGGTGGTCTTCATAATAAGGAAAAAGATTGTATTATACTGCATGCTATGCTTGGTTTCTTCATGTGATTCTTCTCATCTTTGTGAGCCAACACTATTTTGGTGAGAAAGATCTTATGCATTTACCAAAATGATTATGTTTACTACAGTGTTTTGGACAAGAGCTTTTCCCAGATTCTGTTTGGCTCCTGAGGAATGTACAATTGTCAAACAAATTAATTTACAGTATATATGGGTTTTTTGTGACTTCCAAGATTGGGCTGCATGTGCATTGCTATAGAAGAAGAAGATGATGATGATATTGGATTTATATCCCGCTCTCCACTCCGAAGAGTCTCAGAGCGGCTCACAATCTCCTTTACCTTCCCCCCCCCCACAACAGACACCCTGTGAGGTGGGTGGGGCTGAGAGGGCTCTCACAGCAGCTGCCCTTTCAAGGACAGCTCTGCCAGAGCTATGGCTGACCAAAGGCCATTCCAGCAGGTGCAAGTGGAGGAGTGGAGAATCAAACCCGGTTCTCCCAGATAAGAGTTGACACACTTAACCACTACACCAAACTGGCTCTCCTATAGGTTGCTCTAGGTAGGACACATGGCAACAACATACAATGTACTGTGTACACCCACACCTTATTTATATCCCCCTTTTGTCTCTTGTGGAGACCAAAATGTTGTGGGAACAGTTAGGTCTTTTGTGCACCACACCCAAGGAAAAACACCTGGCTGTAAAGGCGCCATGATAAGCTGTATATAGTTTACTTTCTTCTTCCGCAATTATTAGCCATGCACAAAAGACAGGGTCAAAGTATGCCTGCATAAGGATATGGTGAACAATTGGCGTCGGTAATAGGTAGAATGTGAACCTTCCGCATCGGCCAGGATAGGCTGGAAGGACAGAGAGGGGTGTAGTGTCGCAAGCCTTAAATTGAGCTTAAACTTCAGAGACCGCACCCTGGGTGCCTTCTCTCCATGCCTGCAGACATGTATTCCGAATAAAACTTGCTTGCTGCTGACCTCTGTGTCTTGGCATTTTCTTGGTGAGATGAAAATGATCCATAACAACTTGGTGTCAGAAGTGGGATAGTGTTCTTTTAGACGGGGGGGGGGTCCCACTGAGGATCTGCGGCTTTGCCCTTCATTGACCCACTGGTGGGAGAATGTGAGTTCTTTTGCTTGAGGAGGGCCCCTGGTACCCCCCATTGGAACCAGCCTCGGCGATTTGCTTGCCTTCCTTGCCATGGGGTCAAGAACCCATATTGCGGCAGCAGCAACCAAGTTGCTGGGGAGGAATTGAGGAGAGGCCTCGACAGATTCCTGGTAAGTACTTTTGGTGAAACTAGAACACCATAGGTATACAATGGGTAACAAGGCTTCAAAGACGTTAGGGAAAAAGGGTCTTGTGGGGGACGCCCCGTCTGGACGGAAACAGATAGAGATTCCTAAGAATAGTCCCTTGGGACAAATCTGTACCCAATGGGAAATCACTGGAGGGGCCAGTGGACTGTCGAAAGAGGAAATGGTTCATCTTTCTACCCAGGGTTGGCCAAATCTTCCGTTAATTTCAGGACATAGGTGGCCAAGAAGATAGATGGGTTAACAAACAAGACGGTTTTAGAATTAGTAAATGAGGCCCAGAAAGAGATGGTGAGAAGGGAAGAGGAAAAAGAGAAGAAAAAAGTTAGCCTTATGGTACAGACTGTGAAAGAAGTGGTAGGAGCTGAAGGAAAAAGGCATGGTAGGAACAAGGGAAGGAGAGACGGGTATAAGGGAAGGGGAACAGGCAGAGAGATCAGATTTGGAGAAAACCGACCAAGGGACGGAAGGAACCAGGGGCGGGACCCAAGTAGACCCCCCCCCCCGAGAGATGTCTGCGCCCTGTGTAGACAGACCGGACATTGGAAACGGGAGTGCCCCAAGAGAAGAGGAGGAGACCGGCAGGCTGCCTATATCCAGGCCCTTCGATACAAGGATTCAGAATAGGGGTGTCAAGGGCTACTGTTTAATGGTCCAACCTCCACAGAGCCCATGATAACTTTGGAGGTGGGGCCTGAAAGGGAGCTAATAACCTTCTTGGTAGATTCAGGGGCGGGGATGTCAACATTATCAGTCAAAATAAAGGGAATGAGGGAAACAAAGGGAAGGCTGAGGGTCATTGGGGTGACGGGCCCTAAACCAGAGGTACCCGTCTTGGCGCCCCTAAAAGTGTCTCTGCCTCAGCGGTCGGGTGATTTATTCCATGATTTTCTAAGGATGCCCCAGAGTGGAATTAGCTTATTGGGAAGGGATTTACGGGGAAAACTCGGAATGTGGACTGGGATGGTAGGGGACAGGTGTGTAGTATTTCAAGGGATGTTATGGGAAGAAGACATTCAGGGTATTGACCCTCGTGTCTGGGCAGCTCCAGGAAATCCTGGACTCTTACATATCGCACCAATCACTGTGACACTAAAATACCCTAAGGTAGTGCAAGTTCAGCAGTACCCAATATCACGTGAGGCCGAGGAAGGGTTGAAACCAGTGAATGCAGAATTATTACAGGATGATCTGATTGAGGAATCGGTTTCCTCCTACAGTACTCCCATCCTGCCAGTTAAGAAAGTAGATGGGACTTATAGAATGGTCCAGGATTTAAGAGAAATTAATAAGATAGTAGCCCCAAGGGCCTCCATTGTCCCTGATCCCTACACCATCCTCAACAGTATCCCTGAAGACCACAGAGTATATACAGTAATAGATTTGAAATTGGCTTTCTTTTGTGTGCCCCTAGTAGAAGCCACCAGACCCCTGTTTGCCTTCCAATGGCCACACACCCATACGGGAATTGTAACCCGCTTTCAATGGTGTGTATTCCCCCAGAGATACACAGAGTTTCCCACAGTATTTGGGGAAATACTAACACAAATATTGAAAGAATGGCAGCCCCCTTCAAGGGTCGCCCTGACGCAATATGTGGATGATCTTTTGATAAGTCAATTTTTTTTAGTCAATTAATTGATGATTGATTATTTATAATATATTTATATATATATTTATATTTATATGTTGATTTATATATAACTATATTTATAAATTTTAGCACATTAATTAGGAAGGTGGGAGGGAGTACTTATTTATTTATTAATTGTGCTGAATTGATTAAATTTGCAAATTTCTTATTAATTGATTAGAAGGGAGATCGGACCGGGTTATTAAATTGATTAAATTAAGATATAATTAGTGAGTTGGCAGCTAAGAACAGGAAGGGCTGGTAAGGGGGGTGTAAATTAAACGACAGGTAGGGACAAAGTGGGAGATCAATTGTGAGAGGTTATACTGAGAGCTGTCCAGGCAAGTGCGGATGTCTGCCCAAGAGATTCCAGTGCTCCTGGGGAGGGGAAGATATGACGGTGGGAATAGACAGACATATAAGGGAAGGAGACAGAGACAAAATAGTGCTCGGCCACCTTCCAGTCTACTTCCCATCCCAACGGTGGTAGGTAGTGGGACCAAGAGGAAATGCTCGTCTCCGTCACTGGTGTTATGCAACGCCAGGTCCATCAACAACAAGACCTCGACCCTCAAGGAGTTTCTACTCCAACAGGATGTGGACCTGGCTTGCGTGACTGAGACCTGGGTACGGGACGGAGAGACATAATAATAATAATAACTTTATTTTTATATCCCGCCCTCCCCCGCCGAAGCAGGCTCAGGGCGGCTAACAGACATGGGGATCCCATGATTCATAAAACAATGTAAACAATTTAAACATATCAATTGCATAATAGATTTTTAAAATAGATAAAATGTATAAAATGGGTGCTAGTAGAGACAGTAGCTCTCTCCCAGATGACCCCCCCAGGTTACTCGGTCTTTCACCAGTCACGGAATAACGGGCGGGGGGGGAGGGGTAGCGCTGTTCATACGGGAGGGTTACTCCTTTCGGGCTCTCCCGGCCCCAAAGATCGATGGCTTTGAATGTGCTGGCCTGACGTGGGATGTTGGAGAGGGGTTGGTGATCTGGCTGGTGTACCGTCCGCCCAACGCACCAGCCAGCGCCTTACCATCACTATTGGAGGCAGTGGCGGGCTGGGCATTGGAGTTCCCGGGGCTTATGGTCCTGGGTGACTTCAATGTCCATGCCGACGACACGGCCTCCACTCAGGCGATGGACCTAGTGTCTACCATGGCGACACTGGGGCTCTCTCAATTTGTCACAACTCCCACGCATCAAGCCGGGCACACATTAGACCTGATCTTTGCATCCGGGATTTTGGTGAACGATATCGCAGCTGAAGCGGTTCCATGGTCGTATCACCTAGCCCTTAAGGCCCGTGTGGAGACGTCGCCCCAACCCTGTATGGGCGGAGAGCCTATTTTGGCTTGCCCCCGGGGCTTGATGGACCCGGAACGGTTCCAAACAGCCCTGAGGGATCCCTGGCCCACTGGCAATTCCCTCGATGACCTGGTGGAAGTCTGGCAGGACCAGCTTTCCAGGGCTATCAATGAAATTGCACCTCGGCACCCTCTGCGCCCTCGTAAGAGGCTGGCCCCATGGTATACCTTGGAATTACGCCAGCTGAAACAAGGGCTCAGACGACTAGAGAGACGGTGGAGGCACACTCGGGACGAAACGACGAGAACATCCTACAGAACGCTTATGAGGTCTTATGAGATGGCAGTCAAGGCTGCAAAGAAAGAATACTTTGCAGCCAAGATTGCATCTGCAAAATCGCGCCCAGCACAATTGTTTAGAGTAATTGGAGATCTTGTAACACTGCCACAAGGCAAACCAAATATTAGAGAATTAGAGATAGGCTGTGAGGCATTTGCGAAATATTTTGCAGATAAAATCTCGTCGCTCCGCCAAGACCTGCCTATCACATTAGATACAGTAAGTGAAACTGAGGCTCCGCGCCTGTCTTCAGATTTAATACTGGACCACTTCGACCCGCTCAGCCTGGAGGAAGTCAATGGAGTTCTCTCTGCTGCTCGCCCAACAACGTGTGATTTGGACCCTTGCCCCTCTTGGCTGATTAAATCTTGCCAGAGGGAGCTTAGATGTCCTCTACGGGACATCATAAATAGATCCCTCCTAGAGGGGCATTTCCCAATGCCCCTGAAAGAGGCCTTGGTCCGCCCCCTCTTGAAAAAATCTACAGCAGACCCGGCCGAATCGGCAAACTACTGACCGGTGTCCAATTTACCATTTTTAGGTAAAATTATCGAGAGGGCAGTGGCGCTGCAGCTACAGAGATTTCTAGATGACGCTTCCGTCCTGGACCCATGCCAGTCTGGCTTCCGGCCGGGTCACGGGACGGAGACAGTCCTGGTCGCCTTGGTGGATGACCTCCAGCGGCAACTGGATTGAGGCGGTGTTATTAGATTTGTCGGCTGCATTTGATACAGTCGACCATCAGTTGCTGATCCGCCGCCTCACCAACATAGGGGTAGAGGGGCTGGCCTTACAATGGCTTTCCTCCTTCCTCATGGGTCGGGGACAGAGGGTGGCGATTGGGGGTGAGCGATCCCAGAGGCGCACACTAGACTGTGGGGTGCCCCAGGGAGCAGTTCTCTCCCCGATGTTATTCAACATCTATATGCGCCCCCTCGCCCAGATTGCCCGGAGATTTGGGCTGGGTTGCCATCAATATGCAGATGACACCCAGCTCTATTTACTAATGGACGGCCGGCCCGCCTCCGCCCCGGGGAACCTGGACCAGGCTTTGCAGGCTGTTGCAACGTGGCTTAGACTGAGTGGGCTGAAGTTGAACCCAGCGAAGACAGAGGTTCTCCATGTGGGTCGTGGTACTCTGGGGAAGGAAATATCTCTCCCGGCCTTTGACGGGGTGCCTCTGAAGACGGCGCAACGGGTAAAGAGCCTGGGTGTTTTACTGGAGCCTTCATTATCAATGGAGGCCCAGATAACGGCCACTGCCAAGTCAGCATTTTTTCATCTGAGGCGGGCGAGGCAGTTGGCTCCTTTCCTAGAGCGGCAGGACCTAGCAATGGTGATCCATGCGACGGTCACCTCAAGACTGGACTACTGTAACGCTCTCTACATGGGGCTGCCTCTGTAGCGGACCCGGGAACTGCAGCTAGTGCAGAATGCAGCAGCCAGGCTGCTACTTGGTCTCCCAAGATGGGAGCATATACGGCCGGGGCTACGCGGACTGCACTGGCTGCCGATTGTATACCGGATCCAGTACAAAGTGCTGGTCATAACCTTTAAAGCCCTATATGGCCAAGGACCGACCTACCTGAGGGACCGTCTCTCCCCATATGAGCCCCAGGGAGCGCTGAGGTCAGTAGGCAAAAACAGACTGAATATCCCTGGGCCAAAAGAAGTTAAACTTCAAAGCACCCGCACCCGGGCCTTTTCAGCCGCGGCCCCACAACTCTGGAATCAGCTCCCAGAGGAGGTGCGGGCCCTGCGGAGCTTAGACCAGTTCCGCAGGGCCTGCAAGACCACCCTCTTCAAACAGGCGTTCACCAATGACTGAGCTAATGTTTACTGCTAAATTAATAATGTTTATCGCCAATGTTAGTTTTAGGAATGTTTTGATTACTGATTGATTGGTTTTAATGTGAACTTAATGTTTTATTATTGTACTGTTTCACTTTTAAATGTTGTTAGCCGCCCTGAGCCTGCTCCGGCGGGGGAGGGCGGGATATAAATAAAATTTTACATTAGATTTTACATTACATAAGTGGGGAGAAGGTGGAGGAGGTCCGAGAGGGCTTGGTGAGTCGTCTGAATTTTCTGGCCCAAAAGGGGTTGAGGGTAATAAAGAAGAAAGTTCTGCCAAAAGCAGGTGAAGTATGTGGGAAGTTTAACCTAACCAACTGTTGCCTGCAAATAGATGATAATGGAAAAGCAATAGAGCAAATTACTGATAGGATCAGAAGTCTGGCCCACGTGCCCATCCAGACCTGGACAGGGGTCCTGAATACTGGAGGGTGGCTAGGCGGCCTATTCAGAAACTGGAAACAGGTCCAATGATGGGTTTATTGATTTTGGGAGGATTAATCATGTTACCCTGTTTAGTCCCGCTAATTCGATCCATAGTATCCAATGCTGTAGAAGCTGCTATTGGCAAGCAAGATCTCGCTAGACTTTTACATTTACAAGCCATAAGACAGATCCATCAATATTCCCTCTTGGGAAAGGAAGAGGGAGTGAAACCCGATGGAAGAGAGTATGGGACAATAATGATAGAGATAGAGAATAAATAAGTGGTGACCAAAAGAGATGAACGAAAAAGAAAAAGGGGGATTGTTGTGGGAACAGTTAGGTCTTTTGTGCAGCACACCCAAGGGAAAATAACTGGCCGTAAAAGTGCCATGATAAGCTGTATATAGTTTATTTCCTCCTTCCGCAATTATTAGCCATGCGCAAAAGACAGGGTCAAGGTATGCCCGTATACGGATATGGTGAACAATCGGTGTCAGTGATAGGCTGAATGTGAGCCTTCCGCATCGGCCAGAATAGGCTGGAGGGACAGAGAGGGGTGTAGCGTCGTGAGCCTTAAATTGAGCTGTGTTGCAACACAGACTTCAGAGACCGCACCCAGGGTGCCTTCTCTCCATGCCTGCAGACATATATTCTGAATAAAACTTGCTTGCTGCTGACCTCCGTGTCTTGGCGTTTTCTTGGTGAGACGAAAACGATCCATAACAAAAAGCACCTTATCACCAACACTCCCTCTAAGCTGTGGAGTCTTTTGAGCAAATATTCTACTTCATGAGCTACTGGCATTAACGTTGTGAGCTGCTGCATAAATTAGTTTGCTCTGGGGCCATTTTTCCTGAGCTAAGACAAAAATGTGTGAGGCAGAGGCTAAAAAACTGATCTAGCTCACAGTAACTCCGTTTAGAGGGAACACTGTTTATCACATAATTCTCCCCTCTTCCAACTATTAAAATCAGAGTCAACATAAGCCAAATTGTGGCATGACTGGGGAAGGCAATGGCAAACCACCCCGTAAAAAGTCTGCCGTGAAAACGTTGTGAAAGCAACATCACCCCAGAGTCAGAAACGATTGGTGCTTGCACAGGGGACCTTTACTTTCCTACCTAGCAAAACTTCCCAGATTCTTCTTCCTCTTGTGTTCTTTTCTTTATCAGTTAGATTCTGGTATCCCCAAAGCATGGATAAAAGTTGGTAGCTGCACTGCTTCTTACCAGGACCCAAAACGAAATCCATGTAATATCTTTTATTGCATTCAATTAAAATCCATTTTGTCCATCTGGTCTATGCAAACGTAACTTGGTGCAGAGATGCCATTGATTTAATTGAACATTATATCCTGCAATAGCTATCCAGTGACAGGTGTACCAGGTGAGGAGGAAGTTATGATCTTACTCTCCCCACCCACATGGGAAAGAGAACTGGAGGGGGAAGTGTAATCTAAAACAGGGCAAGAGTGTAAGGAGTCAGTGTCATGTTTCACCTAACACTTGTATCCATTACATGAATTATGCAGAGACCACCTCTGAATTGAAGCAACTGCTGTAATTAAACTCATTTGAACATATAGTTTACATAGCCACTTTACAAGAAAAGAAAAGAAAAACTATCAAGATGAGGCTTCAAACCAAATATACACTGGAAAAACAACTTCACAACTGGCACAGCAGGGGGCAAGCAATGCTTGTAGGAGGCAGACCTGGAAAATAAAGCTATCAAATTCTGACTTTAGTGTTTTGATTTTGAATAAGAAGTGGCTCACCATTTCCTGCACACTAAGCATCATACTTCCAATTGGGACACACTGAAAATCTCTTTTAAAAGACATAATTCACAGTATTGCAGCATTTAGAACATTTTTCTCAGTAAACTTCTATATTCCCTGTTGCATCCTATTTAGAGTGGGATGTTAGTTTTTAAAAAAACTCCAAATGTAAAAAGATACAGAGCAATTTAATTTTAGCAGATTTTCCTTTCAGATTGATATTCCAGTAAAACAAACACAATGGAATATATGGCAGAATCTGTAATGTATCTATTCTATAAAATGCTAGATAATACTAGTTTCATGCCAGAAGGTTAAAGGTTAATAGTGGTGAGGGACGGTGGCTCAGTGGTAGAGCATCTGCTTGGGAAGCAGAAGGTCCCAGGTTCAATCCCTGGCATCTCCAAAAGAGGGTCCAGGCAAATAGGTGTGAAAAATCTCAGCTTGAGACCCTGGAGAGCCGCTGCCAGTCTGAGAAGACAATACTGACTTTGATGGACCAAAGGTCTGATTAAGTATAAGGCAGCTTCATATGTTCAATACATACAATCTATTCTCATCACTGCTGAAGCTAAGAGCAGTAAGGATCAATACTTCCTCTAAGCTGTGGGGTCTTGTGAGCAAAAATTCTACTTTGTGAGCTGTTGGCATTAAAGTTGTGAGCTGCTGCATAAATTAGTTTGTCTGGAGCCATTTTTCTGAGCTAAGACAAAAATGTGTAAGCTGGAGACTACAAAATGGTGAGCTGGCTCACACTAACTCTGCTTAGAGGGAACATTGGTCAGAATCCAACTGACTTCCAACTAAGTGCCTTCAAGAACTGACACCTAGAGATTGAAAGGAAGATCAAGACACTCCTTCACACTCATCTGTTTCCAGGGGTGGAATTCTAGCAGTAGCTCCTTTGCATATTAGGCCACACACCCCTGATGTAGCCAATCCTCCAAGAGCTTAAGCAGACCCTGGAATAAGAGCCCTGTAAGCTCTTGGAGGATTGGCTACATCAGGGGTGTGTGGCCTAATATGCAAAGGAGCTCCTGCTAGAATTCCACCCCTGTTTCCAACCTGTGTTACTTGCAAATTACAAGAATTGTCTTTTCCTTCAGTTGCTTTCTTGCCTCCCTAGTTTAACTAACCACATCTCCTTATACATTTCCCACCCACCCCCGCCATGCCAGTTAGTCTTCAGACAGCCTCCTCAAGCTACTGCCAAGGTGTGTTCATATGGACACAATGAGATCACACCATTCTGTAATGGCCTGCCAGAATGAGTGAAGAGAGTGCATTCACCAGCTACATTTAGGAAGTAATGCAAAACTGTCTTGTTCCAGAGAGCATTTGATATAGCAGGGGTGACCAACGGTAGCTCTCAAGATGTTTTTTGCCTACAACTCCCATCAGCCTCAGCCATTGGCCATGCTGGCTGGGGCTGATGGGAGTTGTAGGCAAAAAACATCTGGAGAGCTACCGTTGGCCACCCCTGTGATATAGGGTAAATTGTTGCAAGGCAGCATGGTATAGCCCAGGAGTGTCAAATCCTTGGCTTCCCTGGGCCACATTGGAAGAAGAATTGTCTTGAGCTGCACAAAAATACACTAACACTAACAATAGATGATGAGCTAAAAAAAGGTCTGTGCATAATTTTCATGATATCCGGCACTACAGATAAGCAGAAAAGCCCTCGCATAATAATCCTAATTACGTGCCGCACCATTCAGAGGGTCTTTAAAAATCATCGAGCAGGTCCCAAGTTTGTGATCAATGATATAGAAAATGTACATATCTAGGTAATAAAACTTTGAGAGGAGCCAGGGCCAGAAGGGCAAAGGGGATCATTTTAAATCCTGTCATAACTTGCCCTATACCTTCAGTGAACCAAAATCTTACTTGTCAGAAATAAAAAATAAAGGCACTAGTAGCATTTTTAGTTCAAAAACAGAGTAAGATTTATTTTGCACAGATAGGCTGGGAAGGGAGGAAATAATAACAGAGGATAATAATATTAATTCTGTGGGCAGGCAGAAAAACAAACTAAAACACAAGAACACTTTATGTTGGCAAGTTGTTACTTCATAAAATCTTCAGTGTTTCCCTCAGCTGGACAACACTCCTTAATATAAACCTTCTGGTATAGGTTTTGGCTTTAATATATTCACCCTTCTCTCACATTGAGGAACTGACTGAACCTGTGTCAGAACTCCCCACTAGGGGTGTGCAAAAAAAAAAATTGTAAAAAAATGGATTCGGAAATATATGGGGCCAAAATATTCGGAATACCGTATATTTCTGAATACTGGTACTCGGAATAACTGTATATACAGGAGATATACAGCTATTTCCGAATATACAGCCCAATTATACTCTATAGGCCATCAATGGCAAAATAGGGTATATTGGAAGCCGCCTGGAGAGCCTCCAGTCCAAAGGAGAGCCCCGAAATTTGCAGGGGACTCTCCCCTACAAACCCCCAAGTACCAAAAAAATTGGGCCAGAGGGTCCCATTCCAAGGGCACCCAAAGAGGGTGCCCCTATCCCACCATTATACCCTATGGGTCATTGAAATCAATGGCAACATAGGGCATAATTAGAGGCTACTGGGGGGCAGGGGGTTTGAGGGAGAGCCTCCAAAACTGCAAAGAACCCACAAGGGACTCTCCCCGACAAAACCCCCAAGTCCCAAAAAGATTGGGCCAGGGGTTCCCTGTCTTTGGGTTCCCCAAATGGCCAATTGCCACCAATGCTGAGGAAAGCCCAATTAGCCACTTCCTCCACAATAATTGCTGTGGGGAAAGTGGCTCTGGCCAGTGGGGGGGGGTTGAAAGAGAGGCCCCAAAACTGCAGGGCAGCTTCAAGGAACTCCCCCACATGCAACCCCCATGGCCCAAAAAGACTGCACCCATCTGTGGGCACCCCAAAAGGAACACTGTTCCCAATGGTGAGAAAAAAACAATTAGAGCCACTTCCCCCACTGTAATTGTCATGGGGAAAGTGGCTCTGGGGAGCAGGGGTTTTTGAGGAGAGCTCCCCAAACTGCTGTGCAGCTTCAGGGCACTGTCCCACACAAAACCCACAAGGCCAAAAAAAAAAAAAATTGGACCAGCGGGTCCAATTCCTGGGGCACCCAAAGCCAAACCTAACTTCACACCAGAGAATCTCTATAGGACCCAAATGCACTACATCCATCTATCTACTCTATGAACCCTGCTGGCCTGGAACCAATATAAACCCAGTTACCAATGTCACTGCAACACAAAACACAATCTGCTCAAGGTCTGCTCTGTAGACCTGGCTGCAGCAAACCCAGATGCCAGCTCTCCAGCCCTGCCCCAAACAACATGGGGAGAGCTGGCCAAGCACAACAAGCATGCTGGTTCTGGGTCTCTCACCCAGATGCCAGCTTCCCTTCCACAGAATGTGCAATCTACAGATGCCAGCTTTCCAGTCCTGCCCCAAACAACGCAGGGAAAGCTGGCCAAGCACAACAAGCAAGCTGGTTCTGGGTCTCTCACCCAGATGCCAGCTTCCCTGCCACAGAACAGGCAATCTACAGATGCCAGCTCTCCAGCCCTGCCCCAAACAACACAACTCTCAAGCAAGAGAAGTGGTGGACCACACCTAGCTCCACATCATTCTGTATCTGACACAAAGCAAGAAGCATTTAGACTTACCTTGAATGATGGATGGTTGGCTGGTCCAGGCTCTTTTGCGTTACCCAGGGTGCACCACGAGGAGGTGAGCCAGAGTTGCACCCCAAATGAGGAAGATGACTGGGAGGGCCTCAGATTGTGTGAGAGGAAGAGAACCATTCCTTCTCTCAGCTCAGCAGCAACACACCAGCTATCACTGTCCTATTAGAGGGACCCCAGCATTGGTATGGCTGCTGGCTGCCTGTCACCATCACTGGCACCTCCCTCTTTCTTCCTCCTGCCCCTGAAAAAAAACTGGGTTATCCTGGCTGGGCCTGTGGGTGCTGTCGGTTACAGTTGGGGGCTGCAATGGCCCTTTCAGTATTATTAGGCATGTGTGGATGGAGACTGGGGAAATTTGGGTTGCTTTGCAGATTTTAAATCAGCATTGACTTTTGGTTTGGGAATGGATGAAGGGTGGGGGGGTGCAATGCCAATCAATTTGTGAGTGAGTTTTTGGGCTGTCTTTGAACTCTAGTCTATGTTTAGTGGGAGAGCATTTTACAACCACCTTCCAAGCGTGGGCCAAGAGAGGATGCAGGCACAAGTAGGTGCTCACTTCATTCACTGTCAAAGTCTACATTCGGGGAGCCGAACAGAGGCAAGTTGACGTTCAGGAAGACCAACTGCTCAACTGTCCAGGGTTGCAGGCGATTGCGATGTGGGCAGACAATGTGGCCCATATGCGAAAAAATGCGCTCGCTCTGCACTCTTGTCGGTGGGCATGAGAGGAACGCCTTGGTCATAGAGGAGAGGGCCAGCCAGACCACCTCCTTTGCAACCCAGTAGTCCAAAGGAGATGTTTCCTGTGACTCGGACTCTGAAAGATAGTCCCTCACCATTGCAGCACCCATCTCCGCTCCCAGAGGGGCCAACGAGCCGCCCGATGAGTGTCATCTCGGCACTCTTCTTGGCGTGAGTCTGGTGGGAAACACTGCCTAGTCGGGGAGATTGGGGATGAACAGCAGTGGAAGTGGCAATGAGCTTCTTCCACCCGCCTCTTCCTCAGCTACTGGCACTGGGCCCGCCCTCACTCTGCAGTGCTCGACCATATGGAAGAGCTCGTCTCGCCAGCGATCGAGCTCATTGGCTCGCTCAGCAATTGTGCCCTTAAGACACAGGTCTAACATAGTCGCCATCATGTAGACCTTATCCTGGGTGAAAGTCTGAAAGTGGGCCTCAAGCCCTTCCTGCAGCCTAACAACCAGGACGCGCACCACTGGAAGAACGTCTGCACGGCCTTGAGCTGGCACCAGAAATGAGGCCAGGCCATCATGGGCCATGTGGACCATGGGAACGACCAGTGTGATGCTCGCTGTGTCAGACGAGAGCATTTCTGTGTGGGTCTTGAAGGGCCCAAGAACCTCCACATTCTGAGAAATGACCACCCAATCCTCTTGGGTGAGACGGTTGTCATCCCGAAAGACCCTTGTCTCAGAGACAAAGGCATCCAGGGCTGCTCTCTGCTCCACCATGCGCTCCAGCATGCACAGGTGGAGTTCCAGTGTGTGCTGACGTCACTGATCAGGCGGTGCCCTGGCATGCCTGTCAGTGTCTGTTTCTCACACAGCAGATACAAGTCTGTATTGCTGCGTGAGAAGTGACCCGTGATGTGCCGACACTTCTGGAGCAGAAGTTGGTATTCATGGTTCGCGGCTAGATACAGACGATCCTGGTTTTTCGTCTGGCCCAATGCGTCCTTAACCACGAGGTGGAGAAGGTGGGCCATGCAAGGAAGGCATTTTAGACCCTGACGCTGGACAGCTGCCTTGATGTTGGAGCCACCATCAGTCACCATGAAGCCCGTGGCAACATCCCTGCTGCCTACCCAGCCCTCTAACTGCCATGAGAGGATGGCTCCAAGAGTGTCCACCATGTGCGGCACGTCGACTGCTTCGGCATGTAGCAGGCCCAGCGATAGCCAGCCTGGCGGACCTGACCCGAACTGCTTCTGCCACCCCCACCCTGCAGCTCACTGAGTTGCCACCAATGCGCAGTCAGGGAGAGATATCCCTCGAACGCATGTTGGGAACTCCAGATATCTGAGGTGAAATGAACAGTCCCCCTGACAGCACGGGACAAATGCTCCTTCACCACAGATCTGGTCGCCTTGAAAACAGATGGCACAATGGTCCTGCTAATGGTGGTTCTAGGAGGAACTTTGTACCAGGGCGCCAGGTACTCGAGCAACCCTAGTACCCCAGGATTCTTGACCACTGAAAATGGAAGCCCATGGGTGACTGACCTGGCAAGGTTCCTGCCATACCTGATTCCCCCTCTTGGCACACAGGTGCCATCCCCACCAAACATCTCAGGCAGAGATGGCTGGCGTCCCTGCCCTGCCACGGAACTCTCCTGGAGAGCTCTGGAAGTAGTCGTGATTGGATGAACCTCCTGGCTGGGTGGTGTTGGCCACTTGGGCACCCCAGCACCACCCTGCTTCTCCCCCTTAAGAAGCACCGCCTGGTGGTGCTTTTGCAGGTGGTTCCGCATCCCCCCCCCGGAGTCAGGTGGGCAGGGTCCCGCCCACGACTGATCCAGGCCCTGCACAGCTGGCACTGCGCATAGCATGGATCCTCCATAAGTTGGAAATGCTTCCAGACTTCAGAGGTGTACAGATGCCCAAGCTGACCACAGCTTGGGTGTTTGAAGCCACCTCCTGTGAGGTGCTCAGGGCAGACACATCATGTCTCGGTGTGGCAGGAAGGGCTGGCCGCCGGGGGGAAGTGGGCAGAGATGGGGGCACCTTGTGTGTCTCCATTTCTTCCTCATGCGGCCTCCCCTCCAGGCCATCTCCTGAAGGACTGCTGGTGCCTGAAGGAACCAAAGAAGGGGGCTGGTCATCCTCAACCAGCTTCTCCTCCAGCTCCTGCACGACACTCTGCACCCTCCTTGGGGTAATCATTTTGGACAGAAAACTGTCCCCAAAGCTCATCTCTAGCACCTAATGGCACCTCTGCTGGGGGCGCCCCAGCAGCAGCCTCGATGAAGGGCCCAAGGTGGGACTTTTTCATCACACTCCGGCCAGAGGTCAGAGTGCTGGAAGGCGGCTGTGGAGTGTCCCTACGCACAGGTGTGTGTGGGGGAAACTAGGTCCTTCCCCTCCCCTCCACCCCTCTAGTCTTCTCCTTGGCCTTGTCCCCAGGGTCCCTCTTCTGCTGCCTGTCACTCATGTCACCCTTGGCCAGTCTCACACAACCTGAACTGAAAGTGTTTTTTTTTACAAACCTAACTCACTACATTGTACCCTGAACCAACAGGTGCCCTGACTTCTTTTTAAAAACCCTCCCACCAAAACTTGTTTGTTTGTTTTTTGGTCCCTAACCTGTCCTTCTTTGGGTGGAGGTAGTAGTAGTCTGGTAAAGTTTAGGAGACTAGGTGATCCAGCCTCTACCTGGCTACAGTTTTTAAAAGGCTACCTTGAGATGAAGGCAATCCTTGTTATATCCTCTTAGTTAAACTTCTCCTAACTAGATCCTGCGACAAACCAGATTTCCTTGCAAAATAGAAATCAGGTGTCCCCTATAACTAGAGAGAAGCTGTGGTTTACCCTATGGAAATTTAAGGATGCACCGGCTTTCAGTGGCTAAAAGCAAGATGCATTGCAACCCTAGTCTCTTTAAAAGGGAGCCTGACATGGCCTAGTAGTCACGCTGCCTTTTATGAGAAACCTAAAATCTTTTTAAATCTCGCCTATCTGGCCTAGTTGAATTTTGAAAGAAGATAAAAGCCCTAAACTGGATTAATTTTTTTTTAAATTTCAAAAAACACAATCCCTAAAAACACCCTTATTAGTGGCGCAGCCTATTTAGTGGCCCTAGCCAAACTGAAAGCACCCTCAGACTCCAAAAAATAACTATAAAAACATGAAAGTGACCCACCCCACACAGCCCACACACCAACCCCCACACCAACCAGAGGAAATTTAAAAAAACCAAAACATGACAGAAAGAAACGTAACTTTTAACCCACCCCCCCTCAAACCAGAACCAGGAAAAGGGACAACAGGACAGGATGCAAAACCAACAACAACAGATCCAAACAGATCACTGAGAAAAGGCCAAGAAACTCAACTGTTAAAAAGTGACCTTTTCCACAATAAAAAACCTCAGGCCAAATCAGTCAAAACACCCCACCACCAAAACCAGAACCAGGAAAAGGGACAACAGGACAGGATGCAAAACCAACAACAACAGATCCAAATCACTGAGAAAAGGCCAACAACTGTTAAAGAAGTGACCTTTTTAACAATAAAAATTAGGCCAAACAGCCCCCCCCCCAAAAAAACAGAACCAGATCCAGAAGAGAAAAGGAACAACAGCAGCACAACACAGCAGCAACAAATCAAAACAGAATCCAACAGTAAAAACCTTGACTTTTAACAATACAGGACCTTTACCAACCCTGCCCCCCCAAAACCCTTCACCCTAACCCCAAGAAATCCAAGCCATCCAAATCAGGAAAAGTAAAAGGACACTACACTTTTAAAAGTCCTCTCACTAAAGTAAGATACAGGCAAATTGGCAAACCCCTCCACCCCAGGCCCCCACCCCCAGCAGAACCCCCTAACCCCAAATAAGCTATCCAGTACCCACCCACCCAAATCTGGATAAGTAAAGGGACTCTGAGTCTTAAAAAATCCTTTTACTAACTAAAATAAAAACAAGAACCCCAAGACTGTCTTATCTTAGATGTCTTCTCTTCTCCAGGCAGGTCAGGCAAGACTGAGAGACAGTAGCAGCAGCTGAGGCCAAGGGCCAGTGCAGCACAATCTCTATTTCATACCAACATCAACACAGCAGCAATGTAATGAAGTCCAGCCAGGCAGACTCCTTAAAAAGGTTCTCTGGCCCTACACAGAACAGTTTCAAAAAATACCACTGCTCTGTGATTGGCCAGAGAACACTGTTTACTTGGATACCCAAGTAAACAAAAGAACAACAGTGTTGCTGATGGCTGGGGGATTAGCCCAGCCATCAGCTACACAACAGCCCAGCCATCAGCTATACAACAGCCCTGCAAAGCATGCATTTGCAATGCATTTTGCAAATGCATGCTTTGGATTGGCTGCTGGGGCTCCTCTCCCTTTCCCCCTCCCTCTCTGATTCCAGGGAGGCTATGGGAGAGGCAAGAAAAGGCTTCCAAAGGCGGGAAAGTAGGCAAGCAGCTCCCCCGAGGCTGCAGAAGCTCCTTTCCCACCTTTTCTATGGACTTCCGTATACGTCCGAATATTGATTCAGAAGAATACAGGGAGCCCTGTATAATGGCTTCCAATTGGATTCAGAAGTATACGGTGCCATATATTTTTGAATTGGGGGGGGGGGATTCGGAGGTTTATTCGATTCACCAAACCGAATGCACACCCCTACTACACACCTCAGACCCTTTCTCCCTAGCAGACTAGTTATCCTCTTAGGAAGAGCTATAACCCTGGACTCTGGTAGCTTTGAGGGCCCTTTACACTGACACCTCAAACCTTTATGCCAAGTCCCCTTTCTCTGCTGGGACCTCAGTCTGTTTTCTGGGATTCCGCACAGACACAGGAACCTTTTGTCCCTCTCACAGTGTGTGTTTATGATCTTTCTCTCAACTGGAGTCTGCCCATTGGGCCTGGAACAGAACTTCTCACCAGAACCTTTAAACTTACTCTGCCCTGTGACACTGTACCACAAACTGTTAGTCTTCCCCCAAAACAGCATCTTTTAGCTCCCTTTCTCACACAGACTCTCACAACCGGACAAGAGCTCTATTTCCAAACACCAGCTCTGTCTCAGACTGCCTCTGACTGCAGATTCACTCAGTCTCAAACCGTAGACTAAAGAGATTTCGCTCTCACTGCTCTTTTACATTGTTACACTTGTTACCATGGAGGCTGTTAGCCAATCATAGTGAGTATCTCCAGCTGTCACCCACTGAGACTTCTACCCAGTCCATCACAAACTTTATAATTAAAAAAACAAAACATTTTATTATAAAAGTAAAAGAAAAGAGGGCAGCATAAAACTGGTGGAATATTTGACATTGTTTTTGAGAAACGAATGCATCAATATTTGGTTCGATGGAAATAGTTGCAATTCTCAGTGAGTTCTCAAGGTGCACATCAGATACTTTGGCTCTAATTGTACTCTTTGTGTTCTTCTTCCTTGAAAATAGTTGCTCATAAAAGTAGGTGCTTCCCAGAGAGCACTGTCAGTGTGCGTGGAAGTTCTGCAGGTATGAGTGCCCTGATAAATGCAGCCCCCAGCAAAAGTTCTATGAAGACAAAAACTTCAACAAGCCAGTTGAAACGGTTGTATTTGGGGTAAGGCAAAAAAGAGTAGTAATAGGCAGTCCAAATGGTCAGTATACAGTAATTTCAGTCCAGTCAGGTTAACAGTACAAAGTCACAGTCCAAGAGAGTAGTCTACACATACCAGTCCATCAATATCATCATTCAGTCCGACAGAGTAACAGCCTCTGATCAAAATAGCTCTCCTCTCCTCTGTACGTCCTCCTTTCTCATCAACCCACAGAGACTGAGAGTTAGGCCCTCTGTTGATATGGTGCAGCTAGCCAATCATATTGCTTAATTCTTAACTAGCTGCACATGCTTCTCACATGCATTTCATTAGCTGGTATAGTAGGAGTTACATAACAGTGCATCAGCACTTTTCCCCTTAAAGTGCCCAATGCTGACAAGCACTACGGTCGAGTTCACAACACCTGAAGGAAGTCAGGCTGGCTTCGACCAGAGCCAGGGCTTTTTCAGCTCTGGTCCTATGCTATGGAATGAGCTGTCAGAGGAGATCAGGGCCCTGTGGGACTTGCTTGAATTCTGCAGGGCATGTAAGACCAAGCTTTTCCGAATGGTCTTCAGCCAATATCTTGATGCCTCTGGCAAGAGTGTTTGGTCTCCCTATGGGCTCTTTGCAATAAGAATACTTAGATCAACAGGCCACATGGCCACTATTATTATTATTATTGACTGTAGTCTGCTATATAGGATGCCTATTTTATAGTACGATATATGATTTTATTAATATGTAACTATTTTATTGTATTTATTATATTGATTTTAATATTGTTGGAAGCCGCTCCAAGCTGTTTTGGGAGGAGTGGGATATAAATGTTCAGAAATAATAAATATTTGAGCACATTTCAGAGAGCTCTGAGAGAGAGCAGATAAGAAGTGCTATAAGGGTGAGGTTTGGCTTTCTAAACAGCTGGGGGAGTTGCTGAGAATTTCTGAGTTTGTGTGACTGTGTGATTGCTGAAAATTCTGAGTTTGTGGTTGCTGGGGAACTGCTGTTTGTTTGGTTTGAGTGGGCTGAAGGTGATTGTTGCTGATTGATTAGGAGTGGCTGTGTTCCTGGGGCAGACTGAGGCCCTACCCTCATTGCATTATTCAGCTGAGCCTTGCCAGAGGCTGAGCACATTTCAGAGAGCTCTGAGAGAGAGCAGATAAGAAGGGCTCTTGGCCTGTGGCTCTTAGCATGGGGGCTGTGTTAGGACCAGGAACCCAGATCCCTATTTTCCTTGTGTTCCCACTAAGGTAAGTAGACCCTCCAGAAGGTGCACAAACTGGATTTTAAAGGGGACTGTATATTTTTAAAAAGCTATCATGAAAGTAGAATGCCAGCAGAGGGAAGGGGGCTTTCCAGTGTTTTGCACTGAGTGTCTCATGTATGACTATCTGCCCACAGGACATTAGTCTTGGATGTGTGCTCGATGCAAGGAGCTCCTGGTCCTCTGGGAATGAGTTCGTAACCTTGAGGCCGAGGTGACTGACCTGGAGAAGCAGAGGCAGTCAGTTAGGCACTTGGAGAAGACTCCTGGGGATGTATTAGATGAGCCCCACTCTGAACGTGACAGCCCCATTGCTACCAGGGAGCATGAGGGTTGAGAGGGAACAGAGCACTGTGCTGAGGATAAGGTGGAATGCACCCTCAGAAGGGTCCTCTTTTTAAGTTGGTGAGTGGGTATCCTTTTGCACCAAGGAACCATCCCTGGGCAGGGAGAGAGGGGGGGTGGGGTCTTGGTAGTTGGTGATTCGATCCTTAGGCAAGTAGACAGCTGGGTAGCAAAACTGCGTACTGACTATATGGTGACTTGCCTGCCTGGTACGAAGGTAGCGGACATAACGCGTGCTGTAGATAGGCTGATAGACAGTGCTGGGGAGGAGCCAGTGGTCGTGGTGCATGTTGGCACCAACGATGTGGGGAAATGCAGTCGTGAGGTCCCTGGAGGAAAAATTTAGGCTGCTAGGTGGGAGACTTAAGGCCAGGACCTCCAAGGTAGCCTTCTCAGAAGTGCTACCTGTTCCACGTGCAGGGTTGGAGAGACAGGCACAAATTAGAAGTCTCCATGTATAGATGAGATGATGGTGTAGGGAGGAAGGATTTAAGTTTGTTAGGCACTGGGATGCTTTCTGGAACAAGCAGGAGCTGTTCAAAAGAGACGGTCTCCACTTATCCCCAGATGGAACCAAGCTGCTGGCGCTTAAAATCAAAAAGGTGGAAGAGCAGTCTTGGGGATAAGACTAAATCTTGGGGGAAAGCCGAAAGGAGATGAAATGTCTCTGGTTCAGGAGGACTCATCTCAAAGAGATGAAGGGTTAGCTCTTACTTTTCTACCAGATCAGAGTTGTCCACTGAGATGGTGACAAACCGTATGGACCATCTGCCAAAGTCTCGAGGCAGCAGGAGGAAGATTGCAGGCCTAACTTGCCTGGGAAATTGTAGATGTTTGTATACAAATGCTAGAAGCGTTCGAAATAAAATTGGTGAGTTGGAATGTTTAGTGTTGGGGGAAAACACAGACATTGTGGGAATTTCAGAAACTTGGTAGAATGAGGAGAATCAGTGGGACATGGTGATTCCTGGATATAAGTTATATTGGAAGGATAGGAACGGAAGAGTAGGCAGTGGGGTGGCTCTGTATGTCAGAGAGGGTATACAGTCCAGTAAGACTGACGTCAGAGAATTAGATTCCCTTCTAGAAATGCTTTGATTCGAAATAGAGGGCCCAAAAGGAAATTTAACTATGGGAGTTTATCACCCACCAAATCAAAATATAGAGGACAATTATAATATGATGGAAGGATTAAAGATAGCAGCTAAATGTAAAAACTATGTCATAATAGGTGATTTTAACTACCCGCAGATTGATTGGGTCAATATGTGTTCAGGTCAAGAGAAAGAGATTGAGTTTCTAGATGCTCTCAATGACTGTGCTATGGAGCAGAGGGTCACAGAACCTACCAAGGGTGGGGTGATCTTGGATTTGGTCCTAAGTAATGCCCAAGACTTGGTGAGAGATGTAAAAGTGATCGCACCACTTGAGAGCAGTGACCATAACGTTATTGATTTCACCATTTGTATAAATAGGGAGTTGCCCCAAAAGACTAGCACAACCACATTTAACTTTAAAAGGGGTAAATTCTCTGAGATAAAGAGACATGTGAAGAGGAAACTGAAAGGAAAGGTAAATACAGTCAAAACCCTTGGGGAAGCTTGGAGGCTATTTAAAACTACAGTCCTAGAAGCTCAGATAAAATATATACCACAAGTTAGGAAAGGCACAAACAGGTATAAGAAAAGGCCTGCATGGTTAACAAACAAAGTAATGGAAGCTGTAAAAGGTAAGAACGATTCCTTTAAGCAGTGGAAAGCTAGTCCAAGTGAGATTAATAAAAGGGAACACAGGCTGTGGCAAATCAAATGCAAGACTGTGATCAGGCATACAAAAAGGGACTATGAGGAGCATATTGCAAAGAACATAAAGACCAACAATAAAAAATTCTTCAAATATATTAGAAGCAGGAAACCAGCCAAGTTGAACTTGTGGATCTCCTGAAAAAAATATGTAATCTTTCATTGAAATCTGCCTCCATTCCTGAGGACTGGAAGGTAGCAAATGTCACCCCCATCTTTAAAAAGGGTTCCAGAGCAGATCCAGGAAATTACAGGTCAGTCAGTCTGACTTCAATACCAGGAAAGTTGGTAGAAAGCATTATCAAGGACAGAATGAATTGGCACACTGATGAACACAAGTTATTGAGGAATACTCAGCATGGGTTCTGTAAGGGAAGATCTTGCCTTAGTTCTTTGAGGGAGTGAACAAACATGTGGACAAAGGGGATCCAACAGATGTTGTTTACCTTGATTTCCAGAAAGCTTTTGATAAAGTTCCTCATCAAAGATTCCTTAGTAAGCTTGAGAGTCACGGAGTATAAGGACAGGTCCTCTTGTGGATCAAAAACTGGCTAATTAATAGGAAGCAGAGAGTGAGTATAAATGGGCAGTTTTCACAGTGGAGAACGGTAAGCAGTGGGGTGCCGCAGGGCTCAGTACTGGATCCCATGCTCTTTAACTTGCTCATTAATGATCTGGAGTTGGGAGTAAGCAGTGAAGTGGCCAGGTTTGCAGATGATACTAAATTGTTCAGGGTGGTGAGAACCAGAGAGGATTGTGAGGAACTCCAAAGGGATCTGTCGAGGCTGGGTGAGTGGGCGTCAACGTGGCAGATGAGGTTCAATGTGGCCAAGTCCAAAGTAATGCACATTGGGGCCAAGAATCCCAGCTACAAATACAAATTGATGGGTTGTGAACTGGCAGAGACTGACCAAGAGAGAGATCTTGGGGTTATGGTAGATAACTCATTAAAAATGCCAAGACAGTGTGCGATTGCAATAAAAAAGGCCAACGCCATGCTGGGAATTATTAGGAAGGGACTTGAAAACAAGTCAGCCAGTATCATAATGCCCCTGTATTAGTTGGTGGTGCAGTCTCATTTGGAATACTGTGTGCAATTCTGATCACTGCACTTCAAAAAGGATATTATAGCATTGGAAAAAGTCCAGAAAAGGGCAACTAGAATGATTAAAGGTTTGGAACACTTTCCCTATGAAGAAAGGTTAAAATGCTTGGGGCTCTTTAGCTTGGAGAAACGTCAACTGCGGGGTGACATGAAGTACTTCTTAACCGAAAGGGTGATTTAACATGTGGAATTCACTGCCACAGGAGGTGGCGGCAGCTACAAGCATAGCCAGCTTTAAGAGGGGATTGGATAAAAATATGGAGCAGAGGTCCATCAGTGGCTATTAGCCACAGTGTGTGTGTATATATGTGTGTGTGTATATGTATGTATGTATATGTGTGTGTTTATATACACACACACACACACACACATATATATTAGCCACTGTGTGACACTTTGGGCGTTTTTGCACTGACCTTCTAGTGGCGCGACCACCCTCTTCACACCGGAGGATCTGCCCGGATTTCGCACAAGAAGCGCCGGCGCACCCAAAAGAGCCGGCGACTTCCGTCGCGAAACCCGCTCAAACGGAAACCGCCAAGAAGCAGGAAAACGTTTGAGCGGGTTTCGCGACGGAAGTCGCCGGCTCTTTTGGGTGCGCCGGCGCTTCTTGTGCGAAATCCGGGCAGATCCTCCGGTGTGAAGAGGGTGGTCGCGCCACTAGAAGGTCAGTGCGAAAACGCCCAGAGTGTTGGACTGGATGGGCCATTGGCCTGATCAAACATGGCTTCTCTTATGTTCTTAAATAAATAAGAGCGATGACATTAATAAGGCATGATTGTAAAGAGAGGGATATTTGTCCAATTCCAGTTCCAAAAACCTTTACTGGCATAACAGGGATATTTGTCTCTGGAAAGACAGATCTTATAAAAGCCCAGTAAAGAGACATGATCAATTTTTTTTAAGTTGAATGTCAAATTACAGCTCTATGCATTCCATTTGAAAATTGGCAGGTAACATATTTTTGCCTGTGTTTAAAACACTTCCTATGGAGCTGGAAGAAATGTTTGTTTTGCTCTGTTTGCAACTCTCAGAAGACTGGAGCAGAGGAAGGGGGGGAGTGGGCAGATTTCTTTTTACATCGGCCCCTGCTTGCCAGCTGAAGCTGGCTTTTTGAGGACAAGCACAGGCTTACTTTTAAAGCCTTCCTGAGTGCAGAAGACTCACTGTCAGGAGCAAAAAAAAGGGAGGGGTCATTGCTTTGTTTTTAAGCAGGAGGGCTGTTTTTTCTACATGCTTTTTGTTTTTTTAACCTCTCTCTCCTGTGACTGTGTGTCTCTTTTCCAGTTCCTGCTACAGAGAAGGGTAATGGGATTCTGGAACTCCCACAGTGAAGAGAGGGAGGGGGAATGCAACAGAATCCACCTGGGACAGTAGAGTGTCTCCATTTCGGGGACAGCAAATGCAGCTCCACTGCACACACCCCACCTCCAACCTTCACAGAGAGGGGCCAGAAGCCGCCCCAACAGGGAAAACTTGGGAACTGGCTATGCCAGAGAGGGGCCAACAGCCTCTGAGCACAGCCTAGAGGGCTCCTTGTCCTGGGTGGGAAATCCAGAGGGGCCCCAGCAGGAAGAAAGAAGAGCTGGAGAGCGTCCAGGAGCAAAGGAAGAGCACTCTCACACATATGCTCTGAGTCAGCTCTGGCGCCCTTTCTGGTGGCGGGGTGAGGGGGGAGAAAGCAGAAGGAAAAAGCAACCAGATGTAGCCTCAATACCAGGATCCACCACCACCACAGCACACAATTCCAGGTGCTGTTTTAAGAAAGTTTACGAGTTTGTGTTGGGCCACATTCAGAACTGTTCTAGGTCACATGCGGCCCACGGGCCATGGGTTGGACAAGCTTTGTATAACCCAATGCCATCAGATCTTGGAAGTTAAAGAGGATTGGTACTTGGAAGGGGGCACACTAAGAAAGCCTCTGTAGAGGAAGGCAATGGCAAACAACCTCTGCTTGTCACTTGCCTTGAAAGACCTTTGCTGGTTGGTTGGAGTTTGACAATATTGTATGCACACACACACTGTTTTAGAAGATTTAGCTATGCACATTTAAATCTTGTATATTTTTAATTCTTGTATGTTTTATATCTTCTAATGAGCATTTTTTTTGTATTTTTGTATTGTGTGTGTGTGTGTGTGCGCGCACGTGGAAGTCATGGTCCCTGTAATGTACTGAAGTCGGAGACGTTCAGATGGCAACATGCTTTATTAGCAAGTACATCACAAAGACAACATGGCGGGGCTGGGTCCCCTGTTATATACATTTCCCGGAACAACCTCCTTGGTTGTGCGAACCATGTGCTCCGCTTGGTTGTGCAAACCATGTGCTCCGCTTGGCCGTTAGTCACCGGGTGAAAGGGGCGGACCGTATGTGGCAGATGAGGTACCTATTCAGGAATTCCTGGAATGCCCGGGAGGTAAACACGGTGCCGTTGTCTGTCACTACGATGTCAGGGATTCCGTGGGTGCAAAAAACCCTCTGTAAGGCTCTGACTGCCGCGGTGGAGGTGGAAGCAACTGGGATGACCTCCAGCCACTTCATGTAAGCATCCACCAAGATAAAGAATATTTGCCCCGGTATGGCCCTGCAAAGTCTAAGTGTAGCCGGGACCACGGCACCCGATTGGATTCCCAGTGGTGAATGGGGGCGCCGGGCAAATTCGGCCAGGACTCTTGACAGGGTGGACACCTCCTAACCCACCCCTCTATCTCTTCATCCATTCCTGGCCACCATACAGAGTTCTGGGCCAGAGCTTTCATACGCAGTATCCCTGGGTGCATCTCATGCAAGTCTTCCAGCGCTTGCTTCCAGAGTGGGGGAGGGACCACCACTTTGCTGCCCCAAAGAATACACCCTTTGTGTAAGGAGAGTTCTTCCCAGCAGGAAACAAACAGTCTGAATTTAGCATCCAATTTGCCAGTGGGCCAACCCCTCCCCACCCAGTCTGAAATGCGTGCAAGGATGCGGTTTCTGCTCGTAGACCTGGCTACCTCTGCTGCGTGGAGGGGCTGCTCTGGCAGAGACTCCAGGAGCATCACATGGTGGCCCAGGGCTGGATCTGGGTCCATCTCCGGCAGCGGAAGGCGGCTGAGGGCATCTGTGTGGCCCATTGACTTGCCGGGGCGGTAGACGAGCTTGTAGGTGTATGAGTTGAGGAACTCGTTCCACCACAGGACCTGCTGTGACAGAATCTGAGGTGTCTAGCAGTCTGAAGCGAGTAGGCCAAGCAATGGCTTGTGGTCTGTGGCAATCGTGAAGCACCTACCGTACAGGTAGTCATTGAATTTGTATATGCCCACCACGATTGCCAATACCTCCTTATCTATTTGGGCATAGTTATGCTCAGCCTGGGTCAAAGTGTGAGAGTAATAGGCCACGGGGACCTCTCTCCCATCCAGGAGCTGGTGGCCCAGGATGGCACCCATTCCATAAGGGGAAGCATCGCATGCTAAAATCACTGGGAGGGACTCATCAAAATGGTGGAGTACCTCATTTGAAACCAAGATGTCCTTGACCGCCTGGAAGGCCACGGCCTGTTTTCTCTAGACCCATGGGGCGCCCTTATCTAGGAGTCTGTGTAGGGGTTTGGCCAGGGTTGCTTTGTGGGGTAAGAATGAGTGGTAAAAGTTCAGGAGCCTCAAAAAACTTTGTAGCTCCGCCCTGCAAGCAGGGGCCGGGGCCTGTACTATCGCCGTTGGGTGAATTCCTGTGGCATCCACCACAAACCCAGGAACTCCACCCTTGGCACGCCAAGCGAGCACTTCTCCCGCTTCACCTTGAGACCCGCATTCTGAGAATGGTGGAGCACCTCTCGAAGGCAGTGGCAGAACTCGGCGTCAGGTGCCACTATCAAAACATCATCGAAAAAGGGTTGTACTCCAGGAATCCCTTTAAGGAGAGAGTCCATTAAGCTTTGGAAAATTTCCAGAGCCACGCTGACCCCAAATTGTAGCCTCCACACCTTGAAAGCACCCCAGTGCGTAACGATGGTCTGAGCCTCAGCCATTTACTCATCCACTGGAAGTTGTTGGTATGCTTGGGCCAAATCCAACTTCCCAAAAATCTTGGAACCAGCCAGGGAGGCAGGACATGATTGGCCACCAGGACGGGGTGTGGGTGGTCCTGTAGTGCTTTATTACTTGTGTATTTGTAGTCTGCACAGATGCGCACGTCTCCGTTCGGCTTCACTGGGGTGACTATGGGGGTTTCCCAAGTGGCGTGGGAGACAGCCTCTAGCACCCCCTGGGCCACGAGGCAGTCCAGTTCGGCTTCGATTTTTGGCTTAAGTGCAAACAGAACCCGCCGAGCCTTCAGCCTTAAGGGTCTAACCGTCGGGTCCAGCTGTAATGCGATAGGTGGCCCCTTGTACATTCCCAGAGCCCCATCGAAAACTTCCAAGAGCTCCCGACACAGTTGGTCAGAATCCCCTAAAGGGATGACATGAAGGTTCTTTCTACCATATGTGGTGGACTTGTGAAAGAGCAAAAAAGTATTGGCAGATGATTCAACAAGAAATTTCTAAGATCTTGGGATATGAATTTAAGAAAATTGCAGAGACTTTTCTGTTGGGATTACAAATGGAAAAATTTCCAAAAGAAGATAGAACTATAATTTGATACTTCCTTTTAGCTGCTAGGACATTATATGCGCAGTTGTGGAAGCAAGAAAAAATACCAGAGAAATGGGATTGGATTGTAGAAGTTATGACATGGAGTGAAATGGACAAATTAACAAGAATTTTAAGAGACTATGACTTAGAAGTTTTTAAGATGGAGTGGAAAAAGTTCAGAAGATATGTAGAAAACGAGTGGAAAATAAAAGGACATTGGACAATTTTTGATAATGATTAAGTCTTAGAAGGAAGAAGAATGTAAATTTTTGTTTTTATTAGTTAAGGGTACCTTTTAATATTAATATTATAAGTAAATAATACTGGCGGCGGTCAAGTAACGGGGGGAGCGGTGGTTAGAAAGTAATATATGGGATAGATAAAAAGAAGTTATTAATGATGCAGGAATAAGATATTGTTACTATATGTTACTAAATAAAAATTGTTTTAACCATGAAGATGCTGATGACTCATGAAGAACCATTTCCTAGCAATCCATAAAGTAATGAAATATATGGCCAGCAATCAGATTGATAAATATCCTACCTCAAATGGTAACCCGGCAAATACCATCCTGAGGAATAATTTTAAAGATTTCAACTGATTGCTGCAAGATTAACATGCACAAGGTGTTATGAACGCAATCAAAAAGCAATTAACTGTTACACACTGGAAGTGGTACTATTGAACTGTGTGCCTATATATTCATCCCATCCAAGAAAATCTAGAGTGGGAATAAAAATCTTGGTTACTCAGTCATGTTCAGAGTTTCTGTATATCAGTTATATTGAATATTTCAAGGTCACGTTATTAAAATACAACCAAAATATGTAAAACGAGAAACAAAATACACAATAATACATAGTTACCCATATACGTTCCAAAGTTGTAGCACTTCCAAAATTATACATTTATGATGGCATTAGTTTTTGTAGACTAAAATCCTTTTGATCAGTTACATAACCACATAACATACCAGATTCATTTTGTGTATTACACTAATATGTTATGTACATAGCAGATGACACAATTATGGATTTCAAAGTTGTTAAACAAAGACAATAATCGCAGGTATTTTTCCTATTTTACAGGGCATGCTATCTGACCTGACTCCAAGTTCACAGACTACCTTAACATGCCATGCCAAAACAACAGTTTTATTGAGGACAATCAGGACCACCCAGAAGACTACATGGGACCGAAAGTAATTCTGAACCATACATTCAAACAAAAAGAATGTCTAATGTGTTTTTACCCATTCAATCCAGCATCCAAGGATGCTATATTTTCTCCCTGTCTCTCTTTCTCCATTCTAAAGCATGTTGGACAACTCACTATAAAACTTGTATCTACAGTAAATAAACCCATTATTAAAATAATGTTGCTCAGTAATCAGATCACCTCTAAAAGCCATTTTTCCTATTTTACAGGGCATGCTATCTGACCTGACTCCAAGTTCACAGACTACCTTAACATGCCATGCCAAAACAACAGTTTTATTGAGGACAATCAGGACCACCCAGAAGACTACATGGGACCGAAAGTAATTCTGAACCATACATTCAAACAAAAAGAATGTCTAATGTGTTTTTACCCATTCAATCCAGCATCCAAGGATGCTATATTTTCTCCCTGTCTCTCTTTCTCCATTCTAAAGCATGTTGGACAACTCACTATAAAACTTGTATCTACAGTAAATAAACCCATTATTAAAATAATGTTGCTCAGTAATCAGATCACCTCTAAAAGCCATTTCAATATGAATGTATTACATGAATATATCTCTAATACTGAAAAGCCTGGAGAACTACACATAAAGTTATTTTATAGGGTTACCATTCCCCAGGTGGGAGTGGGGAATCCCCCACTTTCACAGGCTCCTGCCCACTGGTGGCTACCTGGCTAAAGGGAGGAATTTTCCCCCACCTCCTCAAACAGCGCACAACACACTGATGTCACCCAGAAGTGATGTAGGCATGTTGGTGATGTGGGGTGTGTGCGATGCTCTGTAGTTTTGAGGATAATTTTACCATAGAGTTTTGCCCAAAAAACAAAGCATCACTCCTGAGATCTCTGTTGGTCTTAAAGGTGCCACTAAACTCAAACTTAGTTCTCACATCTGTTGTTATTATCTGTATGCTAATTTGCTGGTATTCACAGATCTTATTAACTGAATTACTAGCTGTTCTTATGCATTAGCTGCATTGCTAGCTGCATTAGTAACGGCATTACTAGCTGTTCTAATTAGCCCTTCTTGGCAATTAACCACCCTCTACCTATATGTAACATTTGAGGAAATCTGTTTCAATGTATCTGAGGAAGTGTGCATCTACACAAGCTAAATCTCTCAGTTCTCACTTATACCCAGAATTAAACTTTGTTGGTCTGGAAGGTGCCACTGGACTCGAGCTTAGTTCTCACATCAGTTTGTTAACTCTTGTGTTTGTATGCTAATTTGCTGCCTTTCACAGGTCTTAACAACTGCTTTAATCCAATCTTAGCTATATCACTCAGTTACTTATGCATCTTGAATTTGACTAGTCCTTCCTGGCAACTGCCCCCCCCCCCCATATGTAAGGCCTGAGGAAAACTGTTTCTATGTATCTGATGAAGTATGCACGCGCACAAAAGCTTATATCAAGAATTAAACTTTGTTGATCTTAAAGGTGCCACTGGATTCAAACTTTGTTCTAATTCTGGATATAAGCATTCATGTGCATGCCAAATGGCTAAAGAGTTTTTTCTCTTCCTCTTCAGGCAGGATGATCTAAACAACCTGGTGGGGATGGGGGAATTCCAAGAGCAGATGATAAATTCTGAGGACACAGAAAAGAAGCTCTCTATTTTATTCTTCTCTTTGGATGGGCACAAGCCATTCAGTATTAAGTCGTTGTCTAAGACCCAGGGGTCATTTCATAGAAAAACAGGTACTGGAGCTCATTAGCACAACTCATTTGCATAACTCATTTACATATGCCACACACCCCCAGACAGCGCCAGAGGTGTACTAAATTACACCTGCTCAGCATCTACCTTAAAATGCTTCTCGAATTAGAATTGTCATAATAAACCTTACTCCCATCATACTTTTAAATTACTTTCTCCTATGTGGCCACAGTGGCATGATGAAGATTTCCATCTGCCTGCCTTATATGTTTTGGTCATCCCCCCCCCCCTCTTTTTTGTGGAAAAAAATATTAGAAAGTTTGTCAAACCTTAGAGTTCAGCAAAATCCTCACAGGGAGTTTGAACAATGGAGCCCAGAAGTATTTGTTGGGGGGGGGGGGTAAGAAAGAAAGAGCACAATAAAATTAGAGGTTCTGGTACTCTGCTCCTGTGAGCTCCTGCCTCAAATGAGGCCTACTAAGACCCCATCTTGTTCACATGGTGAGGGACAACAGAGAGAAGCCCCTACTCTGATATTTCTATGCTTCCTCTCCTCCCCCACACTGTGGTAGTGTGGGACCCCAGAATAGGGCCCTGTGACATAGTAAAAAAGTAGTTCCCTATTAGGGTTGCCAAATCCAATTCAAAAAATATCTGTGGACTTTGGGGGTGGAGCCAGGAGACATTGGGGGCAGAGCAAGGGTGTGACAAGCATAATTGAACTCCAAGGGAGTTCTGGCCATCACATTTAAAGGGAACACACACCTTTTTAAATGTCTTCCTTCCATAGGAAATAGTGATGGATAGGGGCACCTTCTTTTGGGGCTCACAGAATTGGACCCCCTGGTCCAATCATTTTGAAACTTGGGGGCTACTTTGGGGAGAGGCACTAGATACTATACTGAAAATGTGGTGCCTCTATCTCAAAAAACAGCTCCCCCAGAGCCCCTGAAGCCTCCAGATCAATTCCCCATTATACCCTATGAGAATCGATCTCCACATAGGGAATAATGAAGTGCTCAGCAGATGTTTCCCTTCTCCCCCCCCCACCCCGCCCTTCCCCCAGTTTCTGGTGACTCTGAAGTGAGGGATTGGCCTCTCTACTCATGAGTTGCTGCCAACTTCTTCAAAGTAGCACAGACACACCATCCCAAGAGGAAGCCTTTCAATCGGAGACTGAAGCCTCCAGAGGTGGAAAGACACATGGTCCTCTGGGGGCGGGGCTTCCCCCCGCCGGCCAGCTGACTGGGGGCGGGAAGGAGCCTGGGAAAGCGGAAGAACCCCCGCTGGGACCTGGGGATTGGCAAGCCTATCCCTGATGGTGGCTCACTCCTACAAAACTGTGGGGCATCTCTGGGGATGCCAAAGGCTCCACTTCAGCCCTCACTTAAGGGCCCTTCTGGAGCCTATTTGATCATTATCAGACCGTATTTAAGGAAGCCAAGATCCAGCTCATTAGAAAATGTAACATATAGTTTGGCCCTAAGTCTTCATGAGGAGAATTCAGTTAGTGATGGGATTGGTATAAGATCTCCAAATTACCTCCCCCTGCTATGATTCACTGCAGGTCCCCAGATTGTTTTAAATATTTTATGCAATCCATTACTAAAGATATTCTAAAATGATGCATCAAATAACTAATTTCCCCATTTTGTTTGATAGCATCCTTTACCTGGATTTTCTGTCTCAACTAGATTTCATCCTACCTAATCACAACAGATAAAAATGCACTTGCATATATATGTTACAACACTCAGTACCTCTCTGGCTATGCTGAAGCCTTTAAACTTTGCTTATGAGGAGCAGTCAAAGCTCGAGTGGCTTCTTCCCATTAAAAAGAGATTAAATTAACCCTGACTTTATTATTAAGGCTTTGACATCTTTTGCTCTGATCATTTTAGAACATGATTAAACCAACCAAGAGAATTTTCAGAGCAAGGCAAAGATAAGCCTTTGAAAAGAACCATGAAAATGTTGTAAGCATGAAAACCAATCCAGCTGGTTTTAGCTGAAAAGACTCATCTTTCAAGGAAGAATATATTCAGCCAAGCAAGAATCGCTTTAGAACTAGGAGTGAATCCATTTCTGTATAAACTGATAGAAAAGAATACAATCTTTATTCTATTTTCTGGAACTTTTGTTGTTGCTATGTTGAACTGCCCCTGACCTACCAGGAGAAAAAAAACTCACAGTGGCAACCATAAAAGCCCTTAAGATGGTTTTAAAACTTAAAGCTAGGTTTTTATCTATTTTCACAATAGTAGTTATCTAGAGGTTAAAAACTGTGTTTAAAACCACAAAGGATAACACTGTATATTGAATAAGCAAAAATTACACTGAAGAAAGCTAGTGCTTGTATTTATAGCCACTAAAGTGACAGCTATTTTTCATCCTAAGGAAAGCATCTCAGTCCAATATGTTTGGCTGATGCATCACTGCACTTTTAGTGCCTTCCTATATTGAGGAGAATATTGTTAAAAGGCTGACTGTCACAATTACTGTGGATTACAGAACAAAAATGTGTGATCTGGGAATTAACAAAACAAAACAAATGACTGGAAAATGCTCCCCACCCTTTAGAAGGAGACAGTTTCAACTAGTGGGAGGCAAAGAAACACTGCTAGAAAGAGCCTGAATTTTGAATTAGGACAGTCAGATTTTTTTTTCTTTGCTGGGATGGAAGCAGCCTGGGAAGCTGTAGGAGTCCACATCCAGTTTACTGGCAGCCTGATGCAGAATCTATTATTTTGCTGCAAAAATTGGTTTTCTTCTACTTTGTTATGCTTTGTAAATGAAACCTATATTACAAAGCATCCAGTGCCCTTTCATCTAACAAAACAAAACCCTGTAGTTTTGCCTCCAAATTTCCCAGTGCTTAGGAAAATGGGAATTGCTTACAGGGGCTACTTTAGCCTATATGTATAGACTCATTAGCAACTGCTAGCAAGAAACTGAGCAACAATGTTTTACTAGCAGATACAACCAGGGCCTTTTTTGTAGAAAAAGCCCAGTAGGAACTCATTTGCATATTAGGCCACTCCCCTGACATCACCATTGTTTCACACAGGGTGTTCTTGTAAAAAAAGCCCAGCAGGAATTATTTGCATATTAGATAGGGTTGCCAAGTCCAATTCAAGAAATATCTGGGGACTTTGGGGGTGGAGCCAGGAGACTTTGGGGGTGGAGCCAGGAGACATTGGGGGTGGAGCCAGGAATAAGGGTGTGACAAGCATAATTGAACTCCAAGGGAATTCTGGCCATCACATTTAAAGGAACCGCACACCTTTTTAAATGTCTTCCTTCAATAGGAAATAATGAAGGATAGGGGCATCTTCTTTTGGGGCTCATAGAATGGGACCCTCTGGTCCAATCGTTTTGAAACTTGGGAGATACTTTAGGGAGAGTCACTAGATACTATACTGAAAATGTGGTGCCTCTACCTCAAAAAACAGCTCCCCCAGAGCCCCCGAAACCTCCAGATCAATTCCCCATTATACCCTATGAGAATCAATCTCCACATAGAGAATAATGCTCAGCAGACGTGTCCCCCCCCCGCCCTGCCATTTCTGGCGACTCTGAAGGGGATGCTGCCAACTTCTTCAAAGTAACACAGACACACCATCCCAAGAGGAAGCCTTTCAATCAGCGACTGAAGCCTCTGGAGGTAGAAACGCACATGGTCCAGACTCCCCAAGGAGACGCCACCCGGCAGCCGGAGAGGATGCAAGGACTACAAGTCCCAGCATGCACCTCGTGAAGGGAGGCCGGACTGGAACGAATAGCAGGCCGGCGGTGGGTGGGTCTTTGTGACTCGGAGGAAGGGAGAAGCCTGAAGCCAGGCAGGGAAAGAGACACTGCGCCGTTCCACCCCACCCCCCCGCTATCAGATTTTTGGAGAGCGGGGGATTAGGCTGCTAATTCAGGGGTCCCCCGGCAGGGGGGGGGGTTTGGGAAGCCTAATATTAGGCCACACCAAGCCAGCCAGAACTGTGTTCTTGTGCGTTCCTGCTCAAAAAAAGCCCTGGATACAACAATGGTAAATATATAAGAGTGGATAAAAGTTAGCCAGATTAGCAGGCCAATTTGTGTCAGAGAGCAGAGAGATGAATGCCTGTCCTTTTCCGTTTTTCAGCCAGCATATTCATGGTGGTCTGATGAAAGCTCTAGAGCCATAAACTGCCTATCTTGGTGGAAAGTGTGCGGCTGCCATGCCTCAAACCCTTTTAGAATTTCCATTTAATAAACTGATAAGCTGATCTGATGTTTATAAGCAAACTCCCTTTCTGTTAAGCAGGGAATCAGTGAATGGTATGAGACCACTACATGCATCAGTGTTGGACCTTACATGTAATCTACACAGGACAACGCTAGAAGTTTTATGCATGTTTACTGATTTTATTTAAATGAAACATAGTAAAGGATGAAGAAATAATGAAACACATGACACAAAGCAGAAAAAGCAATTTGAGTAACAGATCTAGAAAACAAATTATAAAAAATGTCATGTCATATACTGTCATGTCAAATGTCATATCTTAAAATGTCATGTCATATCTTAGCTGTCTAGAACCACGAGTAGCATCTCTAAGATACAATATGGAGACTGGAGTGACTGGGACTGAGCATTATGATAAGGTGCAAGGGCCTCTTGCATGTTCCCACTTACAATACATTACGTTAACTAGGGCATAAGATTTACACATCTGACTTCTGCAATCTTGCAAGATTAGGCCATTAGGCTACATTATATGTGGTGGTGGGGATATGTCCTGTACTACAGACAGAACTTCCATCTCTTGATTAGGTAATACTAATAGGTGATAATATATTATTGTTTTGCATATTCAAAGCATATCTGCATGAATTACTTATTTCCTACCTGAGATTTAAGCAAAGTATGCCATGAATAACCTTTTTCTAGCACATTCTTATCCCCCAAGAGCTTATATATATGGCTTTCACTTGTTACCAGAGACTGGGGAATTCTTAGAGAATTGCAATGCCACATATAAGTACAAGAAGTGACATGATGTGATATTACTCCCCCTCCCGTTTTTGCTTCCACTAGAATGAAGTAGCCACTAGCCAGCTGGCAACCTTGCATCTATGTACCTCTGAAGAAGTGAGCAGTAACTCACAAAAACTCATGCCCTGCCACAAATTTTACTAGTTTTTAAGGTGCAACTGGACTTTTGCTCTTTTCTATTGTACCTATGTAGTTTCACCAGATTAAGAGCCCCGTGGCACAGAGTGGTAAAGCTGCAGTACTGCAGTCGGAGCCCTCTGTTCACGACCTGAGTTTGATCCCAGCAGAAGCTGGTTCAGGTAGCCGGCTCCAGGTTGACTCAGCCTTCCATCCTTCCGTGGTCGGCAAAATGAGTACCCAGCTTGCTGGGGGGAAAGTGTAGATGACTGAAGAAGGGAATGGCAAACCACCCCATAAAAAGTCTGCCATGAAAATGTTGTGAAAGCAACTTCACCCCAGAGTCGAAAATGACTGGTGCTTGCACAGGGGACTAACTTTTTACCTTTAGTTTCACCAGAAAACCAATACAATAAAAGTTTATTGTTTATGGCCAAAGGCCATTACAATCTGACTCATATAACATAACTGAATTACAAACATAAGCATTAAAACAATCTAACCAAAAAGTACAAATCAAATAAAAGCATTACCTTCTTTAGATGAAGCTCTAGCCCATATTTTCTTGGCTGCTAAAGCAAAGAGTGACACTCTATACTACAGGAGACAAATGGATCAGCATCTGAGAGAAGAAAAAGCAGCTTCTCTGAGTCTGAATAAAAATTTAAGCCCAGAAAACCAACTCTAAACCTTTAAAGGGTAAAGAACTGAAACCTGCATATTAATTATAAAAAAGAAACTGCTCCACCATAAAGAAGTACCCCTTCTTAGCTGCTGTATACTATCACTGTGTATTATTGAATGGCTATGACTTGCCTCCACTATGGCTTCATTTCAATACTATTAACAGTTCTCAGCTGTTATCTGTAGCAGTAGTAGTTTGGGGTTCCAACATTAAAAACAGAGTAGCCATTACTAGGTGGTAACATACAAAAAGGAAACAAAGCAGCATGTCTGGTGATTATAATACTGTCCAGCCCAGCAGCCATAATCTTCTTCTCAAGCCCTGTTCTCTGTGTTTATGTCATCAGGTAGACTTTTTCAGTAGTGGCACCTCCCCTATGGACTTCCTTTCCTTTTTAAGCTCACTTGGCACCAACTCTGCTTTCTTTCGGAAGCCAGACCAAACATTTCTGTTTACGGGGCTTTTAAATTAAGAGGCTTTTCTTTTAATGTAATTTTTAAAGTGTGATTTTACCCTGAAAACTGTTACATTATTTTAAAGCTGTTCATTGAATTATGTTTTAATGCTCTGGCTTTGCTTTAACGTTGGGTTTTAAATAACAACTTTAAATGTTTTATTTTGCTTTTATTTTGTAAGCAACCTCAGGTAGGTTCCCTTGAGAGGCAATATATAAAGAAAATTCTAAGTAAATAAGACATGAAAACCCAGTGACAAGAAGTAGGAAAAATTAATACCAGCAGACCCACTCTCTAGATCAGCACCTGGGCAGTGATTTAATGCCCTATTAAAACCCATCAAAGCATCCCGCCAATGGATTTTCTGGCACCCACCTGCTTCTTCAACAAAATGTCTCTTCCCCAAAGCAACAAAACTTATCTCCCCTGGCTTTTTTATACTTCTCTAGGTCTCCAGGTGCTTCAGAATAGACCAGGAGACACCTTTGTGCCTGCAGGAAGCACTCATTCAGAAACAGCTGCTTCCATTATAGGAGGAAGCTTGGCTTGTAATCTCCCACCATAATGCAACTGGATCAGTAACCCATGGCAACCCTCTTGTGGCTGCATCCACTCTGTATCCTCAAAATTTCAGAAGCACCCACAAGCCCAACAATATTGGAGACCTCTGCTCTTCCTCATCAGGAATGGTATAGTGCAGGGGTGGCCAACGGTAGCTCTCCAGATGTTTTTTGCCTATGGTTGGGACTGATGGGAGTTGTAGGCAAAAAACATCTAGAGAGCTACCGTTGGCCACCCCTGGTATAGCGTAGTAGCTGAATGTTTGTCAAGGCCAGGAGAAAACTGCTTTCTAACAGCTCCCTGGAACTTGGAGAGCCAGTTTGGTGTAGTGGTTAAGTGTGCGGACTCTTTTATCTGGGAGAACCGGGTTTGATTCCCCACTCCTCCACTTGCACCTGCTAGCATGGCCTTGGGTCAGCCATAGCTCTGGCAGAGGTTGTCCTTGAAAGGGCAGCTGCTGTGAGAGCCCTCTCCAGCCCCACCCACCTCACAGGGTGTCTGTTGTGGGGGAGGAAGGTAAAGGAGATTGTGAGCCGCTCTGAGACTCTTCGGAGTGGAGGGCGGGATATAAATCCAATATCATCATCATCCTCTTCTTCTTCTTCTTCTTCTTCTTCTTCTTCTTCTTCTTCTTCTTCTTCTTCTTCTTCTTCTTCTTCTTCTTCTTCTTCTTCTTCTTCCAAAATTGTTACATCCTACTGTGTAAAAAGTTTTCTTCCTGTTAAAATTAATAGGTGATTCACATGCATCCTTATCTGCTAACCGTATTCAAGTTATTCATGGTTAAATTACCAAGATTGTGAGCTTTTTAAAATCCAGCAAACCACTCACCTTCCTCTACATCAGCCCAAACAACTGAAACGGTGTACCACAATAAATAATAAAGAGGTAGCAAACCTCAAATAGGTGCTAAAAATATGGGTATTAAAGCACCCTGAGGTTGCATTATCTGATATAGTTTAAATACAGGTATATTCTTCAAAGATATTACAAAAATCAAAAGGAAACAAGATGTAAGCATCTCTCCTATCTCCAAAATAAAGAGCTCTTTTCATAATGAGATAGCTACACTGTACTTTTTTCTATTTTTGTAATGCCTTTGAAGAAGGGCACATCTATACTCAAAACACATAAGGCAAAACTATTTTTCCAAACATTGTTCTATTTTGTACAGTGTGGAAACAGTTGTTCTTTTGTTATGAGAATAACACAATGGACATTCCTGAGTTTAACTATTGACCAGAGAAAGCATTTACAAGACCCAGGTAAAGTTCAGGATCCATAAGGAAATTTCCAGATTAATTTAAAATATCCAAATTACTTTGGAGCTGTCTGAATACTGCAGAAGCACTGCATTAGACTAGTAGAAAACACTGGGTCCCTGTTGAATCACACTGGTGCAAAAGTGCCACAAAGCAGCTGATGAACAAAACACTGGGCTTTACTTGAAGGTTCTTTCTCTTCGCTGTCATCCAGGAAGTGGTTAGAGGTCACTATCTAAGTGAGCAGAGGCATAACCTAACCACTTCTTGGATGGCTTCCCTCACTGAAGGAGAAATGTAGCATAACACAACAGCTCTACCCTTCGTTCTTTTTGCCTATCTCTTCCTTCAGACAACTCGTTCCATGCACAAAGGCTGTGGAAAGACTGCTCTAAATCTAACCAAAACCCGTTGAGACAATCCTCCATTTTTAAAAAAGGTGGGAACACAGGGCATGCATTGAGGGCAAGGTAGTCCGTACTACAAGACTGTGAAATACTAAGCATCTTCCATCTCTTTTTATATTGATTTGAGTTGTCTCCTTGGTTGAACTTACTGCTTTCTTTGGGCTTCTAGAGTTGGACGGCCTTTTCACTGTTCTACCCTGTCAGGAAGCATAGACTTTGCAGATGACAGTGGAACAGGATTCTGTGCTCATGCTTCTCATATATGCAGTGTACACTGCAGCTGCAGGGTTACCTCAGATCAACTTGAAACAAAGTGCTGAATAGTGACTAAGGCAGAAGGGTCTCAAATATGCAGAGCACACCATGCAAAAAAAAAAAAGAGATCCATTCCAGCCTTCTGAACAATCACAAATGCTGCGAGCCTCTGCTTTTAAGCATGCAAATGTAGAGTTCTCTGCCTCTGGCTGCTTTTCTCCCTCATTAGGGACATTAGCTGAAGTGTCCACTTACCACTATGACAAGAAAAAGGACAAACGTGCCCAGATTAGCAAACTGTCCCTTAGGTACGAAATACTAGGCTTATCAGAAACTGCATGCACACATAACATAATTCTCTCCTCAGCTATTCCTTATGGACTTCCATTACCAACTGCTCTTGCAGGCATAAAGCACTCTGTAAACCCCTGATGCAGTTTAAAATGCAGTTTGTTACCTCACTGTCAGGGGCCTTGCTGAGATGTGATTGGCATTAATGAGCAGTAGCAACATGGCCTAGAATAGACATTTGCCTGTACTTGAATTAGGGAAACTAAGACAGACTGCAAGCAGGGGACAGAGATACAGGACCGAGAAGGATTTCAAGGGGGATGCGTAAAAGAATGGGCACAACAGGGAAAGAAAAAGCACAAGAACAAAGACAGAGCCATGTACAGAGACACAAAGTTTGGTATTAGATGTGGTGCGTGAACACTACTGGGTTTATAGTAGGGTTGCCAACCTCCATGTGGTGGCTAGAGATCTTCTGGGATTACAACTCATCTTCAGGTGACACAGATCAGTTCACCTGGAGAAAAATGCTGCTTTGGAAGGGGAACTCTATGGCATCATATCATAAGAACATAAGAGAAGCCATGTTGGATCAGGCCAACGGCCCATCCAGTCCAGCACTCTGTATCACACAGTTGCCAATAATTTATATATATACACACTGTGGCTAATAGCCACTGATGGACTCTGCTCCATATTTTTATCTAACCCCCTCTTGAAGCTGTCTATGCCTGTAGCCACCACCACCTCCTGTGGCAGTGAATTCCACATGTTAATCACCCTTTGGGTGAAGAAGTACCTCCTTTTATCCATTCTAACCCGGATGAATGCCCACGAGTATATACACACTGTGGCTAATAGCCACTGATGGACCTCTGCTCCATATTTTTATCTAATCCCTTCTTGAAGCTGGCTATGCTTGTAGACGCCACCACCTCCTGTGGCAGTGAATTCCACATGTTTTAACCCGACTGCTCAGCAATTTCATCGAATGCCCACAAGTTCTTGTATTGTGAGAAAGGAAGAAAAGTACTTTTCTCTACCTTCTCCATCCCATGCATAATCTTGTAAACCTCTATCATGTCACCCAGCAGTCGACGTTTCTCGACGTTTCTCCAAGCTAAAGAGCCCCAAGCGTTTTAACCTTTCTTCATAGGGAAAGTGTTCCAAGCCTGTAATCATTCTAGTTGCCCTTTTCTGCACTTTTTCCAAAGCTATAATATCCTTTTTGAGGTGCGGTGACCAGAACTGCACACAATATTCCAAATGAGACCACACCATCGATTTTTACAGGGGCATTATTATACTGGCTGATTTGTTTTCAATTCCTTTCCTAATAATACCCAGCATGGCGTTGGCCTTTTTTATTGCAATCGCACTGTCTTGACATTTTCAGTGAGTTATCTACCACGACCCCAAGATCTCTCTCTTGGTCAGTCTCTGCCAGTTCACACTCCATCAACTTGTATTTGTAGCTGGAATTCTTGGCCCCAATGTGCATTACTTTGCACTTGGCCACATTGAAGCTCATCTGCCATGTTGACGCACACTCACCCAGCCTCAACAGATCCCTTTGGAGTTTCTCACAATCCTCTCTGGTTCTTACCACCCTGGACAATTTAGTGTCATCCGCAAACCTGGCCACTTCATTGCTCACTCTCAACTCCAAATCATTTATGAACAAGTTAAAGAGCATGGGACCCAGTATCAAGCCCTGCGGCACCCCACTGCTTACCATCCTCCACTGTGAAGACTGCCCATTTATACTCACTCTCTGCTTCCTATTAATTAGCCAGTTTTTGATCCACAAGAGGACCTGTCCTTTTATTCCATGACTCTCGAGCTTACTAAGGAGCCTTTGATGAGGAACTTTATCATAAGCTTTCTGGAAGTCAAGGTAAACAATATCTATCGGGTCTCCTTTGTCCACATGTTTGTTCACCCCCTCAAAAAAATGTAACAGGTTAGTGAGGCAAGATCTTCCCTTACAGAACCCATGCTGAGTCTTCCTCAATAACTCGTGTTCATCAATGTGCCTACTCATTCTGTCCTTGATAATGGTTTCTACCAACTTTCCCAGTATTGAAGTCAGACTGACTGGCCTGTAGTTACCCGGATCTCCTCTGGAACCCTTTTTTAAAGATGGGGGTGACATTTGCTACCTTCCAGTCCTCAGGAACGGAGGCAGATGTCAATGAAAGACTACATATTTTTGTCAGGAGATCCACAAGTTCATCTTTGAGAACTCTTTCAGAAATCTTGGATGTTTGCCATCCTGACCTGGTGACTTATCGGTTTTTAATTCGTCCATCAGTTGTAGGACCACATTGAAATTCCTCCAACCCCTCCCCCGAAGGATCCACTCCCAAAATCTACAGGTAATATGATTTTTATATTCCAACAACCTAGCCTTTAATGGCCTGATTGTTGCTTTTGATAAACCCATTTTAGGATTGCATATAGATACTAAATTTGGTTATTTTTGTTTAAACAAACAGTTGCAGCTCCAAAAGTAGATGGGTAAAGTGTTGGCTGGACTGGAGTGAAGCATTCATATGCATTCTACTTTATTCAGTCTCATCTTCGTGCTCCACGGTGAGAATAATTCCAATTCTGATAATTGTTTTTAACTTATGTGTGGAAAATGCTCAGTTTGTTATAATTTTTGTTGCAGCTTTACTAGGGCTGCCAAGGTTCCACCGGGGGCAGGTAATCGCCTGCCCTGGAGGGCCCCAACCCACCAGCAGAGAGAAGGCTGCTGGGTGGATCCCTGCCCCCAAAGAGCCCGATCGGTGCGTGTTGTCCCCAGTATGATGACATCACCTGGAAGTGATGTCATCACGCTGGGGATGTCGCGCCAGGGAAGCTCTAGAACTCACACTAAAAACTCTATGGTACCATAGAATTTTACTGTGAATCCTAGGTCGTTTTCGCACTCACCTTCCACCGGCGCGACCCCCCTCTTCACCGCGCAGGATCTGCGCGGATTTCACACTAAACGCTGCGGAGCAGCCAGAAAAGCTGGAAGCTCCCGGCGCAAAAGCCGCTCAAACTGAAACCGCCAAAAAGCAGTTTGGCGTTTGCGCGGCTTTTGCGACGGGAGCTTCCGGCTTTTCTGGCTGCTCCACAGCGTTTAGTGCAAAATCCGCGCAGATCCTGCGCGGTGAAGAGGGGGGTCGCGCCGGCAGAAGGTGAGTGCGAAAACGACCCTAGAGTGTTTCGAGTGTGATGCTCTAGGACTTGCACTAAAAACTCTATCGTACCATAGAATTTTATTGTGAGTCCTAAACTGTCCCTGGCGTGATGTTCCCGGTGTGATTATGTAACTTCTGGGTGATGTCACCACATCGCATATGACTTGGCAACCCCAAACTTTACCATATAATTACGGTCTGAGAAAGGGTTGAAATGGAGATTTACTGGGGACATCCATTACCATAATAATAATAATAAACTTTTATTTGTATCCCGCCCTCCCCGCCGAAGCAGGCTCAGGGCGGCTAACAAGACATGGTATCCCATGATTTACATAAAACAATTTTAAAATACATTAAAACAATTTTAAAATACAGTTAAAAACATACATTTAAAAACGGTTTCATAAAAGTTAAAACTACAATAAATTAAGGTGCTATGTTCAGAAGATATATTTCGATGGCTAGGTATCGTTTTCAGGGCTCCTTATATGCTTGCATAAAGAGGGTGGTTTTGCAAGCCCTGCAGAACTGACTAAAGTCCCTCAGGGCTCGCACTTCCTCTGGTAATTGATTCCACCAGTGGGGGGCCATTACGGAGAAGGCCTGCTCTCTTGTTACTTTCAGTTTGGCCTCCTTTAGTCCAGGGATCCTTAAAAGGCCTTGGGAGCTAGATCTTAGTGCTCTCTGGGGAACATGTGGGGAGAGGCGGTGCCTAAGGTAGACAGGGCCTCGGCCATATAGGGCTTTAAAGGTAATAACCAGCACCTTGTAGCGAACTCGGAATATAATTGGAAGCCAGTGCAGCTCCTTCAGCCCGGGCCGCACGTGTTCCCACCGAGGCAGTCCCAGTAGCAGCCTGGCCGCCGCATTCTGCACTAGCTGCAACTTCCGAGTTCGGCACAAGGGCAGCCCCATGTAAGGGCATTACAGTAGTCTAGTCTCGAGGTGACCGTTGCATGGATCACTGATTGCATGGATCACCATGATTATTGCTGCTTGTTTAAATCTAAATTCTGTGGTTCAACATCCTCTAAGAACAATTAATAACAGCAAGGTTTTTTGTAATTATTAGTGGGGTTTTGTGTGTGTGTACGTTCCATTACTACAGTGCTTTTTCAGAATTTACATACCATTTAATACTGTATAGCCATTTATTTGTCACACAACCTCCAGATGGTGACTGGAGATCTGGGATTACAACTGAACTCCAGGTGACACAGATCACTTCAGCTGGAGAAAACTGTTGCTTTGGAAGGGGAACTCTATGGCATATTGAAATCCTTCCAACCTCCCTCCCCCCAGGATCCACTCCCAAAATCTCCAGGTATTTCTCAACCCAGAGTTGGTAACTCTAGCTTATAGCTATGTTGGAGGAGTTTGTACCTCTCTTAGCTATTCACAAATTGTTCTAAATGTTGTAAGCTGCTTTAAGGATTCTATTGTCAAAAAAGCAGACTATAGGCCAGGGTGGCCAAATGTGCTTGACATAAGAGCCACACAGAATAAACATCAGATGTTTAAGAACTGCAAAACAGGAAATTATTATTATTATTACTTTCAATTTATATCCCGCCCTCTCCGCAAGCGGACTCAGGGCGGCTCACAACATCATAAAATACAATCAGTCCAATAAAACATATAAAACCATAATTTACTTATTTCAGTTTAAAGCCATTCTATGGCGCTGAAAGAAGGAAAGCAAATAGTTGGGGTAGAAAGAAAGCAACTTTACATGCATCACCCAAGCCGTTGACTTGTGTGATTTAAAGAAACAAATGCCTTCTCCAAGCTGGCTGACAGAGTGGTGGGGGCTTTGACAGACACGCAATATGTGTGAAAGAGACACATGTAGCTCTTGAGCCACAGTCTGGCCACCTTGGCTGTAGGCACATGAGAGAGAACAGTCAAACTATGGTCAAATTACTATTTAGCCATCAAGTCATTCGTTCTCATGAGAGGCAGTGTGGGACAAGAGTGGCAATATGGTATAACAGTATCCAGGGCCGGCTTACCCACTAGGCAAACTAGGCAGTTGCCTAGGGCGCCGAGAGCGGGAGCTGAATTGGGCTTTCGCTTTCAAGACAACCGCCTAAATTTGCCTCTCTCACCCCTGCCGCTGCTGCCACCACCAGCCCCCTCCCTTCCCTTCCACTGCGCATCGTCCCCCCCCCCCAGAGAAGCTCGCCACAACAACGCTGGGCCCTACCAGCTTTGAGGCAGCCGGCATCTGCATGCTTTTCGAAGAGAGCACTGGAGGAAGCTTCGCTCCCTCCTCACTTCCGGTTCCAGAAAGGAGGAAGAAGAAGCCTCCTCCAGCGGTCTCTTCGAAAAACATGCAGATGCTGGCTGCCTTGAAGCCAGTAGGGCCCAGCCTCGCTGTGCTTCTCTGAGGGAAGGAGGGGGAGCTGCGGAGGGAAGGCGGGAGGCAGTGGCGGCAGGGGGGCAGCAGGCAGGGAGCCTGCCTGGAACGCCATGCACCCTAGGGCCGGCACAGAGTATCAGACTAGTATTTGGGAGACCTGGGTTCGAATTCCCATGTGCTATGGAAGCTTGCTGGGTGACCTTGGGCCAGTCTCATACTCTCAGTCTAATCTATCTCATGCAGCTTTTTGCAAAGATAAAATGAAGGAGGAGGATGTAAGCCGTGTTGAGTCCCCTTTGGAAAGAAAGTTGGGGTCTGATAAATTAAAATAAAAAGAAAGCCTAAATCAGGGGGCTGAATTAGGACCTCAGAGGGCTTCTATCAGGCCCCTGAGCAACTGGCTCTGTTGTGTGTATGTGTGATTTAGTTACATTAATTTTTCATACAAAACACAAATAAGAGCTTCAATTTCGTGAAATGAGAGAAGGAGAAGGTTATTAAAAATATAACATTTTTGCATAAAGTGGATTCCGTGGTACTACTTCGTTTACTGCTAAGTATACTACTATTGGAAACCAGACTGTCACAAATTGAGATTCATATTTTTCTGCAGAAGTTGTCCTTATATTATTTGATATTTTGTTTATTACAAAATGTTCCCAAAGTCAGTATTGCCACTCAGTTATTGTAGGTATAGAGTGCATTATCCATTTTGTGGCTAGCAATTGACTCTTGTCTACTTCCTTTTCCCTCTCTCTTTCTTCCCTCTGCATCTCAGCATGCTTTACAAGGCTTGCTCAATAGCACAGGAGCTACAGAGCAAAACCTTGATTTTCTTCATTTTTTGAGGCTCCTTCCCCTTCTGTTCTCCTGGGAAGGGAGGGAAATGGCTAGAGCTTCCTTTGCCTAGTTCTCTGGATCCCATGAGAGAAATATAAAGAAAGCACCTTCACAATGAACAAGTGCTAACGTTTTAAGAATGCTTTAAGTTTTTTTAAAATCTTTAGTCGTATTTGTCTGTGTCCTTTAAAAAGTTTATATCTCTGCTACCTAATCTTAAATAGGTACACACATGACCTGGCCCGACATAGCCCAGTCCAGCCTGACAAGGTCGCATTAATGTCAGATCCGGCCCTCATAACATATGAGTTTGACACCCTTGGCTTAAGCTATCTCACAAGGATAATGCTAGGATAAGTCATGCATGCTACCTTGAATTCCTTAATGGAAGGATGAATAAAAATGTAATAAACACATTCACCCCATGAGTTTACTGCCAGGAGGAGGAGGAGATCTGATTTATACCCCACCCTTCACTTGGAGTCTCAGAGTGGCTTACAATCTCCTTTCCCTTTCCCTCCCTACAACAGACACCTTGTGAGGCAGGTGGGGCTCTCCAAGAGAAGAGGAACAGCCCTGAGAGAGTTATGAGTGATCCAAGCTCATACCAGCAGGTGCAGGTAGAGGAGTGGGGAATCAAACCCAGTTCTCCCAGATTAGAGTCCACACACTTAACCACTGCACCAAACACTATTGCATTCTGCAGCTTCAGTACTCTGGGATCCTTCAAGAGTACTAATTCTGTGCTGGAAGAAGTAGCACTTCTAAATATTTTCCTGGATCATCTGGAATACTTGCTTCAGTAAGATTTAATTGCTTTTTTAACTGGAAGGACTAAATACTCAGAAGTATATCCAGGATTGGCCTATACAGGCCTGAGAATGCCTAGCTATGGAAAAACTCCAGAACCGGTGGAATTCCTGATTTCTAGGAAGACATGGTCACCCCAAGGGCACAAAAGCAAATTCATCACCAAGCCCAGACTGGAAGCCAGACCAGGTGATATTTAGATGTGCCTGAGCTAGAAGGAAACCGCTTTTGTCCTAATCCTATTTTAGTGCAATCCTAGTATTAACATTTCATTTCTTCAATATTCAATATGTATTAAGAAAAATTAAGCCACTACAAATGTTAAATAAGTCCAAACTAGGGTTGACAAGTCCAATTCAAGAAATATCTGGGGACTTTGGGGGTGGAGCCAGGAGACTTCGGGGGTGGAGCCAGGATACATTGGGGTGGAGCCAGGAACAAGAGTGTGACAAGCATAATTGAACTCCAAGGGAGTTCTGGCCATCACATTTAAAGGGACAGCACATCTTTGTAAATGCCCTCCTTCCATAGGAAATAATGAAGGATAGGGGTACCTTCTTTTGGGGCTCATAAAATTGGACCCCCTGGTCCAATCATTTCGAAACTTGGGGGGTATTTTGGAGAGAGGCACTAGATGCTATACTGAAAATTTGGTGCCTCTACCTCAAAAAACAGCCCCCTCAGAGCCCCCGATACCCGTGGATCAATTCCCTATTATTCCCTATGGGAATCATTCTCCATAGGGAATAATAGATGGGGGTGGGGCTTCCCCCCGCTGGCCAGCTGGCTGGGGGCGGGGGGAAGCCTGTAAAACCAGGGGATCCCCCACTGAGACCTGGGGATTGGGAAGTCTAGTCCAAACAGAAGCAACTTGTGCAAAGTGGGACTTGGGCTGAATTATACATAACTTGCAAGCTTGATTTAGTGCTTTCAGATTTTTTTTAAAGTTTAACAAATCTAACTGCATAATTTATTATTCCCTGTGAAATAGGTGTTGCATACTGCTCAGCAATTCTATGAATTTAGTGTCTTGAAGCAAAAAAGAATATTTATAAAGTAATCCTGCCAGTGCATCTCAGAGCACTAAGCTCTTACCAACACAGATTTTGTTTTGTTATAAAAAGACGGCTACAGCTGTCAAAAATTGTTTACTGTACATAGAGATTATTCCCCTTGAGTTTCCCTGGGAATCTGCTAAATTTCAAATGTAAAGGAAGAGGACTGAACACATTTAGCCAAAAGCTCACCATGCTACCGATAAGAATCAGCATAACTTTTGAGTTAATAAAGAAAAAAACATAGCCATAATATCAACACTTCTGTTTATTCTGGGTGTTGATTTTAGAAAATATATGTAACATTCATTTGAAGGACCAGAGAAGTGAAACTCAAGCAGTGTTTAGGTATTTGGGCAGTCTGAGGTGGGGATTAATTACCATTGCCATTCATTGGTTTAAGTAGTTTTATACTATAGACATGTCTCTTAAGAAATTTAGTGATGCAGCTTCACAAATGAATTATTTCTTCAAAGTAAATCAAAAGGAATGAAATGCTTCTTACTGCATTGAGTGGAGAACCTGGTTTCTTCAAGGCCCAGGAATCTTTCAACACATTCACATCTCTTCAAGTCAACATTTACACTGCTTCCATTAAAAAATTATCAAGTTCATAGTTCATTAAATATTTCTGTTTCAAGCATAATAATGGCAATTATGCATATTTGTAAGGTATTTTAGCAATTTTATGAACCATTCCACAACAGTTATGTTTACATCTTTCCAGACAATATGAATGAAATCAGATTTAATTTAATTTAAAATGTAAATATGTTGAATGAACATTTTTTTTCAAACCATCGCAAGTCTTACATTACTATCACAGAAGCATAATACTGACATTAGTATCATTCCCTATTAGGGTTGGCAGCTCTGGGTTGGGAAATACCTGGAGATTTTAGCGTTGGAGTCTGGGGAGGGCAAGCTTTGGAAAAGGAATGGAGCTCAGAAGGATATGATGCCATAGAGCCCACCCTCCAAAGCAGCCTTTTTCTCCAGGAGAACTGATCGCTATCATATCTGAACATATGAAGCTGCCTTATACTGAATCAGACCCTCGGTCCATCAAAGTCAGTATGGTCTACTCAGACTGGCAGCGGCTCTCCAGGGTCTCAAGCTGAGGTTTTTCACACCTATTTGCCTGGACCCTTTTTTGGAGATGCCAGGGATTGAACCTGGGACCTTCTGCTTCCCAAGCAGATGCTCTACCACTGAGCCACCGTCCCTCCCCTAAATATGGAGATCATATGGAGATCAGTTGTGATTCTGGAAGATCTCCAGAGTCCACCTGGAAGTTACACAATCAGGATAAAGCATGGTGTGAATGCTGCAACAACTAGAACAGCATCATCATGAAGCTTAAAGATGTTATTACACATGATTTTTCAAATTAATAAAAATGATATATTTAAATATCAATAGATGTCAATATGTGCAATGATTATTCTAAGTACTATATAAGAAATGCAGTGCACTTTCTATCCAGTTACAAAATTTCAAAGGTATGTAATAAATATCCTTTATATAATAAAAGCCGTTTTGTGGTGGCAAAATGGAGCACCCTGATTGGTTGGGACTGTGCTGCAACAACATTTGGTCTGCCAAACCATCAATCAAGAGTTACGTGTGCTATTGGTTGAGTCAGCTCTTCTCTCCCACCTGAGTGGCTGTTGCCTGCCAGCCAAGCTGATTCTATCAGTAAATGGCAACCAACCTTGGTTCTGGCAGTTTCTGGTTTTAAACAATTTTATTAATAACATATGGTAACAATGTCTGTTTATATCATTACTATCCCTAACCCATATGATATTTTCTAATCCTCCCTCCCTCCGTTACTAGACTCGCGCCAAAATTATATACTTGAGTTCACTTATACAGGTACCCTTAACCAATCAAAGTTCAATTTCTCCCTTTTCTCATATTCATTATTAAAAAATTGTCCAATGTCTTTTTACATTCCACTCTTTCTTTATAACCTCTAAATTTCTTCCACTCCCTTTTAAACACTTCCAAATCATAGTCTTTTAAAGTTCTTGTTAGTTTGTCCATATCGCTCCACGATAAAACTTTCACGATTCAATCCCATTTCCCTGGTATTTTTTCTTTTTTCCACAACTGCGCATACAATGTCCTAGCAGCTGAGAGCAAGTACCAAATTAGAGTTCTATCTTCTTTTGGAAATTTTTCCATTTGTAATCCCAACAAAAAAAGTCTCTGCAACTTTCTTAAAGTCATATCCCAAAATTTTAGATATTTCTTGTTGTATCATCTGCCAAAACTTTTTCGCGTTTTCACAAGTCCACCACATATGATAAAAAGAACCCTCATGTTTCTTACATTTCCAACATCTATCCGATATCTTGTTACTCATCTTTGCGAGTTTTTTCGGAGTCATATACCACCTATACATCATCTTGAAACAGTTCTCTTTAATACTCTGACATGTTGATATTTTCATCGAGTTCTTCCATAGATACTCCCATGTATCCATTTGTATTTCCTTATTTACATTAATTGCCCATTTAATCATTTGAGATTTTACTACTTTTTCTTCTGTAGACCATTTCAACAATAATTTATATATTTTTGATATTAATTTTTCATTGTCTCCAAGCAGAACCCTTTCCAATTCCGTTTTCTCACATCTAATTCCAACAGATTTAATATCCTTCTCCATCAAGCTTTTTATTTGTTGCATTTGAAACCAGTCATACTTGTTAGTTAACTCTTCTGCTGATTTTAATTCAGCTTTGTCACGTTGAATCTTTAACAGTTGGTTATATGACATCCCTCTCTCTTCATCAGATTCAGCTGTTATTTTTATTACTTCTGCTGGCACTATCCAAAGCGGCTTTCTTTCATCACCATATTTTTTATATTTTATCCATGCATTTAGTAAGTTATTTCTATAGCGGTGAGAAAAAAAGACCGTCCATCTTATTTTTCCCATAATACATATAAGCATGCCAGCCGAATTTATTCCCATGAGCTTCTAACAATAAAAGTTTTTTATTTAACAGCATTATTCAATCCTTTATCCATGTCAAACAAACTGCATCATGATACAGTCTTAAGTCTGGAAGTTGAAAACCTCCCCTCTCCTTTGCATCTGTTAAAATTTTCATCTTAATCCTTGGTTTCTTCCCAGCCCATACAAAATCAGAAATCTTCCTTTTGCCATTTATTGAATTGTTTGCTATCTTTCACAATCGGAATAGTTTGGAACAAATACATTATTCTTGGCTTAATATTCATCTTAATTGCAGCAATCCTACCCAGCAAAGACAAATTAAGTCAGTTCCATTTCATCATATCTTTTTCCATCTTGCACCATAACTTTTAATAATTATTTTTATACAAATCGATATTCTTCATCGTTATTTCTAAACCTAGATATTTAGGAGTAACTTCACATCCCGTCAAAATCTGCAATTCTTTCTGTCTGTTTGGTTGCATATTTTTACATAGAAATTTCGACTTCTCTTTGTTTATATATAGTCCTGCCATTTCTCCGTATTCTTTTATCTTAGCTATCAACAAAGGTATCACTTGAATCGGATTCTCCATTATGAACACGTCATCTGCAAATGCTTTATACTTATAAGAAAATCCTCTAATTTTCAATCCTTCTATTTCTTTGTCATCTTGTACTTGCCTTAACAAAATTTCAAGAGTCATTATAAACAGCAATGGTGAAAGCGGACATCCTTGTCTTCTACCTTTGCTCACCTTCATTTCTTTTGTAAGGTCTGCATTTATACACAATTTTGCACATTGATCCATGTATATTGCTTTCGTCATTCTTATAAAATGTTCTCCCAGGTTTATTTTTTCCATTACTGCAAACATAAAGTCCCAGTTCAAATTATCAAAGGCTTTTTCTGCATCCACAAAGAATAATGCCACCTCTTTTTCTGGATGTTTCTCATAATATTTTACAATATTTACAATAGATCTTACATTGTCCCTTATTTGCCTTTTAGGGAGAAATCCCGCTTGGTCTTCTTTTATAAAGTTAATCAAATATTGCTTAAGTCGTTCTGGGTTCTGGCAGTTTCTGACTCTCTCTACTCTCCCATTGGCTGAGCTGCCTATCTCACTGCCAGCACCGGCCCAAGGTCACATAGTGTCCTAGGCAGGCTGGGTGGCCTGCTGCACCCCTCCACAGCGCCCCCCATACCTACCCCCCATGCCTCCTCCTCCATCCCTTTCCCACCCCAAGTCGATTTCAATGTCTGGAAGGGTGATCGAACCAGTTTGGTGTAGTGGTTAAGTGTGCGGACTCTTATCTGGGAGAACCAGATTTGATTCCCCACTCCTCCATTTGCACCTGTTACCATGGCCTCGGGTCAGTCATAGCTCTGGCAGAGGTTGTCCTTGAAAAGGCAGCTGCTGTGAGAGCCCTCTCAACCCCACCCACCTCATAGGGTGTGTGTTGTGGGGGAGGGAGATAAAGGAGATTGTGAGCCGCTCTGAGACTCTTCGGAGTGGAGGGTGGGATATAAATCCAATATCTTCTTCTTCACTCTCGGCTGTGTAAAAGCGCCCCCCACGATCAGCTGATTGGCAGGTAAAACCATGCTGCGCGCTCACTCAGTGCCCGGGCAGGCCAGCAGCAGCTCAAATGAGCCATGTCCAGAAAGGGTGCTGTGGCTGCCGATCAGCTGATAAGTGGGTAAAACCATGCTGTGCACTCACTCAACACCCAGACAGCTCAAACAAGCCACGTCCAGAAAGGGTGCTGTGGCTGCTCCCTCCTCTGCACTTCCTGGATGGGAAGGAAGTATGGAGGAGGGAGCAGCTGGGGCGCCCTTTCTGGTTGTGGCTCATTCGAGCTGCTGCTGGCCTGTCTGGGTGCTGAGTGAGTGCACAGCATGGTTTTACCCACCTATCAGCTGATCGGCAGGGGGGTGCCCTTACATAGCTGGGAGCAGCGCTTGATCGCCCTTCCGGACATTGAAATCAACTTGGTGTGAAAAAAGGAGGGAGGAGGCGGTGCGGGGGGGCAAACTAGGCGTTTATCTAGGGGGGGGGAGGGAAGGCCAAATTCGGCACCCCCCACCCTGCTGGCGCCCTAGGCAACCGCCTAGTTTGCCTAGTGGGTGAGCCAGCCGTGCCCACTGCTTCACAGAGGACAGAAACAAAGCCTTTGTTCAATTGGCTGGGGGGGGGGAGGAGGAGGAAATGAACCAGAGAAAATCTTGCCTCAATTGGCTGAGAAAGGTGGAGGGAAAGAGCCAGAGAAACCATTCCCTTGGTGGGCTGAGGGCTCCTCCCTATCTTCCTCTGGAAGGGAAGCAGCCAGAGACAGGAGGGGAATGGTGTCCTGTAGCAGCAGACCAGATACAGAGAAAGATAGGAAGGGAAAGTGAGAGGCAGAGAGAGACTGAAGTCCTGTGCTTAAAACCAACAATGTTATCAAAGAGAGACTGTTGGTCTGAAAGGTATCACAAAAGGCCTCTGAGGCAGAACTCATTGGGGTCAGTCCTGACTAGGGCTGCCAGTTCCAGGTTGGTGGGAAATTCCTGAAGATTTTGTTGTGGATTTTGAGGAGGGCATAGGAGTTAGGACTTTAGAGCAGGGTCTGCCAGACCCAGGTTCTTGCTGTGGAAGCTGACTGGGTTATTTTGGACCAGTCGCACACTTTCACCCTAACCTACCTCACAGGGCTGTTGTGCAAGTCAAAGGGGGGAGAGAAGAATGATGTAAGCTACTTTAGTCCCCCCCACACTGTGGAGAAAGACTGTCCTTTTCCTATGTAGAAGCTGCAGGGAAGGGAGAGGCAGTGAAAAGTTGGAGTCAGAGGGGTAGATAAAGGGAAGGAGATTGGGGTGCCAACTCCAAGTTAGGAAATTCCTGGAGATTTGAGGAGTGGAGCCTGGAGAGGGTGGGTGAGGAGGGGTGGGGCCTCAGACAGGTACAATGCCATACATGCCACCCTCCAAACCAGTCATTTCCTCCTAGGAAACCATTGTTACCAATCTCCATGCGAGGGCTGGAGATCACTCAGAATTAAAACTGTTCTCCAGATGGCTGAGATGGTGGAGGAGGGAGTGAATGCCTTCACTTGGGTGGGTGGGAAGATAGAAAGGGTGGGGGGGCACTCCTCCAGAGCCACCTTCTAGAGCCTGTTGTATTTTTCTCCTAGTCCAGAAATAAGTGATTAGCCAAATATCACTGAAACATATACAGTCCAAAAACACTGACTTGATAGTTGAAAGCAGGTGCCTTTCCTGTTTCAAACCTAATCTTCTGTTCTCATAACAAGTCAGTGTGTGATCAGTTCTTATGTCACTAAAGACTACAATCAGCCATAGCATTAAGAGAATACTTGCAAAGTGTCAAGGTCTATTGATTCAAAATTCAGAATAGAGAATTACCACTCTACAGTATTGGAGGTGGGCTAGTAAATGTTTTCTCCCATTAACTTTCCTTTACCTAACCTTTCAATCAGGGCTCTTTTTTTGTAGAAAAAGCCCAGCAGGAACTCATCTGCAAATTAGGCCACACTCAGTGACATGAAGCCAGACGGGACTGCATTCCTGCTAGAAAAAGCCCCACTTTCAATACATTAAATTATAAAAATTCTAGTTTAAAATAAATTATCTAAATTCAAATGAATGTCACCAAGTAAATTTCTTATTCTTTATTAAGCTTACCATAATGGTGTTCTTATCTTTTTCTGATTTATGAACCAAATAAGCACACAAAAATAGTACTGTATCACACATATCCTACTATACCTTTATTCTGTGGTAAAAACAATGGAAATAGATATCATCAGTTTAACTAGTGATAGAAAGAAATCTTTCCTCAATGGACAGCCTTAAAAGAACTGCATTTTTTTTTAAAAAAGTTCTGTTTGAGGATAATGAACTCGTTACAATAAAATGACCACATTACTGAAATTCTACATTATCAGTTTTCTGCCATAAAATGAGTCATCCTGTCTGTAGTGCACTGATTGAAAGATTCAAAAATAGGTTATGATAGAATGAAGGTGTGCTTTTCTAACCCCAGTTAAAATCAGAAATTCTTCCAACCCAGCATTGGCAGTTAAGAGGCAAAAGTTTCACAACACTTAGTTATATAAAATGGTGACTATGAGAATCATGTATGTTCTTCTAAGATACTTGGATGTGAGGAGGATAAAAATGTGATGGACAGACCCTTCCCTTACTGCTTGAATACCCATAACTGATTGGAACTCCAGGTGAATAGTTATGTGAGGAAATTTTGTCCAACAAATGCATGCTAAAATTCTGAGGCATATATGATCACAGTTCATTTGTAATATTACGCCCTTAGTTACTGATTCATTCTGTTGCTATGGAGTATAGACATACGTCTGTCTGTTCCAAAACACGTTCCAGTGTTATGTCACGACTTTCTCATTCTGTGTCTGGATAATTAAAATTAAAAATTGATTGTGTGATAAAATGAAAATTCAAATACCAGTATGTAACCATGAAAATATTGCAAAGTAAATGTTCAATCAGCAGATGACCAGTTTAAAGCTTAGCAAAAAGCAAAAGAGCAAGAACCAAAGGGCTCTTGGCCTTGGTGCTCAGCCTTTAGCTGTAATCCTTGGACCCTTTGACATAAGAGGCAGTGATGACACCCCTCCTGAAAACATTGTCATTAGATGAGAGGGACCTAGCCAATTACTGCCCTGTATCTAATCTTCCATTTCTGCAAAAGGTGATTGAGCAAGAAGTGACTGAATAGCTCCAGGAATTCCTGGATGAGACATCTGCCTAGATCCCTTCCAACTGGTTTCCAGCCAGGGTTTGGGACAGCTCTGGTTGCTCTGCTTGACAATCTCTGGTTACACCTTGATGTTTAACTACCAATCCTGTTGGATCTGTCTGCTGCCTTTGACACTGTAGACCATTTGGTCCTGGTCAACTGCCTAGCCTGCCTAGGTGTGAAGAGTACAGCCTTGAGTTGATTCTCCTCATTCCTCCACGTTCAGTCCTAGAGGGTAGTCATGGGTGAAGAGAGTCTGTCACCACAGGCCCTAACCTGTGGAGTTCCATAAGAACATAAGAGAAGCCATGTTAGATCAGGCCAATGGCCCATCCAGTCCTACACTCTGTGTCACACAGTGGCAAAAAACCCAAGTGCCACCAAGAGGTCCACCAGTGGAGTTAGAAGCCCTTTCACTGTGCCCCCCCCCAGCACAAGAATGCAGAGCATCACTGCCCCAGACAGAGAGTTATAACAATAAGCTGTGGCTAATAGCCACTGATGAACCTCTGCTCCATATGCTTATCCATTCCCCTCTTGAAGCTGTCTATGCTTGTAGATGCCTCCACCTCCTGTGGCAGTGAATTCCACATGTTAATCACCCTTTAGGTGAAAAAGTACTTCCTTTTATCAGTTCTAACCCGACTGCTCAATTCAATTTCATTGAATGCCCACAAGTCCTTATATTGTGAGAAAGGGAGAAAAGTACTTCTTTCTCTACCTTCTCTGTCCAATGCATAATCTTGTAAACCTTTATCATGTCACCCCTCAGTCGACGTTTCTCCAAGCTAAAGAGCCCAAAGTGTTTTAACCTTTCTTCATAGGAAAAGTGTTCCAACACTTTCATTATTCTAGTTGCCCTTTTCTGCACTTTTTCCAATGCTATAACATCTTTTTTGAGGTGCAGTGACCAGAATTGTACACAGTACTCCAAATGAGGCCGCACCATCGATTTATACAGGGGCATTATGATACTGGCTGATTTGTTTTCAGTTCCCTTCCTAATAATTCCCAGCATGGCGTTGGCCTTTTTTATTGCAACCGCACAATGTCTTGACATTTTCAGTGAGTTATCTACCACGACCCCAAGATCTCTCTCTTGGTCAGTCTCTGCCAGTTCACACCCCATCAATTTGTATTTGTAGCTGGGATTTTTGGCTCCAATGTGCATTACTTTGCACTTGGCCACACTGAACCTCATCTGCCACGTTGACGCCCACGCACCCAGCCTGAACAGATCCCTTTGGAGTGCCTCACAATCCTCTCTGGTTTTCACCACCCTGAACAATTTAGTGTCATCTGCAAACTTAGCCACTTCACTGCTTACTCCCAACTCCAAATCATTAATGAACAAGTTTAAGAGCGTAGGAGTACTGAGCCCTGTGGCACCCCACTGCTTATCATCTTCCACTGCGAAAAGTGCCCATTTATACTCACTCTCTGCTTCCTATTAATTAGCCAGTTTTTGATCCACAAGAGGACCTGTCCTTTTACTCCATGACTCTCGAGCTTACTAAGGAACCTTTGATGAGGAACTTTATCAAAAGCTTTCTGGAAGTCAAGATAAACAACATCTATTGGGTCCCCTTTGTCCACATTTGTTCACCCCCTCAAAGAACTCTAACAGGTTAGTGAGGCAAGATCTTCCCTTACAGAACCCATGCTGAATCTTCCTCAATAACTTGTGTTTATCAATGTGCCTACTCATTCTCTTTGATAATGGTTTCTACCAACTTTCCCAATATTGAAGTCAGACTGACTGGCCTGTGATTTTCCAGATCTCCTCTGGAACCCTTTTTAAAGATGGAGGTGACATTTGCTACCTTCCAGTCCTCAGGAACGGAGGCAGATTTCAATGAAAGATAACATATTTTTGTCAGAAGATCCACAAGTTCATCTTTGAGTTCTTTCAGAACTCTTGGATGTATGCCATCCGGGCCTGGTGATTTATTAGTTTTTAATTTGTCTATTAGTTGTCGAACCTCCTCTCTCATCACCTCAATCTGACTCAGGTCTTTCAACACCCCTTCCAAAATTAGTGGTTCTGGAGCGGGCGAACACTTATCTTCCACAGTGAAGACAAAGACAAAAAATGTATTCAGCTTCTCAGCCATTTCCCTATTCTCCTTGATAAGTGAACTATGTTTTTATATGTTTTATGGAATTGATTGTTTTTATGATATTGTAAGCCGCCCTGAGTCCGCTTGCGGAGAGGGCGGGATATAAATGTAAAGTAATAAATAAAATAAATAAATTCAGTAATCCTTTTACCCCTTTGGTCATCCAAGGGCCCCACTGCCTCCCTGGCTGGTTTCCTGCTTTTAATATATTTGAAGAAATTTTTATTGTTAGTTTTTGGTTAGTCTATTGGTTATTCTATTGGTTAGTCTATTGATTAAGAAGTTTTGGTTAGTCTATTGGTTAAGAAGTGTTCGCCCGCTCCAGAACCACTAATTTTGGAAGGACACTAAGATCTAGCTCCCAAAGTCTTTTAAGGATCCCTGGACCAAAGGAGGCCAAACTGAAAGTAATGAGGGAGCAGGCCTTCTCTATAATGGCCCCCCACTGGTGGAATCAACTACCGGAGGAAGTGCGAGCCCTGCGGGACTTTAATCAGTTCCGCAGGGCTTGCAAAACCACCCTCTTTCTGCAAGCTTATAAGGAACCCTGAAAGCGACATCTAGCCATCGGAATATATCTATTGAATATAGCACCTTAATTTATTGTAGTTTTAAATTTTATGTAACTGTTTTAAATGTATTTATTAATTGTATTTTATATCTGTTTTATATAATACCATGTCCTGTTAGCCGCCCTGAGCCTGCTTCGGCGGGGAGGGCGAGATATAAATAAAATTTATTATTATTATTTGCTGTCCATGGACAAACATGTATCCTTGGGGACAAAGACTGTTTTACCATCTATGCTGGGCCCACCAGCGGCTCCCTATATGTCTCAGGAGGACCTTGCCATTGTAATTCACTCAACAGACTCCTTGAGACAAGACTACTGATGCTGTATGCAAGGCTACCTTTGAAGACGCTTTGGAAGCTACAACTGGTCCAGAACACAGCTGTCAGATTGCTGACAGGAGTGTCCTGGTCAGCACATACTGCAACTATCCTAATGCACCTGCACCAGCTCCCAATTAGTTTCCAGTGCCAATTCAAAGTGTTGATACTTACTTTTAAAGTCCTAAATGGCCTGGGTCCCTCATACCTTCAGGACCACATCTCCTGGCATAATCCTCCCGGCCTTCTCTGATCTTCATCTCTGAATATATTGAAGGTCCCTGGTTCATGAACTGTCCACTTTGTGTCAACAAAAATGTGAGCCTTCTCAGTAGTGGCCCCAATCTTATGGAATGTCCTGTGGGACTAGCTGCCTGAAGAGGTGCATGCCTTGTGGGACCTCACTAGGTTCTGCAGGGCACACAAGGCTGTTCTTTTTCAGACAGACTTCAGGTGATTGTGATCCACCTGGTATACTTCAACTGTCTTCATCATCCATGCATCCTATCTTGCTTGATAGGGGATAGATTTTTAACTGTTTTATATTTTAGAGATTAAATACTGGAACTTTGTATTGTTTTTATTGGTGTATTTTAAATTTTAAATGCTGTTAGCCACCCTGAGTCCCATTTGGGGGAGGGAAATAAATACATTTAAAATATAAGTAAAGCTAATTTTTTCCTTGTCTGAAATTGATGCATGCAGCACAAAAACCTGAGTTGACACACATTCACCAAGGTGCACAAAGAAGATAAGAGACACACAATTCTGAAAGTGAATTACTTGAATAAGTGAAATGTTCAAGGCTTCCTGTACATCATTGTGATTTGAAGTAGGCGTGCAGTTCTTTAAAGAAAAGTCTTTTTATAAGACAAAAACAGACAGCTAAGGTCCAGACCTAACAAAACAGATATATCACTGTTCCTTAATCTGATGGCAGTATGTTTGTTGGGGGTAAATGAGAGGTGAATTCCTCATTAGTGTTTAGGAACTAGGGACCTATGTCAGCAAGTTAAATTTCACATTCCTCAAGAGAGATGACTGTGGGCCCTGTTTTGCCACAGATTTCAAAGTGGATTTTAAGAAAGAATGCACATTAGGAATATATATGAACAATATAAATTCTATACCTAGTTTTGTTTTAATGATCCTGTATTGTGTGCCTATGTGTATGCGCACACTACGGTACCTCTGCAAAAAAAAAAAGGAAAAATAATTCCCTTCCAAAAAGATTCACAAAAATACAAACTGTATACAAATACATGTGTCCTCTTCAATGTCTTTATCAATTCATCACATAACACAGCTTCAGAGATAGTGCAATCTTTCACAGTAAAGCATCTTCAAGCATCAAAAGGTAAATGATAATTTAGAAAATTAAAAATACCCCATGAGAATTTCAAGCAAGTCTTTCTAAGACCATGTGTGTGTTAACTGCAGCAAGTCACTTCCAATTTATGGCAACCCTGTGAATTAATGATCTCTAAAACATCGTATAATTAACAACCTGTCTCAGGTCGTGCAAAGTGAAGGCCAGGACTTCTTTTATTGAGTCACTCTATCTCATATTGGATCAAAAAGGTGGTGGAGTAGCTTTTAAAGTAATCCTGGAGGAAAAGCTGACAGGAGCTGGGAAGCCTCCAGTTCAGGGACAAGTCAGTTCAAAGAGATGATTGTGTAAACAGGATAATATTGATAGGAACATAACAGACCTTGGGATTAAGGGCAGGATGATGACTGAGGGCCATGTCTGGTGATTAGGCTTCCCAAATCCCCCACCTGGGCGGGGGACCCCCGATTTGGAGCCTCCTCCCCCCGCTCGCCAAAAATCTGGAAAGCGGGGGGGAATGGTGGCCCTTCCCACCTGCCCGGGACAAGACGAGCCGAGCCCTCTGGCTGGGTTGGCTGCCGACCGAGGTCTCGCGCCGGTGGGATGGGCTGGAGCTGGGCGCTCCTTCTTGGAGCCCTTTTCTCTGTGGTGGTGGCTGTGCAGCTTCCCTTCCCGCCTCAGCGCGGCTGGCTGGGGGCTCTTCCGCGCCCTGGTAGTGGAGCGCCGGCTGTCCCCAGAAGGAGGGAGGGAAGCGCGCATGTCCTGCCCCTTCCCCCTTTCACTCCCAGCGGGCCCTTAAAGAGTATTCTTCAGACTCCCATTTAACTCCTCTCTCTGCAGTTTATGGGACTTGTAGTTCACTAAAAGTGTTCTTCATCTGCTGTAAGTCGCAGAAGACTACAAGTCCCATGCTGCTTTGTGCGCTAACAAAAGGTTGCGCTCTCTCTCTGCGGCCGGAAGTGGCTGGGTTGGAGCGAGTCTTGGGGGCGTCATGTTGGCCTTTCGCCTGTGAATAAGAGCACAAGAGGTGGCGAGCGTTGGGTCGCTGTGACACCCAAGCGCCCCCCGTCTTCGCCTCTTCCCCTTCGTGCACCCCTCAGGTGCCTCTTCTCCGACTGTTCTCCGGCCGAAGGTGATGAGGCAGGGGCGGGTGGGCGGGCATCGGCAATGGCTGAGACTGTGGCAGACACCAGGCGCCTTATCACCAAGCCGCAAAACCTGAACGATGCCTACGGGCCGCCTAGCAACTTCCTCGAGATCGATGTCAGCAACCCACAGACCATCGGCGTGGGCAGGGTCTGCTTCACCACCTATGAAGTCAGGGTCAACGTGAGAGACTTGGGGACCGAGGAGGGGGAGCTACTGAGGGTCCTGGATTAGCCCGGCTCAGTTCTCCATTACGGGTCAGGTCTTGTCGCTGGAGCCTCCAGACATAGAAGGGCCCCTTTCTCCCCACTCATTCCTCTGGGTTGCTGCAAGAGACTGGTGTCTTTCAGACTGAAGGGTCCTGGGAGAGTTTCCTCTTCCTCCTCCCCTTCCTCTTTATATGAGTGCACGATACGTTATATGAGGGCTCATTGTGCGTTTTCAGCAAAGATGCTGACATTGCAGGGGAAGGGCTGATGTTCTTGATTATTTTCATCTCATGTATCCCTAATTAGTCAACAAAAACAAAAAATATGACAGACTTCTTGACGCTTGGGTCTGGGCAGTTTCTGGTTGGTAAGCTAACCTGTGTTCAGGGGGATATGGAAGGGAGAGGTGGCATCTAAATCACCAAGCTGGGCTACCAGTGCAGTCCTGTTGGTGTTATGGGTTTAGGAGAAGATAGAGTTTGAATGTGTCTTTGGACAGATCAGAAAGATCATAGTGTAATGTAACAGTAAAGATTTACAGTAAAGATTTTAATAAATACATCTTCACTCCTTTATGAACATGTCAGATTAATCCTGTTAATGCACAAGAACATAAGAATAACCCTGCTGGATCAGATCAATGGGCCAATTAGTTCAGCATCCTGTCTCAAACGCGTGGCAGCCCAGTTTTCTGGAGGGCCAACAACAGGGCATAGAGGCTTAGGCCTTCCCCTGAAATTGCCTCCTGGCTCTGGGATGCTGAGGCTTTGTGCCTCTGAATGTGGAGGTTCCCTTTGTCACCATGGCTAGTAGCCATTGATAGACTTATCCTCCATGAATCTATCTGATCCTCTTTTAAAGCTGTTTATTCCTGTGACCATCACTACATCATCTGGTACAGAATGCCACATTTTAATCACTCTTTGTGCAAAGTAGTATTTCTTTTTGTCTGCCCTGAACCTACTGTCCATCAGTCTCATTGAATGCCCTTGAGTTCTATCATTTTAGGAGAGGGAGAAAAAGTTCTCTTTGTCAGCCCTCTCCATCCCATGCAAAATTTCATAAACCTCCTCCATGCCCCCCCAGTCATGTCTTTTCAGACTATTCAGCCTTTCCTCATAGGGAAAAAGCTCTAATCCTGTAAACATCTTAGTTGCCCTCCTCTGTATTTTTTCCAGCTCTGTAATGTCCTTTTTGAAATATACTGACAAGAACTATACACAGTTTTCCAAGTGAGGCTGCACCATAGATGTGTACAGGGGCATTACAATATTGGCCATTTTATTCTCTACTAATCCCTAACAGAGTTTGCCTTTTTCACTGCTGCAGCACAGTGTATTGACATTTTCATTGAGCCATCCACTACAACCCCAAGATCTTTTCCCTGTCTCAGCATGCCCTCTCGCTTGGAAGCCACCTGGGCCTCGCCAGCCCCTGCAGCTGGGCGCCTACCTGGCACCCCCCTGGCCCTTCTGGGCGCGCAGTTGGTCTGCGGGGGTGGGGGGGAGAGAGGCCAGCCGCCGCTGCCTTCCCTGCCTGCGGCTGCTACCCAAACCCCCTAAAGTTCCCTCGCCCGGCTGGGGTGGCAGGTGAAGAGCAGCGGCCCCGGGCAGGCTGCGTGATCCTTGTGACGTCACTGGCTCCATCCCTTGCAGTCAGAGCAACTGTGCCAAGGAGAAAAAGCGGTGCTGCCGCCCGCGGAGCAAGGGGCTGCGCACCACCCCGGAGCTTGGAAATGACATTTTAAAAGGTATGCTGTCCCTTTAAATATGATGGCCAGAACTCCCTTGGAGTTCAATTATGCTTGTCACACCCTTGTTCCTGGCTCCGCCCCCAATGTCTCCTGGCTCCACCCCCAAAGTCCCCAGATATTTCTTGAATTGGATTTGGCAACCCTACTGGTGATGGTAACTGGTAGGGGTGTTCAATATTTTTTAAATCAGTATTTTTTTCTGTTTGCGTCTATTGGACTCAAAACTTATTTGGGACTGCAATAAAAGCTCGACAAACAGCTGAGAAGCATGAGCAATCTGCTTCTACCTCTCCACTGCTTTCAGATCTACCTGGTAAATTTCTGGGATTTTTTTCAGGAACTTTTTCAGTTTTCCAAAGAAAACCCAGATATATTTGAGATGCTGAAATCTAGATTTTCAGCTTGGGTAGATCCAAATGCACACCACTAGTTACTGGAGAGGAAAACACATCATTATATGCCAATGCTAGAAGTCTTCAAGCCAAGATGGGACAGGCTGGAATGCTTGGGGCCCAATGACAATTTAGATATAGTAGGTATCTCAAAAACATGGTGGAATGGGGAAAATCTATGGGATAGTCATTTCTGGGCAAAAGCTCTATAGGAAGGACAGGGAGGGATGTGTTGCAGAGCCAGGAGGTATTCATTGTACAACAAAGAGGGCATAGAATCAAATAAGTTAGAAAACATCAGAAGAATTAACTCCTCAACAGAAGTGACATGGGTTACTTAAAAGTGGGAATGTGCTATCACCCACCTGATCACAGCCTTGAGGCTGATCTTGAGATGGAGAAGGAAATAAGGGAGGTGATTAAATCAGATAATGCTATTATACCGAGAGACTTCAGCTACTTTCACATTGAGTAGGTAACGATGTGCTCAAGTCATGCTGTAGAAATGAGATTCCTTGACATCATAAATATCTGTGTGCTGGAACAACTGGTCACAGAGCAAACTAGATCTTGGACTTGGTTCTGAGCAGGTCTCAAGACCTGTTGAGAGATATAGATAGAGGCTGCTGCATCAGCTGGGAACAGTGACCATAGAGCTATTAAGTTCAGTGTTCAGGTCAATGGAAAGTTACATCTAAAGTCCAAACTGTAATATCTGATTGCAAAACAGGAAACTTTTACAAAAATGAGGGGAATAGTTAGAATAAAGGTGAAAGGGAAACACAAGATAGTCAAATCCCTAGAGCAGGGGTCCCCAACCACCAGGCCGTGGACTGATACCAGTCCGTGGCCTGCTAGCAACTGGGCCGTGGAGCAATGCTGCCCCCCTTTCATCTGGGACTGGGCAGATGAAAGAAGCAGAGTGGCCTCACTTCGAGGCAGGGAGACACAGCTACAGTCTTGCAAGCATGCTGTGGTCCATCCATCTGCCTGCCAGGTGCAAAGTTGCCATTCCTCAGCCAGGAGGTAAGCATCCTTGGGAATCGCTCCCCCCCCCCCCCCCAGCCCCATGCCTTGAACTTTTTGCAAACTTTGGAAACGAGGTGGGGGAGGAATTTTACTTCTAAGGAATCTTTTGCAGAGGCTGCAGTTTTGCACCATCCCTCCTGGAGAATGCTATTGCGGGGGGAATTTAAAAGTTGGGAAGAAACTTTTTGCTGACTTTTTAGATTTTTTTTTTTTTTGCACATGCAAGGGAATCAGGGTGAGAACGAGGTTGTGTTGCAGTGACCTGTGAGTAAGCACAGGAAAGTGAGATACACATTCTGCAAACAAAACAAGGCTCTGGTTTGGGGGGGGCATTTGAGGTGGGATTGGGGCTGCAGCCTAATCAGGGAGAGGTCTGTTCATGAGTAAGCATGTGCAAGCTTGAGATGGGCCATTGCTCAGGGAGGGATCAGGACACAGAGAGAGGTGGCAAGCTGCAAAGCAAAAAATGCAGTCTCTAAAAAGAGTGAAACTTTGTAGATGGTCTTCAGGGAGTGAGGCTGCCTGGGGAAGGGAAGGAGGGGAGGGAGAGCCTGCTTCTCAGAAAGAATCCAAGTGAGGAGGGGGGTGCCAGGCAAGCTTCTGCCCAGAGCTCCCTTTCAGCCTGGCTTACTCTCTACAGTCCCATCTTGTGCCTCTTCCCTGCAGAGTAGTGGAGAACGGGCTGGAACCCCCCTTTTCCAGTGGCCAGCAGAGCCCAACTTTGCCAAAACTGGGGAGGGGGCTTCTCCTCCTCTCCCCTGCCCAGCTGCCCCAGATCCTGGAGTCTCAGAGCCAGGCCACACCATCTCTTTTGTCCATCCCATCAACTGATCTTTAGGGGTCTTTAAATGGAAGGGGGAAGGCTAATTGGCCTTCTGCTACCTGGCCACCTAGCTGGGAGGCAATAGAAACAGCCCCAGTTTCTTCCCACATTTAAAGACCCCCATGGGAGGGGGGCAGGGAGGGTCGGCAGCCTGGGGCAGCAAAAACCCCAGCACTGCCACCCCCCCTCCACCGGTCTGTGGAAAAATGGTCTTCCATAAAACCGGTCCCTGGTGCCAAAAAGGTTGGGAGCCACTGCCCTAGAGGATGCTTGGAAGGTATTTAAAACCACACTAACTGAAACCCAATAGAATGCATACTGGGACAAAAAATTCCAACTTCAAGTATAGGCCAACTGATCTTGCTGAGACTGAAAGGGGAAAAGGTCCTAGGATCAGAGTGGACAGCTCAATGAAGGTGTTAACCCAGTGTGCTGCAGCAGTGAAAAGGGCAAACTGTGTTAAGGATTGCCAGGAAAGGGATTGAAAATAAAACAGCCAATATTATAATGCAGATGAATAGATCTATGGTGCAGCTTCATTTGGAATATTGTGTTCAGTTCTGGTCACCGTATCTCAAAAAAGACATAGCAGAGCTCAGGGCTTTTTTTTTTTTTTAAGAAAAAGACCAGCAGGAACTCATTTGCATATTAGGCCACTCCCCTGACATCACCATTTTCCCACACAGGGCGTTCTTGTACAAAAAGCCCAGCAGGAACTTATTTACATATTAGGCCACACCCTCTGACACCAAGCCTGCCGGAACTGTGTTCCTGTGTGTTCTTGCTCAAAAAAAAGGCCCGGCAGAGTTGGAAAAATACAGAGGAGATGATTGGGGGGGGGGGGGGGGGGGGGTTGAAGCACCTTCTTTTGAGGAAAGGCTGAAGAGTCTGTTACTTTTCTAAACTGTTTTTTTTTTTTTTGTAAACTGAAAAGATACAATTAAGAGGGGGAACATTATAGACGTTTATAAATTTATGCATGGGGTGGAGAGAGTAGGCAGAGATAAATTTTTCTCCCTCTCCCAAAATACTAAAACTTGAGAGTCAATTTGGTGAAGTGGTAAAGTGTGCAGGCTCTAATCTGGGAGGACTGGGTTTGATTCACCACTCTTCCATTTGCAGTTGCTGATGTCACAAGTTCTTGCAGAGCTGCTCCTTTCAAGAGCAGTTTCTGTCAGAACTCTCTCAGCTCCACCTACCTCACAGGGTATCTGTTGTGGAGAGGGGAAGGGAAAGGAAAGGAAATTGTAAGCCACTCTGAGATTCCTTTGGGTAGTGAAAGGTAGGATATAAATCAATTTTTTTTCTTCTTCCTCCTCCTCTGAAGCTCACTGGAGTAGGTTCAGGATGGATAAAAGGAAATACTACTTTACACAGAGAGTGATTAAAATGCAGAATTTGCTGCCAGAGGATATAGTGATGGCCACAGGAATAAACAGCTTTAAAGGGGGATTAAATAGAACCAAGGAGGATCAGTCTATCAATGGCTACTACCTATGGTAAGTGAGGGAAGCCTCTGAATCCCAGAACCAGAAGACAACATCAGGTCTCAGCCTCTATACCCTGTTGTGGGCCATCCAGAGGAACTGGTTGGGCACCATGTGAAACTGGATGCTAGACTACATGGACCACTGGTCTGATTCAGCAGGGCTCCTATGTTCTTATGTCTTCCTCTTTTCCTGTTGCCTTCAACTTTCCCTAGCATTATAGTTTTTTCTAGTGAGTCTTGTCTTCTCATAATAATGTACAATATTTGGTCATGTTAGCTTCTAGAGAGAGTTCAAGCTTAATTTGATTTTGAGCTAGGGTTTTCAACCTCCAGGAGGTGGTCAGAAATCTCCTCGGATTATAACTGATCTCCAGGTGACAGAAATCAGTTCCCCTGGAGAAAATGGCCACGTGGGAAGGTGGACTTTATGGCCTTATACCTCATTGAGGTCCCTCCCCAAACCCTACTCTCCTCCAGCTCCACCCCCAAAATCTCCAGGCAACCCTACCTTGAGCCCACTCATTTTGTCTTTTAGTGGTATCTATAAAATTCTCCAACACCACCATTCAAATGAACCACTTTTCTTATTAGTTTCTTCACTGTTCAGCTTTCACACCCATACACAGTAATGGTGTAATATGTATTCAAGGAACATAAAGAGATGCTAAAAAACATAGAAGACATGGTTTCTTTAAAAGGATGTTCTAACCATGAAATTCTACATGTCAGAGAATGCTTTCCTGGCTCAATGTTACCCAGCAGGTCTTTTGTGTCAATTGCTGTGGGCTTAACAAAAGAGTCAGACTTCGTTCATAGCTGACACATTACAGGCTGTCAGGTCCAGCTTGATCCTCTTTTCTTTATACAGTACTTCTTGGGCTTACAAGGGCTGTCGTTCATGTACACTGTAAAAGTCATTTTTGGAGAAGCCATTTCAGTCTGGGTAACCCCCTGTAATGCTCATTATCACTTACTGCAAATACCAACTATGTGATAGCCTTGCTCCACTAAAAAAATAATTTTATGCAATTATTTTTCATATTTCTTTTCTTTTATTTATGAAATTTTAATGCTACCTCTCCAGAATCTTGCTCAAGGCAACTTTCAAGTAAAACACATCATGAAGTCAGTATAAATTACCAATATGATTTGGATGCTAGTTGTAATATATCAGAAATACTAAAAATGCCCAGAATACCATCTAGTTTGTTATGGATCCAGTTACCACAGTGAATGTTGACACAATATTGAGACGTAGGTAAAGTGCAATGAATATATTCCAGAAAAAATATGTTGGACACGCTTCCAGTAACAAGCATGTTTTAATGGCATATCTTCGTCCACAATTCACTTATTCTGGAACCACACTAAGGTTATTTACAGCATGTGCATGTCAATTTCCAAGACACAATTCTCTAACTTTGACCTTTTTTGTATCTGGAACCAGTGCTCTGTAAGGCTAACATAAAGAAACAGAATACAGAATGACCCTGACAGGCTGGAAAACTGGGCTAAAATCAATAAATGAATTTTAATGGGGATAAATGTAAAGTTCTCTATTTAGGTAGGAAAAATCCAATGCATGGTTAGAGGATGCAGGAGACTTGTCTTAGCAGTAGTATGTGCGAAAAGGATCTAAGGGTCTTAGTGGATCATACGCTGAACATGAGTCAACAGTGTGATGTGGTGGCTAAAAAGGCAATTGCAATATTGGGCTATATCAACAGAAGTATAGTGTCCAGATCACGTGATGTGATATTGCTTTACTCTGCTCTGGTAAGACCTCACCTGGAGTATTGTGTTCAGTTTTGGGCACCACATTTTAAGAAGGATATAGACAAGCTGGAACAGGTCCAGAGGAGGGCGACAAATATGGTGAGGGGTCTGGAGACCAAGTCCTATGAGGAAAGGCTGAAGGAGCTGGGGATGTTTAGCCTGGAGAGGAGACGGCTGAGAGGTGATATGATCACCATCTTCAAGTACTTGAAGGGCTGTCATATAGAGGATCGTGTGGAATTGTTTTGTCACCATGGAAGTTAGGATCAGAACCAATAGGTTGAAATTAATTCAAAAGAGTTTCCGGCTCAATATTAGGAAGAACTTCCTGACCATTAGAGCGATTCCTCAGTGGAACAGGCTTCCTCAGGAGGTGGTGGGCTCTCCTTCCTTGGAGGTTTTTAAACAGAGGTTAGATGGCCATCTGACAGCAATGAAGATCCTGTGAATTTAGGGGGGAGGTGTTTGTGAGTTTCTTGCATTGTACAGGGGGTTGGACTAGATGACCCTAGAGATCCCTTCTAACTCTATGATTCTATGAAAGTTGCTGCTCAGTTACTCAGAAACGGCACTGAAAACTGACAGAATAAGTGAATTGTTGTGGACGAAGATGCACCATTGAAACTTGTCTGTTACTGGAAGCATGTCCAACATATTTTTTCTGGAATATATTCATTGCACCTTACCTAATTACTGATTATTATGAATACACTGGATTTTCCTGTTTATGTGTATTGTGAATTGTTGTAGACTTACAGTGTGGTAATTATGTATATGTTTGTGATTATGAACATACATAAGTGTTATCAATCAAAGAAGTATTAGCTGTTGCTGGAGTTCTTGTTGTATAGTACTATGTGTTATTTAGTATATTTAGACTCAAGCATATTGAATGATACAAGCACGGTTTTCTCAATCCCCAAGTGGGGGCAGGGATCCACCGGTTTAGAGGCCCTCCTCCCGCTTCAGGGTCATCAGAAAGTGGGGGGAGGGGTGGAAAATGTCTGCTGGGCATTCCATGATTCCCTATAAAGACTTACCGTATTTTTCGGACCATAAGACGCACTTCCCCCCCCCCCAAAAAAGTGTGTGGGGGGGAAAGTGTGTGCGTCTTATGGAGCGAAGGTACGTACCTTCCTGGGGGGGAGATGATCCACTGCCTCTGCCTCCGATCCGGTGCTTCCCCCGCGCCTCCCTGCCTGGCTCCATCTTCTTGCAGCAAGCGCTGGGATCGCTCCACGTGGCCCCACCGCAAACCCAGTGCTTCGCGAGCGCCGGCTGCGGAGGGGGCAGCGTGCTTTCTCCTTGCCTGTGTGCCTGGCTCCACCTCTGATGCTTAAAGCAAGCGCTGGGATCGCTCCCTCCGCCCTCCAATCCCAGCGCTTGCTTTAAGCATCACAGATGAAGCCAGGCACACAGGCAAGGAGGAAGCACCCGCCCCCTCCGCAAACCCAGCGCTTTGCGAGTGCTGGCTGTGGAGAGGGCAGCGTGCTTCCTCCTTGTCTGTCTGCCTGGCTCCACCTCTGACGCTTAAAGCAAACGCTGGGATCGGAGGGTGGAGTTTGTCATAATTATCTGTTTTTACATTACTACACTTATTTGATATAACAACACTTTGATTCTTTGATTCTTTTTTCATACAAAAACCCTGATCTATGCTGGAAGGATTGAATTTGTTCCATTGTCATATTCTTTGTCAGAAATTTTGTTTTATGATAATTTAATCCTGCCCAGTTACCAATTTTTTAAATCTTATTTATAAAACAGTCTATTGAGTCCATCGGTTGCTCTATTATAAAGACTAAGTCATCTGCAAAAGCTCTAAGTTTGTATTGTTCATCTTCCACAGCTCTCTTTATACTTGTATCTTCCCTTATTTGATTATTCAGTACTTCTAGAGATAAAATAAAAAGTAGAGGTGACAAAGGACAGCCTTGTCTCGTACCTTTTTGAATATTAATTACATCAACATATAGGCGGCTCTGTCTACTTCCAGTTGCAAGAGTCTAGAATCGTGAATATTCTGTTCTTTTTCCAGAGTTCCACCTTTTGGACATTCTCTGTCACCTGACCATCTAGTACTTTTAAGGCTTTGCTGGTCTCTGTCTGTCTGCTATTCCCCAGAAGCTCTTGTTTAATCTCTGCCATCTGTTCACCAATGTTGTCTACTTTACTAGTCAGCTGTGTTATAGCCGTCATTAAGGCGTTTTGCATTTCTTTCATAACTCCCTGCATGCTCGTAAATTTCCCTGGCCCCGTTGGAGCGTTGGGCGAAGGAAATGGTGGCTTTCCTTCTCTGTTATCTTTTTTTTTTTTACTGTTTCTTTGAAATCAATCCCATCTTTATTTTCCATTCTTATTAGAGTAGGCACACTCATAACCACAAATTCAATAAGTGCCTCTTCAACGTTTGTTTTGAAACTCTATATGTTCCTGTTTATAACAGATAAGCTAATCTCCACCAAGCAATACGCTTATTGTGAAGTAGTTTTTTAAAAAAAACCTTCTAACTTCTATCAACAATTTGTGGTAGCCAAAACAATGCTAAGAATAATAATAAAATTTTTTAGCCAACCACACTAGATAGTCAATAAACAAAACAATTCAGTTCACTATAACAACAATTCACTATTACAAGTCCTCTAGCAATGCTGATTCATTTGCAATCCAATCACGATGTCTTTCAAATAACTCCAAATTTCAGAAACTTCAAGATATAAATTTGTAATCCAGGGCTAAATGCCCTATTTATAATCCAAGAGTGAGATCCAAGATTGAAAAATAAGCCAATAATCCAAACCAAAGAAAAAAAAATCAGGCACTCCCAAAAATAAAGGCAAAATTTAGTAGAAAATAGGAAAAAGTTCCCCTATTTAATGATACAAAAAAAAAAAACCATTAAAAAGAAAGGTGCTTAGGAAAAAAGGAATCCCAAATAATTTTTTTTTAAACCATGTCAAAAAATCCTCCAGCCACTAATAAGAAGGCAAAGAAAAAATAAAAACAAATTTAAAAGGTTATATCCATATCATCCAACAAAAATAGATAAAAATCCACTTTGAAAATTTATAGTTATTCTTATTACAGCCAGAGATCCTTCTATATCTTATAAGTCAATATCAGGTACCCACCAGCCTTTGGAAATTAATTAAAATTCTTATAAATTTATTCAGAGCACTTCAATTCAAGCTTCAAAGTGTTTTTAAGCCAGCTGTCTTTCACATCCATATACACTTGCAAGCAAGCATCTTTCCCAAAATCCAAAACATTTTTCTCCCCCAAAGAAGGTTTAAAGCAAATCAATTAAATTCAGCCATCAAGTCACTTGCAAAACTAAAAGTTGGTGTGGTCTCCTCATGCAGGTATTTTCAGTGTTATCAGGTTAGGCAAAAACTTCTATAAGCCTTGAGAAAGAATGAGGGAGAGTCCCCCCGCCCCCACTTCTCAGTCTTTAGCTCCACTTGAAATCTGCTTCACTCCTGATTCTCCTTTTTCCTGCTTGTCAGAGAAGTTACCATTCAAGAAAATAGTATAGGGGGAAAAACACAGTAGTAGAATCTTGATATTAAAGGCTTTTAAGGTCCAAAATGTAGAGTGCTGAAGAAGAAAAGAAGAAGCCGGTGGCTGATGAGGCAAGAGACAAGTGGGATCGGGGAGCAGCCGCCTCCGCTGACACCCCCGATCTACTGCTCAAGCCCCCTGGAACCCTTCCTGGGCCCCAGAATCAAGTCGTCCTTCGGGGGTGACCCCTCTTCGGACCAATTTGAAAGCGGCTCTGGACACATCGGTCTGAGCTGCTTCCAGCCACATGTCGCCAAAACTGGAAATTCCTCAGTGTCACTTTTCTCACTGGTCGGCGGCCGGGGGGGGGGCTCTTTGAAAGAGCCCCGAGCCAAGAGCCAGCACTTTACCAGGTGGGTGGGAGGGAGGGGGGCACCGCGGAGGAGGGCGGGGTTTAACAGAGTGGTGAGATCGGGGCCACCAAAGCAGAGAGAGTGGGGCTGTGAGAGCGGTGGGGTGAGGGGGAGAGCAATGAGGAGTCATATAGCTGGAGGGGGGGCTGGGTGGAGGGGCTTAGACTCCCCTCCCCACCCCCCGTGGCTACGGACCTGCCCTGACTGAGAGGACAAGCCCCTCACTCCCTCCCAGCTGGCTAGCCAGCTGGCCTTTGGGGTGGCATCCTGTGCTGCACTCAGGGGCTGCATGAAGAGTCTGTCGGTGGCAGAGCAGAGGAGGGCATCTAGAAGTCCCTCCCCAGTGCCAAACCATGGCCAGCAAAAGGAAGAGACCTTGCCCTCCTGCAAGGCTTGCAGCCTCAGCCTCTCACTTTCTCAGAGGTGCTGCCCGATGGGACACAAAACTCCTCGCCCTCCAATGGGGCAGCAGGGATGGGTGGGGAGAAGCAGTTTCAGCTACTGGAGTCCCTCCTGCTTGGTGCCCTCCTGGGGGATGCCTGTCCACCAGCAAGCCACGCTCCCGCACTTGGAAGGCACCTGCTGCTTCAGGGCCTATGTGACGGAATTGGCCCGATTCTGCCTTCAGACCCAGTCCCGTCAACTCCCTTTTGAGTTGCCAACTCCTGGAGAGAGCTAATTTTCTTCCTGCCACTTGGGCACGCTGCCACCACCTGTTCAATTTAGGGGTTCCTGATTGAGAGGAACAGGACTCCCAAGCCCCCTTGCTAGTTCTGTGGTCTCAAGGACCTCTGCCAATCCAGCACCTGGTTAACACAGAGAGACCACAGTCCTTCTTTGGGAGATCCCTGACGGACTGGCACCCTTGCCAACTGTATGCCTTCCCTGGACTCCCCTCTAACAGTAGTGTGGTCTAAGGCAGTTGGGGAACCTTGGTGATACAGAGGGACTGCCTTTTAAACAAACCAAACATTTATTTAAAACATACAACTATTTACAGGCATTTTTTTTTAAAGGTGAACAGAAGTAATAAATGAAAGTAGGGACAAACGCTCCTTCTTTCTGTAATATATAACTTGCCCTAACCATACCTTCCAAGACTATATTCCAACTCAAACTTCAAGACTGTTGCCAGAATCACTCACTGAATTGAACTGCCGGTTTCCCTCTCAAAATCTCTCATATCCAGCCCAGTTACCGCCCAGGAACTGGTTAACCTCTCTTGCAGCATTCTGGGAGGCAGGCCTCAAGGACTTCCTGTCTCTCTAGGAGCCCCCCCTCCCCCAGAATTGCTGGTTCCAGACAGGAGGGAGAGGGCAGGAGGAGACCAGGTCGAAGCCTGCCTCAAGTTTGACAGCCTCTTCCTGCTAGGGTTGCCAATCCCCAGGTGGGGGCAGGGGATCCCCCGGTTTGGAGGCCCTCCCCCCGCTTCAGGGTCGTCAGAAAGCGGGGGAAGGGGAGGGAAATGTCTGCTGGGAACTCTCTTATTCCCTATGGAGATTTATTCCCATAGAAAATCATGGAGAATTGATCCGTGGGTATCTGGGGCTCTGGGGGGGGGCTGTTTTTTGAGGTAGAGGCACCAAATTTTCAGTATAGCATCTAGTACCTCTCCCCAAAATACCCCCCAAATTTCAAAACGATTGGACAATGGGGTCCAATTCTATGAGCCCCAAAAGAAGGTGCCCCTATCCTTCATTATTTTCTATGGAAGGAAGGCATTGAAAAGGTGTGCCGTCCCTTTAAATGTGATGGCCAGAACTCCCTATGGAGTTCAATTATGCTTGTCACAGCCTTGATCTTGGCTCCACCCCTAATGTCTCCTGGCTCCACCCCCAAAGTCCCCAGATATTTCTTGAATTGGACTTGGCAACCCTACTTCCTGCCAACTCCCAGATAAACATAGCCTAAAATGGCGTTTCTCCACAGCCTCCTTGGGAGCTCCTCACCGTGTAGCCTTTGGGACAGTCAGGGGTAGGCCTCTGCAGGACCCTGGGAGGAGGGCCGCCCTTCCTCCATGGCCCAAGGGACTCCCCCCAGAGGCAGCTGGAGTGGATATAGTGGCAGCAATTGACTGCAAACGGCTTCTCTGTGTTCCAAGCTGCAGCAGCTCAGCTGCCTCCCCAGGTTCAGAGCAGTGGTGATGAGCAGTGGGGGACATATTAGAGGAGCCATACAGAGGGAATGGGGGTTTGATTGAAGGGGCCTGGACCCCTGAGGACCCCCCATAGGTACGGGTCTGTTTCAGAGCGGAGCCTGGGACAGAGTGGGCTAGGGAAGGGAGGGGATCTTAGTAGGGTATAACCTTTCCAAAGCAGCTATTTTCTCCAGGAGAAGTGGAATGAATGTTTTAAATAAATAAATAATAAACAAGTGATTTATGTAGTCTGGAGATAAACTGTAATTCCAGGAGGTTTCCAGCCCACACTGGGATGTTTGTAACCCTGTATCCCACGGGTGTCAAACTCATTTGTTAGGAGGGCCAGACTTTGTGGGGCCAAGCCATGCATGTCATAAAATGTGATCTGAGGTAGCAAAAATATAAACTTTATAAAGGACACAAACAAACACTAAAGATACTATGTTTTAACTTAAAATACAAACATGCTTAGAACTCTTGCAATATCTTGTCTAAAATGGAAAGGTGGGAGGTCTTAAACAGAGGCTGGATGGCCTTCTGACAGCAGTGCAGATTCTGTGAATTTGGTGGTGGGGGTGGTTTTTGTGGATTTCCTGCATTGTGCAGGGGGTTGGACTAGATGACCCATAGAACGCTATGATTTTATGAGAATAGTGGGATTTGGCAATGCAATTTTTAAAATAAAGCATTAAAAAAAGCACAAAGATCACAACAGAAACTAAAAAATATAAAATGTTCTGAGTCTGGGGAAACATGAAAGTAGAGGAATAGTGGGATTGATGCTTTGAGCCTTGGGAAACAATGAAATGGCATTGCAAGCTTCTCCCCCCACCCCGGAGTCTACTCAGATTAGCAATGGATCTCTAGTGTAATATCCCCTTCTGGCTGTGGGTTCCCAGGTTACAGTACTCACTAGGTCAGGTCCATTCAGCAGAGACAAGCTGGCTCAAAGGATCAATCCTTTATTTGCAAGTACACAACTCCAGAAAGTGAGAGCTTCAGCTGGCTATAGGAACATGGAAAGTGAAACCGATCTCCACTCCACTGAAACACATTGCAGCACAGACAAGGAAAACATGCAATGGCTCGCATCTCAGCAAGAAACGCAGAATATAAATGAAGCATCCTGTGAATGAAGCTGAGAGAGCTCTTTCAAGATCTACTCTTGAGAGAGCAGCTCTTTCAAGAACTGCGACTGACCAAAAATCACTCAGCAGGTGCATGTGGAGGAATGGGGAATCAAGCCCGGTTCTCCCAGAAACAAAAACACGCGCACTGCATGGTTAATGCCCAAGAATATGATCATTTGCACTCTACGGACACTGACGCACTTTAACAATAAGAACATTGCACTTTACGGCCATCGTCGCTTTAAAAATAACATTTTTATTTAATTTTTAAGCTCCTTTAACTCTAATGGATTTTAACTGCCAATACTATTAGAATTGGATAACTATCTATTTATTGGTTATTTAAATGAATTGTTTATTGATTAGCTAATTGGAGGACACATATTTATGGCAAAATAATTAGAGAAGAGATATTGGTTGGGGGAAGGTTTTTATTTAAGGAGCCAATGGAGTTAATTAATTAATCATCGTTGGCTAATGAACTAGAGGTTGATTTGGAGAGGGATTTAAATAGTTATTTAACTATTAGATATATTGGCAGGTAGTTTATTGAAAAATCGGTTGGAGTCAGGAGGGCTGAGGAGGGAATAGGTACAGCTATTCTGCCAGTCTGAAGGGCTGGTGGGCACCAGCAGGAAATGACTGGCCTGGGGATTCCTGTACTCCTGGGGAGGGGAAGGTATGACGGTGGGAACAGGCAGAATTATAAGGGAAGGAGGCTGAGACATGATAGTGCTTGACCACCTTCCAGCCTGCGTCCCATCCCGACGGTGACAGGTAGTGGGGCCAGGCGAAACTACTCACCTCCATCACTGGTGTTATGTAATGCCAGGTCCATTAATAATAAGACCTCCACCCTTCGGGAATTCCTGCTCGAGCAGGACATGGACCTGGCATGCGTGACCGAGACCTGGGTGCGTGATGGGGAGACCGTAGCTCTCTCCCAGATGGCCCCCCCAGGATACTCGGTCTTTCACCAGTCGCGGACTAGCGGGTGAGGGGTGGCACTATTCATACGAGAAGCTTACTCCAAACTGGGGGACCCCTGCCCAACTGGAGGTTGGCAACCCTAGCCACCACAGGTCTAATGAAAGAATTCATGTATTACAAACATGTAGAGTCACTGTTCACTTACAATGCCAAACTTTAATTTGGCATAACATAACAAGGTCATTTCTACACAGGTTATTTGCCCCAGATTCAATCCTGTCAGGAAGCAGGGTTTTTCTCAACACAGCACAATGATGCAATTGTGCATCTGTGAAGGGGATCTGAGAGGTATTCCAAGAATGGGTGGAGATGTCCCTGGCATGATGACATCATGCAGAAGTGACATCAGCAGTGATGTAATGCAATGATGCTCTACTTCTTTGGCAAACTCTAAAGTAAAAATGGGCTCAAACCATAGAATTTTGCCCCAAAAGCAGAGCTTCACTGAACATAAGAGAAAACATAAGAGAAGCCATGTTGCATCAGGCCAATGGCCCATCCAGTCCAACACTCTGTGTCACACAGTGGCCAAAAAAATCAGGTGCCATCAGGAGGTCCATCAGGACACTAGAAGCTCTCCCACTGTACCTCCCTCAAGCAGCAAGAATGCAGAGCAACACTGCCCCAGACAAAGAGTTCCAATAACACGCTGTGACTTGTGACGGAACCAGCCCGATTCTGCCTTCAGACCCGTTCCCGTCAACTCCCATTTGAGTTGTCAACTCCTGAAGGGAACTTATCTTCTTCCCACCACTAGGGCATGCTGCCACCATCTGTTCAATTTAGGGGTTCCTGACCGAGAGGAACAGGACTCAAAATCCCCCCATCCTGCCAGTTCCAAGGCCTGGCCTCAAGGTCCTCTGTCAACCCAGCACCTGGTTAACACAGAGACCACAGTCCTTCTTTGGGAGACCCCTGGAGGATTGACACCCTTGCCAAGTGTGTGCCTTCCCTCCCCCCTTCCCTGGGCTCCCCTCTTTCAGTAGCGTGGTCTAAAGCAGTTGGGGAACCTTGATGGTACAGAGGGACTACCTTTTCAAACAGACAAAATATTTAAAATTTATAACTATATACAGGCATTATAAAAGAGTGAACAGAATAAATAAATCAAACTAGGGAAAAATGCTCCTTCTTTCCCTACTATACAACTGGCCCTGACCATACCATCCAGAACCAACTCACCAGACTCCAAGACTTAAATCAAACTCCTTTTCCCTCCCAAAATCTATAATATAAAACCCCAACTCCCGCCCAGGAACTGGTTTTCCCTCCTTCAGCCTTCTGGGAGACTTCCTGTCTCTCTCTAGGAGGCCTCCTCAGAAGTGCTGCTTCCAGACAGGAGGGGAGGGGGAAAGAGGAATAGACTAGGCCACAGCCTTGCCTAAAGTTTTATAGACTCCTCTAGACAAACAACAGCTAAAATGGCGTTTTTCGACATGGCTAATAGCCACTGGTGCAACAACGTCCCTTTTGTGTGATGTCAAGGATGTAGCTTTTCAGGGCAGGAAGAAGGCCTGAAAACCAGGGGGATCCCCCACCTAGACCAGGTTCCTGGCATTCCTAAACAGGCCTCAGACTTGTATGCTTCCTTCTCATGCATGCCAGTTGAGCACAAATTATAGTTGCACTTATCTTTCACACCAGGACTGCAAGTCACAATTTGAAGCTGTATGTCACTCTTTGTTAGGGTTGCCAACCTCAAGGTGCCACCTGAAGATCTCCCACTATTACAATTAATCTCCAGACTAAAGATCGGTTTCCTTGGAGGAAATGGCTGCTGTGAAGCTTGGATTTATAGCATTATACCCTGCCACATGTACTCCCCTCTCCAAACCCCGCACCCCAGGCTTCACCTCCCAAATCTCCAGGTATTTATCAACCCAGAGCTGGCACCCCTACTCCTTGTTGAATCAGTGCTGCTAAAGAAGAAGAAGAATTGCAGATTTATACCCTGCCCTTCTCTCTGAATCAGAGACTCAGAGCGGCTTACAATCTCCTATATCTTCTCCCCACACAACAGACACACTGTGAGGTGGGTGGGGCTGAAAGGGCTCTCACAGCAGCTGCCCATTCAAGGACAACCTCTGTCAGGGCTATGGCTGACCCAAGGCCATGCTAGCAGGTGCAAGTGGAGGAGTGGGGAATCAAACCCAATTCTCCCAGATAAGAATCCGCACACTTAACCACTACACCAAACTGGCTCTCTCTGTGCTTTAACACAACATGAAATTGATTTCAATCTGAAATGGCTTTATACATGCAGCTTTCTCTGTCACTTATGTACAAATCAGTCTCCAAGCTGAACATTTGAAGGAGGGAGTGTACAAATTTGTTCTGATGCACACAATTTGGCTGCTGCATGAGCCCTTTGTAGATACTACAGTGCATTCTGTTCATACAAACAATGGGTGGGAAAGCCACATGTCGCCCAATTCACACAATATTGCAGTCTTACCATTCACAATCCCCCAAAACATGATTGCTGGACTCCCAGCCTTCAGTCAGTGGAATGGCATGGAACAGCTACAGAGGTCTACAGCGGCTGCATGAAAATTGATCCCCTCACAGCTACATTCATATGGTGACATCAGCCCTGATTACAGAAGTGCTTCTGAGCTCAACAAGGTATGGGACCTCATAACTCAAAGTACCACAATTTTATTTACCTCAGCTCAGTAGCATCCACCATATGAATCATTCTGACAGTGAAGCAGAGAAATAACGAGGTCCGCACACATTACTGGTATGAAACGAGGTTTACTTTTGGCACCAAGAGCAAAACTTAGTCGACCATGGGCCCCCAAAATGACTAAGTTCCAATCATTCTACATACAGACCGTTTTATTCACACAGACACCCAACAGCACAAGCACACAGACTTATCCGATTCAATATTCCCCACCCCCTTGTAACTCTTTCTAGTACTTTTCCATTCCATGCTTTATCAGCTCCAGTAAGAAGCTTTTGTTAAGGGGAGAGAGGTCTTTCTTACCTTACAAAGCCAGGTTTGTCTGTTCTAAGAGACATTCAAATTTAAAAGATTTTTCTTGGGGGGAGGTTTAGGGACAAAGAAGCCTTGCCTGCCCTTGTGGAATTACCATTCTCTGACATTCCCCCAAATTCTGGCTTTTAAGTTTCCCATGGCAGCAGACGTTTAGACAAGACACTTTAAGGGAAAACAGAAAACAGGAGCTTCCAGTAAGGAGTCTGGCAGCCAGGGAGCCCTGGGGGTTTTCACTCCCTCTCTCTCATGACCCAGTGAGGTCGCCCTACTGTAGGCTTCCCAAACCTCCCGCCCTGGCGGGGGACCCCAGGATTTTCACCCTCTTCCCCCACTCCCCCCAAAAATGGAAGCGGGGGGAGAGGGGGGAAACGGCGCTGAGCCGCCGGATCCTGGAGCCGACGAGGCCGCCGCGCCGCTGCCGCCCCCTCCCCGCCCACCGCAGTTTCTCCTCCAAGATGGGCCCAGGCTGAGCCCATCTCGGAGGAGCAGCCAAGAGATGGCAGCAGCGCAGGGGAGGGTGAGGCAGGCCAGGAGCATGGCGAGCTGCAAATCCGGGCCCTTCTAGGACCCGGACTTGCGGCTCGCCACGCCCCCGGCTCGCCTCCACCCCCCCACCTCCGCTTCCACCCCAGAGGCGGAGCGGGCGAGGCGGCAGCGGCGCGGCGGCCACTTCTCCGCTCGCCGTGGCTGCTCTTCCGAGATGGACTCAGGCTGAGCCCATCTCGGAGGAGCAGCATGGCGAGCGGAGAAGAGGCCGCCGCTGCCGCCTCTGCTCCGCTCCGTGGCTGCTCTTCCGAGATGGGCTCAGGCTGAGCCCATCTCGGAGGAGCAGCATGGCGAGCGGAGAAGAGGCCGCCGTGCCACTGCCGCCTCTGCTCCGCTCCGTGGCTGCTTTTCCGAGATGGGCTCAGCCTAAGCCCATCTCGGAGGAGCAGCACGGCGAGCGGAGAAGAGGCCGCCGCGCCGCTGCCGCCTGTGCTCCGCTCCGTGGCTGCTCTTCCGAGATGGGCTCAGGCTGAGCCCATCTCGGAGGAGCAGCACGGCAAGCGGAGAAGAGGCTGCGGGGCGATTCGCCATGCTCCCCGGCGCCATTTCCGCCCCTCCCCCTAGCTCCACCCTCGTGTTTCCTGGCTCCACCCCCAAAGTCTCCTGGCTCCACCCCCAAAGTCCCCAGATATTTCTGGGGTTCGATTTGGCAACCCTACCCTACTGGGAACTGCACAAGAGAAAATCCCTCTCACTTAGAGGCTTCATCTCCTCTCATTCACACACACCACAGAAATCCTCCCAGATCCTAGCTTCTGTGTTTCAGCTCCAAAGCAGAGCCTAATAGACAGAGCTTAAGGGGTGATCAGACCCTTCTTCTCTCCTAAGGAGAGGTAATCAGAATTCCCAGACAGTTCATACTCACAATCCTGAAGATCTTCCAATTCCCTGCACATGTTGGTTCAACCAGGCGTGGGATCTTGGTTGGAAGACCAGGCACCTTCTCCCACCGGAGCAGAGAGAGCCGGACTTGATAAAAAATGTGACCGTGGCGCCTAGTCCGGTCTTCCCGCCACAAGGGTGGAAGGCAGATGACTATACAACCAACCAAGGGAAAGGAAATATCCTAACCCTGTTCGTTTCCCATTGGTCAATGCACCAAAATGAAGCAGAGAATTAACGAGGTCTGCACACATTACTGGTATGAAACAAGGTTTACTTTTGGCACCAAGAGCAGAACTTAGTTAGAAATGACTAAGTTCCAATCATTCTACATACAGACTGTTTTATTCACACAGGCACCCAACAGCGCAAGCACACAGGCTTATCTGATTCAATATTCCCCACCCCCTTGTAACTCTTTCTAGTACTTTTCCATTCCTCCTGTCTCCATGCTGTATCAGCTCCAGCAAGAAGCTTCTCTGAAGCCCCTTTGTTATCTAATACACATCTGTGCTTCACACACACACCGAAGGCTGTCTGTGCTTCTAATGAAGAGTTGCATCAGACATCCTAGTTCTGAAGGCAGAAGCATGCTTTTATTCATTATCATAGGGGCATTCGTTAATTATTCAGGTGTCCCTCTTCAACAGCAGTTCTAAGCAGGTCCAGAATCCTGCTATTTTATAGGACTTACTCCCCGGAAAAAGCTTTTAGAACTGCTGTTAATGGATTGAAGCAACAACAATAAAAATATTCCGCACCCCCCCATGTATTAAGAACCCAGGGCAGCAAGAATTTTCTCCAAATGCACAATCAAATAAACCACAGAAATTACTTTCATTTTGCACTACTTGCTTAAAAGCATTCAATTTGCTTTGTTTTTCTACCTTCCTGAACTGCAAAACCTTTGGTACTAAACACTGCTTTGAAACATATGTTGAAGCGAAATGTATTCTTGAGAATGATTATTAAACAGCCAACTGGAACAAGAAGCGAACTCCACTACTTGTGATCTTACACTTTAAAAATTAGGCCTGAAACACTCCAACCACACCATCTGTTTTAATATTAGAAGTAGAAACACAAGAATACTGAAGAAAAAGAGCACAGTTAAGCAATGTAGGTATGGCGCTTTTTTGTAGAAAAAGCCCAGCAGGATCTCATTACCATATTAGGCCACACACCCTGATATTACCAGAAGTGCAATCATTCTGCCACTAATGATTCGTAGCAGTAGAGAAAACAAACAGAATAAGGAGAGTGTAAGTAACTTTGTGAGCAGATCGGTGTTATGCATCAACAGCCCTCACCCCCATCCCAACACATGTTCACTAGCAATACACTTTATTGGGATAGAACTCTTTCTCCTTCCTTCTTCCCTTCCTTACCAGCACTTTACGCCTACTCTAACCGAAGAAGCCAGGGAAGGAAGGAGCCCGTAGTTGCCTTCCAGGGGTATTTTTGAGCTAGAGTGCTGGCGAAGTCAGCCAGAACTGCATTCCTGTGCGTTCCTGCTCAAAAAAAGCCCTGAATGTAGGCAACAACAGATTAAAAACCACCTCCAGTCAGGGTTGCTGACATCCATCTGCCAAAACCTTGTTGGTCTCTAAGGTGCTACTGGACTTGAATCTAGCTGTTCTACTGCAGACCAACACAACTACCTTCTGAAATCATTAAAACCTTCTGAAGATTAGAATAGAAGCTCTCCTACAGAGGTTCAAGCAGCTATCATAGAGGCTTAGTTCTTTGCTGTTGATGGCTAAATATTTTAGGCATGCAGGCAATCATTTCAGATAGAAGAGAGATTAGTTTATTGCTATATGAAAAGTATGCAGCAGAAAAGCATACTTTTGAAAAGGTAAACATTCGTTTTAAAGTAGAGTTGCCAGCCCCCAGATGCCAGCAGGGGTTCCCCCACTTTTGAGGGCTCTGATCCTGTTGTGTCCTAGGTTCAAATGGAGAACTGTTACTTTTGGAGGGAACTGTTACTTTTGGAGGGAAGCTGAACAAGCCAAGCTTGTACTCCACACCAGGGTTCCAGAGAAGGCCTAAGCGTGCCCAATCAAGGGAAGGATTGAAACATAAGTAGCCAATCAACATCTAGGCTCATACTGTACCCTGATAGGCCCTTAGGCCTCTGTAAATAGCCAATCCATGTACATAGTTAAGGTCCAATCAGATGGGGGCAAGAATTGTATAAAGGAGCGGGAGGTTTGAATAGAGCTCAGTCTGTGTTGGTGTTCCTGAAGTAAAGCTTGCTGAAATCAGTCTCCGACTCTGGTCTCTTACTGCGCCGACCCCAGTACTTTACACTGGCGACGAGGATGGGATGCCAGTAAGAACCAGAAACAGAACCAGGAACACGGAAAGGTGGCTAAATCCAAGCCATCTGGGTCCGCACCTCCGCTCTGCGCACACCCCATCTCGCAAGCCGCCCAGACACGCTGCCAAGAATGGAGGCTCCAGCCAGCCTCCTGCAGCCCTTTAGCATCGATCGCCCCGAGCTGTGGGACTCGTGGGTCGAAGGCTTCCAGTCATACCTGACCTTCCAGAAGATTACAGAGACTACCATGCAGAGAGCTCTGCTTATCAGTACGTGCGGCACGGAGACCGTGGACTTAGCCAGGGCTCTTCTCCAACCCAGGAAGCTCTCAGAGATGCCAGTGGACGACATCATCAGCGCTCTGGAGAAGTATTTCCAGCCCCAGCCAACCAAGCTCACTCGGCACTGGGACTTCCGACAAAGGACACAGAAGGCAGGCGAAACCACGATGGCGTTCTTGACAAGCCTGCGCCGGGTGGCAAGCCGATGCAGTTTCGCAGACCTCAACGAAGCCCTTCTCGACCAGTTTGTATGAGGCTTGAGGGACGAAAAACTAGTACAGAAACTCCTGTCCCTCTCCGAGTGCGACCTAACAAAGGCAATCGATGTGGCCACCAGCTGGGAGAAGGGCAGATCAGCAGGGCCACGGCTGACAAGACAGGCTGCGGCACACCAGATCAACCCTGAACCATCTACAGAGGACTCAGACGAGGACAAAGCTCTACAAACTGGCTATCGTTCAGCAGGAAGGAAGACCACCCATGCCCCACAGGGCATGAGACACAAGACACCACCTGCATGTGCAAGCTGCGGGGGCCAGCACGAGCGAAAGACCTGCCGATTCCGGAATGCCACCTGTCGACTCTGCAACAAGGAAGGCCACATCGCCTGTGCCTGCAGATCCACATCCTGAGCACGCGTCCCGCAAAGATCTGCGCACTCCGAAGGCCAGCCAGACTTCGAGACCGACGCTCTCCACGCCCACCTATACCCGGTAGAGTACCTACCCTCGCCAGTCAGGCCCTCCAAAATCCGGGTCAATGTAGGGATCGGGGGGGTGCCCTGCCAAATGGAGGTGGACTCTGGGTCAGCATCATCTATTATAGCGGCAGAGACATTTTTTAAAATCCCCACCAGGCTGAGGCCTCGTCTCAGGGACCCGGGGTTTACCTTAGTGGACTTCCAGAAGAATAAGGTGCCTATCTTGGGAGTGGGCCCGGTCCCAGTCCAATACAAGGGGTTCAAGGGCCAGCTACAAGTGCTAGTGGTCAAGAACCACCTTACAAACCTCTCTTGGGCCTCTTTGCATCAGACCGGCAGACCCCTCAGGTGTTGTCCCCACGGGTCCTCCGTTGGTCCATTTTTCTAGCCGGCTACACTTACACCCTAGTGCATCGCCCGGGCAAGGCAATGGGCCATGCTGACGCCCTGAGCCGCTTGCCCTTGCCTGATGTGGATCCCGATCCAGCCCCGGCTCATCAGATCCTACTGATGGACATGCTTCCGGACAGGCCATTGCTCGCCCGCGACGTTGCTGCCCGCTCCGCTCGTGACCCAGTCCTCTCCCGTGTCTTGGACTGGGTGGGGAGGGGGTGGCCCAAGGGCTCGACTGGGCCGGAATTTACTCCGTTTGCAGCCCGGAAAGACGAACTATCCACCCACAAAGGCTGCCTACTATGGGGCAACAGAGTCGTCATCCCCAAACCCTTGCAAGACCAAGTGCTTAGAGCCCTGCACGAGGCACACCCGGGCATAGTCCGCATGAAGGCTCTCGCACGGAGCTATGTCTGGTGGCCCGGCCTCGATGCAGAAATTGAGGCTTGGATTAAAAGGTGCCCGACATGCCAGGTGTCAAGGCCTGACCCCCCACGTGGCCCAGTGCAACCATGGGAATCCACCAAAACCCCCTGGTCAAGACTGCATATGGACTTTGCTGGCCCCTTCCATGGGCGGACTCTACTCATACTAGTGGATTCATACTCCAAGTGGTTTGGAGGTGGTCCAGGTGCCCTCGCCATCATCGCAGGCAACCAGCACGGCTCTGAGGGCCATCTTTGCAACCCACAGGTTGCCGGAGACCATCGTCACCGACAACGGCACAGCATTCACGTCCGCAGTGTTCCAGGACTTCTTAGCCAGGAACCTCATCAGGCACATTCGCTCTGCCCCGTTCCATCCAGCCACCAACGGCCAGGCAGAGCGGATGGTGCGCACGGCAAAATAGGCCTTGAACCGTCTGGGCCCCTCAGACTGGCCAAAAGACTTGGCGTGTTTCCTAATGGCCTACCGGACCACACCCACCGCCTCCACAGGTCACAGTCCAGCCGAACTCCTCATGGGGCGCCGCATCACCACCCTGCTGGACAAGCTGCACCCTGACCGAGCCCCAGACAGGCGACCGGCGCCGGAACACCTTAAAGCCCCCAGAGGATTCTACCCAGGTGAGACAGTGTGGGCACGGAACTATGCCACCACTGGCCCCGCCTGGCTCCCTGGAAAGGTGGACCACGTCACCGGACCGGTCTCCTATGCAGTGACCTTGGAGGGTGGACATCTCCTGAGGCGACACATCAACCAACTCCGTGGTCGCCTGCCTGCCGGGGAGCCAAGGTCAGAGGCTCCAGATCCGGACAACGTAAGTCCCCGTGAGCCTGACACAGAACAGGGTTCCGTGGAGCCCGCTTCGGCCCAGCAGGAGGTGACCCCCGACCGCGCAGCTGAACCCAGGTCTCCCGGGGCCGCCGTCCCAGATGTCTCCAGCTCTGCAGCCGCGGAACCACCAACCGAGTCGGAACACCCAGTCCCCTCGGAGCTCCGACGCTCGACACGAGACCGCCACCCTCCGGCATATCTCCAGGACTATGTCACCTGATAGCTGGAACTATGGGGGGGAGGGGTGTTGTGTCCTAGGTTCAAATGGAGAACTGTTACTTTTGGAGGGAACTGTTACTTTTGGAGGGAAGCTGAACAAGCCAAGCTTGTACTCCACACCAGGGTTCCAGAGAAGGCCTAAGCGTGCCCAATCAGGGGAAGGATTGAAACATAAGTAGTCAATCAACATCTAGGCTCATACTGTACCCTGATAGGCCCTTAGGCCTCTGTAAATAGCCAATCCATGTACATAGTTAAGGTCCAATCAGATGGGGGCAAGAATTGTATAAAGGAGCGGGAGGTTTGAATAGAGCTCAGTCTGTGTTGGTGTTCCTGAAGTAAAGCTTGCTGAAATCAGTCTCCGACTCTGGTCTCTTACTGCGCCGACCCCAGTACTTTACAGATCCGCTGCCTGTCAGCTGGCCACCCCAACTTTTGGGGCTCTAAACTGCTGCAAGCCAACCCCATAACTTCCAAGTGACATCATCATGCCAGGGACGCTGCACAGTGATGCTGTGGTTTGGGGCAAACTCTATGGTTTTAAGGGCAAAACCCTCAGAAGAGTTTTGCCCAAAAACCAGAGCATCACACATGACATCACTGATGTGATGTTGTCACTTCCTGGTGATGTCATCACATTGGGGATGTCATGGACAATATCCCACCCACCCCCAGAATGCCCCCGTCTCCCCGCCATGATAGTGAGGGGATCTACAACCCTATTCAAAAGCAAGACAAAAAAATCAGGTAAATTTTTTTCTTTTGACTATAAATCTGCTTTTAATCCTCTCTCATTTCTGTGAGTAATCACAGATGTAATTACTTGGGGGAATTCTGATGTAATTACTTTGACATCTGTTCTGTGGCAATGCTGATACTGACTGCTTTGGGTTCATTTGTCCATATGCATCATTTGGTACCATTCTTGGCCAGGTATGGTAATATTGAGAAGGCAGCAGCAGGAGGTAGCCAAAAGGGACATAATTTATCTTACAGCTATTCACCTGAGGACAACTACTATTCAAATGAACAATTGGGCAAATGTATGGGTAAATAATACTAACTGGAATTGCATATGCAGTACTAAAATGATGGAATTAAAGAAACTGAAGTTCTATGCTAAAACTGTGAAATGCAGAAAAAGGATGACAAGTCAACTGCTGTATAAGACTACTTTTTAAAAAATGTGCTGCCAAACTGCATTTAATTTTAATATTACAGTGCCCCTATAGAAATTCAAACCTTTAATTCAAACAGTTTGTACTCTAGCTAACAGGAAAGCACGTCCTGTTATACTCTAAATGACTTAAGGTTGCCAGGTCCAATTCAAGAAATATCTGGGGATTTTGGGGGTGGAGCCAGGAGCAAGGGAGTTCTGGCCATCACATTTAAAGGGATCGCAAGGGAGTTCTGGCCATCACATTTAAATGCCAAATTTTCATCATAGCATCCAGTGCCTCTCCTCAAAACATCTTCCAAGTTTCAAAAAGATTGGACTAGGGGGTCCAATTCTATGAGCCCCAAAAGAAGTTTCCCCTGTCCATTATTTCCAGTGGAGGGAAGGCATTTAAAAGGTGTGCAGTCCCTTTAAATGTGATGGCCAGAACTCCCTTTGGAGTTCAATTATGCTTGCCACAACCTTGCTCCTGGCTCTCCCCCCAATGTCTCCTGGCTCCACCCCCAAAGTCCCCAGATATTTCTTGAATTGGACTTGGCAACCCTAGTATGGACACTGATTCCCATAGGGTATAATGGAGAATTGATTCATGGGTATCTGGGGCTCTGGGGGGCTATTTTTTGAGGAAGATGCACCAAATTTTCAGCATAACATCCGATGCCTCTCCTCAAAACACCTCCAGGGTTTCAAAAGGATTGCACCAGGGGGTCCAGTTTTAGGAGCCCCAAAAGAAGGTGCCCCATCCTTCATTATTTCCAATGGAGGGAAGGCATTTAAAAAGTATGCGGTCCCTTTAAAATGTGATGGCCAGAACTCCCTTTGGAATTCGATTACACTTGACACAATCTTGCTCCTGGCTCCACCCTCAATGTCTCCTGGCTCCACTCCTGAAGTCCCCAGTATTCAAATATTTCTGAATTGGACCTGGCAACCCTATTGCACAATAAAGGTATATCTCTCATAATATCCCCTTTTGGCTGTGGGTTGCCAGGTCAGAGTACTCACTCAGGCACCAGTTCTCAGGTCCATTCAGCAGAGATAAGTGGGCTCAAACATCAGCCATTTATCTGCAAGGAGACAACTCCAACAACCAACATCTTCAGCTAACATACAAAACTGGTAAATGAAACAAGAGCTCCACCCAATAGGACCAAACTAAATCACACAGATATTAGGGGAGGAGCAGACCATTATATACATAAAGGTAAAAGTAGCCCCCTGAGCAAGCACCAGTCATTGCATCACAACATTTTCATGGCAGACTTTTTACAGGGTTGTTTGCCATTGCCTTCCCCAGTCATCTACGCTTTACCCCCAGCAAGCTGGGTACTCATTTTACCGACCCCGGAAGGATGGAAGGCTGAGTCAACCTTGAGCCAGTTTCCTGAACCCAACTTCCACAGGGATCGAACTCAGATTGTGAGCAGAGCTTGGACTAAAGTACTGCAGTTTACCACTCTGTGCCATGGAGCTCAGTTACATATATTACATTACATACATATTTACAATAAATATAATTCAGAGCACACATAACTCTCCAGAAATGGCACCTGGTTTTTTTTGTGACACAGAATGTTGGACTGGGTCGGCCATTAGCCTGATCCAACATGACTTCTCTTATGTTCTTAAATTTCTATCTATAACAAAATATGCAACATGTTGAAGACCCACATTGAAGGTCCAGATTCAAGCATCTATCTTATACTTCCCTTCTCTGCTTTGGTCTACAGCAGATGGACAATTACAGAGAAAGGAAGTTCCATGTTTCATGACACATCTTAATCCTATTTAGCTTCAATATGAGACATTTAAATGTCACTAATCTCTTGTAGACATGCTAACTGCAGTCACTTTATATCATAAATTCTGAAATACAGCTACTATTTAGAGGTCTATCATCCAGCCACACAGAAATATGCAATTATACAAACATCTTAATTGCATTAATGATCAGAAGGCACATTGGCACTGTCATTTAAGGAATTAAGTTATGGCTTGTAAGTTATGAAAAGGCAGGGCAAGATCAACTCTCCTTGTTTGAAAAGATAGTTAAAAACCAAGCTTTTCAGCAAAATGAAGGATTCTAAAACCTGAGTAATCCTCTTTAAGAAGACCCAAGACAGACGGCACACTGTACCTTTCCCTCCCAATGCTGAAATTTATTTTTAGATGTCTCTCCCCCCGCCCCTTCACCCCTCAAAGCAATCGTTCATTACAGCTCTTATACTAGACTCAATAAAGCTGGAAGTTGGGAGCTGTGCCCCCACCCCTATCCATGGATACAACTGTGCAAGCACTTGCTGCAGTGTCAGTGCTTCTCAACAGTTCAACACAGTTTTAATCCTGAAGAGGCAGAAGAACAAATGCCAGGTTAGTTTTGTGCTGAAAAGAACATAGATGGACAGCTTAGTACACATCCATACTACAACTATGCATAACCTAGCAGAGTGCACATACTATGAATTAGATGCAAAACAAAACAAGACATATATTGACAATATTGTAATACTACTATTGTTCCCAAAAGGATTGACAGTAGATCTTCTAGTTAAAACACAACTAGTAAATAGTCCAAAATTCCAATCACCATAATGTGTAGTCATCATAGCAGGACTCTGCATCACATCTGAGACTTTGAGTAATGAGAAGCCATTATCTTTCTGCAAAGATATCATGGAGACTGCACCCACAATTTTGCTTTTTCTTCAGGGTTACCTAAACAACAATAAAGATCCACACTGAGACAGCAAGAACACCCACAGATCTTGGCCTATTTAGCAGCTGATTCACTGTACCTCTCTCTGACAGGCAGGCTGCCTTCTTCAGTGCAGTGAAGGCTTAAAAATAGCCCATTTGTGGCTGAATGTCTCAGTGCTGATGCACAAGCAACTGCCACTTTTAATTCTTGAAAACTGCTCAAATAAAAGATGTGCATATACAATAACTGAACTCCCATATACACAGATTTAAAATGCACCCACAGCCATTCACCTTCCAGGACAAGCAGCAATTATACGTACTGTCCAAAATGATAACATATCATGTACCATTATTGTATCATTAACTCTGTCATTGAGAGATAGGGAATTGAATGATGAGAGGTCATGATATAAAGTACTCTGGGTTTCTAAGCAGTGAAGCTCAAACACAGGAGCTAATTTATGTATCCATTGTGCTTGCCTGGAAATAAAACAGGTTGCTACCATCAATCCCAAAAGACTGCTGAACATTAATTTTACTAAAGAAAAAACTGTTCAAGAATGAGTTGGTCTTTCTGCTCTTCAGTGCCAAGGTCACCGTTGATTTGAGTTAGCCATTTTACGGATGAGTCAAATTAAATTAGGCAGGAGAAAAGCTTTCAACATGCACGCTTGGCTTCTTCACCTAATGCCAACACATGCAATCTATGGCAGGATCAGTTTCATTCAAATAACCATACTCTGGAATTTTACATACCTACAGGAAATACTGTTACATTCTCCATTCTGCAAAAGTCTCTTTATTCCCATACCAGGAAATCAGATCAGTAAACAAAAAAGACAATGCAGCCACAGTTACAGAAGAACAGAACAGCACCAAACTGTAGATTAAAGTCGAGATACAATCTGTGTGCAGATGGTACAGTGTAATGATTAAGATCAAACTGTTGAAACTAGAGCCTCCAGATCATTTCTGAATTCACCCACATACGGTATTAAAAAGAGACCAAGACTGCCAATGTAGACCACACCTGTCTCAGGATGCTTGTCCTGGTTCTAACTTCACCTAGTTTAACCTTCCTCCTCAATCTGATGCAAAGTAACATTCATTTTTATCTCAGGAAGAGTTCTCAAGTCAGTCTTCCTTAGTTTCCTCTCTCCCTGGCATAAATTTGCAAGACCCTATTAGCTTCTGACAAGACATCCAGGACTTTCCCCCATTACAGCAACTTCTTGATTGCCTTGAAAACCATGTCAGGGTGGTGGACATTTGCCTGCTCGGCATCACTCATGGCTGACTCTGAGAGATTTGGTCTCTCCCGTCAATCCCTGAAGCCCTCTATTTGCTAGGTAAGTGGAGGCACAAGCTAGGAAAGGACCAGGAGTGGCCCTGGGGTATCATGAAATTTTCAAGAGTATGTCAAGTCCAGTATAAAAATTACAAAATCCATGCTCAAAATTATATCATAATAAGTGTGGGCCCGTGATACTTATGGGGGCGGAATCCAGCCTCCTTTTGTGACGGGCCCAGCACAACTCCTGGTTTGCAGTACTGCTGGTAGCATGCCCTGTGTGGCTCCCAGACTGTGAGGCAGCCGCCACCAGCCCTAGTTCAACTCCCCAGCATTGCCATACCACCACTGAGACCAGTGTGACACCCAGACTCCAATGATGACCTCTGGAGGTAAGGGCATTTTTTGCACTTGTGCAGAGAATGCTACTTTACATTTGGGAGAATTAAAAAAAAAACAGGTTGCTTACCTGTAACTGATGATCTTCGAGTGGTCATCTGTGCAGTCACACACATGGGTTTTCCACCTGGAAACGAACCCGACCTCGGAGAATTCAAAGCTAGCCTAGGTGTTTATTTTGGCACGCATTCCCTCTGGGTCTGGGGAGCAGGCATCCACTGCACATGCCTGGAATGAGGGGAAGGTGCTCCACACTCCCAGTTTCTTCTAACCGCTGTATAGAGAAAAATGGTAATAGAGTAGAGCATAAACCAGCAGCGGGGAAGGCTGGGCAGGCGTGTGTGACTGCACAGATGACCACTCGAAGATCATCAGTTACAGGTAAGCAACCTGTTTATCTTCATCATGGTCTCTGTGTAGTCTCATACATGGGTGACTGGTAAGCTGAAGTGTACGGAGGCGGGTGCTGGTTCTGTAATAGAAGAACACATATTAACCATGCATATAGGAAATAAGAAGTATTATACTTACAGGGCAAGAGACAGGAGGCGTCAGTCAAAAATGGAACGAAGTACAGCCTGCCTGAAGGATACGTCACACCAAGCACGAACATCTAAGGCGTAGTGCGTGGCAAATGTAGATGGAGAAGACCAGACTGCAGCGGCACATGTGTCCTCCATTGGTACACCTCTACAGAAGGCTGATGACGTGGAGATGGTTCGAGTGGAATGAGCTTGCAAGTGTTCAGGTACAGGCTGTTTAGCCAATTGGTAGCATAAGGCAATGGCAGCCACAATCCACTTTGAAAACCTCTGGGTAGAGATTTTGTGTCCCTGCTTATGAGTTCCGTAGGCCACAAAGAGTCTAGGGTCCTTACAGAAAGGACGTGTCCTTTCAATGTAGAAAGCAAGGGCTCTACGTACATCAAGATTGTGTGGGGTCCGTTGACCAGCATCCCTAGGTTTTTGAAAGAAGGAAGGGTGGTCGACTTCCCCAGGTGATACGGTGAGACGACTTTCGGTAGAAAAGCAGGGTCAGGGAGTAGAATCACTCTGTCATGGTGGAAGACAGTGTATGGAGGATCTGTCCAAAAAGCACAAACGTCACTGACTCTCCTGCCAGATGTGAGTGCCACCAACAACGTCGTCTTCCATGACAAGAGATGCAGCGGAATGGATGCCATCGGCTCAAAGGGGGGTTTCATTAGTTGGCTCAGAACAAGAGATAAGCTCCATGTGGGTTTCAGTTGGCAGATTGGAGGTTGAAGGTGTAAAATGCCCTTTAGGAAGGGTTTTGTTGCGAAATGGGAGAAGACAGTGCGTCCTTCAATGTGTGGATGAAAGGCTGAGATAGCGGCCAAGTGAACCCTTAGAGAGGAGTAGGTCAGACCTGAGTTTGACAAGGACAAGGTGTAGGTCAGAATCTGAGCTATAGAGGATAATTCAGGAAGAAAGTCGTGTAGAGCAGCGTACGCTGAGAAGCGCTTCCACTTTTGAGAGTAGGATTTTCTAGTGAAAGGTTTTCTGGCATTAAGCAAGACATGTCTGACTTCTGAGGGAAAATTTAAAAACTGATTCTCCAGGCAGTCAGTTGCAGAAGTCCCAGGTCATGGCACAGTATTTTTCTGTCCTGTTGAGAGATCAGATCTTGAACTTGGGGGAAACAATGAAACATACTGTTTGAGAGAAGGAGGAGGGTGGTGAATCATGGTTGGCAGGGCCACCAGGGATCCAGTTGGATTTTCCGCAGCGTTCTCGTTATCAGTGGGATAGGAGGGAACAGGTAGTGTAGTGGTCCGGACCACGAGTGGAGGAAGGCATTTCCCGCGGATTGCATGGATGGAGGGCCTCGAGTGTAGAAATGTGGGCATTGAGCATTGTCCAGAGAGGCAAAGACATCTATGGCCGGAACCCCGAACATCCTGAAGACTGCCCGAAGATAATGGCAGTTGAGGGTCCATTCGTGGTCATTCACGAGGTGACGACTTATTGTGTCTGCCTGAACATTTTGGATTCCCGGCAAATGTACGGCTGTTAGGAATACGTTGTGAGCAATGCTCCGATGCCAGAGGGATAAGGCTCGCCTGCAGAGGCAGACAGAAGCAGTGCCTTCCTGACGGTTGATATAAAATACAGTTGCCATGTTGTCCGAGGTGACCTGGATGTACTGACCGTGAAGGGATGGTAGGAATGACTTGAGTGCTCTGTGGACCTCCAAGAGTTCCAGACAGTTGATATGAAGAGATTTCTCACAGGCTGTCCTTGCACCGTTAGTGTCCCGAAGTGGGCTCCCCAACCCCACCTCAAGGCATCGGTCATGACAATGGCTGACGGGGGTGACCGTATGAATGGCATTCCAGTCAGAAGATGATGTTCCATCTTCCACCATTCCAAAGTTGGAAGAATGTGGTGTGGAACGGTGAGTAGAGTCATTTGGTGTTGTCGATGTGGGCGGAACATCCGGACGAACCATAATTGCAGAGGACACATGTGGAGTCTCACAAAACACAGGACAGAAGTTGAGGCCGCCATAAGTCCCAGCATACGTTGAAAGATGAAGGCTGCTTGGGTAGGGTGCAATATGATGGCAGCAGCCAGAGATTGAATGTGATGGACCCTGTCTGCAGGGAGGTAGGCCTTGTGGGATACTGTTGATAGGCGTGCACCTATGAACTGAATGTCCTGTGTAGGGATCAGATTGGACTTTGTCAGGTTGACCTGAAGACCCAATGAAGACAGGAGAGACAGAGTGGTTGAGATGTCTTTTTGAAGTTGCTCTTTGGATTGGGCCACAATGAGCCAGTCGTTTATGTAAGGGTATATGGAATTTTTTTATTGACGGAGCATCGCCCCCACCACTGCCATGCACTTTGTGAAGACTCTTGGTGCAGTCAAAAGACCAAAGGGGAGGGAACGGAACTGGTAGTGTTGGTCCCCAACGGCGAACCTCAAGAATCTTCTGTAGTGATGGTTGATGGTAAGGTGGAAATAGGCGTCTTGAAGGTCTATCAACACCATCCAAACATGTTTTGGAATCAGTGGTGGGATAGACTGCAGGGTTATCATGCAGAATTTCTTGTATAGGATATGGTGATAGAACTTGCGGAGGTCCAGTATTGGACGTTGTCCCCCATCTCTCTTTGGAACCAGGAAGTATCGAGAATAGAACCCTGTGCAATGGAACTGCGGTGGGACTGGTTCTATGGCTGCCTTCTCCAGCAAGGTGGAGATCTCTTCCTGAAGAGGGAGGGATGGAAGAGGGCATATGAATTGGTGGAGCCTCGGAGGCGAGTCGAACTCTATGGTGTAGCCCCTGTAGATGATCGCCAGGACCCAGGAATCTGATGTTATGGGGCAGACTCGGAGGAAGGCAGCCGCTTGTCTCTTCGCTCCTACTAACGCTAAGTTGTTTTAATCTTTTAACTTTTATCTTGCCTTGATGGACGGAATTGTTTTTAAATAATCTTATCCTATCACCTCACTTTTGATATTTGGTGCCTCTGTTTTGTCTTTCCCAAGCTCTGGTTGTTTAATTAGTCAATAAGCCTCTGCCTTCGTTTTCCTAATCAGAAGCTGCTGCAGCTAATGACCTACAGCTGAAGTTTTATAAAGTTTTATAAAGTTTTACACAGTCTTAGCCTGTCTCTCAAAGACAGGGTTTTTTTGTGTGTGTGTGTGTTTTAGAATCTTTTAATTTGAACTGAAGGTTGAAATTAAGTCAACTCCTGCAAAGCAACAAGGCGGAGTGCAGTCGGCTACAGAGTTGGCTCTGACAAATTTGGCTTTTAAAGATATTTTACGATATTCTTAGCAGATGTTGTGGCTTTTATCTGTAAGTTTTAAGACATTAGTTGTTTGGTATTTGTTTTATTTATTTATTTATTTATTCATTTTTATCAGGACAGGGCTAATTGCCACCCAACAGAACCCTCTTAATGGCATCAGGCAAGCGGCCAAGAGAAGTGGAGGAGGAATCTGCTTCTTTGCCACTTTGCAAACAGTTCAGGATAGAGGACTTTTTTACCTTAAACAATAAGTCCAAATCTGCTCTGCCATCATTTGCTATTGAAACATCGAATCGCTTCTCCTCTTTAGAAGACGAGGTAGAGCCTGCTGAAAAGGAGGAACCGACTAATGAATTGACTAATGAGTCTGATCACGAGGATGGCATTGACTCTCAACTCCTGTCTGGGGTGGGGGCTTTAAAGGTGCAGCAGAGTCAGCATGATAATGAAGAAAGATCCATGTCTTCTGACGAACTTGCCCCAATTACCCTTATTGCAAGCACAGTGGATTGTATCTTTAAAAAGTTAAAGAGTTTAGAAGACCAAATTCTTGACCTTTCTTTAGAACTAAAGAGACTATCAGTGTCAATGGATAAAGTCTACTTAGCCCAGCTGGATGATACCTCTATTGGAGCTCTAGCCCCTTTAAAGCGATGTCCGTCTGCAACTCAGGAGGTTGATCCCCGGAGCTCCTTTACGGAGTCTAAGGTCAGCGTGGGCCTTAAAAGGAACGTGCAACAATTGGTTCTACAGCCCAATAAGGTTTGCATCACTGTTTGTCCTTATGGCAGGAAGACCCCATGCTGGAGAAGTAAACTTTTAGCTAAATCCCATCTCTGTGAACTTCTTCATCTGAACTATCACAAAATTGACTTGATTACCATTGAATCTCTTAATGATCAGTCTCAAATGCAGAGGATTCTGCTTACCTTTCAATCCTCCAACATTCCTTCACTAATTTTGAGGCGAAAGAATTACCTATGGTCAAAGGGGGTTTTCCCTGTTCGATCTTTTATTAACTCTCAAACTAATGCTCTGCTGCCTAACCTGTCCGCAGGGGTCAGGACACGAAGTAATCCCCATCTCTTGAAGAACGCATCATCTTCAGCGGCAAAATATAAGGCTGCAATGTGTCTTAAGGTATCCAGATCTGGTCAGTCCCAAGCAAACCCCGAGTTGCATAATGAGTCATCAGTGCAGCCCTCTATGGATGTGACGCATAGTCCCCTTAATGTTTCATTAGAAGATGACCTTTTGCAGTCATTTGGGAGTCTTCCAGCAAAAGATCAACAGGCGATACTCATAAGACTTGAAGGTACTAAGCTGCAGCTGCAAAGGTCTTTAGAGCCGGGGAAATCAGTTCCTTCAATCAACCTAGATCCTGCAAGCAACCCCCTGCCCCCTTGTCCCCCATCAGCTGACTTAATTGATCTGTCTATGGAACTCTCTCTAACTGGCTCAAGGGCACCCCAACATAATGGTTGTATTTTCACTGATGACTCCAGGGTTCTAGAAAGGATATCCATTATCGATTGACTACCAGCTAGGGAAGCCACAAGGAAGATCCACATCATCTCCTGGAACATTGCTGGGTGGAAGAGTAAAGCGAATGACTCAGATTTTTTGGACTTTTTGAAATCCTTTGATTGTGTCTTCCTTCAGGAAACATGGGCAGAAGACAGTTTTAGACTGACGGATTTTAAAGTTTTTAATCTCCCCGCTTATAGATCTCACTCTAAAGGTCGCAGTAAAGCAGGCATGGCTGCTTTGGTGAAATCCAGCTTACCATTTAAGGTGATCCTCTTGGATCCTTGCCCGCCAATTGCCCAGGCTTTATTGCTGTCCTCCCCAGCACTGACCCTAATCATGATTAATGTTTATTTAGCCCCTTCTAATGGTGAGCTGGAGTTTGATGCTGTCTGGGAGAAATTTTCTGACTATGTGACGTCTTTGTCTAGGAAATTCCATACTGCTCAGCTCATGATTTTTGGTGATTTTAATGCTCGGATAGGCAGTAACAATCAGAAATGGATCTCTCATTTTGGCTTTGAAGCGGTTGAATCCCCTCCACTACAACTATGTTTACCCCGTTGTTCTAAAGATACTTTAACCAATAAGGCGGGTCTTAGATTAATTGAATTCTGCATAGCGCACAATGTTATAATATTTAATGGTCTCTCCAAATTTCCAGCTGCAAATGACTTTACTTTTTTTTCCACAAGGGGTTGCAGTGTGATAGATTTTTGTGTGGGCTCACCCAACCTTCTGTCATCTATCGATAACTTTTACATCGATCCGCGCACAGAAAGTGACCACCTGCCCCTAACTCTATCCCTACGATTGGATCTGGAGGTTAATATGGTATCACCTTCCCAATCCATGAAGGCCCCTGAGAATGTTCTAAAAAAAATCAAGTGGTCCCCGGCCCTAGAAAGGGAGTTTTCTTCCCTCTTTGGCTCTGAAGCGCTATGCAGATTAAGGGATTCAATCATAAATTCCAATTCAGATGATTCAATCCTTTCAGGATTTTCATTATTAATTGATTATTGTAGTGCCAAAGCTAAACCGGTGATCTTGTCTAGGTCTAGTTTCTCCAGCTGGTTCGATACAGATTGTTTAGCTTGGAAACAAGAACTGAGAGCTCATTTTAAAGAGGCTTGTCACTCCAAAGACCAATCAAAAATTAAGGCCTACATTGCTTACAAGACAGCCTACCTGGAGCTTACTACATCCAAAAAGAAAGCTTTCTTTCAGAATAAATGGGACCAACTTTACCACTCGATAAAATCTAACGATAATAAGGCCTTCTGGAGAATCATTTCAGGTAATCTAAAAAACAATTCTGTTACTGACCCAAATATCTCTGAGCAAACATGGGTTGATTACTTCTCTAACATTTTTGCTGCCCCATGTGTATCCCCTCCTATCTTAGCAAACCCCTCAGTTACTGATATGCCGGTCTGGCCTCCAGTAACTCTAGAGGAAATCAGTGAGTTATTGAAGGATTTAAAAGCGGGTAAAGCACCTGGCCCTGATGGCCTTCCCGCTGAGGTATTCACAAAGTTTGCCGATTGGTGGCTCTTGCCCCTTGCAAAATTGTTCTCTTTTATCGATCTGCATGGCTCCATCCCTGACTCTTGGCTTGACTCTATAATTATCCCAATATACAAAAAGGGGGGGTTGGAGTTACCAGAAAACTTCCGCCCCATTAGTTTATTATCTATAGTGGGCAAATTGTATGCAAAACATTTAGAACTCCGATTAACTGACTGGATGCGCCTAGGCAACATCATAGGTCCTGAACAGATTGGCTTTTCCAAAGGCAAATCTGCTATGGATCACTGCTGCACTCTGGCCTTCCTTGCTGAAAAATATATGCATACCGGGTCTAAAAAATTATATGCTGCCTTCATCGATTTGAAGGGTGCTTTTGATTCAATAGATAGAGCCCAACTATGGATCAAGCTAGGTTACCTGGGAATGGACCCTCGTTTGCTGTTTCTCTTGAGGAAACTTCATTCTAATACCTTTTGCCAAGTGAAATTTTCTTCTAGCGGTGACTTGACTAGTAAAATCCCAGTGTTAAAGGGGGTAAAACAAGGTTGTGTGCTGGCCCCACACCTTTTTAATTTATTTTTAACTGACCTGGCACAATTTTTGACCCCTATCAATGGTCATCCGCCTAAACTTGCAGGCCGAGCGGTCCCCTTATTACTTTATGCCGATGACATTACCATCCTCTCTTGTACAAGAGTGGGCCTGCAAAGGTATTTGAACGCCTTTTATGACTACTGTAATTGTAATTCACTTACTATCAATTATACCAAATCTAAAGTAGTTGTCTTTTCAAATTGCTGGGGCCCACAGAGATGGTTTATTGGCAATTCAACAATCGAGCAAACAAAATTTTTTAAATACTTGGGGATCACTTTTAACCACAAGTTAAGCTGGGTTTCACATCGTAACAACACCATCAACTTGGCTAAGTGTTCAGCTGCTCAAATTAAACAGTTTTTCTTTGCAAGGGGCAACCAATTAGTTCCAGCAGCTATTAAAGTATTCAAAGCCAAAACGCTTGCCCAAATCCTCTATGGTATCCCTATATGGATCTCAGCTTTTACCAGGAAAGTGGAGGGCATTCAAGCCTCATTCTTTAGACAAATTCTTGGTTTGCCAAAATGTGTGTCCTACTTTGCTCTCTGCTCTGAAGTGGGTCAGTCTTTGGTGGAGACAAAAGCCTGGATTGCAGTGTTTAAATTCTGGCTCAAAATTCATTTTAGAACAGATCCCAACAGCCTTCTTGATTGTATGAAAAGAGACCCATATATTTCGTCCTGGACAGCAGTGCTTCTGTCTAAACTCAATCAATTGGGGTTAGAGGTAGATGATTTTTCTACCTCTGAAGAGTCATATATCTTCAGATGTATTAAACTGAGACTGTGGGAATTGGAGGAAACGAAATTACGGCCAACTCTCCCTTATACTTGCTCTCCAGCTTCCTTAGGTCTTTATGCTTTTTGTGGCCAAATGCCCAATTATCTATCAGACCTAACCACTCCAAGTCATCGCAGGGCATTTATGTTGGCCAGACTAAACGCGTTTCCCTCCAAAGTTTTACAAGGGAGATATCAGCGAGTCCCTTTAGCCGACAGACTTTGCTCCTGTGGAGCGAATACCCCTGACTCAATCCAGCATATATTGCTTGATTGTTCTTTTTACCATAACCTCCGTAAAGATTTATTTGGCAAGCTTTCTTTTTCTCCAGATTTGTCTATTCTGCCACCCTGTTATTATTTATTGAGTGATACTGAGGGGGTGGTTAGTGAGGCTGTGGCAAAATTTCTGGCTGACATCCTTAAATTTAATTCTGACCATGTTTGAATGTATCTGTAAGCTCGGTTTTATTTTGATTTTATCTCCAATGTTTAAATTTTTATATTCTGTGTATTTTTATCTGAATCTATTATGCCATTAAAGGTTTGGTATGGTATGGTATGGTGATGTTATGGATTCCCACATGGGGTAAAATGGACGCAGTCTTTTGATGTCGGTTAGGTGTTGTGGTTGGAGAGGAGATGGTATTAGGAAATCAAAGAGGCTGTTTTGAAGCCAGAGTCGCCTTCTTTGTGGTCTGTGCACGAGGCCTTTGATGGTAGGGCTGTTTAGCTGGTGGGGCTTTGCGCTTCCAGAAGTCAGCCTGTCTAAGTGAGTGAGGGCATTTATAATAGGATGGCTTCCAGACTCTCTGTCTATTAGGTTGAGACTGTTGTTGATTGACTCCCAATCTCCTAGCCCTTTTTCTACTGTCGTCAACAGTGGTAAGGATGTCATCAGTTGTAGCATTGAAGAGGCCCTGACCGTCGAAGGGTAAGTTCAATTTTAAATTTGATATCTGGCTGCAATGAGGAGGAACAGAGCCAGGCATGATGGTGCAAGGCGATGGACGTGGCCATGGTTCTGGATGAACAAACAACAGCATGACGAACCGAATTAATTTGCTGTTTGCTGACTCTGGAAAGCTCTTGCAGGATTTGTGATGCTTGTTTCTGTGCAGAGTCAGGCAGAGATGGGACCATAGTAGTAAGTTGGGACGTCAAATTAAAGGTGTAGGCTGAAAAGTATGCCAAGTAATTATGAATTTTAGAAGTTGCAGTCGAAAGGGAATAAATTTTTCTCCCTAAGGTGTCTAGTTTCTTTCCTTCCTTTTCAGGTGGGACTGGATGACGTGTTTGCTTGGACTTAGATGAGGAGTGCATGGTCATGGAGTTTAGTGCAGGGTGATTAAATAGAAATTTAGAATCTGGAGCATGGATTTTATATAAGGATTCGATCCTCTTTGATGTAGGTGGAACCGATGCGGGCTTATCCCAAGCCTCCTTTAAGCCTTCTAGGTGAACAGGGAGCATTGGGAGGAGGGAGCCTGCCAGCAGGTCCGCATGGACTAGACCATGGACTACATGGACTACATCTGATACTCTTGGGAGGTCAGTGGTGAGCTTTATGTTAAGAGTATTAGCCATGTTAGTAAGTAGGTCTAAGTAGGCCTTGGACCCTTCAGATGGTGAGAGATCAGCCGGTTTGGTAATGTCGGAGACAGGTGATGCTGGTGCAGACGCTGTAGATTGAGAAGAATCCGAGTGTTCAGCTTCGGAATCCTCCGGAACATCCATGGGAGTTGTAGGCTGGTCGTATGCGGGCTTGGTCGGTATCAAAATAGCCTTACTTGGAAGCGTAGGTTGGTTAGGTTGAGTTATCTGCTGTTTCGATGGAGCCGAGAAGGCAGATGTTGAAGGGGCCGGTGATAATGGTTTTGACTCCTGACTGTAATGTCGTGGTCAATGAGGAGATGAGCTTTTGTGGTATCGAGAGTAGGAAAACTCCTCATGGTACCGGGTCAATATGTGTCCTCATGGTACCGAGGCTCACATTATCTGGGTTGGTAAACTTCATCACGGTACCGAGGCTGGTAGGATTCTTCACAGTACCGGGGTCGATGGATCTTGCAAAATCTATAGTATTGCCGGTATCTACGTGGAGATGGTGACCTGGAGTATGATGGGCTGCAGTAATAATAACGATCCCTACATCGGCTTGGGGACCATTCAGTATAAATCTGAGTGGCCAGATCCTTGTGTGTTGAAGGCTCTCGACATAGAGGAGAGGCAGCCGAATCCTTGAAGGTGCGAGGCATCGAGACTTCCCGGAACAAGTGTGCCCCAAGGAGGTTAGCTCGCTGACGTCGAAGTCGAAGCGACGGTTCCAAGGATTCAGTGGCAAGGATGTCTTCCGGTAGGGATTCATGGACCGATGGAGATCTAGATTGGATGTGGATGACCTGTTGGTTATGACATCAATGGGAGTCGAGAGCTCCGCCAGAACAGTCAGCCAAGGTGGATGCTGCCTGGTGTGAAGTCGAGGCCGTGGTATGGTTGGAGGGCCTCGAGTCCAAGGATTGATGATCAGTCTTCGGCGTGGATTTTGAGGGTGCCGAATTCGAGCGGCGTTTGGAGGACGATTCCAATCTATGTTTTTTCTTGGAATCATCGGATTTCTTGGAGTGTTTTCCAGACTTATGCTTATTGGGAGTCGATGCCACGGAAGCTGCCGGTCGAACCACGTCCCTTTGCAGAGTTAGGGAAAGTGGTGAAGTCTGGGACCCAGAAGTGTGGGACATTACAGGCCACAACAAGGACTCTAAAAGGTGGCTTTTAAGTCTGGGAGCATGATTTTTTCTGGCCTGTTTCCCAAACTGGCTACAATGAACACAGGTATCGGTTCTGTGGGCCTTCCCCAGACAAAATTGGCACAAAGAGTGTCTGTTGGTTGAGGGAATTTTGGTCCCACACCGGGTGCACTTTTTGAAGGTTGTTTTGGAGTCTTTCCCTTCCATACGCCTGGGGGTGGGGAGAGGGAAGGGAAATAGTAAAGAAGATAAGTCCTTTTTTTTTTAAACGATACCAGTCGGTGAAGTAGGAAGAAGAGAAGTCGTAAGATGAAGAAAAATGCAATGAAGTTGAGGAGACGCAATGAGTTAGGTGTACCCCAAACAGCAGTTAAGAAGAAACTGGGTGAGTGGAGTGCCTTCCCCTCACTCCAGGCATGCGCAGTGGTTGCCTGCTCCCCAGACCGAGAGGGAATGCGCGCCAAAATAAATGCCTAGGCTAGCTTTGAATTCTAGGCTAGCTTTGAATTCTCCGAGGTCAGGTTCGTTTCCAGGCGGAAAACCCATGTGTGGGACTGCACAGAAACCACGATGAAGATCCCTCCATTTATTTTGAAACTTCAGATTTTTCTGCAAACCTGGGGAGTTCCCCAAGTTTGCTGAAAAATCTGTTTAGCATCTGTATGCCCCCGATCCACAAATTTACATATCCACAGATGGGGGCCACATATTGTTAATGGTATAGATGCTGATCAGAGGTAAACCACTACCCAAAGAATAGTGAGGACATGAGGACAGAAGATGACTGGACTTTCCCTTTTAATCTGGCCTAGTTTTAAGAATAATACACTAAATTGCACTAAACATAAATCCTTAATGGTTTGCCTGCATAACTATTATGGTTCCACTCTTGAGACACAGCACTGTAGCTCACTGGAAAAAGAAATCTTTCTTGCTTTCAAGAGCAAAGAAACATCTTGAGACTTCTAAGCAGAGAGCTTTAAACAACCTTCCTATTCTTTATCTGTCTCAGCATACTCATATTACTTGAAATCCATATTCAAAAGGCAGTCCTGTTGATTTTAATATTACTGTTTTACAGCTTGAAAAGCCAGACGTAACAACAGTGTTTATTCTTTGCCTTGCATGGACATTGTAGAAATCAACATCAATTGAAGTTTAGGCAGAAATACACAAATGCTTAATGCCAAAGTTCATTAATATGTTAATCTGGTAGTCAAGGAGTATGTCACATTTAACAGATAAAATGCTATTATTGAATTCAGCATTTAGTTGGGAGTTCCTGGAACTCTCTAAAACTCAAATCCCTGTATTTATGTGTATGGCTCACTTCACCTCCTCACTTTTTCTGTAATGTGCTGACTGACTATTTGCATGACCGTTTAGTGGCTTAGGGAGCCCCGTGGCATAGAGTGTTAAAGTTGGAGTACTGCAGTCCTAAACTCTGCTCATGACCTGAATTTGTTCCCCGGCGGAAGCTGGGTTTTCAGGTAGCTGGCTCAAAGTTCACTCAGCCCTCCATCCTTCCAAGGTTGGTAAAATGAGTACCCAGCTTGCTGGGGGGAAAAGTGTAGATGACTGGGGAAGGCAGTGGCAAACCACCCCATAAAAAGTCTGCAGTGAAAACGTGAAAGCAACGTCACCCCAGAGTTCGAAACGACTGATACTTGCACAGGGGACCTTTCCTTTCCCCTTTTTTCCTTAGTGGTTTGAGGGGCAAGATAATGGATAGGGAGAAAGTGTTAGCAATTCTTATACATATGTTATATAAATATTCCTCCAATTATTTAATTTTTTAAAAATAGCCAGATCTGCTGAGATTTAGCCTACGACTATTTCATATGTAATGTTTCACTAAAAGAATGTGCTCCAATTTGATTAGTTACTTCCAATTTAGCAAACTATGTTTCTCTATTAAATTTGAACTAACTATGATTTGTTCTTGCTCTCCAAACTGTGTTAACAAGTAGGGTGTGAGTCTTGTTTGCAAATCATAGTTGGAATTTTGGTAATTGCATGAACCACCTTATCGTGTCCTTACAAGACTTACAGTCCTTGCAAGGCAGACAATCTGCAGGTTAGGGAAAAGTATTCCTGAGCTTAATTCCGCCTGTAGAATCTGATGGCAATTGCCAAACATCATTAAGAACTTCCCATTACTGACCATGCTGGAGGACCACATGAACACACACCCACACATTTTCACTGTGAGGAAAGCCTTGAATTGACTACTAATAAAATCACACATTTTATTAATCAGTGCTTCGCTCTCATGCCCTAGAAGCATCATCTATTACTGCTTACTGTTCTCCTAAAGTATTGGTTCTGAAAACATTACTTCTGTTTCACCCATCCAAGTTATACTCACCTGCCCAGCTTCCAATTCATCTACTATCTTCTCCAATTATGCTTTGCTGCAATGAATGAGTTCTGTTGCCCTGATGATCCACATGCACAAAGGACCAAGTCCCAGATATCAAATTAATCCAAGTCTGGGATTAATTCAGAGTCACAGAGGGGGTTCAGTCAAAAGGGGAAAAAATGATGTCTTCCATAAATACCGGGCCAAATATCCCCGGGCCAAAAGAAGCCCGTTTGAAAGCTACAAGGGACAGGGCCTTCTCCATAATGGCTCCATCTTGGTGGAACCAGCTGCTGGAAGAGGTAAGGGCCCTGCGGGACCTTGCCCAATTCCACAGGGCCTGTAAGACAGCCCTCTTCCGGCTGGCCCACAACTGACCGGCACTGAGTACTGAACACTGAACACTGAGCATCGAATTTGAATTGAGCGTAACTTAAGACCGCTGAATGATTTTAATGTTTTATGTATATAACAAATGTTTAGATTTTTTAACTATAAATTATGTAATGTTAATTTTAATGCTTAATTTTATATTTTATGTTAGTTTTACATGTTGTAAGCCGCCCTGAGCCACCTAGTGGGAAGGGCGGGATATAAATCTCAGATAAATAAAAAAAAAATACAGCTGCTATGACAGAATATCCTTCTCTACAGAATCCCACATGGAGTATGACAGATTTGTAGACAGTTTGTTCCTTGCATATTCTTCTGGTTAAAGGCTATAAGCACTTCCACATGAGCAGCTTTGTGGGCATGTACTGTATGAGTCAAGCCTATTGTCTTTGAAAGGGCTCCCTTCCTGAACAAGAAACCGCCCTATTCCACAGTCTTATCCCTTTAGAACTTCCTATCCCCAATCCTGCAACATGAACTATCAAGGAATTAATTTAAAAATATCCCTTCCAATCTTATAAGAAAAGGTTAAGAACACAGTGTGATCCATGCAGCTTCCTATCCCACCCCCTCAAAAAGGCTGCCAATAAAAATCTGATTATCTCAAGCTCGTACATACTTGGAAGTGCCAGAATGACAATTCTGTGGGCAACACCAACCATAAAGGTTTAGCTATTAACAGGTGAGACTACATAGAATCACAAATGTATTCCAGGATTTCAGCAACGTTAACCTTGCTAGCAAAGAAGGAAGTGAAGCTTTACCATCTGAAACATGGGAGAAAACACCAATATAACCTGATCAACCTAGTGCTTAATCATAATGTTCTCCAATTTGTTCACAGATTCAAGAGGCTACAGGTAAGCGAGAAAGAAATGATCCCAAATGCAACAAGCCCAAATACAAGATTCACCCTGGCACATCCATTTGAAACAGAACGATCTCAAACATAAATCCCTAGATTACCATAAACCAAGAAACAGATATTGCTACACTACTGCAATCAGTGTCCCTCTAAGCTGAGTTAGCGTGAGCTAGCTCACAGATTTTTAGCCTCCAGCACACACATTTTTGTTTTAGCTCAGGAAAAATGCCCCCAAAGCACAATAATTTATGCAGTAACTCACAACTTTAGTGCCAGTAGGTCACAAAGTAGAATTTTTGCTCACAAAACTCTGCAGTTTAGAGGGCACATTGACTGCAACACAGTCTTGCTGAAGCTCTTGCAAATTTTGCATTATTAGGCCTATTAAGTCAGCCATGCAACTAACAATCTAGTGCTCCCTAGGCAGACATGAACATATGAAGCTGCCTTTGACTGAATCTGATCACTGGTCCATCAAGGTCATATTGGATACTCGGACTGGTTCAGTGGCAGTGGCTCAGGAAGGGCCACTTACTGCCTGGTCCTTTTAATTGGAGATGCCAAGGATAGCATATTGGATTTCCTGCATTAGCAGATGCTCTGTCACTGAGCCATAGTCCCTCTCCGCCGCATAGCAGCTACCCTTAAAACAGCAAATGCAATTGCTACTCTATACTGCATGCACCTTTACTAATTATTTTTCTCCAATTACCTCCTTTTTCTTGAAGGGAGACCATCACACAGGAAGCAGTTTTAGGCAACTTTCTGGTCTCCCCACTGGAAAACACAATGAAGTAACAGTAGCTGCTCCTTGGGCACATGCCTTATTCTACTCACAAACAGGAAACAGTATGGCATTGTGGTTGCTGCTTGCATACTCTCTTTTTCTCTCTTTTCTGCCAGAAAAAAAGAAGTCAGAAAAATCCTATGCAGTAACAAGATAAGGCAAACAGAAGAAGGGCAATCTCTCCCTCAGTCTTTATTTGCAAGGCTGCTTAGATAATCTGCCTTCCTGTGCTATCAATTCCCCATTTCTCACCACGCTTTCCGTTTCCGATCCACCTGGACCAGCCTCCTTGTACTCACCCACTGACTGCCATTCTGGAATGCAACACTAACATAGACTTTAGATCCAAATGCTCTTATGAGTTACTTTAATCCTAATGAGAATGAATTTCTATGAAGCCCTATGCCTGGTCAGACAACTACCATCAGGGAAATCTAGTCTTACAAGTAAGTGACACCACAAACTAGCATTCCCACCTAAGCGTTTTCAGTTCCCTCTCTGACACTTTTGTTTGGGTAAACGTTTCTTCCACTTGACATCTTAGAACAAAGTAGCATATTGCTAATACAAATAGTGCCCACGGGGCAACAGAATGCCCTCATCAAGAGGAGAAGTGGTCTACTTCTTTCATACAATCTTTATTTAGTTCATGTATACCCACACTTGCACTTCCTTTCTAATTATAGCCATTATTTTACCTTACTTGTCCTTGTGTCCCCAGGTTGCTGTAGCTGAGGTTAATAAAGCAATTAGTCTCAATTACACTGTTTGCAAAGGGCACTTAAAATTTCAAGTTATGTTAACAAAAACTAATTACTTCAGTATTTTTTGAGTGGGTTGACTCTGTTCAGTTTTACATTGTACATACAGTGTCTCAAAATATTGCTGTTTTGTGTGATGTGATGCAGAGAAAAATGTCTGTCTCTCATAAGTACTTATGCTGCTTGAATACTAATTGTTAGAGTTTCAAGAATGTTTTGAACTTACATTTACCACATTGCTATACACACTGCATGCCAATAAGAGTGGACAAAATAGTTCACATTATTTGAAGTTAAACAATTCTTGTGGTTTTAGCTCTACTGCAGCCCAGTTCTCACATTGTTAATAGCACTCTTCAGCATCACTGGGTTGATTACAGACAAAGCCCATGATACGTGCTACCCTCCTCCAATTATGTTGCACATCAGTTATTTGCAACTGGTTTAATGCACAACAGCCATCATGAAGAGTTAGACGGGAGGCACATAGCTCCACAATGTGGGTTTGTAGGAGCATACAAAACCATAATTTTCTGCAGGGCAGCCCTGCATGCAAGCATGTCATCTCCCTCTTTAATTAATGTACAATAAACATCTCAATGGCGATAGTGGGCTATTAGTAATTCCTTCAGATCCCTACCTCATTTTCTGCTAGGGGAGAGGAGTGACTTTCACCAATTCCTCCCTCTGACTACAAATCCTCACATCACACTGTGCTGTTCCTTGGGATCCTGCAACTCCAGGGCAGCATTTGTAGGGTGTAAATTGGGGTGCTGCAGGAAAAAGGAAAAGGGAAGGAAACTCACGTTCCATAAAAGGTGTTTCATTCGTGTCCAACCCTATAATTCAACACTCATGGAAATGCACAGTCAAAGGTAAACTGCTGTAAAATATTTATACACCTTCCAAAGCCAGTGTACTTTACCCAAGAGATGCAGATATTACTATATTGCCAGCAAAGGGGGGTGGGCAGAGTTCTGTACATTTTATATGGACTGTGGCTAGGCAAGTGTCCTGATTTCTTACTGATCAGTACCCTTACTACTATTCACCCATGGCAATTCAAAGAATAAGTCGCTTCCTCTTCCATCTCATAACATATTTATAATGGCCTTTTTAATATTTAAGAGAGAAGCACTTCTCATCTGAGCCATGGAAGCCCAAGGAGATAGCTGCTTAGACTTACTATACAGAAGTAACACCAGTAAAGCACTAACTCTGCCATTTCACTTTTACTTTTCTTCTGTATAATTAAATTACTCTCAGGAAACTGAACATTCCTTCCAGCACTTTCTATTTAAAATGTTTATATGCATCACTTTCTCCTGGATTACTAGGATCTAAGATGTGTAACAATAAATGCAGTATTAAAAACAACAAATTCTAAAATTAAATAAATAAAACTATCATCAAGTTTAAAGCTCTAACATACACAGCAATTATTACTATATTTCCAGGTACCCACAAAGTAACCAATCATTTGAAGAGTCAAAGCTTTTGAAGTGTTATGTTTTAGAAGCATTCCAATAATGTAAGAGAGAGACGTAGGTCTTCTATCTCTCGGAGTACAGCTGTATGTGCTACAATCCTTGCTGGGTTATCTTGTGGAGCAAGTGCACGCTTAAGCTGCAGACTTTGCTAGGTCACCTTAACTTTGCATGCAAAGGTGTTTCTTCAGGGCCACAGCTGGTGTCTGTCACCACCACCAAATATTATTACAATGGGCATCCTACTGATAGAAGCCTAAGGATGGTAGCCCCACCCTGCAAGTGCAGTCTGATGCATCTGGCAGCTTGGGCTTCAGGGTATATTTTGATGGCTACTAGTGTGCCCAGCACTGCCTAAACACTGGTCAGAGTCTGGCATCTCTTGAGATCTTACCTTCTTTGAATTTTTCCAACATTGGTGGCTGTGGTCATCTGGCAGAATTCCTTGCCAACAAAAGGGTCTGTTTTTGGTGTGACAATCAGGCCATGGCCAGGGTCATTAATCACCGATCATCGCATTCCAAGTGGGTCATGTGTCTAGTGCTGGTACTTTTTCAGCCTGCCATATTCCAGGTCTGGATAACAATGTTGTGCATGCCCTGTCTTGATTTCAGAAGTTCTGGGTCTTGGCTGCCAGTGCAAATGCCAATCCCTTCCTGGAAGTCCTGTGGTCCCTTGGCAGAGAGCCATAATGCAGGGAGTTATGGTCTCTATTACATCCTCTGCACTGAAGGCTTACACGAGTGCTGCCTCTGGGTTCCTGGCCTTCACTGCCAGCAGGGCGGGGGTTGGGCTGCAGCGGGCTCAAAAAACCATGGCCATCCACTTGTCAGCCATTTCCTTTTTTAGTGGAGACCAGGGTTGACCAGATACCTGTACATCTTTTCTGGCCTGCTGGGCTTGGGAAGGATGGCGTAAGACCTCTCTTACCCTGCCTGATGCCAGGTGCCTTATCACCTGCCCGCTGCTGGTCAGGCAGCTCTGTCATGTATCAGTCATCTTTCAAGGTTACACACTTCAAGCCCACATTCTCCCTGGCCTTTTAGGGGCTTTCAGATTGAGTGACCTGGTAGTCAATTCCCATCATGATCACTCAGGGCAGGCATTGCGTCTGTCTGATGTCACACTGCATAGAAGCTATGTTAATTTACTCCTTAGGAGATTTAAGACAGATCAGTGGGGGTGCAAGACTGAGATTTGCCTTCAAAAGTCTCCAGCCACTCACCCTTACCCAGCTGGGGCTCTGTGGGCTTTCATGGACATCTATCCACAGCACCCTGTGGCCTTATTCATCCATGCTGACTGGTTCCCACTAACCCGGTAACAATTCATTGCAGTCCTATGGTTCTCTATGGCAACACTTGATCTATCCCCTGTCTAGTTTGGGGGACACTCCTTTAGTTTATTTATTTATTTACTTTGGATTTATATGCCATCCACTCCGCAAGTGGACTCTGGGTGGCTAACAGTCATGAGGCTAAAAGTTAGGATGAGGGCCACAACCTCCACAGCCCAGCTTGGCTTGCCTGAGGTATGTATACAGGCCATTGGTAGCTGGTGGTTGTCCGCAATTCACACATACATACATTCAAATCTGACCTCTAACCTGTCATCCTTCTAGTTGCAGCGCCATACATCAATTCATTCTGGGTCTGCAAGCACAGCATTGTGCTCTGGGCTGGAAAATATGGTGGGTCAATGGGATGGGAAATGCACCTTGGCTTGGAGGGCTGCCAGTGCATCCCCTGTATGGGTCACCGTGGCCTGAGGTGGTGTGAGCTGGTATCAGCTGTCCTTTGTCAGGTTGAGTGTTATGACCCTCTGGACATTGAAATCATCCATCTTCAAGAAAATGACCTTCCTTCACAAAAAACTGGACATGACTCTCACGATACGAGAGTCCTGCATGTTCTACATGCCTAGAGCCCCACTACCCTCTTCTTCTGGCCTGACCTAATTGAGAGGTACACTTGGTGCGATGCTTATAACTCTGAGAAAGTTGATGTAGACAAGTGAAAGGTCACCAGAGTGGCAGGTGATGCTATAATTCAGCACACAGACATTTCATTCAAGGAGAAAGTCTTCTTCAGGACAGAGAGCGTTCAACTATTAGAACTGGAGGCAGGATGTGCAGCTGCATGATCTTCAGGGGTACCTCTGGGAGTGGTTGACACCGTGAGATTTGGCAGGAGAAGGGGTCCTTGAGGTTAGGGTTAGGGCTAGTGATGGTTTTGGCATTGAGCTGGTTCCTTTTGGGGAACACTAGGTCACTGTGCCCATCATTCTGGGTGGGGCTCCATTAATGGGCCTTGGGAGCATTGGTTATGGAGGCACGCCCAGCTTCAGGCTCCTGGCCTCTTCTTGCCCCCAGGTGGCAGGGGATCACAGTGGCCTTGCCCAGGCATTCTCATATCACTGCCATCCCAAGACTTCTCTTCAGCAAGTGGGCTAAGGCAGGGGGTCTGCATATCAGGCAATAGGTGGGTTGCTCCGTGCCTTGGATCCATTGCCCTATGCCAAGTCAAACCTTTTGCAGATTTAATCAATGAAAGCTGTGGACTGTTATCCCATACATGGTGTTGTCCTGGTTGTTTATCCAGCACCTGGCCACCCATTCACCACTGAGGCCCCAAAACAATACCACCAAAAGTTACTTTTTCCTGAGTTCAGATCCTTTGCTCTAACAACTAACCAAACTTCACTAACATATTTAAACCTTCTTGTATCTATATACTTTGGCATGCTTTGTCAAAATTAGCTTTGCATAGTATAAGTTTAAGTCTGGGGCTGGCCCTAGACTGTCTGGCACCGTAGGCAAGGCTAACTTCTGGCTCACACACACACATACCCCTGCACTGATAATGTCATCGAGTCACATTAGTGTGCCCAACTCAGCGCCCCCAGAAGGCCAGTGCCCCAGGCAATTGCCTAGTTTGCCTAGTGGCAGGGCCAGCCCTGTTTAAGTCCCATGTCTAAAAATAGTTCTGCTATCGAAAACAAACCAGCAGAACCTATTCAAAAGACCATGTATCCTCTCTTTCCTCTACAAATCATTGGTCAACATTTAACATTTAAACAGGAATAGACTAAGAATAATAAACCAACCAGCCATAGAAACACAAGTATCCTTGCATATCTAGGGCTGCCAAATCCCCAACTTCCTGCAGCGGGGGACTCTCTCTCATGTGCAGAGAGAGCACGCGACCCAATAATGTCACCCGGAAGTGCCATCATCAAAATGGCAGCACCCATGCAGGGCTGCTCTAGGCATTTCCGGGAAAATTCTATGGTTTTCCCAGACGCTCTAGCCATTTCGGAGGTAAAAACTCTACGGTACTTCTGCACCATAGAGTTTTTACCTCCCAGATAGCTAGAGCGTTCAGGAAAACTATAGAGTTTTCCCGGAAATGCCTAGAGCGGCCCCACATGGGTGGCACCATTTTTATGACGTCACTTCCGGGTGACGTCATCGCGCCAGCAACATTGGGGGGAGGTTCCCCCCGCCGGCCCAATGTGGGCCAGTGGGTTGGGAACCTCCCGGGCAGGAGAACCCCCACCTGGACCTGGGGCTTGGCAGCCCTATGCATATCCCATTCGTGGATTTCTGAAGTAAATATTTATTTTCACACAGATGACTGTGAATTTATTTGTAATTGAAAACTTAAACAGTTAAACACTCTATGAAATAAAACTGCAAGAGGAGCACTACCCATCAGTATTGTGAGCCGCCCTGAGTCTGCTTTGGCTGGAAGGGCGGGATACAAATCAAATAAATAAATAAATCAACTGAAGAAAGGGGTATTTGGAAAAGAATTAGAAAGAGCTTCCTGAAACTCTTTCCTTTTCTACCATTTCTGTAAATCAGGGGTGGGGAACATCCAGTCTGAAGGCCATTTGCAGGCCTTGAGATCACATGGTCTGGCCCTTGGGGATTGCTGGGCTAAGCCAAGCCATGTGGTAACCTTCCTGGGCCCCAAGATGGTCGGTGAAGATTGTGGAGCCCAGCCACGCTATGCAGCAGCCTCCCAAGGGCTCGACTGGCTGGCAGGGATTGTGGGGCCCAGCTGCGCTGTGTGGTGGCCTCCCTGGGACCTGGCTGGCTGGCCAGGATCACTGTGGGGCCTGGAAAAGTCACTGTCACAGTTCAGGCAAGTTTTCCCCTCATTTCTTTATTTCCCTTTCTTTCTATTTCTTCCTCCCATTTTTGTTTCCCTTAATTCCCCTTTCTTCCCCCCTTTCTTTATTTCCCTTTATTATCCCCTTTATTTTTCTTTATTACCTTTTCTCCCCCCCCCCTTATTTCTTTTCTTTCCCTTTCTCCCTGCCTCTCTCTCTCTGGAGCCTGAGTGGTTAAGGAATTAGAGATAGGCTGTGAGGCTTTTGTGAAATATTTTGCAGACAAAGTCCAATCGCTTCGCCGTGACTGCCCTGCCATACTGGATTCAGTATGTAAACTCGAGGATCTGTGCCTGCCTTCCAGTTTGATCCTGGATCATTTCGACCCACTCAGCTTGGAGGAAGTTGACAGAGTCCTCTCTGCTGCACGTGCAACAACTTGTGATCTTGACCCGTGTCCCTCCTGGCTAATTAAAGTTTGCCTGGAGGAGCTAAGATGTCCTATATGGGACATCATAAATAGATCTCTTTCAGAGGGCCGTTTTCCTGCCCCTCTGAAGGAGGCAGTGGTCCGCCCTCTCTTAAAAAAGGTTACATCAGACCCGACCAAATTGGCACACTACCGGCCGGTCTCAAATTTGCCCTTTTTGGGCAAAGTTATTGAGAGGGCTGTTGCGTTGCAGCTGCAGAGTTTTCTGGAGGACGCTTCCATTCCAGATCCATTCCAGTCCGGCTTCCGCCCGGGACATGGGATGGAGACAGTCTTGGTCGCTCTCATGGATGATCTCCGGAGACATCTGGATCAAGGCGGCATGGCGGTTTTGCTGCTGTTAGACCTATCGGCTGCGTTCAATATGGTCGATCACCGGATGCTGGCCCGCCGCCTCGCCAATGCAGGGATTCAGGGGTCAGCTTTACAGTGGCTTTCCTCTTTCCTTGAGGGTCGGGGACAAAGGGTGGCAATTGGGGGAGAGCTGTCCCAGAGACACCCACTTAATTGTGGGGTGCCACAGGGAGCAGTTCTCTCTCCGATGCTATTTAACATCTTGCCCAGATTGCCCAGAGATATGGGCTGGGTTGTCATCAGTATGCTGATGACACCCAGCTCTATCTATTGATGGGTGACTGAACTGGCAATGCCCCGGAAAATCTGAACCGGGCGTTGCAAGCCATGGCAGACTGGATTAAGCTGAGTGGGTTGAAACTGAATCCAGCGAAGACAGAGGTCCTTTGCCTGGGTCGCGGAGGTTTAGGGAATGGGGTCTCTCTCCCAGTTTTTGACGGGGCGCAACTGGTAGCAGTGCGCAGAGTTAAAAGCTTGGGAGTTCTACTGGAGCCTTCCTTGACAATGGAGGCCCAGATAGCAGCTACTGCCAAGTCCGCCTTTTTTCACCTTAGACGGGCAAGGCAGTTGGCCCCCTTCCTGGAGCGCGGTGACCTGGCAACAGTGATCCACGCAACGGTCACCTCGAGGTTAAACTACTGTAATGCTCTCTACATGGGGCTGCCCCTGTACCAAACCCAGAAACTGCAGCTAGTGCAAAATGCAGCAGCCAGGCTGCTATTGGGACTGCCTCGGTGGGAACATGTGCAGTCTGGACCGTGGGAGTTGCACTGGCTGCCAATTGTTTACTGGGTTCGTTACAAGGTTCTGGTCATCACCTTTAAAGCCCTATATGGTCGAGGACCTGCCTACCTTAGGGATCGCCTCTCTCCATATGTTCCCCAAAGAGCACTGCAATCAAGCTCAAAAAATCTTCTCGAAATCCCTGGGCCAAAAGAAACCAAATTAAAAACTACCAGAGAACAGGCGTTCTCTACAAAGGCCCCCCAATGGTGGAATCAACTGCCGGAAGAGGTGCGGGCCCTACGGGATCTTAACCAGTTCCGTAGGGCCTGCAAAACTTCCCTCTTCCAGCTAGCTTTTTAAGACGCAACTCCTGATAATATCAATAACACCGAGCCATCTTATACATAATTTGATTGTACCATAATGTCATACTGTTTTATTGGTTTTATTGTTAAATTATTAATTATATTGTATACTGTTTTATTGTATCATGGTTTTACCATGTCTTGTTAGCCGCCCTGAGCCTGCCTAGGCGGGGAGGGCGGGGTATAAATAAAAGTTTATTATTATTATTATTATTATTATTATTATTATTATTATTATTATTATTATTATTATTATTATTATTATTATCCTGTATCCTGTTTCTGTCTTCTGTGTTTGCAACCCTTCCCAATTTAGTATCATCTGCAAATTTAACAAGCATTCCCTCTATTTCTTCATCCAAATCATTGATAAAGATGTTGAACAAAACAGATCCCAGGACAGATCCTTGAAGCACTCCACTTGTCACACCTCTTTGGGTGCGATCTGTCAACCAGTTACAGATCCACCTAACGGTAACAGGATCCAAACCACATTTTACCAACTTGTCAACAAGGATAGTATGTGGAACCTTATCAAAAGCCTTACTGAAATCAAAATAAACGATGTCTACAGCATTCCCCTAATCCAGCAAGGTAGTCACTTTCTCAAAAAAAGAGATCAGGTTAGTCTGACATGACTTGTTCTTGAAAAATCCATGTTGGCTCTTAGTAATCACATTCATTCTTTCTAAATGTTCCAGGACTGACTGACTGATGATTTGTTCTAAAATTTTTCCAGGCATAGATGTCAAGCTGACGGGTCAGTAGTTACCCGGATCGTCTTTTTTCCCCTTCTTGAAGATGGGGACAACATTTGCCTGCCTCCAGTCTTCTGGCACCTCTCCTGTTCTCCAAGAATTCTCAAAAATAATAGCCAGAGACTCAAAAATTACATCGCAAGCTCTTTTAGAACCCTTGGATGCAATTCATCTGGCCCTGAGGACTTTGTTTCATTTAAAGAAACTAGCTGTTTATGTACTACCCCTATGCTGATCCTGGGTTGGAACTTCATACCCTCCTTACATGTTCTGTTTTTGCCATGTTGAGCACCGTTTCCCTCAGAAGAAAAGACTGAAGAAAAGTTGGAATTGAGCAGTTCCACCCTCTCTTCATTACCTGTTACAATTTCACTTTCTTGCCCTTGGTCACAATGGGCTTACCATATCCTTGCTCTTTTTCTTACTCTGAACATAAGAAAAGAACCCTTTTTTGTTGTTTTTAGCATCTTTGGCCAGCCTAAGCTCATACTGAGCTTTAGCTTTCCTAACTTTTTCTCTACAAGCACTGGTGATTTGTTTATATTTATCCTTGGTTATAAGGTTCCAATTCCTAAAGGAGTCTTTTTTATTTCTCAAGTCTTTAGAGAGCTGTTTATGGAGCCGCTTAGGCTTCTTTAGGCTTTTTCCATTTTTTCTTCTCATAGGAATTGTCTGCGATTGCGCTTTCAGTATCTCGCTTTTCAGAAACTCCCACCCATCCTGAACCTCCTTATTCCTAAGTATTTCTGACCATGGGATTTTACCCAGCATAGTTCTAAGTTTATCGAAGTTTGCCTTTCTGAAGTCCAACCTATAAATCTGACTACGTATAGCTTTCCCCTTCCCTAAGACTGTAAATTCCAAAATCACATGGTCACTACTGCCCAAGGTGCCCACTATTTCCACTTCTTCAATCAATTCTTCCTTGTTGGTGAGAATCAAATCCAAAATAGCAGATCCCCTTATTTCCTTCTTCACTTTCTGGAAAAGGAAGTTGTCAGCAAGACAAGTCAGGAATCTATTTGACTTTTCATTTTTAGCAGAGTGGGACTTCCAACAGATGTCCTGGTAACTGAAATCTCCCATGATCACTGTATCCCTTCTCTTGGAGAATTTTGCAATCTGTTGTATGAGTATCTCATCCAAGTCCTCTGCCTGGCTTGGTGGTCTATAGCAGACCCCCACAATAATATCACTGTTATTTTTTACTCCTTTTATTTTTACCCAGAGACTCTCAACTGAGCTGCCATGCTCAGATTCACATATTTCCTCGCAAGTATATACCTCCTTCACATATACTGCTATGCCTCCGCCCTTTCTCATTTGCCTGTCCCTTTTAAATAAGTTGTTCCCCTGAATCCTAATATTCCAGTTATGAGTGTCATCCCACCAAGTTTCAGTAAGGCCTATTATGTCATAGTCTCCTTCCTGTATTAGGACTTCCAGTTCCTCCTGTTTGTTTCCCATACTCTGTGCATTAGTGTAGAGACATCAGAATCCATGTTTTATCCTGAGGGTTTAGTTTCCGTACATACCTGCAAGTTAACATTACCTAGTGTATGCACCACTCTGCAAATCTTTAATGTTCTTATCCCCAGTTTCGGGCATCATACGAGGCTTTGAATTATTGTCTCGCTCCCCCATACAATTTAGTTTAAAGCCCTCCTTATTAGGTTAGCAAGGCTGTTACCAAACACCCTTTTTCCTACAGCTGTAAGGTGCAAACCATCTCCCAAAAGAAAACCACCATCTCGAAAGCGTAAGTCATGGTCCAGAAATCCGAATCTTTTACATTCCTTTCAGATGTCATTTGCATAGTAAAGGGTAAACTAGAACTTTTTGTTTCCTGAGTTAGTCTGGAGAAGTTGGTGGAAATACAGCAGATGGTTACATTCAGCAACTTCCATAAGTAAATTGCCCCAGTGAAATCACAAAAGCATGTGCTTACAAACTGTATTTATTCTGGCTGCTTTGTGAGTGTGTGAGAGAGTGTGTGTGTTCACTTTCATTTAGTGGAAGTGCAGCCTGCTGCTGGGGGGACAAGGAAATGAAGACTGTATTCAGGGGAACTGCACTGCTATTTTTTTATTTTAGGGAATGGGAAAGTCTCCTGGCTCCATCCCCAAAATCACCAGGTATTCTCTGGTTTGGACCTGGCAATCCTATGCCCAGAGTGGCTCCTGCTGCCATAGAGCTTTGCAAAGAGCCCTGGGCTGTGCCACTGCAACCAGGCCCCATGTGGAGCCCTGAGACAGGCTGCCACCACTGGGCCCCTTGGGAAGCCTGGGGCTGCTCTAACAACTGCTATTTGTCTTTTGGGAAACTTAACACCCCCATATCTTTTTTAAAAAAAAATATTTCAGATTTTTCTGCTAACTTAGGAAGTCCCCCAAGATTGCGGAAAACCCTGTTTAGCATCCATGTAGTCACTCTCCATGGATTTATGTTTCCATACATGGGGACTACACATTACTAATAATATACAGACAAGTGGGGTCCTGCAATACTTGCAAGGGTGCTAATGTATTTAGATTGTGCGTGTTCCAAGCACTTGGTCTGAGCTTTTTGGAACGCCTGTGCTTGACTCTTAAGAATGTTGTGATTGTATCACTAGGTGTGGAAGTCCCTGAAGTACACATGCACCTGACGAAGCAAACGGGAAAACAGATACTTACCGGTGTACTGTAGAGCTGGTATGTCCCACGGTGGACTTTGGGACTTATGTGGACTTGCTTCAAACTCCATTTTGATTTCATTTGGACTATGACAGAATTTTATTGAGCCTTCATTGAGCTTTTGGAATCTTCGTTCAAAAGAACAACGGAGCATGGCTCCGCATACACTACTCAATTGAGGGTGTCCAGTGAGTCAGCATGTGCAATTAAACATTAAGTTTTGTACTGATTGTTATATAATTTTGCAGCACTTTTTGGGTTGTATGCCTTTGGGCTTTGTGTGGTGCATCAAAATCTGCAGACAATGTCTGTGTTGTAGCAATCTTAATTATGCTATTCAGATGTTCAGGTTTGTAAGTTGTTCAGGTCTGTAAGTTGCAAATCTACTTTTAATTTATTGACATTCATTACAGAAATCACATGGCCAATACTCTGAGCCTAAGACCCAGGGGAGAACATGAAATGGCTAGGCATTGTGATCTTTTGTACATAAGTTGCTTTGTGTGCTGGTCAAGAACATGTGAAGGCACTATGAAGGCTATATGTTTGTCTACAAAGCTATAGCCTTCCCCAGAGAAATAACTACAACTTCAATGAGGCAGTACAAGAGTAGAGAGGTAGCCATGTACAATGGTCAGTATCAGCCTACTATCTGGGACATCCAAGTTCAAACTCCCCCATCAAAGGAAATCACAGAAAAATGTAAAATGTGAAAGAAAAAATCAAAGAAAATGTGCTGGGTGAACTTGGTCTGGACACACACTGTCAGTTGCAGTTATTCCGCATCTAAATAGTTCACATACTTTCCTACTGAGAAACACTGGATCACGAGGGCATGGATACAGTGATAAAGGGGAAGCAAAACCTGTTACATCCACGAGACCTCTGACATAACAAGACCAATGAAACACAGACTGTGTGTGTGTGTAGCAAGGCAAAAAGCTCAAACCTTGATTAAAACTTTGTTGATCTTAAAGGTGCTTAGTATTTCTCCCTGCAATTGAGGGAACTGGACAAAGTAAGGAGATGAGAAGGGAGAGGAGCCTCAGCCAGTGGAAGAGAGGCTTGGCTCAGTAGCTCTGTTGTGTGACTGAGAAAGCCTGGCAAAGCAAGCTGAGATGCAGAAGGAAGCATAAAAAAAAAAGGAAGCAGACAACAGTGAGTTGCTCACGGGCCTAATAGGAGCCCTGTGGGGGCATATCTGTCCACTGATCACATGTTTGACACATCTGACTTAGGTTAAATTCTACAGTCAGACAAGCATGCACAGATCCACTGCAGAAGCAAAGAGTTAAAAAAAATTACTTCATTACTAAATGGGAAACTAGCTTGTTTAGCTCTTTCCAGCATTCAGAGTTCTTTCAACCCAATACTACAATAATTTAGAACAGGGGTGGCCAACGGTAGCTCTCCAGATGTTTTTTGCCTACAACTCTCATCAGCCCCACCTAACAGTCAGGGCTGATGAGAGTTGTAGGCAAAAAACATCTGGAGAGCTACCATTGGCCACCCCTGATTTAGAAGATAAACTTGTTTTTATCTTTTCTAAAGTATATTATAGAGATAATTTTGCTTCTAAATTTTTGTTTCTACTCTGAAAGTACACAGCTTTACAGATGTGCCATGTTGTTAAACAACTGCTAGAAACTTCTGTAAATTTGCTTTGTACTAATGCCTCTATGTTAGTTGTGTAATTTTTTGTTAATTTTAATTTTTGCAGTGGCCCAAGCTAAAAGCCAATAAATTAACAAACAGCCCTGCTTAGCTTCTGAGATCTGATGAGATCAGGCTATCCAGGTCATCAGGACTAGGCTGAGTGTAATGTGACTGACCCAAGGTCACCTAGCAAGTTTCCATGGATTTCCCAGATTTTAGTCTGACACTTTATCCGCTATATGAAAATTTTCACTGTCTGCATTTCTTTTCCAGCCACTAAATCAAAGTTTGGGTCCAGTGGCACCTTTAAGACCAAACTTTGCTCTGCTGCTTCAGACCAACATGGCTATCCACCTGAATCTGCTACATTCTGGCCATTATTATTGTTTGTTTTATTTAATGATTATTACTGAAAATAATTTTGTCATATGTAGAGGAGAGGCCTGAATAACCCCAACCTAGCCCGATCTTGTCAGTCGCAGAAGCTAAGCAAGGCTAATGCGGAGTTCTTTGACTTGAAAATTCTACAGGGCCATCATAAGTTAGCTGCGACTTGATGGCAAAATAAAATAGAGGAGGGGGGGTGTTGGCTGTTCCAGTTAGCATATAGGCTAGGTACACCACTGCGTACCCCAATGCACTTATAGCTTAACTAAGATAAGATCTATGGATTCTGCACAAGAGACAGAATTCTCAGACATCCTTAATCTCATTACAGAGACAGACATTTCTTAACTGAGATATTTACTACAAAGAACTAACCATCCACTGCAGAATAACTGTACTTGTGATAAAAATTCCAGGCATAGGGATACTGATGTTAAGCTGAATCAATTAATGCACACATCTGAAGCAGACAAGCTAATGGCCCTACAGAAAAACAAACTAGGAAAAAACTGGGTGTCAGCCGATTCACTGTCAGTTCCAGCATCCTCTGTTAAGTGTTAACAAGACATTTGGATATAAATGTATAGCAGCTGCTCTGGACTGAAGACCTATATTAGTTTAGTCTTTCAGATGACAGAAGTTACACCTTTTTCACTCAGTGACCTCTGTAATGTTGGTTAAACTTAGCTCCATGAGTTCCATACTAATGTCCCTGACTATAACTTTGGATTTCCACTAAAGACTACTGGTAAAAGGTAAAACATATAAACATACATTCTACAACAATTTTATTATTTTTGTAGTCAGCATATACAGAGCAAACTACACCAGAAAATATTGACCATTACACTAAAGCAATATTTACCACAAGTTCCTTTTAATCAAAAGTTATTATTTAACAGAATAAACCTCTCATCTTTGAAACTTTATCACAGTGATAATTTAGAACATTAAAAATGCTTTTCCGGGAGGGAAGGAGGCATGGTATAGCCCAGTCATATCAGATCTCAGAAGCTAAGCAGTACTTGGAAGGAAGAACACCAACGAGGGCTCTGCAGAGGAAAGCAATGGCAAACCACCTCTGCTTTTCACTTGCCTTGAAAGTCCCTTGCTGGGGTCAGCATAAGTCCGCTGTGACTTGATGGCACTTTACACACACATAATATCTTTCAATTCTCTCTGAATGATGAAAGTATTTTACAAAAAAAGAAATTAATGATAACCATCTCTGACATCCAACTCAGTACGACAGGAAACAAAGTAAGGTGTTATATCTCAAAGTATACATTAACCAACTTTACCATATTTACACTCTGTGTAAACATACCTTGTTCTAATCCAGAACTTGTTTGTTTGAATTTGTTCATATAAACTTATTCCGCAGAACTCACTTTCAAGGGAGAGTACATGACATGGCAGCTTCAACAAAATGAAAGAACCAGTGCAACTTGGTAACATCAACTACACTTTTACTGAAATTCTCAATGCCCACAGCTGAAGACAACTATGACTGCAAAGTATGTTTGAAGTACTGACTATTTGGAACAACTGCCACTTAGTATTATGCCACAATACTCAAGTCAAAGAAAAGTGCTATTTATTGAAACCACAAACGTTACAGTAAAAATCGGGCAGGAGAAGAATATCTAATATTGCTATCATGATCTATCTCACTTCACAGCCATTTGTTGGCCCAATGTTACCAAGTTAAATTGGGACTAGCTTCCAGTGCTGAAATCCCTTTAATATGAGACTCAAGTATCAATATGAATCGCTCATACAAGCTCTGTTATTTCCATAAGATCCTCTATTGAAATACTTATTCAACTGCCTGAACAGGTCTGGATTACAAACCAATGCAGAATTCAACGAGCTTAAGTCTACTGAATTAAAAATTCTCAAAGACATGTAACCATGTTGGACTGTGTGATCTGACAATTTCCTTGAATCTCTTCTCCAAGTTGTAACATCTGGCTGACATTAAAAAGTTATTAAGTAAGGTGCTTATCAACAGCCTCAAAAACAAGATGACTAGTCTTCATGACTACTAAAAAATTTCAGGCTTCAATCAAACAAGTGACTACTTGATTCCCAATGCAATAGCTTGAAAAATCAACACCACAAGAAACCCAAAAAATTCCTTCACTGGCACATTTCCTCCTCCCAATAAACAGTGAACATCATTGAGGAAATGTTAAGAAACACATAATGGTTCCACAAGTACCTTTTTGTAGCAAAAATAATATCCTTGAAGATTTCCCCCCTCACACAAACAGATTCTGATTCTAGTCACTTTCATTTCATTTTATAATATCTTGAGACCTTCAGTTTACAAGCAATAACTGAAGTCTAAAGATATAATACAAAAAACTTTCATAAGAGATGGAATAAAAGCTGTGTTGAAAGTTCCCTTTATCTTCTCCAAAGAGGAAAGTTGTCCTTTTAAAAAAAGTCACAGCATGGGATTTCTTCTAATACTGGATCTAAGAACTGAAAACCATCCCTTAGAAGACACTTTTTCTCTTTAGAGCATTGTAAGGCATTTGCCAAATGAATTTACAGTTCGCTTCTTGAGCTTACTCAAGATACAGTTTAGATGAACTAACACATTGGTCAACAAACACTATTGAGTGGAATCAAATTGGCCTGGAGAATGGGAACAAATTGCTAAAACAATTGTTTTCAGTATTCTGCGGCTTCATATTCCATGTCTTCCTCAACTGACTTTATCAAAGGATTTTTTAATTACTTTTTTTTACTGAAACCCTTATATTAGTTTAGTGAAGTACTTCTTTCATTGTTTGAGCTAGGATTCATAAGGAGGTCATTCTGATGGGAGGATGGAAAGAATGCCACATCACAATATGGATTGTAAGTAAGCTCAGTTGCTACAACTACCATTCTCTCCCACCTCTCATGCCATCTCATGCCTGGGAGTTGGCATCTTGGAGGACACCAAAGCTGGTGGTGCTCAGAAGGCCAGACATGGGCTTCTAGCTACTGCTCCCTTAGCTAGTCTTTTGCATCCACTACAATTAGACATCTCCATATCAGCCAGTTCCTTTGGAGATGGAACATGTTGTCCTACCATTTATGGCCTGAATGCAATAAAGAAAATCATTGTTACAATCTGCATATAAAATATGGAGTGAAAACAGAAAGAGGAAGTCTTTTCCCTGGTCACCCCCTACCTGCAGCTTTTCTACATGCAAATTTTTAGACACCTAAGGTAGTAGGAGTTTCTCTTATTAATATGCATGTGCGGGGGGGGGGGGGCAGAGAAAGACCAGGGTGATTCTCCCGTTAATGTGCAGTAGAGCATGAAGCAGGGGTGGAGGAAATGACTGTGCTTTCCTGGCAGGATTTTATCTGTGTGGGGAGCAAGAAGATCCTACATCTATCTATATGAAGCATCACATCTAGGGCACAGAAAATAGACGTTTAAGCATATTTAGAAACAATCCTCAGTACATGAGGTCATTCACATCCGGAATGAGAGGCAAAGCCTGTTTCCCTTCAGCCTTTGTAGAGGGGTGACCAGGTTTTTCTTTGAGCATCTATGAATTTGAGTCTGACAAGACAGTGGAAGGATTCCCGCCCCCCGCATTTCATATGCAAAGGTCAATATCCAAATGCGGTGATGCTGTCTCTTCCTGTGAAGGGGAACCTTCCCATCAGCAGCCTCCCAGTCCCTCCCCATCCCTTTTGCCAGCAGAGCACTCTGCCACCACCTGTCATAAGAGTTCGTCACTCACTTACCGCCTGTGATCTGTGCAGGGCCAAAGCACAGAGCCAGCTGGAACCACAAGACCACCAGGGAGAGCCTGGACTGGGAACACTGCTGATGCTGTGGTGGAGGCTGCTGATGTCGCTGCTTCTCTAGGAACGGATCCCTGCTGTTCAGGTTCATTCCATGATACATCTTTTATCCGCAAAGGGCATCCAGATTGCAATGGTCTGCAACGGAAACAGTCCGGCCCGTTTAGCACAGGGACAGCTCCCCCTCACCCCTTGAGAAAAGAGCAGAGCTTTCTCGGCACTTGCATGCAAAGGGACTCTCTCGGGCACGGTTACCCCACCTGCCCATTCCTCGCTGGAGCGCTCTCTAGCGGCAGGCTGAGACTCCCGCGGCCGAACCACTGCTCGCTCCCTCCCTCCCTCCCTCGCGGCAATTCGCCGGCTCTCCTTGCCCGCCACGTAGAAGGTGGACTCTGTCCTCCCACTGCAGCGTCCCCGTCTCGCTCCCAGGCGACCCCACGCCAGCAGCCGGCTTGGGCATCAATTCTCGACTCTCCGCACAGGAAAGTCGGACTTTATTACCCCTCCGCGCCTCCCCGCCCTTTAAATGCTGAGGCGCCTCAGAAGCTCTGGATCACTCGCGGGCGGTTGACGGAAAGGCGAGGAGAGAGCTGCGATTTGCCTTCGCTTGCAAGGGGTGGGGTGGGGTGGGTGGGCATGCCATTCTTTCCCTCCCTCCCACCACACCTGCCTCCAGAGCCGCTTTCCCACCCTCCCCTCACGGAGCCAGCTGCGCAGTGCGCCCTTACCTGAAGGTTGCCTGCCTGCATGGAGCCGCCTGCTTGCCTTTACCCCGGCCACGCGAGGCAGACAAGAGACTCGCCGCTGCCGCACTCCCCTTGCCGGCTACGGAAGGAGCGAGAGACAGCCGCAGCGCGCGGCGCTGCTCGCGCTCATCCTCCTACCTGTCTGCAGGGGAAGGGAGAGCAGCCACCGCCACCCCCGAGGCCCCGGCTGCTGCAGCTGCCACCAATGAGAAGGCTGAGCGTGCACCTGCTTGGTGCACGAGCCGCCTTCCCGCTTGCTCCCTGGAGGAGGGAGCGGAGGGGAGGGGTGCCTCCTCCGCGCCGCCTTGCAAGCAGCACAGCTTCCCTGCGCTTAGCGGGGGCAGAGAGAGGGGGGGGGGGAGGCGGGGGCACCGAGTGCTGGCAGGGGCAGCGTGCCTAGAGCGTGATCGTTTCAGGAGGCTGTCACACATCCCGCCCCCCCCCCCCCCGCTGCAAACGCGGCAGGCTGGAATGAGGAGGAGGCGACGTCCCTTGCAACTCCCACCCGCTTACTTCCAAAACAGTACCGTTTGGGGTCAACGTTGCAGATCCAAATCAGGCCAAACCTCTGGCAGCCATTTCCCAATAATTACACTCAGTGAATGTTCAGTCCCCTCCCCACTGTATTTATTTCGCTTATGTCCTACCTTTCTCCCTGAGTGGACCAAAGATACTTACAGTGTTCTCTCCTCCATTTGATCCTCTCTACAACCTTGGGAAGGTAAGTCAGGCTGAGTACGTCCAATGTCACCCACCAAACTTTCATGGCAGAGTAGGGATTTGAACCTGGGTCTCCCAGATCTTAGTCGGATGTGCTGACCTTGCACCACACTACCATAAAACCTCACACTTGCACTGCACTGCCATAAAATTGCCTGGATGACCTTGGAGCTTTCTGTCAACTTAACCCATCTCACAAGGTTGTTTTGAGGATAAACCAGGAGGGCAGAATTTTGCATGACACCCTGAAAGGAAGGTTAGATTTTTAAAAATGAATATTGGAATTTTAACCACTCTATTTTATATATGCAAGAAGGCCACTTATTATGGTTGCCAACAACCTGAGGGGAAATATCTTGTCCTTTTGATAGAAGCTCAATGTGTGCAAATGGGCAGGTGAATCTTTTCAGGGTATGAAGGAAAGTAACATTCCGTTAAGCCTCTGTTAAAGGGCCAGAACACTTTCTCCAGGCTGTTGGCAACCTTACCAGTTACCATCTCATTCCTAGCATGTGCACAAATTTATTGGAAGCACAGTATTCTGAGAGAGATTTTCTGTTGGATGGCCAGGTTAGCCTGATCTCATAAGTTCTCAGAAGCTATGCAGGGCCAGCCCTGATAAGTATTTGCATGGGAGACCATGAGCCTGCCATGGCGGGGAGGGTGGGGTATAAATTGAATTAAACATAAACAAACAAACCACCAAGAAAGCCCAGAGGTGCTACACAATGTCAGGCAATGATAAACCACCTGAGCATCTATTGCCTTGAAAAGCTTCTAGGATCATAATTAGTCAGCTGTGACTTGATGGGGAGAAAGGCGGAGAGAAGCACAGGAATTAGGCACCAATATAGTGTTTCCACTGATAATATATTGAACTAGGACCAGTTATGCAGTTAAATATCTCAAATGCCTTACAAAATTTTATAGACATTCCAGCCCTGTGGCCAACCCTTCAGAAAAACAAGAGTGGTAGCACAGTGAATGGAAATGGTAATGACATTTATAATGGAAAGATGCAGATGATGTATCTTGTTTTCCAGAATGGAGCTCATCTTGAATAACTGGGAGACAATATGAGTAAATTGAATGTTGCCTCTTGACTGCTGTGTCCAGTCTCAAAGAGCAATCTTAAGCAGGTCTCCTTGGAAGTAAGTCCCATTTTATTGTTGGGCTTACTTGCAGGAAAGTGTTATGTTGTAGCCTTTAATTCAGGGCTTTATCTTGAATAGTATCTCTTCCTGAATTTTAAAAATTACTGAGAGGACTCATTGAGGAAAATGTGTGCACAAGACATTGGAAGCAATCTGAAACAAGATTACTCAGAAGTGAGTCCTGTATTATTCAGTGGGCGTTATTTCCAGGAACGTTTCTTACAGCAGCTGCTAGAACACTGTGACTTGCTGTGCAGCTTATTGGATTTTTTAAAAGGAGGTCATTTTCACCAAATCATTAACAAATTTCCACACCATTTTCTGTCATCCCCAGTAAATATGATTTTGAAAGGCACAAGTGTCACAGAACAAGATGTCACTTGCCAATCAGCACTTGCCATTTCAGCTCTATGAGAATGAGAAAGTAGTGACACAGCATTCATTACAGCAAACTGGAGAAACATCAGTGGCAATATGTTGACCCTTCTCATGCTGAAACTTGAAGTTGTGAACCAACTGATACAAGATATCACCTTGGATTTTTGTGTGCCAGTTTGTTCACAGTATTGATAGGTCCCACTAATGTGTTTGCAAGCATTATCATCAGTGAACTGTGGTTTATTGGATACATTTCTGAGAAGGCTCAATTTTATCTATGTGGTTCAAAATGCAGACAAAATATTGACACAACTACTGAAGACTCATTGCATGGAACAGGCATTTCACTTAGAGTAGCATAGTCCAGCTCAGAGCAATGGATTGGTCTTGCTAAATTGCAGGAAGGCTTGAGTGACAGAAAGATTATGCAATTATTAGCTGTGCCAGCTGCTTCTCTCAGCTCCAAGGTGTGAACAGTTCCTAAAATGTCAACTAATATTCACATTTGTGCTGATGTGAACCAATCAGAGATCATGAAAAGGGGATATGATTGATTCAATAATGTGGAAACATTGTTTTCTGTAAACAAATTTGTAGAAAGGATGTTCCTTTGCTTTTCTATTGGGTACAGCCCCTAGCTGCATAACATCTTTAAATGGCATAAGATTTCACAGCAATGGGAGCCACTTTTCCTGAGAATTTGTCTGAAGGCTTTCCTTCAATGTTTAGCAGATCATTGCCATATGAGTTCATCCAAACCATGTAGATAAAATGGCAAAGACCCACCCAAATGATTTCTCTTACCCCTTCCTCATGTGGAGGCCAGCAGAGCTGGAGAATAAATCCACACTGCTGTTTAAAAAGTATTACAGTTAGTAAACACTGTGATTGAAAAATCCTGAGATTGTTTTCTTGTAGTCAGGAATTATTCACTGAGACAGTAACACAGACTCAGTGTCTTAATTGGTGAAGCCAGAAGTCTCGCAAACATGTAAAGAAGTTTCAAATGTCCCCAGTTTCAAAATGTAATAATTTCTGTAACAGTGTTTCTATTAGAAACATTTGGAATTAGCAACACCAAATGACATTCCTGTGTGCCAAGGCAACTATTCAAAATCTCACCTGTTGTGGTCAGAAATCACTTTACCTGAAGCCATCTCTAGCGTATGCATTTTGGTACATGTGATCATAGAATCATAGAGTTGGAAGGGACCTCCAGGGTCATCTAGTCCAACCCCCTGCACAATGCAGGAAATTCACAAATACCTCCCCCTAAATTCACAGGATCGGTATTGCTGTCAGATGGCCAATGGTCATTCAAGGAAGAAGATCCCACCACCTCCTGAGGAAGCTTGTTCCACTGAGGAACCACTCTAACTGTCAGGAAGTTCTTCCTAATGTTGACATAGAAACTCTTCTGGTTTAATTTCATCCCTTTGGTTCTGTTCATACCTTATGGAGCCACAGAAAACAATTCCACACCCTCCTCAATATGACATCCCTTTAAGTACTTGAAGATGGTGATCATATCACCTCTTAGCTGCCTCCTCTCCTGGCTAAACATGTTGCTTTCATTCCCTGTACCACCACTTCTCCAGGTGTTGAGGGTGAAGTTCCCTGCAGCTGAGGCTCAGCTTGGTTAATCTGCTGCAGTAGGCTTTGTTCCCCAGCAAGAAGAAAAATTGGGAATAGTGGTGTGGTTGTAGCATTTTCCGGCATCTGATTTGCTGATATTCTACAGTCATATATATTGGTACTTCAAGTAGAGAGCTCCAAGTGTGTTTGCAGCACTGTTGGGGCTCTTTTTAATGTACCTTTGCCCTAATGGTTCTGTACAAATAATAACTGTGTGCTTTAAACAGGACTAAAAACATTAATCAGATTGATCTGAAATTCAATTATGCATTGTGTTTAAGATGCTGTTTCAAAATATAGATGATTTGCTTATGTCTAACTGAGAAAATCTGTTGTACTGAGACAGTATCATTACTTTAATAGTGTTGATTGATTTTTAACTCATGAATTACTGTGCTGTCTGATAGTATGCATGACTGCCAAGAAGCAAATACTACCTGAGTTCTGTGGGAATTTCTCTCAAGCCTTAATATAAAGTTTTATGAAATCATTGTAGTAGCAGATCAGGAGTAGTCATATATAAATATCACCGTTTTTAAATTCAGATTAAGGAACGGGGGATGTAGAATGGTATGGAATAGCCCAGTTTTGGAGGCTAAGCAGAGCTGGTACTTGATTGGGGGGGCCAAGAATGAGGACTCTTAGGGTTGCAAAGTCCAATTCAAGAAATATCTGGGGACTTTGGGGGTGGAGCCATAAGCAAAGTTATGACAAGCACAACTGAACTGCAAAGGGAGTTCTGGCCATCACATTTAAGGGAACCACATACCTTTTTAATGCCTTCCCTACATTAGAAGGGAGGGGAGGGGGGAGTGGGCTCCCTCTTGGGTATCCTGCCCCCCCCCCCAGGGAAAGTGTATGCACAATACATAGCCTCTCCTTTCTCGGTGTAGTGAACGCCGCGTGGTCACTGCCCGGCTATGCCTGGCAGATGGTCACTGCAATGGCCTCTCCTGCATTACTGCATCCGTGGCAACACCTTCCCGCTGGTCCCCCCCCCGTTTCTCACAGAGTTTGCCACGTCATGGTGCGACCGAATGTCCGGCAGTATAACCGGATAGGCAGGCTGGGCTCACCAACCTCGCCAGCCAAGAGAAGGAAAACTCTAACATCAAACCCGGGCAGATAGAGCTCGTTAATGTAACACCTACCACCTGGAGGACTCGCTGCCGGCGTCCCGGCTTACTGGGCCATGGCAGATGACCCCAAGGTGAAAGGGTGAAGCCAGAACTGCGCACACTGTGCTTCACCTAAAAATTCCTCTGCGCAGGCCTGCAGGGCATATCCACATCCACAACCCACAACACACCAAGTCCTGCAGCGATGGGCAAGGGGCGAAACGGCAGGTGGAAGATGCCACTGGAAGCTGCAGTCCCGATCCTGCATGTAGGCGGTTCAGGGTATTGGTCGCCTGATGCTGACCCGGAGATGAAAGCATTTTTTGGCAGCACCCTGAACGACCAAGCAGCCTTATCTAGGGACAGCACTGCTTGCTCCACACGGAGAGGGGCCTAGAAAAGGTGGCCTAAACAAAGCTCGTCTCCCCCACCCCAGTTGGCTAGCCGCGGTCAACGGGCATCCTTACTTGCGGTCGAAAAATAACAACAAAAACAAGGCATGCACCTGCCTCACAAAGTGTGCAAAGACTAAAGCTTGCGTGTTGGAACATCAGAACCATGCTTGACACAGTAGACAGTGGTCGCCCTGAACGACACTCTGCTCTAGTTGCCCACGAACTTCTCAGGTTGAATATTGACATAGCAGCTCTCAGTGAGGTCCGTTTCCCTGAGGAAGGTAGTCTTCAAGAACATGGTGCTGGCTATACCCTCTACTGGTCGGGTAAGTCAAAGGCTGAGAGCCGCCTTTCTGGCGTTGGCTTCATGGTCAGGAACTCCATTGCCTCCAAACTCGAAAACCTGCCAACAGGTCACTCAGATCGCATCATGTCCATGCACCTCCCACTTCAAAACAAGCAGCATGCAACACTCTTCAGTGTGTATGCCCCAACCCTTCAAGCAGATCCTGCAGAAAAGAACAAGTTCTATGCTGATCTACGCAACCTCGTAAGGAAGACCCCTACGGAGGACAAGGTGATCATCCTTGGCGACTTCAATGCCAGAGTAGGTAAAGACTCGGAAGCCTGGAAAGGAGTACTTGGCAAACACGGCATTGGCAACTGCAATGATAACGGGTGCCTCCTGCTAGAATTCTGCACGGAGCACCAGCTCACCATCACCAACACTATCTTTCAGCAGAAGAACAGCCTGAAGACAACCTGGATGCACCCATGGTCCAAGCACTGGCACCTTATCGACTACATTCTGGTGTGCCAGAGAGACCTTCGAGATGTCTTACACACCCGAGTAATGCCCAGTGCGGAATGTCATACGGATCATCGTCTTGTACGCTGCAATCTCCGTCTTCACTTTAAACCCACACCCAGGAGAGGAGGTATCCCTCGGAGGAAGCTTCAGGTTGGCAGCCTTCAGTCAGCCGAAGTTAAAGCTGCCTTCCAGGCAAAACTCCAGTCAAGAATTGAGGACCCCAGTTGCCCCACAGACCCTTCTCCAGAAGCACTCTGGGAACACCTAAAAACTACCATCCTGTCAATCTCTGAAGAAGTCCTCGGGTTCTCCACAAGGAAGAACAAGGACTGGTTTGACGAGAACAATCAAGAGATCCAAGAATTACTAGCGAAAAAGAGATCTGCCTACCAAGCACATCTTGCTCAGCCCTCCTGTCCCGGGAAAAAAGCAATCTTTCGCGCTGCATGTAGCAACCTCCAGTGCAAGCTTCGAGACATTCAGAACGAGTGGTGGACCAAGCTTGCAGAGAGAACCCAGCTGTGTGCAGACACTGGTGATTTAAGAGGGTTCTACGAAGCCCTGAAGGCAGTATATGGCCCATCATATCAGGCTCAGAGTCCCTTGCGTAGTGCAGACGGCCAAGTGCTCCTCACAGACAAGGCATCCATACTGAACCGGTGGTCGGATATTTTCAGGTTCTCTTCAGTGCCAACCACGTAGTTCAAGATTCAGCAATCCACCTCACCCCACTTCAACCAGTGAAAACAGAGATGGATGAGATCCCCATCCTAGAAGAGACTGTTAAAGCCATCAAGCAACTGAAAAGTGGCAAGGCAGCAGGAGTTGATGGAATCCCACCAGAGATCTGGAAGCATGGGGGTACAGTACTACGTAGCACACTTCACAAAGTACTTGTCACCTGCTGGGAACAAGGCAAACTACCACAGAACTTTCGCGATGCAATCATCATCACTCTACACAAGAACAAAGGGGAAAAGTCAGACTGCTCCAACTACCGGGGGATAACCCTGCTCTCCATCGCAGGCAAAATCCTTGCCAGAATACTCCTGAACAGACTGGTGCCCACCATTGCAGAAGAACTCCTCCCAGAGAGCCAGTGCGGCTTCAGAGCTAACAGGAGCACCACCGACATGGTATTTGTTCTCAGGCAGCTCCAAGAGAAATGCAGGGAACAGAACAAGGGTCTATATGTGACTTTTGTCGACCTTACCAAAGCTTTCGATACCGTTAGCAGGAAAGGCCTGTGGCAAATCTTGGAATGTTTAGGATGTCCCCCAAGGTTCCTCAGCATGATCATCCAGCTACATGAAGACCAGGGAGGCCAAGTCAGACACTGCAACGACCTCTCGGAGCCCTTCCCAATAGGCACAGGTGTAAAGCAAGGCTGCGTTCTTGCGCCAACTCTCTTTACGATCTTCTTTAGCATGATGTTTCAAAGAGCCGCAGTAGATATAGATGATGACGATGGTGTCTACATCCGCTATCGCACCGATGGCAGCCTGTTCAACCTGAGGCGACTAAAGGCTCACTCCAAGACAATGGAAAAACTTATCCGAGAGCTACTGTTTGCTGATGATGCTGCACTCGTCTCCCACTCGGTATCAGCTCTGCAGCATATGACGTCCTGCTTTGCAGAGGCTGCCAAGCTATTCGGCCTAGAAGTTAGTCTGAAGAAGACAGAAGTTCTCCACCAGCCTGCACCCCAGGAAGATTATCACCCTCCCTGTATCACTGTGGGTGAATCAGTTTTGAAGACAGTCCAGCAGTTCAGCTACCTGGGGTGCATCATCTCCTCAGATGCCAAGATCGACAAGGAGATTGACAACAGGCTGGCAAAGGCAAACCATGGATTTGGCCAACTGCACAAAAGAGTGTGGAGCAACAAGCAGCTGAAAAAAGGCACAAAGATCAATGTTTACAAAGCGGTTGTGATGACAACCCTCATCTACAGCTCCGAATCGTGGGTTTTATACCGTCATCACCTGTGACTCCTTGAGCGCTTTCATCAGCGCTGCCTTCGCACCATCCTCAACATCCACTGGAGTGACTTTGTGACCAACACTGAAGTCCTCAAGCGGGCGGAGGTTATAAGCATCGAGGCACTGCTGTTGAAGACGCAGCTGCGCTGGGCAGGGCATATTTCTAGGATGGAAAACCACCGCCTCCCCAAGATTGCTCTGTATGGCGAACTTTCCACCGGCCATCGAAATAGAGGGGCACCAAAGAAGAGGTACAAGGACTCCTTGAAGAAATCCCTTGGCACCTGTCGCATCAACCATCACCAGTGGTCTGACCTAGCCTCAGATCGCAAAGCATGGAGGCATACCATCCACCAGGCTGTCTTTTCCTTTGAGAACGCATGCATAGCTCGTCTTGAGGACAAAAGGAGATTGAGGAAGAATCGCACTGCTACAGCACCAACCCCAAATCAGACTTTTCCCTGCAGCCACTGTGGCCGGATCTGCCTGTCCCGCATTGGTCTTGTCAGCCACCAGCGAGCCTGCAGCAGACGTGGACTACTGCACCCTTCTTAAATCTTCGTTCGCGAAGTCAAGCCGAGAGACATTAGAAATAATGAAGGATAGGGGCACCTTCTTTTGGGGCTCATAGAATCGGACCCCTGGTCCAATCTTTTTGAAACTTGGAAAGCATTTTGAGGAGACTCATCAGATGCTATGCTGAAAATTTGGTACCTCTACCTCAAAACACTGCCCCTCCAGAGCCCCAGATACACCGGGATTAATTCTCCATTATACCCTATGGCCCAGCAGACATTTCCCCCCCCCCCCACGTTTCTGATGACCCTGAAGCTCCAGAGGGCCTCCAAACTGGGGATCCCCTGCCCCCACCTGGGGATTGGCACCTCTACTCACGAGTTGCTGAACTTCTAAGTTTTTCACAGTAACACAGGGCAACCAAAGGTTCATGTTTACCTTCCCATTATGGAAACAACCTCTGCAAAGATTGTGCAACAAACAGAGGGTCTGGGCTCCTTTCACAGCCATATTGTTCTGCCTCCTCTCCTCCTCCCCTCCCCCCGCTCCCCTTCAACTTTAAAGACGCAGACACACCATCCAAAGAGGAAGGCTTTCCAAGTAGAGACTGAAGCCTCAGGAGGTGGAAAAGCATATGATGGTTGTGAGGGCTTGCCTTCCTCCCACCGGCCAGCTGACTGGGGGCAGGAAGGAGCCTGGGAAAGTGGGAGAGCCCCCGCTGGGACCTAGGGATTGGTGCTGGAGAATGAATCCACATTGCTGTTTAAAAAGTATTACAGTTAGTAAACACTGTGATTGAAAAATCCTGAAATTGTTTTCTTGTAGTCAGGAATTATTCACTGAGACAGTAACACAGATTCAGTGTCTTAATTGGTGAAGCCAGAAGTCTCGCAAAAATGTAAAGAAGTTTCAAATGTCCCCAGTTTCAAAATGTAATAATTTCTGTAACAGTGTTTCTATTAGAAACATTTTGAATTAGCAACACCAAATGACATTCCTGTGCGCCAAGGCAACTATTCAAAATCTCACCTCTGTTGTGGTCAGAAATCACTTTACCTGAAGCCATCTCTAGCGTATGCATTTTGGTACATGTGATCATAGAATCATAGAGTTGGAAGGGACCTCCAGGGCTCTTAGGGATTGGGACCTAAGGACTCTAGAGGAAGGCAGTGGTAAATCACCTCTCTTTTTTACTTGCTTTGAAAAACCCTTGTTGGGGTCGCCTGAAGTCAGTTGTGACTTGACAGCACATCTATACATATTTAGGACCAGAGTAGATGCCAGCTGGATCAGGATCTCTAATGACTAAAGCAGCTGTGGTGATTCTAATTCAGATTGACACTACAGAAGGAGGGATTAACTATTTTCCTCCCCAAAAACCCCTCCTATTTCCCCTGGGGGAGAGAACATTCAGGAATTCATTTTCTCCTACAAGGCAAATAGTAACCTTCTAGCAGAGGTGCCAACTCTGGGTTGGGAAATTTCTGGAGACTTTGGGCGAGTGGAGTTTGTGATGCCATGTCCAAAGCAAAGGTCAATTCTTCCAGCTCCTCCCTTTCCTGTGAGACAATTTCCTTCCATCAAAATTCAGATTTTAAATGGAAATGTCTCACCTCATATCACTTCCCCCATCTTTTTCTTCCATGTTACATCACTTGTAGGCTTCTGTACTTATGTGCTTTCTATGTCATGCTAATCCTTTGATCCAAAATAGTTACGTTATTATCCAGTTATATTCCACCAGGCCCATAGCCATGGGGGGCACTGTGGAGGTACTGCCCCTGACTTCCAGGGGGGCCTCCAGGGTGTAGCCTGCTTTTTAATTTTTTATTTGCCATGGTTGAGCCAGCAAAGCATCATCAGTGGAGGCTGGAGCTGGGAGAACTGAGCAGGGCACAGCACACTGCAGTAGCAAAAGCAGCAAGCAGAGAGGAGGGAGGTGGAGGATTGGGAGGTGGAGGAATGGGGCAGGGAGTGGGGGACAGATACAGCTGCTTGCTGCAAAGTGCCATGGTGGGAGAAAGGGAGGTGGCAGGAAGCCCCCCTGCTTGCACACAAGGTGCAGTCCCTTCTTGACTCCAAAGTTTTAGGGTTGGCTGCCTCAACTTGGCCTCTTTCAGAGATGCCAGCTTTTGCCCCTACCCTAGAAAGCTTCTGAGAAGTGGCAAGCCCCACAGTGGATAGGAAAGGATGCCCCCTAACTTTTTAAAAAGTCCCTGACTTTTAAAATCCTGGCTATGCCCCTGTGTTCTACTTATCCGGAAACAATTCTGAAAATCCCATTCAAGTATTTCTCAAAATTAAAGAGAAAAAACAGTTCTAATTCCCATAGGCTAGTTGGGTATTTCCTTTATTGGGTAAAAATATTTTACCTCACCCAAGGGGAGGAGCCAGGGTTTTTCAGAATCTTGAAGTGGTTTTCTGAGAAGGGAATGTTTGTGTTTGGACTAAGTTTAACCAGAGCATATTTGGAAGAGCATATTCAAATAGTGTTGCAGTAAATGCACTGACATTGAACTTCTGAGCAGAATTTTAGTAATTGAGGTCTCACTTAAATTCTTTACCATCTTGGTTAAACAACATGTTCATCTAAACTATAATCTAGATTACATCCCTGCAATGCACTCTATGTGAGGCTGCCCTTGAGAAGTGTTGGGAAACTTTAATTGGGACAGAACACTGCAGCCAGGATGTTGACTGGAGGGGTTCATATGTACAATATCACTAGGTTGCCAGGGTTTTCCCTCTATTAGAATTTATCTCCAGATGATCAAGATCAGTTCCCCTGGAGAAAATGTCTGCTTTGGAGAGTGGACTCTATGGCATTATCGCCTATTGAGGTCTCTCTCCTCCCCAAACTTTGGCCTCCCCAGGCTCCACCCCCAAAATCTCCAGGTATGTCCCAGTTGCAAACCCTATATAGTACTCCAGTTGTGGCCAATCTATACTGGCAACATGTACTGGCCTGTTGTTTTCTGGTATCAGGTTACAGTGTCTCTTGCTGCTTCTCAAAAATAACAAGGCCAAAAAAGTCTCTGAAGTCAGAATCGTTCAATCTGAGGTCAGGTTTCCACTAATTAATTGAGGCAATGTTGTGAGTTCAGCATCTGACGTGTTATGTCCACACCCAAAAGCATCTCTCAGATTTTATAGCTGCATGCCCAAATGTCACAGAAACAGCCAGCTTCTCAGGAACAGTCCTATAAAAGACTCATCTTCACTATCAATAGGCAGCAGGCGTTGAGCCAAGAGACATGCACTTTGCCTTTTAGCTTGTAACTCTGCCCTGAGTCTTCTTTTGTGGTATTCCAAAGGTGCTGATTCCAGAGGACTGAGAGTGACTAACTAGCTTCCTCCTGATGAATTAGAGCTGGAGGGTGGAGGTGATTCTCAACCAGTTTTGGCTGTAAGTCCTGGCATGTTTGCCAGGGTTCCCATTCCCCCACCCCCAGTGGGGTTTCCCCCGATTTCAGGGCCTCCAACCCACTGGTACAGAGATGGCTGGCAGGGGAAGCCTCACTCCTGAAGAGCTTATCATTGCCTGAAGTGCCTGGCACGATGACAACTCCTGGAAGTGACATTATTGTGCCAGACATGTTGCATGGGGGACACTCTACCATATGGGTAAAAAAAACTCTATGGTGCCATAGAAGAAAGTCCCCCACCAGCAGTCAAATAAGACCTGCCGACCCTATGTCTGCCTCTCAGTTTCCTGCTGGTTGACTTCTGCCAACTCTGGACTGGCAATGCAGGGCCCCTCCTCCTTTGAGTCCTGGCTGACTCATGATACTCTCAATCTGTCTCCAGGCATAATTCAAGGTGCTAATATTGATCTTCAAAACTCTGTTTGGTTTGGAACCAACATACCTGGAGGACTGCCTGCTTCCTTACAAACCTACCTGCCAACTTGCACCTTGCTTCAGACCAACACAGCTGCCCACTTGGATATATCTACCTGCCAACTATGGTCATCTTCTGAGGTCCTGCTTTGGTTGCTCCTACCTGTGACAGCCTTCTTGGCCATGGCACCAAACCTCTAGAACTCTCTCCCTAGGGAGATTCATCTGCCCGTCTTTTGGCCTATTGTGCCAATAGGTGAAGAGTTTTTTGTTTCGTTTGGCATTCCCTCAGTGGTTCCTCTTTCCTAAGCATTCCCTCAGTAATTCTTCCTTCCTAATCAATGTTTAACTGCTCTTCTTATGTTTTATACATATTTTAACTGTTTTTAATCATTTTAAATATGTGTGTGTATGTTTGGGGGTTGATTTTAATGGTTTTAGAATGTGATTTTACTGTGTATATTTTAAATTGTTTGCTGTCTTGGTGGCCATTATGAGGGCATAAAGTTGGGATATAAATCTTGCAAACAATAACATATCTCAATCTTGAGTCAAGTTGCACTGCCTACCAGCTATGTATGGCTCTGCTCAGCTATGTATGGCTTTGCTCACTGTGCTGGATTCCTTGTCTGATGAAGTGTGCTTAAGAGCACACGAAAGCTTACATTCTAAATAAAAATTGGTTGGTCTTAAAGGTGCAACTTGACTCCTGCTTTTTTCAACTGCTTCAGACCAACACTGCTGCCTGCTTGCATGTATCTCAATCTTGCTATGAAACTCCTTTCCACTTAGAATAATTTTTTTTACAGTCCTGTTCACAGCTTTTCCTGTGATGATAGTAACAGCTGATGTAAGGAGCAACAGGGACTTTAGGGCAGTGGCACCAAAGGAAATGGAATATGTTGTCAGAGGAAATTGATTATGTTACTGGTGCTCTTCTTTGGGGATCTTTAAGGGAAAAGAGCTTTAAAAATCTACAGTGTCATCTTAAGACATTCTTGTCTCTTCAACTGTTCTGAATTTCAGTTTTGTTTTGTGGTTTCATTGTATTTTGGTCACTGTTTTTATGGGTTTTACTGCACTTGTAAGCTGCTGGGTTTATACGAAAGATGGTGTAAAATGAATGAAGACATAAAATTCTACAGAAACTGCTATTAGCAGTTAGAGCTCTCTGCCTGAAGATAATAGTGTTTGGACTGTAAATGTGTATTCTCGCTTCTTTCCTCTTGCCAAATGAAATATGGAAGGAGGATTCTGTTCTCCTGAGTGAATCATTAAAATTTACAGAAAAGAATACAGCCATAACTGAGGCCCACCAACTGCAAGTGTAAAAATCATGTTATCATTATAGTTTTGCCAATTACTGCTAATTAAGCTCTATTAGATAGGCTTCGGGCATAGGGAAAACTCTGACTAAACCTGTTCTTCCCTTTGGTTAATCTGACCTACATAAATGATTATTTGTTTTTAAAAGCTGGTTTCAGATATGTTGATGCCAAATTTGTTTTAGAAAGCCTAGGGTGCTTTTTAAAAATGAACTCTGTAGCTGATGTAATTGCCGTATATGGAATCTCTCATGTCATGTCATTTAGCCCAGGACTACTCTCCAATTCTTGGCAGAGTTTTCCAGAGCCCTTCTATGTGAAAATATAGTTCTCACTGAGAAAATAAACTTGTGTCTGGCCTGTAACGTATCAGACTACAGGTCAAGTTCATGTAATGGAATGCTGTTCCAAATATAACATTAGATATCAGGAAGAAATATTCTATTTGTGTGATCCACTGAGCTATGTTCCTTCCCCAGATCTTCACATTTCTGACTGGGGATCATAATGATAAATTGGCTATTAACAAGGGTTGAGAAAGCTACTAGAATGCATTTCTTCCCTTCAAAAATGCATTTCTGACTGGATTAGTACTGGGTTTCTGTTAATTGCTTAATGTCTATCACATGCAATACCTTAGAAAAGAGGATAGTGAGAACTTAATTTAGGAATTTAATTTAATTTATGTCGTCCGGCTCTTATATAAGAACAACATAAGAACATAAGAGAAGTCATGTTGGATCAGGCCAATGGCCCATCCAACTGCGTCACACAGTGGTCAACAAACCAGGCGCCATCAGGAGGTTCATCATTGAAGCCAGGACACTAGAAGCCCTCCTTTGCCCCCCCCCCCCCCAGCACTAATAATAAAGAGTATCACTGCCCCAGACAGAGTTCCAACAATATGCTGTGGACCTCTGCTCCATATGTTTATTTTATTTTATCAAATTTTTATCCCACCCTTCCCTAACGGGCTCAGGGTGGCTAACAACAGTTTAAAACCACATAGAAAATTAAAAGCAATATACAATAAAATCAATTCCACACATTTTTAACCATAAAATCCAAGATGCACGTCAATGTTTCTGAATATCTGTATTGGTTCAATGGGATTGTCAGTGCTGTGGGGCATTTGCTACTTCCCCTTAACCATTGAAGGCAAGCTTAAATAGTTCAGTCTTCCAGGCCCAGCAGAACTGTGCCAGGTCCCTCAGGGCCCTGATATTTTTGGGAGGGCATTCCACAGAGCGGGGGCTATTGTCGAAAACGCTCTAGCTCTAGTGGTAGACAATCAAACATCTTTCAGTCCGGAGATCTGTGCTCCCATAAAGGTAGCTCCAGTAACAACCTGGCTGTTGTGTTTTACACCAGTTGCAGCCTCCGGAGTTGAGTCAAGGGAAGCCCCATGTAGAGGGATTTACAGTAGTCTATTCTCAAGGTGACTGTCACATGGATCACTGTTGCCAAGTCGTTACACTCCGGGTATGAAACCAACTGCCTAATCTGCCTAAGGTGATAAAATGCTGATTTGGCAGTGGCTGCTACCTGGGCCTCCATTGTTAATGAAAGTTCCAGGAGCACCCCTAAGCTCTTGACCCTCAACACTGGCACCAGTGGTGTCTCACCAAAGGATGCCAAAGGGATCTCTCTACCCAGGCTGCCACAACTAAGGCACAGGACCTCTGTCTTCGCTGGATTCAATTTCAGTCAACTCTGCCTGAGTCATTTCACTACGGCTTGCAATCCCAGGTCCAGATCTTCGGGGTGCAGCTGGACTGGCCTCCCATCAATAGATAGAGCTGGGTGTCATCTGCATACTGGTGACAACCAAGACCATATCTCTGGACAATCTGGGCAAGGGGGCACATGTAGATGTTAAACAACATCAGGGAGAGAACCACCCCCTGAGGCACACCACATACAAGTGGGTGTCTCTGGGACAATTGGTCCCCTATTGCCACCCTTTGTCCCTGGCCTTGGAGAAAAGAAGTAAGCCTTTGGAGGGCAGATCCCTGAATCCCCACATCGGTGAGGCAGCGTGACAGTAGCTGATGGTTGACTGTATCAAATGCAGCCAACAGGTCTAACAACAACAGCACTGCCAAGTGGCCCCAATCCAGATGTATCAAAAGATCATCCATGAGGGCAACCAGTACGGTCTCCATCCCATGACCTGGATGGAAACCGGACTGAAATGGGTCTAGCACGGAAGCATCATCCAAAAACCCCTGTAACTGAGCTGCCACTGCCCTCTCGATGACTTTACCCAAAAAGGGCAAGTTTGACACTGGCCGGTAGTTTGCCAATACGGCTGCGTTCAAAGATTTTTTTTTGAGGAGAGGGCGAACCACCACCTCTTTAAGGGGCATGAGAAAGGCTCCTTTGGTCAAGGACCTGTTGATAATCTCCTGCAATGGAATTTGCAGCTTCATCCGGCAAGCACACACCAGCCAGGATGGACATGGATCCAAACTGCAGGTAGTGGGACACACAGTACAGAGGACTTTGTCAACTTCCCCCAATCTGAGTAGAGTGAAATGATCCAGGATCAAGCCAGAAGATGTGCTCGGAGCCTTGAGTTCGCTTACTTTATCCAATCCCCTCTTGAAGCCATCTATGCCTGTAGCTGCCACCACCTCCTGTGGCAGTGAATTCCATGTGTTAATCACTCTTTGGGTGAAGGAAGTACTTCCTTTTATCAGTTCTAACTTTACTGCACAGCAATTTAATTGAATGTCCATGAGTTCTCGATTGTGAGAAAGGGAGAAAAGTACTTCTTTCTCTACCTTCTCTATTCCATGCATAAGCTTGTAAACCTCTGTCATGTCACCCCTCAGTCGACGTTTCTCCAAGCTAAAGAGCCCCAAGCATTTTAACCTTTCTTCATAGGGGAAGTGTTCCAACCCTTTAATCATTCTAGTTGCCATTTTCTGCACTTTTTCCAATGCTATATCCTGCTTCTTCTTCCTTAACTCCAATTCATGGTCAGGCTCAAAATAGCACTGCAGATAGAATACCACTGAAAAACAATGAGTATACTTCAATCCTTATATATGATATTCCAATTTCTTCCCTCCAGAAAATTTACAAATTATTAACGATTAGTTCCAACACTTTCCAATAAAGGGATTTTCAGAAATCCTTCCTCCAGTAAGCAAAGTTCATAATGCAGTCCATAACTTCTTGTGAAATTCTTTCAAATGGAGGAGACAGGAAATCCTTGCAGCCTTCATAAGACATCTCCTCTAGATTTCAAGATGTTTCAATACTGATCTTCAGTTAATCAGGCTGTTAAAATGGAACCCAATTTCAATAATTTCTTATACATACTCAAAGTTCAAAGCTAAAACAGAATCACAAGGTTCTGTTTTAGCTTTGAACTTGGAATCTGTGTAAGATATTATTGAAACTGGGTTCCATTTTAACAGCCTGATTAACTGAAGATCAGTATTGAAATGTCTTGAAATCTAGAGGAGACGTCTTATGAAGGCTGCAAGGATTTCCTGGCCCCTCCATTTGAAAGAATTTCACAAGAAGTTATGAACTGCATTATGAACTTTGCTTATTGGAGGAAGGATTTCTGAAAATCCCTCTATTGGAAAATATTGGGATGAATTGTTGTTTGTTAACAATTTGTAAATTTTCTAGAGGGGAGAAATTAGAAATTGATGTTGATATTTGTATACACTGGTTTAAAGTTATATATAGGATAAATCATATATAAGTATACTTATTGTTTTTCAGTGATATTCTATCTGCTTTGACTTTACACTGAAACCCCTTCTTCTGTGGTATTCAAAATAGCACTGCAGCAACCCAAAAGAATGTTTAATCTTTTAAATGAAATAATGAATTGTTTAAGAACTTTGAAGCCTGAATCTCTTATTCTTCATCCCCAACTCCAATAAAGCTTAAGGGCAGTACCATATATGCCCTTCTGAGTTATGTGGAGGAAGGGCAGGATAAACATGTGATTGATTGAAGTATATGTAGCTTATTCTGTTCCTATTCAACCCTGTTACCCTGGTCTTTCACTTCTTTTGTTGTCCCCCTCTAGTTCAGATTAGAAACTCCTTAGAACAGGGACTTCTCTTCTGCTTACGTAATAACATAAAGCATCATATACAGTAAAATAATATAAAGCATCATATACAGTAAAATAAAAACACAACCTTATACGGATAAGTAAAGAAAGATTTTTCTTCATGCACATTGTAAGGGATATTATATTTCAGATTATAGAAAATAGGGTACAGAGGCTTTTTACAGTCATGTCACTTTTTCTAGTCCACCAGTCTCTAACACAGATCACTAAGAAGAGATTATTTACCTTTTGCACCATGAATTTATCTCCTGCTACTTCTGAGTGTATTTGTTATATATTTATGTTTGTTATATATTTAGATTACATATTGTAAAAAATATCAGCATCTGTTGCAACTGAACAGTTTGCTTTTTAGATTAACCACATATTGTACAATCTTTCTGAAAGATCAGTGCCAGCACCCTTTATCTATGTGCTTGCAATGAAAACAACAGTGTCCATATTGTTTGGCCTTTATTCAGAACACAGCTAATTTCTGAATATGAATCTCTCTCTGTCTTTCATTTCTTGTGAAATTAAACTATGAGATTTGCAGGGTTTTTTGTGCAAGGCATTCCTTACTTATCATAAAAATGTGATATGTCATTCTTTCAGTACTACCACTGGCTCAATGACCATTAGGGAGCTACTATTCATGACTGCCCTTTGGCATGTCATTTCTTGTGAGGTAGTGGTATACAGGCCAGTGAAAAGTGCTAGACTTTGTACAAGCCAGTTTTTAATACTCTGACAAGTATTGCATTTGTTGACGGTTCTCAGCAGCATGCAGAGAAGTCAGTAGAAGCCAGGTTCATAAGAACATAAGAGAAGCCATGTTGGATCAGGCCAACGGCCCATCCAGTCCAACACTCTGGCCGTTTTGCACTAGCGTTTACTCCGGCGTAGCACCCCATTTACCTCCGGATCTTTTCCTGGTTTTCCCACCTGTTGCTCCGGCGCTGCGGTTTGCTCCGGCGCTGCAGGGGTTTCACGCCGGAGTATCTAGATCCACCTCCTTCCGGAGTTTTTGAAAACCTCCGGATCCACACCGGATCCACTCCTCGGAGTTTGCTGTGGGAAATCCATCCACGCCGGATTGACTGCTTTGTGGGCGTCACCCTCTCCCTTTCCGTCCTCCCACCCCATCCACCCCCTTGGCCAATCATCAGCCTTTCGCGGCGCTTCCCCAAAGTGCCGGCACGGCCATTTTTTTTTAAACTTCACAGTTTTGCGTAATAGCGATATTTCGAAATTAACAAATAGAAAAAAAAAAACCCTCCTGGAATAGCCTCAATTGCCACTTCAATTGGTTTCATTAGAATTTTTTATTATTATTATTGACTTTAGTTGCGTTATTTCGCTGTTGCGTTATCTCGATAATGCGAAAACGACCATTGTTGGGGGGGGGGGGGAATCTAGTGCCGGTGCGGGCCAAAGCGTTCATGTGTGTGTGTTTTAAAAAGGGAATGCCTCCCTCAGCTGTGCCACCAGGATTTCTGGACCTGCACAAAATCGCCATGTATAAAATGGGAAGTTGGAGTCCTGCATTCTTCTCCCTGGCTACATTCCGCTCGGTTAGAAAATAGACGCGAGCTCGCTCTTCACACGCGCCACAGAAAAGGAAGGAGAGAATGGGGTGGGGGGGGAGCAGGAATCAGTCAGGTCCCCGTTGCAAGCGCCAGCCAGGGAGGGGAAAGAGAGCGGAGGAAATCCCAGCTTCGCCACCCGGGAGGGAGCGAGGCTGGGAAAGGAAGAAGCTGCCACACACACACGCACACACACACACAAACCCCTCGATTTCTCTCTCTTCGTTATTGCGATATTTCGCAACTTCAGAATTTGGGGGGGGGGAATCTAGTGCTAGGATTCTCCACTGTGAATGCTTCTGTTAATACATAAAGGGCTGTGGAGGATTCTACAGCTGCAGCCAATCCATAAGCAGCAGCAGCACACGTGATGCAGTTTGTCCACGAAAAGAAGGGGAGGGAACAGCTGTGCCTGCTCGATGTTACGTTAGTACGTCCTTACGCAACCAGACTTGCGCTTAAAAAAAAATGATTGACAGGGCATTGAACTCAAGTCGATGCCAGTGGGAAAACGATTTGAGCCGGGGCTTCAGGGAAGGCGACTCC